>NC_083314.1:175085225-175756557 GCF_963455315.2 Globicephala melas
CTCCACATCTAGGCAGGCCCTTCCAGAAAACATGGTCTGCGGGCCTCACAGAACACACAGAGGCTGAGAGGCCCAGAGAAGGGGAGTGACTTGCCTCTAAAGACACAGCCGGGTGGAGGCAATGTGGAGTAAGAGAGAATCAACCTCAGAGCTAGACACTTGGATTCTCAAGTCGTCGGACACTCCATCTGCATCTGACCTGTCCAACTGCTGTTCTCACCAGCTATGTTACTGACGAGACGCCATCAGCCAAGCCTCCCACTGGAGAAACCATTGTACAGAAGGGTTCAGCATCTTGCCAAAATCAATCACCCATTTATACAACAAACATTTCTTGGGCATCTACCATGGGCCGGGCCAAGAATAGATGAGAAAGACCAGATCCCAATTTGCCTTATAGGAAAGCATGGTTTATGGGGAACGTGGACGTGTGAACACGTTGTCACGAGGACGTTTTGTAAAAGCCACAATAAGGGGATGTGCTGAGGACCAGGGATGCATGCGGAGGGAAGGGAGTGTAAGAATGCGAGCCAGCGCTGACTGAGCACTTACGACGTGCCAACTAAGTGCTTTGCAGGCATCATCTTTTCTTCTTGCATCAAACCTAGGAGACAAGCGCTGTTGTTGCCTCTGCTTTGCAGAGAAGGAAGTCTAGTCTCAGGGAGTTTAAGCAACGCGTCCAAGGTGTCCTGCTAATGAGGACAGAGGCAGAGCTGCAGCCCCATCCATGGGACTTGGAGACTGTGTATTGATCACCATGTTCCACTGCCTCCAAGGAGGATGAAGCCAGCGTAGCTCTTGTGTTGTCATAGGCTGCAGGGGCCACTGGCCTCAGCCTCTCCTGTTACGTCACATGCACCCCCAGCTTCTGCCCTGGGAAGGGCGAGACTGTTCTGTGTCTGGTCTGCTGGTCCCAGAGCAGCCCCGATCCCAGACCCCCGCACAGAGGCCTGATGGCAGGAGGACCCAAGAGATACCAGTTCCCAGACACCTCACACCATTAAGGTCCTTTGGACACCGGCCACCCAACTCTGGCAGCCCTTCAAGCCCTGGAGCCTCCCAGGACAGGGACCCAGGCCATCCAGCCCCTGCTGGCCTTGGCCTGGCCTGAGTTCTGGGGTCGGGGGCTAGCCTGGGGGCAGGGGGGGCCCTGATGGCTGGGGTAAAGGAGTGTGGGGTACATACGATCCTAGAAATTCAGGGAAATAGGAGGCTTTACAGAGAACCTGGAAGTTCAGGAGGCCACAGTTAAAACAGATTAAAGAGCAGACCCTCGGGACCAAGCAAGGTAGGGGCTCAAAGCCCACATGCTCACCTCCTTCCCCCTCCAATAGGCCCTGCAGCCCTAGTACAGGGGCCTGGGGCTCCTCAGGCCCTCTCAGAAAGCCACTGGTCTGATTTGTCCCAGGTGATACACCCGGAGAGGGTCAGCAATTGATCCAAGGCCACACAACCCATTCTCTTTACCCCACGTCCAGGGAGGGAAGAAGGGGCGCTGCGGATACAGGGGCATCAGCAGCTGGGGAGGCAGTACCAGCACTGCACAGAGCATGGGTCCAGCCCTGGCCCGCCATTCGCTGGCCGCGTGACCACGGGCAGCCGCTTGACCCCTCCGGGAATGCTTTGGCCTCATCTGCAAAAAGGGACTTGTTAGGTTCACACCTGGTCCAGGTGCTGGGTTTTACAACACACTCTCCTCGACATCTTCCAGGTGGTGGCTGTGCTTATCCCCACCCTGCAGAAGAAGAAACCAGTGAGGTTTCTAAAGCACAGTGGACTTCCCTGGTGGTCCAGTGGGTGAAACTCCAAGCTCCCAATGCAGGGGGCCCGGGTTCGATCCCTGGTCAGGGAACTAGATCCCACATGCTGCAACCAAGAGTTCACATGCCGCAACTAAAGATCCTGCGAGCCGCAACTGAAAATCCTGTGTGCTGCAACGAAGACTCGGTGCAGCCAAATAAATAAATAAATATTGAAAAATAAATAAATAAAGCACCTAGCACAGGCTGAGCTCCCGGGCCTATTAGGCTCCCTCCTGGTCCCTCATAGACCACCTCCTCCAGGAAGCCCTCCCAGATGGTTCTGGTTTCCAGAAGTGTTCTGTTCTCTAAGTAACCCCCACAGGCTCTGCCCTGGGAAACCACCTGCTTCAACCACATTCTCCTCGTCCCTCTGACAAGACATCACCTTTCAGAGGGACAGGGAATGGCCAGGCCTTTGGCTCTGGGGGATCAGGAAGCTGGCTTAAATGAAAATATCTAGACTCACAGTGGTACAAGTGTTCTCAGCCACCCATCCCATAGATCCCGTAGCCAGTCAGAAGCCCCCACGTTCCCCAGGCAGAGGTTCCAGCCATCCCTTAACAGAGCTCTTGGGCTGTCTGGCCTTTATCTCCTTGACCCTGGCACTGAACTGAGCATCCTCAGGGGCCCAAGTGTCACCAGAGCTTCGGCCTTCTCCCCACCCCAGCCTGGCCCAGCAGTTCAATGAAGCCAGAGGGCCTCCAGAGAGGAGAGAGAATGGGAAAGGGAAGGAGAAAAACAGAAGGAAACAGTCTGAAAAATAGAGACAGAGACAAAGAAGGCCCAAAACAGAGAACAAAAGGGAGAGAGTGAGGAGGAGAGACACAGAGAAAAGCAGGGACAGGGACAGAGACAGAGCGAGATGCAGAGAGAGACCGAGACGGAGAGAGACAGGCTGAAAGTCAGAGGGAGGGACCGAAACCAAGAGAGAATGAAAGGCACAGAGACACTGAGGAGAGAGGAGGAGGGAGTCCTAGAGCCCACAAGATCCTCTCTCGGCTTCCCGTTCCCCCAGGGTCTGTTCCTCCAAGCCCCCTGCTCCCTGCACTCGGACAGGTACTGATCACCTACTGCGTCCCTGGACTGGGTGCTGAGGGGACAACCCCCTTCACATCTCCCAGGTGGTAGCTGTGTTTATCCCCACTATGCAGATGAAGAAACTGAGGCGGGGAGCCATTGGGCGACTCAGCCAAACAAACTGGATCCAGCAGCACTAGGGAGCAGGCAGGAAGGTCATGGGCAGGGAGACTGAGGCCCAGAGATGGGTAGTGACTGGCTCTGGATCACAAAGCAGCCAGCCACAAAGCCGAGGCTGGAAACCAGCTCACCTGGCACCTTACCTGACTCCAAAGAAAACAAATAAATCTCATGAAGTCTTTGGGAGCTTAGGAAGCTACAGGGCTTATCAGATGGCCAACGCCCTAGAAGCTGTCAACACCTCCTGCCACATCCATCTTGCCCACTCACCTCCCACTGTCTTTTCTGGGACCAACTGCCCAAACTCGGGACCTGGGACCCTTTGCTGCAGTGCTGGCACACAGACAAATGTCTCCTTGAGCAACAAAATACAAAGTAACTATAAGGGACTAAAATAACTGCGTGCATGTGCAGTTGGGGCAAATGATGGACAGCAAGATACAAAAAGACCAAACACCCAACTGCCACTTCTGAAGAGCCGGGAGCAAAAGCAGGGTACCGCGCACACCACCACCAAAGGGGAGGGCAGACCCCCTAAGCCAGCCCTCCGGCCTGACCCCTGGACACACCCCTCCCCAGCTCACCCCTCCTCAGTGAGCCAGCAAGTGTTCTCGCTCCCTCCTGCTGCAGCAGGAGCCCCAGTAAAGCCTTGCCTGAATTTCTTGTCTGTCTTCTTATCAATTTCTATTGATTGGGGAAGGCCAAGAATGCTGATTGGTAACGCCAAGAGCCAGGTCCCTGGCTGTGGCAACTCCAGCTCCCCAACCCCTGCCCTCCAACCTAGCCTCCCATGCAGACAAGAGGCAGGGTGGCTGTCCCTACACCCCTCACTTTTGCTGACATCAGCAAAGTATGTCCTGAGGCTCCCCCAAAGTGCCCAGTCCCCCTGGAGGAGGGGAGGGAGGACACACACTGAGGCTCTGCTCTGAGCACTCACCACAGCTCACCGTGGTCCCTTGCACCCCAGAAAGGCGGTTACAGGTGAACAGAGCATGGCTCAGAGAGGAGCAGATGCCTCCCAAAGTCATACAACTCATTCAGGACAGTTGTGACTCTGAGCTCGTGCTCCTGCCATCACCCTGGCCCCCAAGGCTGATGGCTCTTACGTGCTCTGCACCCATCCCTGTCCTGGGGTACGCTGGGCTGAGAAGGGGGAAACACCCTCAGACCGGTCAGAGCCCTGATTGGGTTTTCCTATCTGCGTGTGTCAGGGGGCAGGGGATGGTTTGATGGTCTCTGAGGGTCCGCAGGCTTGCCTTTCATGAACCTCACCTTGCCCACGTGCCGTCTGGGGCCCGAGGTCCTTGCTTCCCCTCTCCAAAGTGGCTGTGATTCCTCATAAGCTGATCCCAGGATTCCCAAGTTTCTGGGGGCAGGGGGCATATAGACATGAGTGTGGTCGTCTGCCTGGTCCCCCTGCCCCTGCCTCCTGACCCAGGGAGGCAGAGAGTGCGGGGGCAATAGCTCAGGGGCTCGAGGCTGCTCACAGGGGCACCACACCCCCCCATAGTGCCGCCCCGCCGTCTGTGCTGGGGTGGGACACAGCCCGTGCCCTCACGGAGCTCTGGGGGCCTGGGACAGTCTCAGGCAGATGCAGAGTTGACAACACAGGTCTTACAAACAAGCAGAAAGTGATGCCCCCAATTCAACGGGCTCCTGGTCCAGCGCGGGGTCCGGAGCCTTCCGGTCAGAGGTATTGCTGGAGCCTCCTGTGCCGGGACTGGGTTTTCCCTCGCTGATTCAGAGATGCCTCTTGCTTCTCTGTCTTTCCTCCAGGCTCCCCAAGGAGGGAACATGATCCAGCGTGTTCACGGTCCCTCCTTCTCAGTCACGCTTCAGAGAATGTCAGAGCCGTGGAGGCCACTTCACAGATAAGAGAACTGAGGCCTCTTAGATAAGAGGGGAGTTGGCTGTTGGCACGTGGCAGGCCAGGAACAGGGCCCGGGCTGGAACCCAGGCCTCTCTGCCCTCCTCTGCCTACCGTCACACTTCGGACACCCTGCCCCCAGCCCGCCAAGGCCCCACCATCCGTGCACCGGAGGGCCGTGGACGTCTCCGTGGCCTGGGCTCCACTTCCGTGCCAGGCCCATCCGACCAGCCTCGTCCTGCCCCCTTTGCTCCAAGGGTTGGCCTCTGCCTCCGTCCTGCTCGCAGCCTCCCGAGTCCCCTTCAGGGCTGGCAGCCCAAGGGTGGGAGTAGAGTCTGGCTCGGCCTGACATGGTACTCACAGACCCCAGGACAGGTGAGGAGTCCTAAACTGGACCCAACTTTGCAGAATATTCATCGGGCCTGACCCCACCCACGCTTCAGACACTCCCAGGCCGCTTGACTCACGTCCCCTGAGCACAAAGAACCGGGTTCCAGGGTTAAGAATTCGACCACGTCCTGGTGAAGCCACCCAAAACCAGGGCAGAAACCAGGCAAGAGGTCAGGGGCTCAGTACACCTTCAGCCAATGGGGCTTGTGGAGTCAAGGAAGCTTCTAGAAGCAGTGCTCAGTGCACAGGATTTAAAGACCCAGCCCAGAAAACACGGGGAAACCTCTCTTTTCACCCTGCCTGGATTCTGAAGAAAGTTTTGATAAAACTTTTGTAAAGAAAATCATGTTAGCTTGGTGAGAGAAACTGGCCTTTCTTTCTTCCTCATTCTAAATGTCTCTCCTCCAGAGATGTGCTCCGTTTGAGGGCAGGGACCACATCACATGCACCTCAGAACCCCAGCACCCAGCACAAACAGGGTCTGGCCCATTCATTATTTTTTTTCCTTATTTTTTTTAATTGAAGTATAGTTGATTTACACTGTTGTGTTAATTACTGCTATACAGCAAAGTGATTTAGGTATACATATATATATATTCTTTTCCATTATCATAGGATATTGAATAGAGTTCCCTGTGCTATACAGTAGGACCTTGTTGTTTATCCATTCTATATATAATAGCTTACATCAGCTAACCCCAGCCTCCCACTCCACCCTTCAACATGCTCCCCCTTGGAGCATGTCTGTTCTCTATGTCTGTAAGCCTGTTTCTGTTTCATAGATAGGTTCATTTGTGTCATATTTTAGATTCCACATATAAGTGATATCATATGGTATTTGTCTTTCTCTTTCTGACTTACTTCACTTAGTATGATAATCTCTAGTTGCATCCATGTTGCTGCAAATGGCATTATTTTGTTCTTTTTTATGGCTGAGTAGTATTCCATTGTATATATGCACCACATCTTCTTTATCCATTCATCTGTTGATGGACATTTAGGTTGTTTCCATGTCTTGCCAGTCTGTTCATGATTGATGCTCCTGGAATGAGCTGATGACTTAATATTCCATGTAGAAGAGAAGATACTCGTAATCTGTGTCTCTGACAAAGGTCTCACATCCAGAATACATAAGGAACGTCTACAAATCAACATGAAAAAGATAAACCACCAGCCCTGCACAGTAGAGCGGAACTCAAAACTCACACACTGCAACTATTAAGCAGGAACGTTCAAGGAGTTTCTGTGCTCACAGCTAGCTTCCCCGGCTGCAACCCCAGAGTCCCTCCAAGGTGTGTATCTGGTTGTGCCTTTACTCAGGGGTAAATTCTGGAAAGTATCAGGCTCAGTGTCCTGGGTAAGAGGGGCTGGGAAGTCTTCCAGACAGCACCCAGATTTGTCTCTGGGTTATCCGGGCTCAGTGCTAACAGTGAGGTTGTCAGGGGCGGGGGGTTCTATCCACCCTCAGATGGGAGGAGAGGCTCCCTAAGAGCACAAGCTGAGTCTCCCCAAGAAGCAGGCAGGCAGAGTGGAAGGGGCACTGGGCCAGGAGTCAGAGCCTTGGGTTCCAGGCTCAACACCCTGCAGACTGGCTGGGTGGCATGGGCACCCTCTGTATGACCTTGGTCTTTACAGCTGCACAAGGAGAGGACTGAGTAGCTCTGATCCGCGGAGAGCTGTCCAGCACTGACTCGGTGACACTAGGCCAGGTCTGCACCACCTGCTACCCCTCTCTCATCTCCTCCCCAACAACACCCCAGTGCCTCCAGCCTCAGCGACCCACTCCCACTCCAAATAAGCAGGTGAGGCCAGGTGGGGTTGGACTGAGTCTGGGCAGGCCTGAATCACCCAACCCGACCCTGGCCCTCTGTCCTGAGCTCTCAGTGCCATCGTGGCCCGGCAGTCTCGTTCCGAGCCACTGCTTTGCTTTAATACGCACTTCCCTCTCCACTTCCCCTCGGTCCACGTGTGGCCTCCTTTCTCCCTGACGTCCAGCGCTGGTCCCCAAGGGCCAGCCCCGCACCCAGCAGCAGTTCACAACACAGGTGTCCTGGGCCCTGGCTGGGAAGGAGAAACACAGAGGAGGACAGTGGGGCCCCAGTCTGAAGGGGGAGGCACAGCCCACGCTCTGCAGAACCCCCAGACTGAGAGGAGAGACACACTGCCCGTCCTCAGGAGATTCCTCTCTGAGAGGAGAGGACAGCCCCTACCCTCGGGAAACTTCCCATCTGCTGGGGAGGTATAGCCCCTGACGACACGGATCACCTAGTCTGATGGGGGAAAGACAGCCCCTACCTTACAGGAGTTAAGGGTTAGGCAACGCCCCTCTCTCTCTCTTTTTGAAACTTCTGATCTAAAAAGGGAGACACAGACACTATCCTGGAGGAATCTCCAGTCTGACGGAGGAGCCCTCAGGAAACTGTCTCTTCCTGGAAGGGAACCGCTCTGTCGTGAGGGTCACTCTTACGCAGCACATTTGCTCAGTTCGGGCAAAGGGCTTTCACACGCTGTCTCCCTTAAGTCTCAACACCATCCAGGAGCAAGGCCAGCCAGAGATTGGCCCCCCTGTTTGACAAATGGGGAAACTGAGGCCCAGAAGGAGAAGTGACAGGCCCAAGGCCACACAGGAAGGCAGGACTAGAGTCCAAGTTTATATCCAAAGGGAAGGAGGGAAGGAGAGAGGCCGCAGACAGGGTGGATGACTAAGGGAGCTGGTTCCGCACACCCTTGGGCTGGGAGGGCTGGGCAGCTGGATGCCCTCTGCACCACTGCCCCTGTTACAGTCTGACTCAGGGCTGCCCAGAGCCAGCCTTGGAAAACACTTTTTATCTGAGGGAGGCCTGCTGCCTTGCCAGACATTTACGAGCCCTGTTTATTGGTCTGGCCCAGGGAGCCTGGGCGCAGCTCCTGCATGAGCCAAGGAAAATGCCTGCTGGGGTGCAGCCCTGGCCCAGGCCACTTCTCTGAAAGTCACAGCTGGGTGGAGGCTGGAAATCAACAATCAGAGCCAGAGGGACCCCAGGGCTGAGTTGGCCCAATACCTGCCTTTTATAGGAGGGAACAGTGAGGACCAGAGGAAGGGCAATGACTTGCCCAAGGTCACACAGCACAACAGCAGCAGAGGTTGGACCTGCCACTGATCCCCTGACCCTTGGCCGTGGCTCTAGCCTGCACTGGGGCCAGGTGGAGCAGCTCTACACCTCAAGCTGTCCTTGGGGGGACAACTCAGGTGTCAGAAAGATTGCCTGTATTTGGGGTATTCAGGGATCACCTTGGGACTGGATCCCCCCTCCTGGCTCTGCACCCTTGCCCCTGAGCATCCCCTAAGGAGGCCATCTCAGGTCCTGGCCGTGGTAGGAATTTGCCACTATGGAGGTCGTGGGGCTTGGAGGGTCACCTCACCGCTCTGCCCACCACTACACGGTCAGCTGGCAGAATGCCCTGAGCAGGGGAAAGGCCCGGCTGAGATAGCTGCAGGAGGAGAGGGACTTGCTGTTTATTGAGCACCTGCTGTATGCCAGCCCAGAGAAAGCTCTTGAATATTACCTCATTCGAGCCTCATGCCATTGAACTGGACATCTTTATTAGAGGAAACAGAGGTTCAAAGATGTTGAGACACTTTGCCCAAGGTCATGCAGCACGTACATGGGGAACTGGATTGCCCGCCCGGCTCTGAGCGCTTCTGAAGCCCAAGCTTTATTTCTCCATTGTACCCGCAGCCTCTGGAAGGGCCCCAGGGGATGCCCACCTCCTCTGGGGAGTGTCCAGAACCTCCTGGAAACCTCACCCTGCTGACTTGGGCCTGTGGGGGATGGGTTCTCCCCATGGCTCAAAGCTGGCCTTGCTGACCCCCACCCCCAGTTGTAGCCCTGCTCACGGGGCTCCCTAGGCTTCCCGAGGAGAAGTAGTGAGGACAGCCAGACCTGGCCTTGGTGTATGCATGATCCCATTGGCATCCCCAGGCCAGCACAGGGCAGCACGAGATGCCCAGGGGCCCAGCTGAAGAGGATTCATGGGGCCAGACTCAAATTTGCACAGTTCCAAGACTGGGATGGGAGGCTTAACTCCCAGCTGAACTCTGCCATATGCTGCTGTGTGACCTTGGACACGTTGCTGGCCCTCTCTGAGCTGCAATTGCCAAGAGCTGGTCACGGACATTCTGTGATGCATGAGTCTACACATGCCTGGTTAGGTTCAAAGATTCAGACAGGACCATTGCTCAGTCACAGTCCGCAGAAAGAGAGCCAGGCCAGGAGTGGGTGTGAGTTTCTGGGCCGCCCCTCTCTGGCGGGACCCTGCCAAGATCATCCCTCGCTAGCGGCAACATCAGCAGCTACCAGAGTGGAGGGTGGAGGGTGTCTTGCTCATCTGCAGCAAGACATGGCAGGTTTCCATTTCTTGTGTGAGAACTCAGCAGTGTGCTGGTGGCTGCCTCTGCACTCAGTGATGCCATATTGGTAGCTTGAAACTGGCTGTGGTGGGAAAATTTACACCACAGAAATTGGTAAACGCTACAAATGAGCAGATTTTGTTTGTGTGTGTATGTGTTTGGTTGGTTTGGGAAGCCAACTGTTAAGCATTTACCAGCACGCTGCTGGTTGTGTGGATGTTATCTTTCTCTAGAAATTTGTCCATTTCATCTAAGTTTTCACATTTGTTCACCTATATTTTCTTTTCATTTAAATTTAGTTTTGGGGCTTCCCTGGTGATGCAGTGGTTAAGACTCGCCTGCCAATACAGGGGACACGGGTTCAATCCCTGGTCCGGGAAGATCCCACATGCCACGGAGCAACTAAGCCCATGTGCCACAGCTACTGAGCCTGCGCTCTAGGGCCCGTGAGACACAACTACTGAAGCCCACATGTCTAGACCCATGCCCTGCAACAAGAGAAGCCACCGCAATGAGAAGCCCACGCATCGCAATGAAGAGTAGCCCCCGTTTGCTGCAACTAGAGAAACTCCGCGTGCAGCAGTGAAGACCCGACGCAGCCAAAAATAAATAAATAAAATAGATAAATTTTTTAAAAATAATAAATAATTTAGTTTTAGCAACTAAAGAAAAAATAAATTTGATTTCATCAAAGTTTTAAACTTTTGTGGTACTTCCCTGGTGGTGCAGTGGTTAAGAATCCGCCTACCAATGCAGGGGACACGGGTTCTAGCCCTGGTCCGGGAAGATCCCACATGCTGCGGAGCCACTAAGCCCGTGTGCCACAACTACTGAGCCTGAACTCTAGAGCCCACGAGCCAAAACTACTGAGTCCCTGTGCCACAACTACTGAAGCCTGCGTGCCCAGAGTCCGTGTTCCACGAGAAGCCACTGCAATGAGAAGCCCGCACACTACGATAAAGAGTAGCCCCTGCTCGCCACAACTAGAGAAAGCCCGCTCACAGCAAGGAAGACCCAATGCAGCCAAAGATAAATAAATAAATTAATTTTTTAAAAAAAGTTTTAAACTTTTGTGATTCAGAGGACAAGAGAGTGAAAAAACAATCCACAGAATGGGAGGAAATATTTGCAAATCTTATATCTGATAAAGGTCTAATATTCAGACTATATGAAGAGCTCTTACAACTCAACATTAAAAAGAAAACCCTATTACAAAATGGACAAAGGATTTGAGTAGACAGTTCTCCAAAGAAGAGACACAAATGGTCAATAGCACACGAAAAGATGTTCAACATTATTGGTCAGTAGAGAAATGCAAATCAAAACCACAGCGAGGGGCTTCCCTAGTGGCGCAGTGGTTGAGAGTCCGCCTGCCGATGCAGGGGACACGGGTTCGTGCCCCAGTCCGGGAAGATCTCACATGCCGCGGAGCAGCTGGACCTGTGAGCCATGGCCGCTGAGCCTGCACGTCCGGAGCCTGTGCTCCACAATGGGAGAGGCCACAACAGTGAGAGGCCCACATACTGCAAAAAAACCCCACAGTGAGATGTCACCTCATACCCATTAGGATGACTACTACCAAAAAACAGATTATGGCAAGCGCTGGTGAGGATGTGGAGAAACTGGAGCCCTCATGTGTAGCTGGTGGGGATGTAAAATGGTGCAGCAGCTTGGAAATGCAGCTTGCTGCAGCCCCGTGATAGTCTGAGACTTCCTTTACCTCTCAGGACGAGGCGAGTGAGGAAGGAGGTATGAGAGGAAGGGACTGTGACCCTGGAGACTCTCTTTGGAGAGGTAGCAGACACCTCTCTGGAGGCCTGGGCTCCTGTGTGTTTGCATGTAGGAGTGTGAAGGTTGGCTCCACAAGCTTGGCTCCCAGAAAGATCATAGGACATGGGTGTCTCCCCTCTTGGGGTCATTCAAAGGCCAGTAGATCTAAGATGGTCTCTATCTTCCCATTCCAGGCACCAAGGGGGTTTCCTTGGGTTTTCTACGTACAGCTTCATCCTCTCCTGTGCCTGCCTCATTAAGTCCCTTTGTTTATGCCTTTCTCTTTTCCCCCAATGAATCGCGTCAGAAGTTTACCAGTTTAATTAATCTTTCCAAAGAACCAACTTTTGGAATTTTAAAACTCCCATTTTTTTTTTTTTTTTTTTACCATCTCTCACTTTTACATTTACCTTTCCTTTCTTTGGGTCTATCTTATTTTTCTAACTTCTCAAACTGGGTGCTTAATTCATTGATTTCTTGCCTTTCTTATTTTCTACCCCAAACGTTTAAGACTATGTTTTTGTTCTAAGAACCAATTTAGCTGAGTCCCTGAGTTTCCATATGTTGTCTTTTTCACTATTGCTCAGTTCATAATTTCCATCAATGTCTTTGATCAGTAAGTTCTCTAAAAGACTTCTTAAAATTTTCAAACAAATAGGATTTTCTTATTATCCTGACTGAGTTCTCAGTTAATTGCATTAGAGTCAGAGGATGTGTCCGGATGATACAATTTATTTTGATTCTGTTGAGACTTGCTTTGTGGCTGGTACCCATATAGTCAGTTTTCACAGGTGTTCCCTGTGCTTGAGAAGAATGAGTATTTGTCCATGCTTGATGCCCGGTTACGTGTATGTTGATTGGATGGAGTTGTTATTTTTTTTATTATTATTATTTTTTCTTTTTTTTGCGGTATGCGGGCCTCTCACTGTTGTGGCCTCTCCCGTTGCGGAGCACAGGCTCCGGATGCGCAGGCTCAGCAGCCATGGCTCACGGGCCCAGTCTCTCCACGGCATGTGGGATCCTTCCGGACCGGGGCACGAACCCGTGTCCCGTGCATCAGCAGGCGGACTCTCAACCACTGCGCCACCAGGGAAGCGCCTTCCTTTTTTTTTAATGTCAGCATTTAGTGCTATAGATTTCCCTCTCCACATTGCTTTCATTGTGTCCCATGTATTTTGGTATGATGTACTTCTATTTTCAGTTTAATGTACTTTTTATTTCCCTGAGACTTCCTCTTTGACCCATGTATCATTTAGAAGTATATTATTTAATTTCCAAGCTTTTGGATATTTTCCTGTTATCTTTCTGCTATTGATTTTTGTTTACATCTCCCTGTGGTCAGAGATCACACTCTGTAAGTTTTCAATTTTACATTTTTTGAGATTTGTTTTATGACCCAGGATATGGTCTGTCTCGGCATATGGCCCATTGGTCCTTGAAAAGAATGTATATTCTGCTGTTGTTGGGTGGGGTGTTCTATGCATGTTAAAATAGATACTGTTGGTTGGTAGTGTAGTTGAGTTCTTCTATAACTGCTGATTTCTGTCTAGTTTTTCTATCACTTGTTGAGAGAGTTAAAGTCCCCAACTGTAATTGTGGATTTGTCTATTCTCTTTTCAGTTCTGTCAGTTCTTGCTTCATGTATTTTGTAGCTCTGTTGATTGGTGCATGTACATTTAGGATTTCTATGTCTTCTTAGTGAAATGATTCTTTCATCATTATGTAATGTCTCTCTCTGTCCCTGGTAACTTCTTTGCTTTGAAATCCATGTTACCTCATTATTAATGCAGCCACTTATGCCTTCTTTTATTACTGTGGGCATATTATATCTTTTTCCATCCTTTCATCTCAGCATTGGTGTATGGTGATTGTCTTTTCTCATTCAAGTTGAGATCGTCCTAGTTCTTGGTATAACAAATAATTTCCTACTGAAACCTGGACATTTTGGGTGTTATGTTATGAAACTCTGGATCTTATTTAAACATTACGTTATAGCAGGGCCCCTCTGACACTGCTGTAGTCAGGAAACAGGGATGCCACCTCACTGCTGCCAGGTGGAAGTATGAGCGCAGTTTCCCTGTTTAGCTTCTATTGACAACTGCCGGGAAGGGTCTCCTGATTACTGTTGTGTGTGAATAGCATCTTAGGCTCCCCAGTAGGCTGGGAAAGTCAGGGGTGAATTGTTACTGCTCCCTATGTGGTCTCTACTGCTACCACGGGGGTGGGGGGTTGGCCTCCTTACCCTGGATGGTAGTGAAAGTCCTGACCCTCTTCTAGACCTCCTCTGACACCACGTCAGTGAGAAGGAGCCCCTCATTACTTCAGGGTGGTGGGAGACCAGGCCCCCTCACGTGGTCTCCACTAATACCACAGCATCGGGGAGGCACCTCATTAATACCCAGTAAGAATGAAAAGCCCAGCTCCTCAGTTTCCTCTGACACCAGCACAGCGGAGCAGTTGGGGCACCTCCTTATTGCCTGACAAAGATGGAAGTCAATGTCCCCTACTCATCCTTCGCTGGCAAGGTAAGCCTGGGGTCACAGTCTTTCCTACACCGTTTGGCCAAAATAGGCGGTTATTGTCTAGAAGCTTCCAGTCTTCTTCAGCTGACCTTTTCCTGGTCATTTGGCTAAAGACAGCAGGCTTTAGTGGGTTTTTTTTGTCTGTGTTTTTGTCTGATGTTTCTGGGTTGCTGGCTTCTCTGGTACCTGGTCTGGGATATACAGGCATAAAGAAAACTCAGGAAACTCAGCTTTGTATATTTTGAATTTATGTTATTAAACCATCCAAGTTCAGAAGTATTCTAGCTTTGCAATGTATTGAACGTTTAACATTATCTGGTAACTGCTTTATTATGTTTATTAATAATGTATGTTTTCTATATTTATATACAATTATATTTATTAATTATATATTGTATTTATACATTAATATATAATTATATATATAAATCATATATAATTATATATCAATCATATATAATTATATATGATTTATATATATAATTATATATTAATATATAATTATATAAATTAATAATATATTGCATTATTGCATGTACAATGTATACATACCTTATATATATATATGAAATAAAAATTCATATTCTAAGGCAAGTCAAGGAAAATTTAAACATAAAAATGTTTCTCTGCCGCTTGGCCTCCTCTCTCCCCTGGGCTGTGCATCGCATAGCTGCATTATGCATTGATGAGACCTCCCCACCGGCAGAAATACTTTATGCTCAACCATAAAGAACATTCTCCCAGCACCAACAGGACAACTCCTTAAAAGACAACATTCTTCCTTAATCTTGTAAGGGCTCATCATGACCTACCTCTCTGTACCTGTAGATCTGGATTGTGCAAATTATCTACATCATTTAATGTACAGTCCTCTGTCTCAAAGGCACATATAACAGTGCTTTGACCTCTAATGGGCAGATTAGAAGAGATTTCCAAGAACTGTTCCTCAACTTGGCTCAAGTAGAGTTTTCCATTTCTTTCTTAGATGGACTGATTTTTTTCGTCGATAGTATATATACATATACAATATATAAACACAATTACATGATTGTTCCCTAATATTTTATGCACAATTTCTAACGCCACGCCAGCTTCCTTCAGGTTGGCTTCTCTTTTCGTATGTCTTTTTCTATTCCTTTACTTTTCAAACTTCCTGTGATTTAGTATCTTGGGACTTTCTCTGGTACAAAGGTGTGCTTTTTTCACCCATTCTGACAGTATATGTCTTTAAACTAGATAATATAGTCCATTTCTAATTATTGTCGTTGCTGTCTCATTATTTTGTTCATCCAAATATTCAGCTGCCTACTACGTGCCTAGGTGCTGGGTTCTAGGTGCTAGGATTTGGCAGTGAACCAGAGAGCTGACATCCATGGCCTCGGGAGAGTCCGAGTCTGGTTGGGGGAAACAGGCAATAAACAAATGACTAAAACATGCATTGTTTTAGTCATGCATGAGAATTCCAAGTAGTTTATGTAGATACTCTCCCCTCAAGGAGGTAGAGCTTAAGTGTGGGCTGCACATAATGACTTCCTTCCAATGCATAGAAGATGGCAATGGGGAAAAGAGCGACTTTACAGCAGTGTGTTGATTTCCTAGGGCCACCCAACAAAGCACCACAAACAGCGGAGATTTACTACCTCAAGTCTGGGAGGCTAGAAGGCCACCATTAAGATAGCAGCAGGGTTGGTTGCTTCTGAGGGTTGTGAGGAAGAGAGCTCTTCCAGGCTTCTTTCCCTGGCTTGCAAATGGCCGTCTTCATGCTCACATGGTATTCTCCCTGTATGTGTGTCTGTCTCCAAACCGCCCCATTTATTATTAGGTCACCAGTCATATTGGATTAGGGCCTACCCTAATGACCACGTTCTAACCTGATTACCTCTGTAAAGCCCCTATCTCTAGATAAGGTCACATCCTGGGGTCCCGAGGACTTCAACATGGGAATCGGGGTGGGGTACACATTCTACCCATAACAAGTGGAGAAAACTAACCAGTTGGTCAGCCGGGTGATCAAAGCCAACATCAACAGTGAAAAGATGTGGTGATCAACACCATAGATCAGGGCAAGTTCGCTGCTTTATACAGGGGCCGGGAAGCCTCTCTAGCAGAGTAACACTCTAGCGCGAACTTGAAGGAAGTGAGGGAACAAGCAATGGGTGTATCTGGGGAATCCGAGTGCCAGGAAGGGGAACAGGATGTGCAAAGCCCTGATACAGGTGCTTGGTTGGCACATTCAAGGACCTTCTGGGAGACCAGCATGGCCAGGGGGGTGGAGGGAATGGGCCAGGGTACTAGGAGATGAGGTCAGAAAGGTAGAAGGTAGAATCGTGTTGACCTTGAGGCCAAAGGAGAGGTCCCACTCATCTGAGTGAGATGAGGAATTATTGGAAGAATTTAGACAGAATCCCTCTGGATACCTTTCTGACCACAGATTATAGGGAGGCCGGAGTGGAAGCAGAGAGAGCAGCTGGAGACAGTGTTAATAATCCCAACCAGAAACAGGCAGTGGAGCGGGAAAAAGTGGTCAGATTGAAATTATTTTTTGGAGGCAGATCCGACAGCGTTCACTGATGAATCAAACGTGGGATGTGAAAGAAAGAGGAGCCAGAGATGACTCCAAGTTTGACTCCAAGTGTAAGTAACCGAAAGCATGGAGCTGGGACTGAGAATCTGGGGAAGGCACAGGTTTGTAGGGCTGCAAAGCAGGAGGACAGTTTTGCAGGTGTTGAGACTGAGGTCCCAATTAGACCCTCAAGAAGTGAACCGTAGGAGGGGACTGGGCAATCCCGCTGGAGTTCAGAGGCAAGCGCTAGGTTGGAGATATGAATGTGCGAGTTGTCTGCAGTTTTGAGCCTGGAGACTGGGTGAAAGCTCCTAGGGGGTGTAGATGAAAGAGAGGCGAGGCCCAAGGACCACATCGTGGAACCCTCCAATGATTAGAGGTTGGGGAGAGGAAAGGAGCTGGGAAGGAGTAGCCAGGGAGGTAGGAGGAAAACCGAGGAAGAGTGGGCACGTCCCAGAAGAGGAAGTGTCTCCTGAAGGGGCATGATGAGCTCTGGAATGCTGCAGACGAGTCTAAGAAAGGGATTGAAGATGGACCTTAACCAAGCCTCCCAACATTTTCCAAGTTACGGCACACACAGAAAACGCCAGTATTTGTGTGACCCCCAGGGAAACCGACAAGGCTGTCGAGGATGAAGGTGACTAACTTGGGACCTCTGGCCACCCAAGGCTCTGTCCAATGCCCCAAGAGTGAAGAGAACCCACATCTGGGCATGTGAGACCCTTCCGTGCATGGGACTCCAGATGGAACACTCTGGACAACTGGGCTCAGCAATGTGGATGTCACTGGTACCCTTGACCAGAGCTGGGACAGTGGGCCATGGGAACAAGTACCTTATTGCAGGATTTGGGGAAGACGTGAGAGGCAAGGTATGGAGACTGTTCATGCAGCCACCTCTGCAGTGCTTTGCTGAAATGGAAGCAGAGAATCAGGCAGTGGCTAGAAGCATTTGGACTTCTGGCGGGGGGGGGGCATTAGTTTCCTCCTCATGCTTTTCTCCCCCTCTGTTTGTTTAAATATTATATCCTCTATTTCTGTTTTTTCAGTAGTTAAAAACTTAAAAGCAGTTGTTGGCAAACATTTTCTACAAAGTGCCCAATAGTAAATATTTTAAGCTTTGTGATAAAATATTTTAGCCATACTGTTTCTGTAGCAACCACTCATGAAAACAGCCATAGAGAACACATAAAGGAGTGGGCATAGCTGTATGCCAATAAAACTTTATGTGTAAAAACAGGCACTGGTCCTAATTTGGCCCAAGGGTCATATTTTGCAGACCTCCATCCTAACGCATATGTAAAAATTCTCTATATTTGCTCTCCTCCAAAATCATAGAGCAGCCTTAGAAAGCTTTAAACCTGATCACCCCTTTTGGCTTCCCATGCTACTGTTGTCTGGTATTTTCACTCTACTCTATTTTTTTAAGCTCTCAAAAAAGACATTATCACCACTAATTACAGATTCGCTGTTTCATTCGATTTACTCACATGTTTGGCATGTTTATTATTCACGTTTCCATCTGTTTAGACTTTTCTTCTAAAATTATTTTCTTTCCTTTTGCATCATAAAGGATGTACTTTATGATTTCCTCTAATGCGTCTCATTTGGAGCTAAACTCTCAGCTTTTCTTGATCTGAAACTGCCTGAAACTCCCCCTCACGTCTCAGAGATAATTTCACTAAGTATCCAGTTCTGGCCAATAGCTATTTTTCTCAGCCCTTTGAAGGTATCATTCTACTGCCTCTGATACAAAGTGAGTTATCAGCCGAATTGTTATTCCTCTGTAGGTGACCTGACTTTTCTAACTGCTTTAAAGGCCTTCTCTATCCTTGGTGTTCTGCAATTTCAATATAACTGTCAAGATGTGTATTTCTTTGATGTTTTCCTGGTTGAGTTTCTGAATTTGAGGATTCGTCTCTCATTAATTTTGGAAAATTCTCAGCCATTATCCCTTTGAAAAATGTTCCTCTTTCTTCTCCTTATTGTCCCTATCTAGAATTCTGAAGCAGTTTTAGCTTTTTCATGTCATGCTCTTAAACTCCCTTTCACAATTTTCATCTCTTTGTCTTTCTCTGTTGCAGTCTGGAGATTCATTCAGCAATCTGTCAGTTCACTAATTCTCTTTCCAACTGTGTTTAATCTACACTCAACCTATCCATTGTCTTTTCTATTTCAGTTTTATGTATTTCATCTCTAAGAAGTTCAGTCTAAGTCTCTTTCAAACTGCCTGATAAGTGCATTTTAGTTTTGAAATTAACTTTACTGAGGTATAATTTACTGAGATGTAATTATATTGTCTAAATTTGCATACAATAAATGCATCACTTATAAGTATACAGTTTGATGAGTTTTGACAAATGTGTACACTTATGTATAACCCCCACCACGATCAAAGCATAGAGCCTTTTCATTATCCCAAAAAGTCCCCTTGTGTCCTTTTGCCATCAATCCCCTTCTCCACTCTTGGCCCCAAGCAACCGTTAATCTGCCTTCTGTCACTATAGATTAGTTTCTGCCAGTTCAAAGAGTTCATATAAATCAAATCATACAGTGCATACTCTTTTGTACCTAGCTCCTCTCTCTCCACATAATGTTTTTGAGATTAATTCAGGTAGTTGAAAGTATCCATAGTTCATTCCTTCTCATTGCTGAGTAGTATTCCATTATAGACCACAATTTGTTTCTCCGTCTACGTGTTGATGGACATTTGTGTTGTTTCCATGTTTTGAATATTATAAACTGTTATAAACATTCATATACAAATCTTTTCCAGGACATATGTTTTCATTTCTCTTTGGCAAATACCTAAGTGTGGAATTGGACTCCTATGGTAAATATATGTCTAATTATATAAGAAACTGTTCCTGATCATTCTTAATAGTCTCTTGTACCATGGTGATGCTCCCAATACTTCCTTTTATTTGTTTAAATTATTTAGCACCCTTATTTCCCAGTATGAATGCTCTAATTCATATTAGAGCTCAGGTGTTTGCCAGTCTGATTCTGCTGCTTATTTCTATTAAAACTTGCTCATGGAATCTTGGGTTTTGTGTGTTTTTAAAATTGTTCATTGTAAGCTCATGATCATTAGAACTCTATCTGAAAATTTTATAAAGCTTTGATTGACACGTTTTCCTCCAGAAAGGATTTCCTCCAGTTTGTTTTTGCTGGACACCTGAGAGCATTACTCCCTAGGAACTACTTTAAATTCTCAGCTTGAAGTTTCCAGACTAAGCAAGAAGCAGGAATTTGGGCTCTGATCTCACCTGAGTGTTGACCCAGGAAGTAGTTTATTTCCCCTTCCATCCTGAGTCAAAGCCAAGACCAGTCATTTTTCCTGCCATCTCCTTTTGGAAGACAGGTATTTTTCAAGTTTACCCTTTCACTAAAGATGTTGTCTACAGAGGTTCTGACTTTATGAGGCATCTCAGATCCCACTACCTGGTCAGCTCTTGGGTTTTGTCTCCTGCCTCGTGCACAACTGTTAAAAGCAAAGGTCCACTTGCTGGCCCTGGAGGGGATGCAAAACGGCACAGCCACTTTGGAAAACAGTTTGGCAGATCCTTATAAAGTCAAGCATGTACTTACCATACACCTCAATGATCTCACCCCTAACTCTTTACTTAAGTGAAATAAAAACCTACAGTTAAACCATAACCTGTACACAAACATTTCCAACAGCTTTATTCGTAATCACTAAAAACCGCAAACAACCCAGATGTCCTTCAACAGGTTAATGGTTAAACAAACTGTGGTACAGCCATACAATGGCATAAACTGCTGATATACACAACACCGAGGAATCTCGAATACATTATGCTAAGTAGAAAGAGCCAGACACAAAAGGCGACCTAGTGTTTGATTCCATTTATATGACATCCTGGAAAAGGCAAAACTAGAGGGACAGAAAAGAGATCAGTGTTTGCCAGAGGCTGTAGATGAGAAAAATGGTTAGAGGGACACAGGGATATTTGAGGGGAGGTGAAATTACTCTGTATCTTGATTGTGGTGGTGAGTACACAACTATATGCATTTGTCAAAACTCAGAGAACTGTACACTAAAAAAAGGCGGATTTTACTCTATGTAAATTTGGCCTTCATTTGAAAACCAGCAAAGCTCTAGTTTACAAGAATTTTGGGGGGCGCTGCAGTTCAGGGCTCACATAACTCTCCTGACTTCTGCACACATTCTTTTCTATTTATTATTTTTTAATTTTTAAAACTTATTTATCTATTTTTTGCTTTGGAGTGCTTCTAATTTCTTGCCAGCTCAGTCACGCATTTTAAAACATTCTCTTAGATCTTTTGTCCAGAGGACCAGCCCAGTGAGGGAGATATCATCTTTATCCTCAGAGGATAAAGGCAATGGAGGAAGACAGAGCAGGCTAGCAAGGAAGGGCCTCCTCCCAAGCTTTGTCCATGGATAGCAGCCCCCCCGGGCCTCTCGGGTCTTCCTGCACCTGCGAGATCACATACATTTTTCATGATGACAGTAATGGCTATAATTAACTGGCAGAAAAATGTGACGCACAGCAGGCAGCTGGCTGGGCTCACGGACAGGGAAGTGGCGCTGCATGACTTATGGCACTGCTCTGGGTACCAGCAGGGCAGGCCAGAGGGACAAGTGGCCTGACCAGGCTCCAGAGAGAGATCTGGAGAAGTGCAGACATTCCCTCGCACAGGCAGGCATCAAGGTACAGAACGCTGAGGATGGGCCTGACTCAGTCCTAGTCAGCGAGTTCCAGAGCCTGTGCTCCCTCCACAAGGGAAATAAATGCCCACAGTATCAATTTCACTGGCAACTCTTAGAGCTGAGTGCTCACCGGGGCCAGACATGTAGCCTAGCCTTTCGCCAGCATTACTGCGTGGAATTCTTCGGTGCCCCTGTTTCAATAGCACCTGTCTCATGTGGTGGCTGTGAGGATCCAGTGAGCTGCATTTGTGAAGCGCTTAGCATTGGGGCTGTGACTCAGTGAATGCTGGCCATTGTTATCACCATCCCCATTAAAAAGACAAGGTAACTGAGGCCCACTACTGTTAAGGGACTTACCCATGGCCACACAGCTACTAGGTTGCAGAATTGAGAGTACATGGCTCTAAAGCCTCACAAGACAGCCTTCCTGGAGCCAGGTCACAGCTAGACAGGAGTTTTCCGGCCTCAAGTGGGGCTTTCGTTAAAATATTCCAAAGAGGGCAAAATGGTTCCCCTGGGCCTTCTCCACCCAGCTCTTTGCATCTCTACCCTGTCCTCACTGCCAACCACCTATCCCTGCCTTGCATTTGTTTCCCAGCTCTAAACACCTCCTCCAGGGAGCCTTCCTTGATTTCCCCACCTTCCTTCTCTCAAAGCACAGGATGGATTCTGTGTCATTTAATGAGGGCCTATTTGATGCCAGGTACTGCCTGAGACTCTGGGGATGTGAAAATGAAAGAGAGAGACAAGTCCCTGCCCTTGTGGAGCTGACATTCTAGTGGAGAGAAGGGATAATAAACAAATTTTAGGACAATAAAGGTAATTGCAGATTGTGATTAGATCTATGAAGGAATCAAATAAGGAAGTCTGAGAAAGCTTCAGAGACAAGGAAACATTTAAGCTGAAACCTCAGGGATGAGAAGGCCCCAGACATTGTCAGGAATAGAGTGTTCCAGGCAGCAGGAAAACAAAGGCCCCGGTGTGGAAAACAGCCTGGAGGGTTTAGGAAACTGCAAGGAGACATCTGTGACTGGAAGGTGAGGGAGGGAAGGGTTAGGGTAGAAGATGGAAGTGACAGACGGGGGTTGGGTCATGCCAGGGCCTCCGTGGCTTTGACTGAATAAGGTGGGAATCACTGCAGGGTTCTGAGTGGAGGATGCCAGGCAGGGAGTGGATTCTACGGAGGCAGGATAGGAAGAAGGAAGTTGCAGCGGTCCAGGCAGGGCTGATGGGGGCCTGCACCAGAGCAGCGGCAGTGAGGTAGCGAAAGGTCAACAGGTTGAATACCTGAGGACCCAGGGCTCACTCCTCTTCAACCCTGCTGACCACTGGTGCCACCCATCCCTCCTCTGGATTTATTTCCCAACTGCAAACACCTCTTCCAGGAAGCCCTCCCTAATTCTCCCACCTCCTCAGCTTGTATCCCAGGGACCCCTTCCCTATCCGCATTGCTGGCTGTTGAGAAGACCGTCCTGGAGCCGCACGCACCTCCTTGCCCAGGGCCACCACATATCTATGGGATCAACAGCTTCAGCTCAGGATGGAGTCCAAGACTGGAGACAGTTCCTGAGACTGGAAGTTTAGGACGAGCTGTCTTTGGAGGGAATCTCTTTTCCCCAAATCCTTCTTAATACCCTTCTGCTCCAACAGAGGCTGCAGCTCTGGATCCAAAGGGTTTGGGAATGGATCTGCAGAGGACAGAGCCTCCCAGTGCTGGCGGGTATTAACATGAGCCTCCCATGTCAATACCCGCCTAGCACTTTCCCCTATACTACCCCACTCCCTGCGCGACCCCCGCCATTAGGGCTGGTCCTGACGACTCTCCCTCCAGAACCTCACTCACAACTTTCCCCTCCTCATCAGCCCCAGGCCGGGGCCCTGCCTTCTTCATTCTCCCAAGAAACACTTACCGAGCACCTGTTGTGTACCTGCTTCTGAGCTGGCCACTGGGATCAAAAGTAGCCAGGGCACAGCCACGCCTCACAGCCTGGGGGAGGCAGATGGCAAACTGATGATGACAGTGATGGTGGTAATGAAGTGACAATGGGGATGATGGGTCTGATTTGTTGAGGGCTCGCTATGTGCCCAGCATGGTGCTAAGCACGTAACGTGTGTTAACTCACCTGGTCCTCATAACAGCCTTATGAGGTGACAGTAATTCTTTTAATAATGGGTAACGTTTACCACCTACTAGTAAAGTGCCAGGCACTGTTCTAAATGCTTCACAGGTGTCAGCCCATTCGAAGTGGTACTAATATTACCCCTATTTTACAAGTGAGGAAATTGAGGCACGCAGATGTTTAATAACTAGCCCAAGGTCACATGGCCAGTTATCGTCAGAGCAAAATGCATTTGCTATGGCGGCTGAAGGTAGGGGGTGCTGTGGGGCACAGAGGAGAAAGAAGTCCATTCCTCCTGGGCAGATCAAGGAAGGCTTCACAGAGGAGGTGACTTTTAAGTCTTAAGGAAGTAGCAGGGGTTTGACAGGTGGGTGTGAGGGAAAGAGCATTCCAGGCAGAAGGTCAGTGGAGCAAAGGCCAGAAGCATGTTTAGGGGCAGGGTACGGTTCAGCTTGGCTAGAGTGTCGGGTGGGGAGGCTTGGGTTGGAGAGATGGGGAGAAGCCAGGTCACAGAGGGCCCTGGGGGTCAGGCTGAGAGGCCTAGACTGATCCTGCAGTCCCCTCCTCTCTCTCCTGACCTGATAAAACTAACTCCCAACACTGCTGGGCACAGAAGAGATAAGCCTTCCTTAAATCAGACCCACGCAGCAACCTCCACCTGCCACCGGAAGACTGTGGGCCCTGCTTCCCACCCTGTTCTTGTTACACCCCAAAAGTGTTCTTGGTAGCCCTCAGGCCACTTCACTGCCACCCCTAATACCGTACCCAGATTCATCGTATGGGTTTCACTCCACCACCACACTTCCCTGTACCTCCTTCCTCTGCCCGAATGCCCTCCATTCTCCTAGCCATCTGTCCACATCCTGTTCCTCCCCTGGGCTCAGCTGAGGAAGCCCCTCCTCCAGAAAGCCCTCCTGGATAACTATAACCCAGGTGAGTTTCCGTCTTAACTCTTCCCCCCTACTTGCCCATCACTTGGGACCCACATCGTGGCTGGAACTATGGACTCTCAGCTTGCTTCTTACCAGTGCTGTGTCCTCAGCTGGAATGTGACATCCCCAAGGGTCAAGACCATATCCTATAATTATGTATAAAAGGTAGGCTCTGTTTTCTGAATGCTGCACACTGTGCCCAGCAGCAGGACCATATGAGGCTGTGCTCCGTGCTCACTTGACCCCACAGTCATCCTGCATCTTGAGGAAACAGGCTCAGTGGGATGAAGGGGTTTCTCCACAGGCACCCTAAGTCTACCTGACTCCACACTCCATGTAAGCGGCTGCCTCTCGCATCTGACCCACATCACACACTCCTTACAGCAGATGCTCCGTAGAGAGTCAGAGACTGATCAAAGGCTGCTCCAGCCCCAGGAGTCACCTTCAGTGCCAGATCCAGCTTCAGCTCTGTTCTTTCAGATGCGATTCTCCCGCAGGGCTCCTGGCGGCCCTCCTTGGTACTGCTACGGGCACTGGCCGATGACAGTGGGGTCTGGGTGGCCCACAAGTCCCCAGGAGCTGGAGGCTGAGACTCAGAGGTTCTGAGTTCCTCCATCAGATGCTGGCCTGGACTCACTCCAAAAGGCCACGGGCGGGACTCTGAATTGAGGCCCCAAGGAATCCAGCTGGGTGACAGGTGCAAGCTCTCATCGCTTTGCTCTACCAAATTGCAGCCAGATAATAGTCACAGGTGGCGTGCGTTGGGCACTTGCTGTGTGCCCGGCACCATGCTAAGCCCCTCGCAGGCATTTCTCATTTCTGCTCCCAGCAACCTTGAGAAATCAGTACTGTGACCACCCCCATTGCACAGGTAACGATGCTTCGTGCATTTATTCCACCATCCGGTCACCTGCCGAGTCTACAAATATTTACTGAACACCTACTGCACACCAGGCATGGAGCCCAGAACTGGGATACAAAAATGTGCAAGATGGGCTTCCCTGGTGGCTCAGTGGTTGAGAGTCCGCCTGCCGACGCAGGGGAACACGGGTTCGTGCCCCGGTCTGGGAAGATCCCACATGCCACGGAGAGGCTGGGCCCGTGAGCCATGGCTGCTGAGCCTGTGCATACGGAGCCTGTGCTCCGCAACGGGAGAGACCACAACAGTGAGAGGCCCTCGTATCACCAAAAAAAAAAAAAAAAAAGTGTGCAAGATAACACACAATCCTGGCTCTGTAAAGCATACTGCTTTGGGTTGCAGGTACGTACCCTCCTGGGGGCAGGAGATGCAAAGGCTTCACTAATTGCTAATGGTGGGGAAGGGAAAAATAACTTAGCGTGTCCACAACAGAGCACGGGGAATTGCAGTGAGCCTGAAATCGTGCATCCTGTCGGGTTGCACTGAGCACCCACCCAGAGGGAACGCCCTGGGAGTTGCTCTCACAGAGGGACGGCTGAGCCTTGCTGAGTGTCCCCATCTCCTGCACCCTGCCAAGGGCAGAGGAAAGGAGGTGACAGTCGGGGCAGCCGGAGGGGGACCAGGAACCTGCCACGTTACCCAACCCAGGGAGGGTGCAGGTCATGAAATCAAAGCTGCCGTGCGGTCAAGGACTGACATTTGGCTTTGGCAGTGAGGACTTCCTTAGAAGGGGCTCTTCTGGGGGCACTGGGGGCTGAGAAGGACTGCGGAATGGAGCAGGCCAGGCCAGGAATCAGGGGTGGAGGGGGTTCAGGACCACATTTCCCAGACTGAGGGCTCCTGTGGGTCTGTGGCCTGAAGGGACTGAGCCATGGAGGGACAAAGGCTGTCCAGGGCTATTCCTCCCATTGGCAGATGGAGAAACTGAGGCCCAGAGAGGACAAGGAGTGGCCCGGGCCACACAGCAAGTGGGAGAGGGCAGACGGCCCGGGCAGGCCACGCACCACCCTGCAGGGTAGTTCCTGAGTCACCAGGTCCTCCACACGGGGCTCGGTGGCTTCCTCATGAGGCCCCATCATGTCCCCATGCCTGGTTTCCTGGCCCCGGGGCAGTTACTCACAGGCTTGTTACAGAGGCCCCAACAGACAGGGGGAGGGGTGAGGCAGGAGAGACTGGCCTTGGCCTTGGCCTTGGCCGCTGGCCAACTCCCTGCTCCAGCTTCTCCCCTTCCTCAGGCCCTTCTCACCGCTGTTTCTTCCTTCCTGGGGCCTCTGTTGGTATCCAAGCTCCCCAAAGTGGGGAGCAAGGGCCGGGGCTAAGCCTCCCTCATTAGATTGGGGTCTCCTGCAAGGCAGGACCTGTGTCTCTCCAGCCACACCAGCAGCTCCCCCAGGACTTCCTTCCTCAGACTAGTGGCTCTGCCTGGACAGAAGCTTCTCCAGAGTGGACCTGTGTCTCTCCCATGCCCTGGAAACTGCCGGGACGCCCTGCTCTGGGAGACCGGCCAGCCCCGGTAAACTAATCCCTTTTCTATTTGGGGTCAGTAACTAGAATCCAAGAAGTGGCTGTTTGGGCAGCCGCTTCAGGACCTCGTCCTGCTAACGGCCTTGGGGTGAGGGTTTACCTCCAGACTCAGCACGCCCTGGGTTTGCATCCCGCATAGCCATCTCCTCACCCTGGGACCTAAGGCAATTTACTAAACCTTCCTGAGCCTCCGAGCCTCATCGGTAAAACACAGACAGTAGCAGCCACCTGCCTCGTGGGGTTGGTGAGGATCAATGACATAATGCTTGCCAAGTGTTTCAAGCGGGGCCGGCACACCGCAAATGGGTGTTATCATCATCGTTATAAAGAGAACCACGAGAGACGACCACACCTCAGAGGTGCCCGGTGCACGACTGTTTACAAAGCACTTCCATCTGTGGTCGCGCGGGAGCCTCAAAGGAGCCAGTGTGGTGACTTGGATGGAGGTTCTCAGCAGAGGCTCCAAAGGTCCAGACTCCTTTCCTGGAGTCACAGAGTCCATCCTCCTGGCTCTGGGCTCGTAACCCTGACCCAGCAGTTGCTCGGTATCTGTACGGCATCTGAATATTTACAAGCTGGTTGCCTGGAGCACACTACTTCACCTCTCTAAGCCTCGGTTTCCACATCTGTAAAATGGGGACAAGAGTAGTACTTCTCTCATAGGCTTGTTGTGAAGAGTAAACAACATTATGCATCATCAAAGAGCACAGAACAGGGTCTTGCAGAGTTAGTGATATCTACTTTTTTTTTTGGCCGTGCCTCTCAGCTTGTGGGATCTTAGTTCCCCGACCAGGGGTCGAACCAGTGCCCCCTGCAGTGGAAGTGTGGAGTCCTAACCACAGGACCACCAGGGAGTTCCCAGTGCTATCTACTTAAGCGTTCATTAGTATCATTATTTACCGAGCACCTGCTACGTGCTTGGTGTTTCACTTAAAATATCACATTTAATCCTCATAACCATATTGTTTCATTTTTACAGATGGAGGCAACTGGCTTAGAGTGCATTTGAGGTTGGGTTCCCTGGGAAGCAAACTCTGAGATGGAGATTTGCATGCAGACGGTTAACTGAGAAGTGCTCCCAGGATCAACACCTGTAGTGGGGAGGGGGGTGGGAAGCTGGCTTGGGTGAAGGGAGAAGCTGGGCTGTGATGCACTCACAACAGGGCCTCAACCCACCCTACCGGAGGCTCTGGAGCTGCAATGTCCCTGAGAGATGACCTACGTCGAGCCGAGGGGTGGGGCTTTGTACCCCACATTGATGAATCACTAGATATGGGCTGCCCAAGGAAAGGGGCATGGCCTTGGGCGAGGCAGCTCCCTTTGGTTAAGGGCAATTCCTGGAGAGGGACTCGTCCGAGAGCAGTCAGCCACCGATATTCCCCAGAGCTGGGGCACGTGTTCTTCAAGGATCTTCTGTTTTAGTGGGGGCAGTGAGGGAAGCATGTAGGCAACACGAACCACACAGAATTTAAATGACTTGCCCTACATTTCCCAGCTAGAAAATGGCAAATCCAGAATTTAAACCCAGGTCAGATCCTCATGCTTCCTTCTACATCACACTGCCTCCCATCAAATAGGGAAGGAAAAAACACAGAAAAATGAAATCCATAATACAGGGCAGGATGATTTCACTAAGTATGGAAATATAAAGAGGGATACTGAAAACCATCCATGTGGCAGACTGCGAGATGCCCCTCCCCAGATCCACCCTCCCCTTCTTTAACAGTAAAAGCTGTAGCTGAGCACACGGCCACCCAGCTAAAGACTCCATTTCCCAGCATCCCTTGCAGCTGGTGTGACCATGTGACAAAGATAGGTCCAAGCCATGTGATAGGAAGTGATAAGTGCAACTTTTGGATTGTGCCCTTAAAAAACAAAAGAAAGAAAGAATCCTGCCCTCCCTTTCCCGTTTCTCCCTTCTCAGTAGGTGGAATATAAATGTAATGCAGGGACCAGGGGCAGCCAGATTAGATCATGAGGTAGAAGCCAAGTACTTAGGAAGACAGAGCAACAAAATAGAAAGAGTCCAGGACCCAACCTATCAGTCGGCTCCCATATCACTCCTAGACCGTGTATGTTCTGCCCGTTCCTCTCCTCTCTTGTGAAAGCCACTGCTTTTCTGGCCTTTGTTACAACTACAAAACCTAAATGCCAGATGATACAAAGCAGGGTAGCCCCATCAAAAGGGAACCTATGTTAACATTCGATTCTTTTTTCCTCGTATATCAATATATACATGAATACTCGTCTATGTATGCGGGCACATGTATTTGATATGCAAAGGGTGTGGATCTCCCAGCCTACAAACTCACGTACGAAAGAAATGCAACTTTATTTTCCTGCAATTGAACATAGTTTATGTCTCAAGCTCCTTGTTTGCTGCTGGTGGAAACCCGAACAGGCCAATGGATAACCTCAGTCATTTCAGATTAATTTCAGTTAAGGATTCATCTGCCTTGAGCAAATCAGGGTGAGTTCCATCAATTTAGGGTTCTTCCTCCTCATCCCTCACCCCTTCCTCTTTCCTCAGTAGCATTTAAGTTCCAGTTAATAACTGAAATAGAGCATCACAATATCATTGCCCAGAGCCAGGCCATCTGGCATTTGGGTAGAATCAGAGGTGGACATCATGCCACGTGGCTAGTGACCGTTCTGAGGAATCTACATCCCTTTCTGGTTTCCAGCTGTGGAGTCTCAGCTGCTTTGGCCCAACGTCACCTTGTCATGATCCCACAGTGCCACTGCACAGCTTGCTTGGAAGTTTCATATGCTACACCCCACTTGAGGTTGGAGAACTCAGGCTGCTGCTGGGCAACCCTCCCACATCTCTGTTTCCTGGGCTCCAGGCTTATGTTCTCTCTCTTCTCAGATTCCCAAACTTCTGTGGCTTCATCCCCTGCCCTCTGAGCTCCTCTCAAGGGAATGGGGGAGGGGTACAGTCTGTCTGTCTTCTTCTGAATCTCTTTGCTGTATACAGTGTGGCAGTTTCGCTGCTTTTGCCCTGATCCCCAGGGCCAGCTCCCCTGCCTTGGGCCAGGGAGGTCTCATGTCTAGGCCCGAATGCAGGACGGTCGGTGGGTTGAAAGGAAGTACATGGCAGGACAAGCTCCCTTTTAAGAGTTGCTGCTCACCCCTCCCTCCACACTCCTGCCGGCACAGAGGACACAATCATGGGAAAACATAGTTCCCAGCAAGTCTGAGTTGAAAAACGACTCAGAAAAGTGGGATTCTGAATGGGAAGATGTTTGAGGAACATCTTAACTAATACATTTCACTTATATTTTCCTCTTAATGTGTGTATAAGACTGACAAATATAAAGAACGTTGCCTGAAAGAGCTCTTTTGGTAAAAATAAAATAAAACCTGAGAGATAAGGGAGCGTCCTGTCCTAGTTTAATTGGTGGGTTCTTTTCTTTATTTATGGTCCATAAAATATTGGTGTTGGACAATTGGTGGGAGTCTTAGATTTGATGAACTTTGGTTGCTTCTAATACTCTCCCCATATTGCAGATGAGCAAACTGAGGCCCAGAGAGGTGAAGTCAAGGTCATGCGGCTAGTAAGCAGGGGAGCTGGGACTTGAACAGAGGCAGTCTCACCCTAGCCATGAGGCCATTCTGCCCACCTGAGGCATCCTTCCCTTTCCCCTGTCCAGTTTTGTCCTCATGGTCTCATTTGCTGTTCACAAACATCTCATAAGGAAGACAAGGACTAAGGTGGGGATGACCCCTGCTTTTACAGTTAGGGAAACTAAGGCCCACTGAGAAAACATGACTTGGCCTTAGTGACCCAGCTGAGGGAGAGTGGAACCAGGTCTAGCCCCAGGTCTCCTCTGGAGAGGACCCTGCCGTTCCCCAACACTTGCAGACCCTCCTCTGCCACACATGCGCAACACATATGCCCAAATGCACGTATGCACCCAGAAATACACACACACAGAACAGGGCTGGCTTGACCTCCTCCCGGTGGCTTCATCCCAGGACACAAAATCATAACCCGGCACGTGTGCTCTGCCTCCTGCTCAGGGCAGCCGTGCCGGGCTGCCGGCAGGGAAAGTGGAACCACTAAGCTGTGATTGACTCTCCATCCCAGTTACCAGGAATAGTTTGGGAAGGGCCTGTTGGCTCCTGGAACCGGGAAGAGCAACATCAAACACGGCTCCTAAGTGCACCAGAAGGAAGTCTGGTTCATTAGCCAGGAGGTGGCTACCGCGTGGGGAGGGGAGAGGCCATGAGTCTCAGCAGAGAGAACTGGAGGCTCGGGGTTCAAGTCCCAGCTCCACCAGCGTGTGGCATCGGGAATGTTACTCCCCACCCATGACTGGCTGGAGAGGCCCCTCTGGCATTAGAATCTTTTAATAATAATAACAACAACTTCTATACTTGGGAAACTCTGGGCCCCTTGTGTCAGGGATCATGTCTGTCTTGCTCATCATTAGAGCCCCAGAATTGGTCCTGGCACATGGTAGGTGCTTAATAAACGGTTGTTGAATGATTGGATGGCCACCTCTTTCTATTCACACAAACTTTTCCAAACCTCCTCTCATTTGATTTCATGCTGGGGTTGGTATTCCCATTTTATAGATGAGGAAACTAAGACTCAGAGAGATTGAGACTAAGTACAAGCTGTGACGTTAATTTCTGTGTGCTACTTCTCCCCAGCTTTATACTATTTGACGTTCATTTCCTCTTCCCCCTAACTTCTTTGTCATTTGAACACCCCTACACACACACACACACACACACACACACACACACACACACACATCATGGTGTCCATAGGTAGAAACATGCCCATTGCTCAGATTGTCACACATTACAAAGCTGTATGTCTTTACCAGGGGGACATGAGGATGACGAGGAGGGTGATGCCATAGACTCCCCAGGATCCATTCTCCCTTCCTAATGGGACCCTGAATTTGCCAACCTGATGCTTTGGGAGGAATTAACCCCACCCTCAGCTTCAGAGGCAAGTGTCAATTAACTTAAGCCACTTAGCATGTCCCATTCTTCTGGCCACAGTTATTGATAGGGAGGTGGACAGATGACCCAAGGCAGATCAATCAAGACCAACAAGACCCCCCTTCCAGAACTTTTTTGAGCCACCAGGTAGCTTTCTCTTTTCTACTGCATTTGAATCTAGAAACACAGAGTCACAGAAACTTCTTCAGCCATCTTAGGAACACAAGGGGAGAGTCTGACTGAGCACGGAGCTAATGTTGAGGCAGTATTGAGCATGTATGAGCTGCTGGATCAAGCTGTACCTGAAGGTCAACCTACCTTTGGCTTTTCAGTACCATGTGCCAATAAATTGTTTGAGTTGGGTTTTCTACAACTTGTAGCTGCAGAAAAGTATCCTAACAACTATAAACAGTTTCAATAACATCCCCACAATAAACACAGTGACTGCTTTTATAGGTTCTCATAACCCCACTTGTTATTAAGGTAGATTGTAGGAGAACAGGAAGGGGGGCACGGCTCCTCCAGCTCCATTCATACTGCCACTTCTCTCCACAGTTTTGTTAAATAATGACCTCAAGGTTATACCCCCAGATGCAAATCTAGGGTGAAGCCCCAGAAGCTGCTGGATAAGCATGGAGGCAGAGCTTAAGAGCCCACAGCAGAGGACACTGGCCAGAGCCAGGCCAGTCTCCCCAGCTCCATCTGAAAGGAGCCGCAGCTCTCACAAACAAGTTCCTGTCTCTCAGGCAGCCTTGGTAGAAAGATCAACTTTCCATGGGCAGCGGTGACACTTGGGTAGTCCCACTCCTCCATCCCATCTTTCTATTTCTGTCCTCAACTAATCTTATCTACTGAGCAATTACCTACTGAGACCTCTTAGTTTCTCAAATGATTTATTAATTTAGAAGTTCCCTGAAACCTTCAAACAAACTTCACCCAGACAATAGAAGTTAGAACCAGAGCGGCAGAAGAACACGGTGAGAGAGGTCACTGGGATTTGGGATTTGGGGTTTGGGTTCAAGTCCTGGCCCTGCTGCTTCCAGGATGTGTGACTTTGGGGAGCTCATGTCACCCCTCGGTGAGAGGCAAAATAACGTCCCTTCAAACACGTCCACATCCTAATCCCCAGAACCTGTGAAGATGGCGAAAGCTACTTTACAGACGTGATTAAAGTGAAGGATTCTGAGATTAGGACAATCAGGAGGTTATCCTGGATTATCTAGGTGGGCCCAATCTAACCACACGAGTCCTTAAAAGTGGAGAACCTTTCCCGGCTGTGATCAGAGGGAGACGGGACTACAGAAGGGTCAGAAAGACACAGCATCGTTGACTCTGAAGCTGGAGGAAGGAGGCTGTGAGCCAACGCCAGTGGGTGGCCTCGAGATGCTGGACAAGGCAAGTAAACAGACTCTCCCCTTAGGGCCTCCAGAAGGGAAGGCAGCTCTGTCGACATTTTGAATTTAGCGAGGCTCATGTCGGAATTCTGACCTCCAGAACTCCACGAAGATAAATTGGTATTGTTCAGCCACTGAGCTTGTGGTAATGTGTTACAGCAGCCATAGGAAACTAATACAGACACTGAGCCTCAGTTTGCTCATTTGGGAAATAGGTAACAGCACCGACCTCCATGGAATCCTGGGAGAACTGGAGGTTGAGAGCTCAGCCCTGAAATCCCAAAGTCCAGGGTTCAAATCCAGACCTACGCGGGGGTTTCAGCTCTCCACCCAAGTGGCCCAGCCCTGGGAAATCTGTCCCCCACCTCAGCGAGGCACCGCCCCTACACTTGCCTCCCCTGGCAAGGCCAGAGCAGTACAGATTAAGGGAGAATCTTGGGAGGGGCCAGAAGAAACAGGGGCGGGACCCAGGTCCTGGCCCAGATGCCAGGTGCATCCTGGATGTTGGAGAGAAACGGCCCCCAGAGTCTCAGTCCCTCCCTCCTTCTATCCAGCCCACGGCTGACACTTTCTCCAGGGAGCAAGCAAAGGAGAACCTCTAAACCCCCACCTCAAGCCAGATCCAGGTTAGACTCCCTTCTCCCCAGTTCTTTCACTGACCATTGTCCCCAGAGACTTAATAAAGAAGAAACAGGGTCACACAGTGGGCCAGAAAGATAAAACCGAATCCCAGGTCAGCCACCTACCGGCTGTGAGAACTCGAACCAATGACTTTGTCTCTGAGCCTCCTCATTTTCCTCATCATAAAAATGGGATAACAAGGGCTTCCCTGGTGGTGCAATGGTTGAGAGTCCGCCTGCCAATGCAGGGGACACGGGTTCGTGCCCTGGTCTGGGAAGATCCCACATGCCGCGGAGCAGCTGGGCCCGTGAGCCACGGCCGCTGAGCCTGCGCGTCCGGAGCCTGTGCTCCGCAACGGGAGAGGCCACAACAGTGAGAGGCCTGCGTACCGCAAAAAAAAAAAAAAAAGAAAGGGATAATGAGAGTGCCTAGCTCACTCACAGAGCTGTTTATTGAGCACTACATGAATAAGCACGTATTAGGAAGGATTAGAAACATAGTGTTTAATAAAGGTTATCATTAAATTCCCTTTAAGTATCTCCCCTGCACACACACAAACACACTCTCACACACACAGAGAAAGAAATAATAGCAGGGTCAGACCTCACAAGCCTCACAAGCAGGTATTAATGACTTACTGTGGGTAAGGCCCAAGCAAACCCTGGTAGAAAACTGGAGGACTTATGTCCTTTCCCTGCTGGGGGGCTTGGCCTTAGGGAAAGAGGGACACCAGGATTCCCAGCCCAGAGGGGTGGGGCGAGGGCCAGAGCTGCTTTCTGGGAAAAGAGAGCAGACAGCAGCCTGCAGTTGGAGAGGCAGCGAAGGTGGGATGTGGGAACCCCTCGTGCTTGGCTGTCGTTTATGGAGTCTTTAAGTCTGTCCCAGGCACTTTTCAGTTTTTGAATGTTTAGGTTGTTTAATCCTCACAACAGCTCTGGAAAGCACGCTATTATTATCCCCATTTTATAGACAAGGAAACTGCGCCCCAGAGTAACCTTCCCAGCTGGCAGGGGGCACACGGGGTCTGCGGGCAGGTCCTGGCACTCCAGCGCTCCCCAGACTTCAGCCTGAGCAGGAGTCTCATGGGGATCTTGTTAACACGTGGTCTGGCTCAGGTCTGACCGGAGGTCCAGCCGCCGTATTTCTAACAAGCTCTGCAGACCATACCTGGAGCTTCCAGAGTCCATATTGACGAGATTAGGATAAGTGTTCAGTATTGTTGTTATTATTAATAATGAGTTTTGCTACAGTCCTTTAAGGAAAGTGGGGGCTTGGAGAGCTTAATTTGTCAAAGCCATAGAGCCAGCAAACAGCAAAAGTGGGATTTGAACCCAGGGCCCTTGATCACACCAACACACCAGGTCGACGTGAAACAGAAGGATGCCTGGGACGAAGGATGCCTGAAACTACCGACGAAGAGGGACTCTTTTTGGGGTCTCCGGTGTTTCTTCAGCATCTGGAGGGCGGTGAGACGAGCCCTGTGATTGGAGGAGCGCCCCCCACCCTCCGCGCGCCTCTGGTCCTCTCGAGCTGGGATGCCTCCGGCGCTGGCTCCAGCTGCGAACCCGGGCTTAGTCACTAATGAGCTCGCCGCCCGCCCTAATCCTGGGCGGAAAGGCGCTAAACCCTTGCTCCGGGCTCATTCCAGGGCCGGGTCGGGCCGTCATGGGTCGGGGCTTGGCCGGGCGCGCCTCTCTCGCCCCGCTCACGCCACGTGGTTCACCCCTCCCCAGCCCGGGCCCCCCAGCATCACCACGGAGGGCCAGAGGAAGGGCTCTGGCAGTTCTTCTGGTCCAGGCCGACATCCCCGTGTCACAGATGGGAAAACTGAGGCCCAGCAGGAAGTAACTTACCGAGAGTCAGCAGAGCTGTTCTCTGTGGAATTCTGGTCACCCGACTGTCGTCACCTGTTCCCGTCTAGACTAAACTAGTGGCTTAGTGCTTAGGTCAGACCCTGGCACATAGTAGGTGTTGAGTGAACCTGGGCCTTTGGGGTCATCCCAGAATTCCACAGTGAACAGGTGAAAAAGACAAGACTGTGGCTGAAGACTTAGTGGGAGAAGTGAGGGGGTGGAATATTCTAGAAAGTGCAGAATAGACCAGTAAAATGTGCCTATTTTATACGAATATCTGCTAGAAACACCAACACTACTGTCTTCGGAAACAGAATTTGCCCATTTTTCTTTGCTTTTGCCTTCACTTTGTAAAATGTAAACTCAAGCCCTGGGCTGACAATTTGCTTGCGTATTTCATTTAATCCTTTTAGCTGGAGATTATATTATCCTTGTTTTACAGATGTGGAAACTAGTTGGAATCAGAGGTATTAGATCACTTGCCCAAGATCACGTAGCTGGAAAGAGAACTGGAAAAAAAATTATTTTTATACAGCAGGTTCTTATTGGTTATCTGTTTTATACACATTAGTGTATATAGGTCAATCCCAATCTCCCAGGTCATCCCACCACCACCACCTCCCCCCAACCCCGCGTTCCCCCCTTGGTGTCCATACATTTGTTATCTATATCTGTGTCTCTATTTCTGCCTTGCAAACCTGTTCATCTGCACCATTTTTCTAGATTCCACATATATGCGTTAATATACGATATTTGGGGACATCCCTGGTGGTGCAGTAGTTAAGAACCTGCCTGCCAATGCAGGGAACACAGGTTCAAGCCCTGGTCCGGAAAGATCCCACATGCCGCGGAGCAGCTAAGCCCGTGTGCAAAAAGCTACTGAGCCTACACGCCTAGAGCCCGTGCTCTGAAACAAGACAAGAAACCACAACGAGAAGCCTGCGCACCGCAATGAAGAGCAGCCCCCGCTTGCTGCAACTAAAGAAAGCCCGCGCGCAGCAACGAACACCCAATGCAGCCAAAAATAAAAGTAAATAAAAAATAAATAAATTTATTATTTAAAAATATATATATATATGATATTTGTTTTTCTCTTTCTGATTTGCTTCACTCTGTATGACAGTCTCTAGGTCCATCCACGTCTCTACAAATGACCCACTTTCGTTCCTTTTCATGGCTGAGTAATATTCCATTGTATATATGTACCACGCTTTCTTTATCCATTTCATCTGTCAATGGGCATTTAGGTTGCTTCCATGACCTGGCTACTGTAAATAGTGTTGCAATGAACATTGGGGTGCATGTGTCTTTTTGAATTATGGTTTTCTCAGAGTATATGCCCAGTAGTGGGATTGCTGGGTCATATGGTAATTCTATTTTTAGTTTTTTAAGAAACCTCCATACTGTAGAACTGAGATTTAAACCCAGGTCTGTGTTTTTTTTCCAACTGAATTGAACTAAAAGTCTGTTGAGAGCTTTCAGACTTGAAGTTCTGTGGTTCTGCTGGGTTATTTAAGATTTTTGAATTGATCTTTTTGCAAAGGACAAAGTCAGCTCTTCTGCAGCCTGGTACCTGAGTCTGTTCCCAGCCTCTCTGCCCTGGTCATCCCACAGCTGCCAAGAGGAAGCACCACTCTGATTCCCCAGCCTCCTCTGGAGGCTGGGTCTTGATGGAAAATATCCCAGGAAACATGCAAGTGTTTGTGCAGCAAACAGCCACTTGGCCAGTTATAGCAGAGAGAACCTGAAACTGGAACTCAGGAGAACTGGGCTATTAGTCTCATACAAGTCAATTCCACAGATCTTTCCTAATGTTGAGTGACAGATACTGTCCTGGGATTGGAGATAGAACAACAAATAAGACACTTCCACACTCTGCCCCTCAGTCTCCCCATTTGTAAAATGAGAGCATATGACTGGGTCAGAGATGGCAACATACATAGCACACAGGCCTCTTCTCTCCCTTCCAGCTCTCATGGCAGACATTGCTAATTGATCCCAGTGTGCTTTCCTGCTGAAACACATCTCAGCCTCAGCTACGTAACTCCCAACAGCCACCAAACACCAAGGATAGAAGTGCCAGAGAAGATGAAATATTTTGCCTTCCCACGACTAAGGCAGCTCAGGTTCTGCCCAGCTCTGCCAGTTCAGCCAATATCTTCCAATTCTCCCAGAGCCCCCAGCCCTGTGATTTGTCTGCTCCTGGAAAGGATCCTCCATCATGATGGGTAAGACCGCTGGGCCAAGCCAGAGAGCCACAGGGCAGCCTCCTGCTGCCTCTTTCCTGGTGGTGAGAGGAAGGAGACTTAGCAAACCCCCTAAAGACCTGATCCCCAACGCAGCAACTCCTAGCAGGGCTGCTTCCCAACCCTCCCCAGGGAGGCTTAGCACTCCTGCAATCATACATCGTCCACCTGCCCCCCAAGACCACATTGGCTCAGACCAAAGTTGCGAAAGGAAAGAAGTAGGAAGTAGGAGCCAGGGAGGAATCCCACAGAATTGTAGCTTTTCCATATTCATCGTGTTGTTGCATACCTCCAAGTCTTTACACATGCAGTTCCCTCTACTCTGACTGCTCTGCCCCCTTGTCTGCCTGAGGAACTCTCATTCATTCCTTGAAACTCTATTCACCTATCCTCTCCTTTGGGAGGCCTTCCTTGCCCTCCCTCTTAGCAGTCACCCACTTCTTCTTGGGTATGATGTCTGTGCACTGTGCACACACTTATCATTTCTGCTCGCCCTTGTAGTGATTTGCACACTTGTCTATCTCTCTCTCTGAACTGCAAACTCCTTGAAGGCAGAACTATGTCTTATTCCATCAGGGCCTTGGCACAGAGCGCAAACTCACTAAATATTTGTGGGTCTGTTGATCCAACCCCAAACCCTACCACCTGAAACGTTTAAAATACCCCAAGCTGATGAGACGGGGACAAGTATCATTAACCCCAATTTGCAAGTGACTCAGCTCAGGTAAAGAGGCATGCCAAAAAGCCACCTGCTCATGCCACTAGCTAAGTCAGGGCAAGGATCTGGGTGTCCAAGTTCCCCAACGTTCCAAGGAGGGGAAGTGTTCCCTCCCTTTAATGCTGCATAAGAGTTGACCAACCCTGAGTGTCCATTCGTGTTTTTTCACTGTTTATATTCTAAGGCTGGAGCAGTTAATCCAAGTGGTAGGAGCTACACACTCATGCTACCATAGTCAAAAGTTTACACCATTTGTCCCAGCAAATGCCTTTCAAGAAATCAAAAACACAAAGTGCTAATATCTTTAATAAGCAAAAAGCGGTTACAATTAGATAAAAATAATAACTCAGTAGAAAAAATAGATAAAAGTCACAAACAGGCAAGCCTCGTGATTTCAGATCATTTAAACAATTATTCATTGAGCAACTACTGCATGCCAAGCACTGTTCAAGACATTGCAGGTGCATAGTGAACAAGACAAGGTCCCTGCTCTCATGGAATAACCTAGTGAGAAGGAGACAGGCAATAAGGTACAAATAAACATATATATCTCATACAGCAGGCAGTGATAAGTACTATGTAGCAAAGTAAAATACGGTGTTATGGGGACTTCCCTGGAGGTCCAGTGGTTAAGACTCTGCTCTTCCACTGCAGGAGGCGCGGGTTTGATCTCTGATCGGGAACTAAGATCCTACATACTGCGTGGCACGGCCAAAAACAAAATTTTTTTTTAAGCTTTGGTTAAAAAAAAAAAATACGGTGATACGATGAAGGTGATAGAGCTACTCTAGTTGGGATGGTCAGGAAAGATCTCTCAAGAAGGTGCTGAGCTATTTACAATAGCCAAGACATGGAAGCAACAAAAGTTTGCTTCCATCAACAAATGAATGGATAAAGAAGATGTGGTATATATACACAATGGAGTACTACTCAGCCATAAAAAAGAATGAAATAATGCCATTTGCAGCAATATGGATGGACCTAGAGATTATCATATTAAGTGAAGTCAGACAGAGAAAGACATATCATATGATATCATTTATATGTGGAATCTTAAAAACATGATATAAATGAACTTATTTACAAAACAGAAATAGACTGGGAATTCCCTGGCGGTCCAGTGGTTAGGACTTCGTGCTTCCACTGCAGAGGGCACGGATTTGATCCCTGGTGGGGAGACTAAGATCCCACATGCTGTGCAGCATGGTCAAAAAACCCAAACAAACAGAAATAGACTCATAGACATAGAAAACAAACTACTTATGGTTACCAAAGGGGACAGCAGGGTAGGGGGAGAGATAAATTAGGAGTTTGGAATTAACATATACACATTACAATATATAGAATAGATAAATAACAAGGACCTACTGTATAGCACAGGGAACCATGTTCAATATCTTGTAATAAACTATAATGGAAAATAATCTGAAAAAGAATATATATGTATACATATATATGTATGTATGTATGTATGTATAACTGAATCACCTTGCTGTATACATGACACTAACACGACATTGTAAATTAACTATACTTCAATTTTTTTTAATGGTTTAAAAAAAAGAAAGTGCTAATACCTGAATGATAAAAACAGTCCAGAGGAGGGACCGGTGAGGTAGTACAAGGTCTCTAAGTAGGAATGAGCTCAATGTTAGGGACACCAAAAGAAGGCCCGTGTGGCCAGAGAGAAGTGGGCAATGAGGGGAGTGTAGAGTACAAGAGGGGTCAAACGTGCAGGGCTCAGTAAGCTGGAGGGAGAGTTCAGATATGAGGGAGGGGGGAAACCATCAGAAGCAGGAGAAGGACATGATCTGGTTGCATTCTTTTTTTTTTTAATCACTTTGGCTGCTGTGTGGGAAGTTGACAAAAGTGGGGCCAGAGGGGAAGCAGGGAGCACAGTTAGGAGGCGCCCGTGTCAGTCCAGGGGAGAAGTGACGAGGACTTGGAATCAGGTGAATGTCTGGAGGTAAGGGTGGTAAGGATTCAGGATGTTTTGGGGAGAAATTGACAGGATTTGCTGATAACGGACTGGATTTGGGGATGAGGGGGAAAGAGGAATCAAGGATACTGTATATATTTTACCTGGGGTAGGTGGTGGTATTTTCTTGGATGGGAAAAATGGCAGAAGCGGGGGCAGGGAGCGGGTGGCAGGAGCTGGTTTGGACAGAAGTTTGGATCTTAGTTCCCCGACCAGGGATCAAACCCATGCCTCCTGCAGTGGAAGCACACAGTCTAAACCACTGGATGGCCAGGGAAGTCCCCAGAAGTTTTATTTTTTTATTTTATTTTTGTTTATTCATTTTATTTCCTGGCCTACAAGTAAAATTAACCAGTTAGTCACTATACAGAAAAACATTCTTATTTTACAAGAAGTACAAATGGGTGACATCCCTGATTTTGCAAAAGCTCAGGAAGTGTATTGAGTGGCTCTGGATTTCCCTGTCACCTGGTGACAGCCACCAGCGGAAAGACCAAAAAGGTAAAATTACTGGGCTTCCTAGAACTCTAATCTTAACTATCTTTAGTATTTCAAAGTGGGAGAAAGTGTCATCATTATTAATGCTGTGCCTATGCTAATATAACCTTTCAAGATTTAGAAGATAGCTGAAATATTGTGCATGTTTCAGTGTGAAAATTAATTTTTTAAAGTATAAATCAGGGAATTCCCTGGTGGTCCAGTGGTTAGGACTCAGCGCTTTCACTGCTGGGGCTGGATTCCATCCCTGGTCTGGGAACCAAAAGGTCCCGCAAGCTGCGAGGCAATAAATAAATAAATAAATATGTGATTCTCCCTGGGGGTGGGCAATAAGAGTATCAGCTAACATTTGTTGAGCTTTTCGTCTGTGCCTGGCACGCTTTACATCAGGGGTTTGAGGTCAGATAATTCTTTGTCATGGGGCTGTCTTGAACACTGTAGGATGTTTAGCAACATCCCTGGCCTGTGCCCACTAAATGCCCGTAGCGCCCATGCACACGCACACGCACACGCACACACTCAGTTAGACAACCAAAAATGTCTCCAGACATTGCCTAATCATCCCCTGGGGTAAAATCACTCCTGGTTGGGAACGCTGCTCTACATAGATTCTCTCATATAATCCTCGCAAACACCCTATGAATTTGGTCATCATCCCCAATTTACAGATGAGGAAAACTGAGGCCCAGAATAGTTAAGTTCTTTTTTGGCCAGGGTAGGCTGGAGTGCCCATTGACCATCCATGGAAAGATACTGAGCAGGCAGGTATATGGATGCAGCTGGAGTTCGGAGGGGCAGTTAGGGTGAAAAGAGAGAGCCTGCAATTGGTAGTCACTGGGGTCTAGATGGAATTGACACCAGGGGCTGGGGGAGGTCACCTGAGAAGGTAATGTCCCCTCTCTTATTTTTCTTTTTGGCCATGCCACACAGCTTGCAGGATCAGTTCCCTGACCAGGGATTGAACCCAGGCCACGGCAGTGAAAGCCCGGAATCCTAACCACTATGCCACCAGGGAAGTCCCCCCTCTCTTCTTTTGAAACACTTCATTCCTCCTGTTATCTCTGCTGTCTCCTGCATCACCAGTTTCTCTTTCTTTTCTGAATCATCCCCATAAGCAAACACAGAAAGTGTCACCCTCCCTTGATCTCGCCTCCCCCTCCAGCTCCCACCCCATTTCTCTGCGCCCCTTCATAGCAACATTCTTGAAATAGTTGGTACATTCTGTCTCTTCAAAGCATCATCCCCCATTCTCCCCTCCACCTACTATAATTGGGCGCCCATCCAACACACCACTAAGACTGCCCCCATGCCACCAAACCCACTGGTCACCCCTCTGTCCTCATCTTACTGGCCCTCTCAGCAGCATTGGACAAGGTTGGCCTCCCTCCCTCTTGAAGCACCTTCTTTCCTTGGCATCGACAATAATACCACGCTGTCTCAGCTCTCCTCCACTCCTCTGCTCCTCCTCCAAATGTTAAAAGGGCCCAGGGTCCCAGGCCCCCTTCGCTTCCTAGTCACACAAAAGAAAAATATATAGATGGCCAGTACACAAAGAAAAATGTGCCCAGTCTCAACTATAACAAAAGAAATGACCAATAAAACAAATGAGATATATTTTTAATTTATCACAATGATTCAGGGGCTTCCCTGGTGGCGCAGTGGTTGAGAGTCTGCCTGCCGATGCAGGGGACCCGGGTTCGTGCCCCGGTCCGGGAAGATCCCACATGCCGCAGAGCGGCTGGGCCCGTGAGTCATGGCCGCTGAGCCTGCGCGTCCGGAGCCTGTGCTCCACGATGGGAGAGGCCACAAGAGTGAGAGGCCCGCGTACCGCAAAAAAAAAAAAAAAAAAGATTCAAAAGGTTAGGTAATAGTATAGACACGGGGGGAAAAGGCGCTTTCATTCACTGTTGGTGAGAACGATAAATGGTATCTTTTTTGGAAGGAGTTTCTCAATAGCTATCTGTAGATACATAAAATAGAAAAGAATGCTCAATCCTCTGCTTTGTCCTAAAATTTTTTTTGGCATAATTTCAGATTTACAGAAAAGTTGCAAGAATAAAACAAAGAATTTGCAGTTGCCCTGCATCTAGATCAACCAGAGTCCCCAAATAGTAACATCTTACTACATTAGTGTTCTCTCTCTCCTATTTATTTATAGTTTATATATATTTATACACTATATATTTGTTTATAGTTTATATATTAATATTTGTGTATTTTCCCAAACCACTTAGTAGTAAGTTGCAGGCATGATGTCCTTTTACCATAAATCCTTGAGTATGTATTTCCTGTAAGTATGGAATTCTCTTCCATAACCACAATAGTTATCAAAATCAGGAAATTAGCATTGATACAACACTCTAACCCATGGATCTCATTGGGATTTCGCCAACTGTCAAAATAACATCCATTTCAGCTAAAGAAAACTCAAGGTCATGTATCACGTGCAGTCATCATATGTTTTTGGTGTCCCTTAATCTGGAACAGTTTCTCAGACTTTCTTTGTGCTTCATGACACTGGCATTTTTGAAGAATCCAGGCAATTTTGTTCATAGAATGCTCCTTAGTTTGTGTTTGTCTGATGTTCCCAGGGCTTGGCAGACTACCGCTCACAGGCCAAATCTGGCTCACTGATTATTTTTCTTCAACCCATGAGCTAAGAATTGTTTTAACTGGTGGCAGGGGCAGGGAATCAAAAGAAGAATCTTCCATGACACGTGAAAATTAAATAAACTCAACTTCTCTGGTGGCGCAGTGGTTAAGAATCCACCGGCCAATGCAGGGGACACGGGTTCGAGCCCTGGCCCAGGAAGATCCCACATGCCGCGGAGCAGCTAAGCCCGTGCGCCACAACTACTGAGCCTGTGCTCTAGAGCCTGCAAGCCACAACTATTGAGCCCGAGTGCCACAACTACTGAAGCCCACGCGCCTAGAACCTCTGCTCCACAACGAGAGAAGCTACCGCAATGAGAAGCCCACGCACCACAAGGAAGAGTAGCCCCCGCTCGCCGCAACTAGAGAAAGCCTGTGAGCAGCAACGAAGACCCAGCGCGGCCAAAAAAATAAATAAATAATAAATAAATAAAACCTTAATTTAAAAAAAAATTAAGTGAAACTCAGTTTCCATGTCCATAAGTAAAGTTTCACTGGACACAACCACACCTGTTTGTTACATACGGCACTTTCACCCTGCAATACGGAGTTGAGTAGTTACGACACAGACTCATCCTCTCATCACTTTGCCTGGCTACTCAGAGCTCAACAAATTAGTGGCACAGCTGACAGCATGCATATCACCGTAGTGCAGCCTTTTATGTTTTTGTTACCAGTGCGCATCCATCGTGTCAAAACAAGAAAAGTGGACAATGAATGTTGCACTTTTTTATTGTGGTAAAATACACAAAACATAAAATTTACCATCGTACCATTGTTAAGTGTACAGTTCAGTGGTGTTAAGTAAGTTCACATTGCTGTGCGGCCATCACCCCCATCCATCTCCAGAACTCTTCATCTTGCAGAACTGAAACTCTGCACCCATTAAACAATAACTCCCCAGCCCCCTCCCCACAGCCCCCCAGCAACCACCATTCTACTTTCTGTCTCTATGAATTTGTCTAAGTACTTTTTGTGACTCGCTTCTTTCACTTAGTTTAATGTTCTCAAGACCCATCCACCACATCAACATAATAAAGGCCATATATGACAAACCACAGCAAACATCATAATCAATGGTGAAAAACTGAAAGCATTTCCTCTAAGATCAGGAACAAGACAAGGATGTCCACTCTCGCTACTCTTATTCAACATAGTTTTGGAAGTCCTAGTCACGGCAATCAGAGAAGAGAAAGAAATAAAAGGAATACAAATTGGAAAAGAAGAAGTAAAGCTGTCACTGTTTGCAGATGACATGATACTACACATAGAGAATCCTAAAGATGCCACCAGAAAACTACTAGAGCTAATCAATGAATTTGGTAAAGTAGCAGGATACAAAATTAATGCACAGAAATCTCTGGCATTCCTATACACTGATGACAAAACATCAGAAATAGAAATTAAGGAAACACTCCCATTTACCATCGCAACAAAAAGAATAAAATACCTAGGAATAAACCTACCTAAGGAGGCGAAAGACTTGTACTCAGAAAACTATAGAACACTGATGAAAGACATCAAAGATGACATAAACAGATGGAGAAATATACCATGTTCTTGGATTGGAAGAATCAGTATTGTGAAAATGACTATACTACACAAAGCAATCTACAGAGTCAAGGCAATCCCTGTCAAATTACCAATGGTATTCTTCACAGAATTAGAACAAAAAATTTTACAGTTCGTATGGAAACACAAAAGACCCCAAATAGCCAAAGCAATCTTGAGAAAGAAAAACGGAACTGGAGGAATCAGGCCCCCTGACTTCAAATTATACTACAAAGCTACAGTAATCAAGACAGTATGAAACTGAGACACAGATGTAGAGAACAAATGTATGGACACCAAGGGGGGAAAGTGGTGGGGGGTGAGGGTGGGGGTGGGATGAATTGGGCAATTGGGATTGACATGTATACACTGATGTGTATAAAATTGCTGACTAATAAGAACCTGCTGTATAAAAAAAATAAAATAAAATTCAAAAAAAACTAAAAAAAGCATTTAATCCACAGTTTAAGTTTTGAAAAGTAAGAATCACACATTGTCTTCCAGAAGTAGCTTATCCTGAATATTTTATTATTTTCTGGCATCTGTTGAGAAGACAGTGTTTAAAAAAAAAAAAAGTATGGTACTGGCACAAAAACAGAAATATAGATCAATGGTACAGGATAGAAAGCCCAGAGATAAACCCACATACATATGGTCAACTAATCTATGACAAAGGAGGCAAGAACATACAATGGAGAAAAGACAGCCTCTTCAATAAGTGGTGCTGGGAAAACTGGACAGCTGCATATAACAGAATGAAATTAGAACACTATGTAACACCATATACAAAAATAAACTCCAAATGGATTAAAGACCTAAATGTAAGACCAGACACTATAAAACTCTTAGAGGAAAACATAGGAAAAACACTCTTTGACATAAACCACAGCAAGATCTTTTTTGACCCACCTCCTAGAGTAATGGAAATAAAAACAAAAATAAACAAATGGGACCTAATTAAACTTCAAAGCTTTTGCACAGCAAAGGAAACCATAAACAAGACAAAACGACAACCCTCAGAATGGGAGAAAATATTTTCAAATAAAACAATGGACAAAGGATTAATCTCCAAAATATACAAACAGCTCATGGAGCTCAACATCAAAAAACAAACAATTCAATTAAAAAATGGGCCGAAGATCTAAATAGACATTTCACCAAAGAAGACATACAGATGGCCAAGAAGCACATGAAAAGCTGCTCAACATCACTAATTATTAGAGAAATGCAAATCAAAACTACAATGAGGTATCACCTCACATCGGTCAGAATGACCATTATCAAAAAATCTAGAAACGATAAATGCTGGAAAGGGGGTGGTGAAAAGGGAACCCTCTTGCACTGTTGGTGGGAATGTAAATTGATACAGCTACTATGGAGAACAGTATGGAGGTTCCTTAAAAAACTAAAAATAGAACTACCATACGACCCAGCAATCCCACTACTGGGCATATACCCTGAGAAAACCATAATTCAAAAAAAGTCATGTCACCATTGTAAAGCATTATACTCCAATAAAGATGTTAAAAAAAAAAAAAACTCATGTACCACAATGATCATTGCAGCACTATTTACAATAGCCAGGACATGGAAACAACCTAAGTGTCCATCGACAGATGAATGGATAAAGAAGATGTGGCACATATATACAATGCAATATTACTCAGCCGTAAAAAGAAACGAAATTGAGTTATTTGTAGTGAGGTGGATGGACCTAGAGTCCGTCATACAGAGTGAAGTAAGTCAGAAAAACAAATACCGTATGCTAACACATATATATGGAATCTAAAAAAAAAAGATACTGATGAACCTAGTTGCAGGGCAGGAATAAAGACATAGAGAATGGACTTGAGGACACGGAGCGGGGAGGGGGAAGCTGGGGCAAAGTGAGAGTGGCATGGACATATATACACTACCGAAGGTAAAACAGATAGCTAGTGGGAAGCAGCTGCATAGCACAGGGAGATCAGCTCAGTGCTTTGCGATGACCTAGAGGGGTGGGATAGGGAGGGTGGGAGGGAGATGCAAGAGGGAGGGGATATGGGGACATGTATATGCATGTGGCTGATTCACTTTGTTGTGCAATGGCAACTAACACAGTACTGGGAAGCAATTATACTCCAATAAAGATCTATTAAAAAATAATAATAATAAAAAAGATCCATCCATGTTGTAGCATGTGTCAGAATCCCCTTCTCTTTAAGGCTGAATAATATTCCATTGTATGTATGTGTCACATGTTTTGTTTTCTATTTTTTAAACACTTTTTTTTTAATTTTTATTTTTTAAAGCATGGATCATTCTTTTTTTTTTATTTTATTTTATTTATGGCCGTGTTGGGTCTTCATTTCTGTGCGAGGGCTTTCTCTAGTTGCGGCAAGTAGGGGCCACTCTTCATCGCGGTGCGCGGGCCTCTCACTATCGCGGCTTCTCTTGTTGCGGAGCACAGGCTCCAGACACGCAGGCTCAGTTATTGTGGCTCACGGGCCTAGTTGCTCCGCGGCATGTGGGATATTCCCAGACGAGGGCTCGAACCTGTGTCCCCTGCATTGGCAGGCAGATTCTCAATCACTGCGCCACCAGGGAAGCCCCATGTCACATGTTTTAATCCATTCATCCGTTGATGGGCAAATGGTGCACTTTTAAGGTGCAGTGGAGTGTGTGTTATTTTTTTAATCTAATGAGATGGCAAAGTATTGTGCTTATTCCACAATGACAGTATATCTGTGCTAAAAGAACACACTGTGTCTTGGTCCACAGTGCCTAAATTATTTACTATCTGGCCATCTATACAAAAGAGATTGGCCAACCCCCATTTTGGTTTATCCTGGCCTCACAGCAGCCTTGGGGCTGGACTGCAAGTCTGACTCCATTGCATGCCAATGTTGGCATAGTTCCCATTTCAAATACAGGCTCAGATGCTCACCCTTTTATCCACAACTTTACGTGGGCTTCCAACAAATGCACTTGACCCTTTCCTCCTAACTGTGCCAACACGAGCCCTGTACCTGGCCAAGAACCATCCCCGGCCCCCATCCACACCCCCAAGCCAGCCCTGTCCTTTCTTGCCCAAACATCAATCATTCTGTAAGTATTTCCTGATTCCTTTTCTGTACCCAGCCCTGGGGAAGTTGACACTTGAGGAAGGCGGGTGCAAGGGGGTGGGGGGAGTGATGCTTATGTACCAGATTTGTCCCTACCTTCCCCACCCACATGCCCAGCATCTTCCTGAAATTAATCATAGAATCTGCAAATTACCGGATCTGAGACACAAAGGCTCCTCAGCATGTGTGAATTATAGCAACGGTCCCCAACTTTTTGGCACCAGGGACCGGTTTGTGGAAGACAATTTTTCCACGGACGGGAGCAGGGGAGGAGAGGATGGTTCAGACAGTAATGCCAGTGGCGGGGAGCCATAGGGAGCAGCAGAGGAAGCTTCACTCGCTTGGCGGCCGCTCACCTCCTGCTGTGCCGCCCAGTTCCCACAGGCCGCGGACCAGCAGCTGTCTACGGCCCAGGGTTTGGGGACCCCTGAATGATAGAACCTCCAAGTTTCTAAACTTTTGGTTTGATAAAAGCTTAGAATGGAAGAAATATATGACCTTAGACCAGTAAAATGTTAGGATTAGGGAACCTTAGGGTGCTAAGTTGTTAAAAATAAAAAACATTCAAACGTCCAAGCCTTGATCACGTGGTATCCTCAGCCCAGCTTGCCCTTCCCCTCTTTTCTCACCTCCCTACCTCTCCCTGTTGACAGTCTAGCCACTCAAGGGTCTCTCCAAACGTCCACGAGGATGTGCCCCTTCATTTCCCTGGGCGGAGGTCACAGCCCTCCTCTATCCTCAGGTTCACCTCAAAACTACAAGTCACTTTAATTATCAGAACCTCAGTCTCCCATCTGCAAGATGGGAAGAATAAAAGTACCCCCCCCCCCACTACTCCACGCAAAGGGTTGTTGTAGGAGTGAAATTAGAGAACACGGGAAACACTGATCCCAGTGCTGGGCACATACATTAGCTGAGGAGCTCGGGGGGTGCTCTGGCTCCAGGGCCCTTGCTGAGTGCTCCAGACACATGGCCTCCGTGGGCACTTGCAGAACTAATTGAACATGGTGTTGAACCTGAGCCCAGGAAGAAGCGGGGTGGGCACCTGGCAGGGAGGTGCCCATCCAGGAAGACTCCCTGCAAGAGGGCAGCTTGCCTTTGCCAGGACCCAGTTAGATGATGGTGGAGGATGAGGATCAAGTGTGGGGCGAGGCCAGCGTGTGATTTCACCCCAGCATTGGAATGGATGACAGGTCAGAGGGAGGGGCTGGGGGAGAAATGGGGGAGTCAGTCATCTAGCCTGGTAGGGGGTTAAGGTTTTAGCTCTGAGAGGACTCACTCTGGCAAGCAAGGGAAGGAAGAGTACATTTATTGAGCATGTACTGTGTGCCCGGTGCTGTGCTGAACACTTGACATGGTTTGGATTGGTCCTCACCAAGGCCCGGCATTGAGATTAAAAGTGTAGCAGGAGAGCCAAGGGGACCTGGGTCCAAATCCCAGCTCTTCTACTTCATGCTGTGTGACATTGGGCAGGCCACAGCCTCTCTGAGTCTGTTTCCTCATCTGTAACACAGGGATGATGATAAGAGGCTAAACTAAATAATTTTCAGCACTTGACAATTTTTGACCTATAAAAATGGCAATTTCACGTGATTCAAACTAAAATCTACACTGGCAGGTTGCTGGGAGGATTAAATTAATTAATCCATTTAACGCCGTTGGCCCAATGTCTGGCACATAGTAAGTGCTCAATAAACAGTAGCTTGTCTTTTTAATTGTCCTCATGCAACAGATGAAAACACTGAGGCTCAGAGAGGTTAAATAACTAGTCCAAGGCTACCCAGCTGGCAGGCAGCAGAGCAAAAATTCAAACCCGGATGCAAACCTACTGCTCTCTGGATGGGGTGGGATAGGGAGCAATGCCTGAATCTATGCGGCTCTAGCCAGGCCTTCTTTCCACGCTGGATCCTGGGGGCTGGAGCCCATGCTCATTAACCACACACTCCAGCTCCCTCCCCCCAGGGGCCTGAATCGAAACCCACTGAGGGAGCAGTGACCTCTGCAGCCTGTCTGACACCCTGGGAGAGCACGGGGGTGGGGGGATCAGGAGATCCCGGCAGGCAGAGGAGGGATGAAGGGAGAGTGGGGTCATGGTCAGAGCCGGCCACAAGCTTTTCTTCAGACTCAGCTTCCTTTCCAGGCACCAAGACCGTGAGCCTGCTGTGCCTGGAAGGCTGGGAGAGCGAGTGAGGGCGTGCGCATGTGCACGTGGGGGGGGAGGGGGGGACGTGCACACCTGTGTGAGGATGAGCCTTGCCTTGAGGATGGGGCACTGGTGGTGGGGGCATGAGCACAGGTGCGAGCCTGCGTTTCTGGAGATGCGCCTTTCTTACGCATGTTGCACCTGTGTTTGCGTGCAGTCGTGGAGGTGTGTAGGGTGTAGAGGGCCGCAACAGGCATGTTAGCAGAGCTTCTGGAACAGAAGGCCTGGGTCTGAGCCCTGACTCTGCCACTTGCTAGCTGTGTGACCTTGGATAAGTTATGTCCAATAAAACCCAAGAAATCCAGACTGAGCAAGGAGAGAATTTATTCAAGAGGATGCTCGCAGGGAAGGCACTATTGCGATAGGGGTGGCAGGGAGCTACGGCACCAGGGAGAATGCTCTGAGTGTAAATTCTGCAAGCATCTCAAGAACTGGGCAAAAAGAGGTTTTCTTTTACAGAGAGGAGTAAACAGAGCTAGAAGGATCAGGAGTGGGAAAGTGGGATGAAAGGTGGGTGCTGGGAAGGTAGATCAGAGAACGTTCTACCCTGTTCTGGTGGTTGCAGTGGGGCTGTCGGCTGCCTCCAGGGGGCTACAGTTCAGGGGCCTGGATGAAGGAAAGAAGCTTAAGTTTGGTTAACAGGCATTTTGTTCTGATTGATCAGTGAGAACGAGCGGTTCATTTATTGGGCAAAGAATAGGAGTTTGGAGGGTCTGTGTCTGGCCTTGTCACGGGGAAGCGGGGGGAGCGTCCGTGAGTCTTAGCTAAGTCATACGGGCAAGGCGCGGCCCTGCACAGTAAACCATTTCCTGAAACACAAGGGTGGTGGCATTTCTTAACCTTCACCGTTTGGCAGGCTCACAGGGCTCAGGTAAATTCACCACGGACATCACTTAAGCTCTCTGTGCCTCAGTTTCCTCCTCAGGGATGTGAGGGTGAGCAGCACCCCCCGCAGTGAGAACACTCGGTGAGTTCATACCTGTAAAGAGCTTAACGTGGTGCCTGGCATGAAGCGGGTGCGCAGTCATCAATCCGGCTGCTACACGGGGACAAGGTCTCTGATCTCACCCTCATTAACTGGTTCCTGAGCGTTTCCAAGCCCTGTGCCAGGCACTGGGGACAGAGAGGAATCAGAGGTCCCTGAACGCCAGGAGCTCACTGCCAGGGAGGGGGCAGGCTCCCCACCCCTCCTTGATGCTCAGGATGAGACATGCCCTCCAAGAGGGGTGCTGGTCCCAGGGAGGGGCATAGGAGGCTTCTGGGAGCTATTACTTACAGGGTTCATGGGACTGAAGCAGCAGCTCGTGTGTGAGACCTCGGTGTGGGAGTGAAGAGAGATCGTGTGTGTGTGTGTGTGTGTGTGCACGCACGTGTGCGTCTGGGCTGGCCTGGGTGAGCATCAGCTCATCTGTGCACGTGGAGTCTGGTTAATGGGGGCAGAGGCCGAGGCTTCAACCCCTCACAGGCCCCTCTTAATCCAGGCCTGACCACCCCAGCCAGGAGCCATGCGTCCCAGCCCCATGGGGGCCCCAGGGCTCCACCTTACATCCCATGGCTTGTGAGGGCAGGAGGGTCACCCACCTGGCCCCAGGAGAGAGGACACTCCTGCAGGCCACATGTGTGACTCCTGTCTTCTCTCTTGGGCACACAGAGGCCACACCCACAGTGGGACTAGAGGGTGACTGAGCTCCTCCTCGGGGTGCGGGGTGCACTCAGCCCTGCTCTCGGTACCATCTCCCAGCCTCGCGATGGTGGAGCAGATGGAATGTCATGGCCCCTCAGTCACACCCTGAGGTGTGGAACTCCTGTTGGGAAAAGTCAAACCTGCCCCCCTGCAGCACTCGCCCCCACTTGGTCCTGGCTCTCCCCACCTGGCCAGCCTGAACTGATACTGTTACCAAACCAAACCCATTCACAGTAAAGCCAATCTACTGACACTGGTTGCAGTGAAGGAAAGGGCAGTGTTTATTGCAGGTGTCAAGCAAGGAGTACAGGTAGCTAATGCTCAAAAGACCCGAACTCCCCAGTGGATTTCAGAGAAGGGGTTTTAAAGACGGGGTGAGGGAGAGAGTTGCAGGGTCACAGTCAGCTCATGGACATTCTTCTGATTGGTTGGTGGTCACATAATCGGGAGTCAGCGTCATCAACCTTCTAGTTCCAGCCAGTCTGGGGTCTAAGTGGTCAGCATACAATTAACCTCTTCCACCTGGTGGGGGTTTCAGTATCTGCAAAACAGCTCAAAGGACGTGTCTCAGAATATTATCTATAGCCCATAAGGAGGGACTAAAGATCCTTGCTTTGTTTTATGGTTAAACTATTATTTTGCCTTGCTTGGCTGTTTTCCTTTGTTTCTGCGTTTTTTCATTTCTCTGATTAAATTTGCTCTTTGGACCTCAGGGAAGGCCTAGGAGGCTAAAGCTTTTCTACAAAAAAGAGGCAGGGGACATGGCAGGGTTCTGCTCAGTTATGATACCTCTGTCAGCTCCTGTGTTCATTCACTCATTCATTCATTCAGCACCTACCATTAGTTAGATCCTGTCCTGGGACCAGGAGCACAGCAGTGAACAAGACAGAGGGAATGACCCCTCCAGGCTCGCAGGGAGATGGTGCAGGACAGGCAATTACCAACACAAATAAGTAGGGCTGCCAGATAAACTACAGGACACCCAGTTAAATCTGATTTCGGGTAAACAACAAATCAGTTTCCATGTCCCAAGCAATACTTGGAACCTGGGATAATTATCCATTGTTTATCTGAAATTCAGATTTAACTGGGTGTCCTGTGGTTTTTTGCCTACATAAGGTATTTTCAGCTGGTAACAAACAATCTGAGGAAACTAAGCTAGGGCGATTTTTGTGATAGAGAGTGATGGGGGCGGGGTCTACGTTAGCCAGGATGATGGGGGGGATGGACCTGAATAAGGAGGAAGATCCCACCCCCTTCCAATTTCTTCAGCTGTATCCTGGCTTCTAAGATTACACTCATTATCACTATAAAAACCTTAGAATTGTCCTGAGGAGCCAGGCAAAAGCGGAGAGATTCAGTGGATGTGATTCAGACGCCTGTAACAGGGTGGCCCCAAAAGGACGTCTTTGAACAGAGCTCAGAATAGAATCAAGGAGTAAATCCATCAGTTGAACCCAAACCCAAACCCAGACACTGAGCCTCAAATCTGACTTGAGAAATGGGGAATATGTAAACTGAACTCACAAGAGCCAGGCTACATAACCACTCCCTTTTTAGATGATGGGAGATCCTTTTCAAGTGATGATAAGGGGGACGCAAGTCCCATCAAGGTCATGGGCAAAAACCTAGGTCTAAGCCTGAGGTTTCTGTGGACGTTAGGGAATCTTAGAGGAGATGATCACCCCAAAATGGCTTGGGAAGTCAACCCCAAAATTTGCTTGAGGTGGTAAAGTCCTTGACTCAGTGAGCCCACCTCTCTTAAGCATGAAAAGAATTGAGTAAAAAAAAAATTTAAGAGAATCAAACATACAGTAGTTACATGTTTGTGTTAAAAAAAATAATGGGCACATGTTTGGAATTTTAAGTATTTGTAATATTTAAAAGAATGTGCTCTATGGGAATAACAGATCAGCCTTAAGTTTCTAATTTAAAATGCATAAACAAATCATTGATTTAGACTTGTGATTTTTAAGTCAAAATCTTACTAAATTTGTCAACACTATTAAAATAGTTATAAGAATTTAAATTCACCATATTTATAAATGTAATTATTAGATTTCTAAGATCTATTTAAGTGCTTGAGAGAGTTTTGTCATTAAAGCAAGTGAAATATTTTAAAAAGAAACTGAATATATTAAATTTATAAGTGTAGTTTAAGATGTTTAAGCCTGTTTAATTAACCAAGATTATAGAAAAAACATTCATCCAATGCCCCCTTAAAATTATTTTAAAAGTTGCTATATTCGTAAGAGAAGATTTTTAAGCTAACTCAAAGGCTAAAGTGAGATTGTTGAATTTATAAATATAATAAATTGAACATCATACATTAACAATTTTTGAAAACCAAAGGAGAGTCCGAATACTTTTTTCTACTCAGAAAAGCCACCCTCAAGGACACCAAAAACTCACGTTGACACTCATGTAACAATAGCTGTGGAAATTAAAATCAGGTCACCTGCTCCCACTTTCCCAGTGATTTGAGGTCCTCGCAGGCGTCGCCAGACTGTCCAGATGGACTGGGCACTCTCTGGCGAGGCCCAGGGTCTCTGGACTGCTCATGTCACCTACAGACAGCCAGCCTCTTGGCTTCATCCCTCATAGGTAATGCTGTATCCAGACCCCACCCACCAGTAACAGCAGCACCTACTATGTACCAGGGGCTTTATGTGCTTTATCTCCTTTCATCGTTTTAACAATCAGGTGAAGAAGATACTTTCAATCATCCGCATTTTACAGGTGGCAACATGGAAAGGTGAAGACACAGAAAGGTAGAGCAGCACTAGAATTCAAATCCACGCTGCCCAACTCCAGGGTTCTCCTGGCTGTGTCACCGCAAACTTCCCCCTAAAGAATGGAATCCGTCTAATTAACTAACGGAACGAGCCCCTTCTTTCTTCCTTCTTTGAGCGCTGAGGCTGAGGGTTCCTTGTGTCATTGGTGCCCCCTGCTGGAAGCTGGGCATATGGCACAGCCATTGACAGCCACTCAGAAAGGAGCTCACCTGAGGTTTCTACCCAGCAGAGGGAAAGAAAGGGCTCCAAGGGCTTCCCTGGTGGCGCAGTGGTTGAGAGTCCGCCTGCCGATGCAGGCGACACGGGTTCCTGCCCCGGTCCGGGAAGATCCCACATGCCGCGGAGCCCCTAGGCCCGTGAGCCATGGCTGCTGAGCCTGCACGTCCGGAGCCTGTGCTCCGCCCTCCAGTTTGCCCCTAAGGTCAGTTCCACTGTCCCATCTGAGCCCTCATCACTTGTCACTTGGAGTACAGCCTCCCACCTGCTCTCAGAAGTCCCTCCCACCTACCCTCACCTGCAGCAGAGAGAGATCCTACTTTCCATGCCTCCCTACTGCCCGAAGAAGCCAGCCAGAATGCTCTCTGGCCTGGCAATTGAGGCCTCCATGGCTTATCCCGGGACTGTTTTCCTGGCTTTGCCCCCAAAATATCCCCCCACAATTTACCCTGCCCCTCCACATTTCCTTTCCTTGGCTGTGCTCTGCCTCCTGCCAGGAATACCCTTCCCTCATCTCTGCTTGTCAAACTCCTACCCAACCTTCAAAGGTGAGTTCAAAGGCCACCTCTTCCATGAAGCCTTCCCTTCTTTCCTCAACTTGAATGAACTTCTCCCTTCTCTCTTGAAGCAGAGGCTGTGCATACCAGCCAGAATTCCAGCAGCACCTGTATCTCTGCCTGAAGGCTTTCTCTTTGAGCAGACAACAAACCAGGAGTGCTGGGGAATTACCCCAACCCCCACCCAGGCGCAGCCCTCCACCCATGGTACAGTTGGAGGATGGAGGATGAACACCCAGCTCCCTCGCCCCTTGCTGGGATAACTGAGTTAGTGCTCCACAAGCAGCAGTTGCCCACCAAGGTAAATCGCTTTATTCCCTAACCTTTACCGCCGTAATTCCTCGCTCCCTTACTGGTGTTTCCTGGCATTGCCTCTCAAATAAACAACCTACACTGAATTCTTGCCACGGGATCTTCTTCCCGGGGAACGCTCACTAAGCTGTCAGTGCATTCTGTCCATAGAACTTAGCTGATGCCTTTGCTGTAGCCCTGGTCAGCAGAGGCCTTGACTGATGACTGTTAAAACCACAGGCAAGGTGAATCAAGCACTTTCTATGTGGCTGGCCCTTTATATGTACTATCTCATTTAATCTTATGACAACCTGGGAAGTAGGGGTCATTGTTACCCCATTACACAGATGAGAAAATCAAGACTCAAGTAAAATGGCTTGTCCAAGGTCTCAAAAGCTAGCAAGTGTCAGAGCTGGGGTTTAAATCTAAGAGGACTTCTTCTAGAGATGGAGAATTTAACCATCTCGTAGGGTGTAACAAGAATAATTATAGCACCTATGTCCAGGTAGTTATAAATGCCTAAGAAGCATTCTTATAAAAGGGTATATGTGTGTATGTGTACACACATGTCTTATAGATCACACACCTTCTCCTGCCCAGCCCAGTGCCTGGCACATACTCAGTGATTATTTATTAAGCTTGTTAGGGTGAATCAACAACCTAGGCTCAAGGGACCAAGGCATTAAGGCAACAGGACAGCCATAAAGGATGAGGCTCAAAGGACCTGGCTCTGCTACCAATAGGCTTGGGCAGGTCACTGCCCTTCTTCAGGCCTCACTCCCCCTTCTCTGGGCCTCAGTTGCCCCTCTGTCCAGGGAGGGGACCCTACTTTAAGGGACTGGACGTCACACAGAGTCCCTGAACCCTGACCCCAAATGCCTGTGGGGGAGAGGGTTCCAAAAGCTAAAGGAAGGAGCTGAGTCAGGCTGGAGAGAGACAGGAGGCATCCTTAATCTCTCAGATTCACTCTGGCTGGTACCTTTTCTCAGGTGAGAAAAACCTCCCTCCTCCCGGCTTCTAAAATGGGGATCTGGCGCCACCTTGTGGTCACTAACCTCTGCCATCCTCCACCACATTTTCTTTTCCGTATCTTCTTGTCACAGACCTCACTGATGCCCTCTGGGAACTCCAGAGCAATTCCACTCTCTCCACCAAATATGTATGTACTATGCCCAGGCACCAAGGCTCAACCCAGGAGGGATGATCACAAACAAGGTGGCCACAGTTCCTGCCTAACAGTTCAGAAGAGTCTGGACCAGCACCGCCAATAGAAATATAATACAAGCCACAAGTGCACAATTTCACATGTAGTTTTCAATTTTCTAGTAGCCACATTTTTTTAATTAAAAGAAATAGGTGAAGTTAATTTGAATAATATTTTTATGTAACCCAATACATCCAGAATATTATCATTTCAATAGGTAGTCAATATATTTTTGATTATCTTTTTTATTTTATTTTTTTTGCACACTAAGTCTTTGAAATCTGTGTATTTTACACTTCCAGTGCATCTAAATTTGGACTAGCCACATTTCAAACGCTCAGTAGCCCCAGGTGGCAACAACTACCTACCATGTTGGAAAGCACAGGTCTACACAGACCGGTCAGCTTAATCCGGCCCCATGGCAGCTCTTCAGAGGTTTGACCCATCACATCTTATTCAAGGTCCACATTCGTAGCTCTGCTTTAGGGACGTGGAGGGATTAAGAATCCAAGTTCTGTCCTCCCACTGAGCTGGGTTTGAATCTCAGTGACTACGATAGGATGATGGGCAAGTCAATTTACCCTTTGGAATGTAAAGTGAGGGTGCCTCTGGGGTCGCAGCAGGAATGCCTGGCAAGCATAGGCACATGAAAAAGATGCTCGACATCACTAGTCATTAGAGAGATGCAAATCAAAGCTACGATGAGGTATCACCTCACCGCGGTCAGAACGGCCATCATTAAAAAGTCTACAAATAACAAATGCTGGAGAGGGTGTGGAGAAAAGGGAACCCTCTTGCACTGCTGGTGGGAATGTAAGTTGGTGTAGCCACTATGGAAAACAGTATGGAGGGTCCTCAGAAAACTAAAAATAGAATGACCATACGATCCAGCAATCCCACTCCTAGGCATATACTCAGACAAAACCATAATTTAAAAAGATACATATACCCCTATGTTCATAGCAGCACTGTTCACAATAGCCAAGACATGGAAACAACCTAAATGTCCACTGACAGATGAGTGGATAAAGAAGATGTGGTACCTATATACAATGGAATATTACTCAGCCGTGAAAATGGATGAAATAATGCCATCTGTGGCAACGTGGATGCCACTAGAGATTATCATACTAAGTGAAGTAAGTCAGAAAGAGAAAGACAAATACCATATGATATCACTTGTATGTGGAATCTAAAATACGACACAAATGAGCCTATCTATGAAACAGAAACAAACTCACAGACATAGAGAACAGACTGGAGGTTGCCAAGGGGGAGGGGTTGGGGGAGGAATGGAGTGGGAGGCTGGGGTTAGCAGATGTAAACAATTATATATGGAATGGGTAAACAGCAAGGTCCTACTGTATAGCACAGGGAACTATGTTCAGTATCCTGTGATAAACCATAATGGAAAAGGATATTTTAAAAAGAATGTATATATATGCATAACTGAATCACTTTGCTGTGCAGCAGAAATTAGCACAACACTGTAAATCAAATATACTTGAATAAGAAAAAAAAGAATGCCTGGTAAGAAGTCAGTGCTCCGTAAATAATGACCTCGTGCATCAGAGCGTTAGCCCACTTTTTGGCACCATGAAGGCTACTTTTAAGTGTCAGATTGACTTGGCTCTGGCTCCCCAGTTGTTTTAGTCAGACACCAGACTAGGTGTTGCTATGAAGGTTTTGGTTTTTTGTTTTTATTTTTTTGTGGTACGCGGGCCTCTCACTGTTGTGGCCTTTCCGTTGCGGAGCACAGGCTCCGGACGCGCAGGCTCAGCGGCCATGACTCACGGGCCCAGCCGCTCCGCAGCATGTGGGATCCTCCCGGACTGGGGCACGTACCCGTGTCCCCTTCATCGGCAGGCGGACTCTCAACCGCTACGCCACCAGGGAAGCCCTATGAAGGTATTTTTTATTTAGATGTTATTAACATTTAAATTAATAGACTTTGGGAATTCCCTGGTGGTCCAGTGGTTAGGACACAGAGCTTTCATTGCTGAGGGCCTGGGTTCAATCCCTGGTTGGGGAACTAAGATCCCACAGGCCGCCTGGCATGGCCAAAAAAATAAAATAAAATAAATCAATGGACTTTGTGTAAAGCAAGTCACCGCCCCCCCCCCCCATAGTGTGGATGGGTCTCAAGAGCAAAGACTGAGGTTTCCAGAAGAAGAAGAAATTCTGCCTCAAGTATACATCATAAGAAACCCTGCCTGAGTTTCCGGCCTGCAAATTTCAGACTCAAGACTGCAGCATCAACTCTTCCCAAATTCCGGCCAGCCTGCTGGCCTGCTCTGCAAACTTCAGCATTGCCAACCCGAACCATGGCATGAAGCAGTTCCTTAAAATAACTTTCTGTAGGTGACAAGAGCCCTGGAAGGATCTGAAGGGTGAGTATAGAGCAGGACACACGTCCCTCATTCTGAATACCTATGGTATTAGCGGCTGAATAACCGCCTGGCTCCAGTCACTGCATAAATATAACAATGTAACACCCCAGCTCTGCCCTCCTCCTGAGTGGAATATCTGGCAGGACCAAGGGCAGGAACAGGAGGAAAATTAATGCCCCATACCAGAGCCCATCCTTCACTGGCTGGCCAGGGAACCCTTGCAAAGGAGTGGGCTGAGAGAGTGGGCTTTGCTGGGGAAAAGGGGATGTGAGGGACCAAGGAAAGGCCCAGGGTATGGGGAGCTGCTCTTGAGGGCAGAGTTGGGGGGAGAGGAGGTCCCTGGGCACAGAGTAGCTGCCTTGGGGGTGATGACCCAGGCCCCATCACCTTACCACTCTGGCCTCCTGTCAAAATTCCTGTCAAATTCAGCTCCACATGGCAGCCAGAGTGATTTGCCTAAAGCACGCATCGTGTCATTGCCATGTTTCAAGGTCCTTCCTAGGCTTTCCTGTGACCTTAAGATAAAGCCAAAAGTACTCTTCATGACCTATACAATAAGGCATTGTGTGACATGGCCATGGCCAGGCCAGACTCTCCCCATCCCCAGCCCTGGCCAGATGGAACTCACCAAGCCTTGCATGTGTACTTCCCTCTGTCAGGAACACTCTTTCATCTTCCCCTCCCTATGTCCAGCCCACCCTCCTAGTCTCACCTTGGACACCCAGCTCCATCCCCTTATTTGGCATGGTAGCCCTGCTTCCCCTCCTCTGGGCCCCCAGGGCCCTGGCTCAGTGGCCCCTCCAGAGCTTCTGTATTTGAGGATCTTAGACACAGCCATCTGCTTGGGTGGCTTCGCGGGGGCCTAAAGGTGATCACAGGGCACCCACCTGTTCCTGCCTTCCCACTCCCTCGAGGCCACAGCTGTACTGTTTTCACATCTCAGACTACCTGGTACCCGGTACAGCCTGGCACACAGTGGTTCACTGAATAATGTCCACTCTGTGCCCTGGGTTCCTTCATTTGCTATCTGGCTGGAGGACCTTGCACCATCCCTGTCCCTCTCTGAGTCTCCTCGGCTAATTAGAACCTTGCTTTGATTTGCAGACTCTGAAGTTCTGGACATCATGAAGGGGTATGAATGTATGCTTCTGACACATTGCAGAGGCCTTTAAAGTGTGATATCAAATAGCATGTACAGTCAGAAGCCTATTTTTACAAAAAGTTAACTATATACAGGCAGAGAAAATAATTTCTATCTCCTAGGACTTGAGTCTGTAGTCCTAATGCACTAAGCCTTTTGCTGTGTATCAGCCGGTTATTCCTTACAACCCTGTGGGCTGGGTATTGCTAGTATCTCCTATACAGAGGCAGAAACCGAGGCCCAGAGAGGTCCCCAAGCTACTGAGGGGCTGAGCTGGACTTGACCTCAGGTTTGCCAAGTCCAAAGGTCATGCATGCTCTTCACCGCCAGGCTGGTCGATGTCTCTGTGCAAATTGGGGATAATAATAGCTCCCAGCTCTTAGGGTTATTGGGAGGATTAAATGAGCTAAGAGATGTGAAGCCCTTAGAGCAGCTCTTGGCCCAGCCTGGGACTCAGTTAGCGCAGTCACCCACAGCAGCATCAGACTGCTTCTGCGTGGGCCCTGTGAGATCACATGCCAAAGTGTTCACAATGCTCATCTCTAGCCCTGGGGTCACGGGAGACCTTTTTAAAAATTATTTTTCCAAAATGATCAGGTAGAGGAGTTCCCTGGCAGTCCAGTGGTTAAGACTTCGCCCTTCCACTGCAGGGGGCACAGGTTCGATCCCTGGTCGGGGAACTAAGATCTCACCAGCCAAGCGGAGAGGCCAAAAAAAAAGAAAATGATCAGGTATTACTTGTGTATTTCTTCCTTTTTAAATTCTTGCATGTATGATGCCATCAGTGAACTTGAGCACAAGGCAGGCCCGTGAATTATCTGGGTCATCTCCCCTGTCCCCTCAAGGCCTGGCACAGCGAGAGGCAGCTCAGACGAGCTTCTCCCAGCCCAGCTTCTCCGGCCACTTGCTTGGCGGGAGCCAGACTGAGTTGGGGGTGTGAGGTGCAGGTCGGTGCCGGAACTGACCCAAGCTAAGCCTGCCCTTTGCTGGCCTTCCCCAAAAGGCACAATGAGGTGCCGCGTGGCTCTTCCGGGCCCCAGGGGAGCAGCCGTGATGGCTGAGACCTCCGGCCCTGAATCCACCAACAGCTGTGACCACTTCAGCTATTTTAAACCCTTGGGCACCCGGAGGCTCCCATCCCACCAACCAGGCGCCGTGACCCAACACTGCAGGCCCCGAGCCAGGGACAGGAGCCTTGGAGCACGTGTCAGCCGGGCCTGGGTGGGATTTTTTTTTTTTTAAGAAGAGGGAGTTTCATTTCTTGAGCGCTCGCCTGTGCCAGAGACTGTGCTAGTGTTTTCTGTACATCGTCTCATGTCATGTCATCCTTACATCTGGGCAGAGAGATCACTTCATTCACAGATGAGGGAAATGGGGCTCCAAATGGCAGGCTGGGTGAATTGTCCAAGGTTCCACAAAGGCGGGGCTGGGATTAGAACTTGGGATTCATCTTCTGCCAGTTAAGAGACAACATTCCTTCCCGGCTCTTACCTGCTTTGCCCCTGCCGTCCACCCCCAACCCTCCCACCGCACCCCTGCAAGTTCCTATCCTGGCTCTGCCGCTCTTAGGCGCTATGAGACCAGACCAAGGGCGAATTCTTGAACCTTTTTGCGGCTCGCTTTCTTCATCTGTAAAGTGGTGGGGTTATTGGGAGGGTACAATGATCTAATTCCAATGCATGAAAGGTGCCGCTGGAACAGCCCCTGGCACGCAGAAAGAACGCATTAAGGGCCCACTGTTATTTGCTCTCTCCTGGCAATCACCACCTCTGCCTGATGTTATCACTCCCCTGCTCCTGGGATGACCTGCCCAGGCCCGCGTCCGGGTGCGGTGCTTCTTCCCCCACCCTGGGCCCCAGTGGGTGAAATGAGGGTGCTGTGTTCTATGATGTCCAGGAAGGTGGGGACCCTGGCATACACCCCGTATCTGCCGCATAGTAGGGGCTCAAAAGTAATTCTGGTAGAGGAATGCCAGGACAAGAGCCCACCTCGGAGGCCTCGAAGTCAGCTCTGAGCTGCACAAGTTTTTTACCTCTTTGGCAGGTGGTCACCCTGCCTCCTGATTGGACGGTGCACTCAGCAGCCGCGGGAGCCTATCAAAAGCTACCAGCATCTCCCTGGGTCTGTGCACCTTGAGGACGGATGCCCCCTTAGCCCGATTCAGGCCTTCCTCCTTCTCCACCCACATTCCTCCTAGGTGCCGGCTACCCAGGAACAGCTGGGGTCTTAGCTATCTCCTAATTTGGGCTGCCTCAAGGAGGCTGCTAGGGTCAGGAATCTGGGTGTGTCTCAGCCTTGAGCTCTTGTGAGCCCCGACCCTCTTATTCAGACGCACCCCATCCCAGGGTTCCCATCCCCCTAGCAGACATACCCCCTTCCCAAACACGCATCCCCTCCAGCCTGCCACGTCCTTCTTAGAACCTCCGCCCTGTCAGGAACACTTCAGTTCCTGCCCCTTCTACCGAGGACCACTCAGGCTTTTGTGAATTATCTGAACAGGCCCTGGCTTGGCTTCAGAGCTGGAAGGGTCTGGGATTCGGTGGGGGCTGCTTCAGGCTCCCAGTGGGTGTCATTCTGAACCTCAGCCTCCACAAGACACGAACTGACCTCTGCAGGGGCACCGTCCTTCGCCCAGTGGCCCAGGCCAGAACGGTGCCCCCTCACTATCCCTCCACTGGAACATCAATATTTCAGTCCACCAACAGGGGTCAGATCAATCCCCTTCTCTCCAGCACTCTCAGCAGCCCCAGCAGGGGTCTTCATGGACCCTGCCCAGGGGCACCTCCATCCAGGGCAGCCAGATGGCCTCCTTCACTTCCACCCGCAACCATTCCTCGCTGAGGAAGCCATGGCAAGGCTCCCGTCGCCACCCACCAGTGCCTTGACTTGGCATTCTGGCCCTGCAGGCTGTTGAGTTCCCCACTCCCACCCCTCTCCCCACTTTCCCTCTGTAATACTGATCTGATTGTTGGGGGGCTAAGGGGGAGAGGGGGCAGGCTGCATCTGGCTTTCCGGTTTGGTCAGGAAGCTCCCTCTCCTCCTTTCCCCTTAGTTTGCAAACCCCTCCTTTAAGAAGGCTCAGGTCCGGGACCCTGGGCTGGATTAGCGCATCCGCTCGCTCTGAGCCACCGCCTCCTGTCCCCGCCCCTATGACAACTCCACATTTGCATTATCTGCCCCGCAGGGCCGGGGGGCGCCCGGAGGGGCGGTTGGCCCTGTGTCCTGGCGCCGGCCAGCTGGGGGCCCGCTGAAAGTATGTTGAATGAAAGAATGAGCAAATCAACCAGTGAAAGTAGGAAATTGGCAACTGCTGACATCACCCAGACCATGGTGGGGGGAGTGTTGGGGTGGGCCTGGGGGGGGAGGGGCAGGGCTGGGGGGCCTGGGGGTGGGGCCCCGCGGGAAGAGTTGTGGAGGGCGTGGCCACGCTTGACGGACGGGCCCACAGCCCACTGCGAGAGGAGGCCGACGGGCCGCTCCGCCCACCGGCGGCAGGATAAAGGCGGAGCCGGAGAGCCGCGGCGCTCGCGGACTGCTGGAGGGGTTACCTGCGGCAGGTGCTCCAGGCAGACCCAGAAGAGAGAGGACTGGCACGGGGCCAGGCACTACGAGGAAGATGCTGCGCGAGCGGACGGTGCGGCTGCAGTACGGGAGCCGCGTGGAGGCGGTGTACGTGCTGGGCACGTACCTCTGGACCGATGTCTACAGGTGAGCTGGGCCTCCGCGCCGGCCCAAGACCCCCTCCGACTCCGGGCTCGGCCCGAAATCTGGGCCCAAGAAATCCTGAGACCCTCGCCAGACTCGGGGTCACGGACAGCCTGCCTCCAGCCCGAGTCGTCCCTCATCCGACGCCCCCGCGCCCAGAAATCCTAAGAACCTTGCCCAGAAACCTGACAGCCCCCAAACTTTGTGTCAGCCTCCCCGGAATCCGGAGACCCTCCCAGACACCCTGACACAGCCCCAGCACCCTTACTGCTCCTTTCCAGGCGCCAGACCTTTCACCACCTCTCCCGCCCCTCTCCCAGGACGACCTCAGCACCCACTCAGCTTCCCCAGCATCCTCTCCTCTTTCCCTTCCCCGCTCTCCCCTCAGCACCTCCCTTACGCCCTCAGACCCTCCTGGCTCACCACCCGCCTCAGCCCAGCCCCTCCCTCCACTCCCAGATCAGCTGAGCTTCCTCCAGGATTTGCCAGGGGCTGGGGCAGGGCCAGAGGGGAGCTGCCCAAGGGCGGAATCTGGCCGTAGGGGTTGCCTAGGCTCCAGCTTCGCCCTGTGGGGGCTGCTGGTGGTTGCCTGTCACCAGGCACTGGCCATGAGCTCCCTGTCCCCAGATGCCTTCCCCTGACTTCACGCTGGGGTTGGGGAGGGACCTTATTCCCCCAGACCGAGGGTGTGAGGTGGAGTCTTTGTCAGAGGCACTGTCCTGTTCAGGATGCTGTTCCCCCTGGCCCTGTTCTCCTGTCCACGAATCCTGCTGGGTTGCAGGATTTCTGAGACAGCAGGACCTGGGCTGGGGGAATTGAAGTCAGGGATCCCCTGCTACCCAAGTGCAATGCCCCGTCTCCCCACCATGCATGGGGCAGGTCTGGCGAAGGTGTGGCTGGTGTGAATGAAGGAGTGGAGAGTCCAGGGTGGGAGCCTGCAGCCCTCTGTTCCAAGCATTTGAAATGTTCCCCACTGCTGGCGTGGGAGGGGTCAGTGCTGACAGGAGGGAGCATGCAGGACCCAGGGGTGGGGACCCCATGCTGATACCCTTGGGCAAGTCCCCTGAGCCTCTCTGTGCCTTGAGCTAAGCTGGAAGTGCCAAAGTGGCTTACTGCTCCCAAATCGTTCTGTCATCTGGAGCGCCCTGCCTCTCTCAGGCCCCCCCACCAAACCCCATCCCTGTGTCTTCCCACACATCCTCCCCAGCCCATTGTCTCTGTCGCCTCCAGTGGCCCTGGCGGCCCTGCTGGCCTGTCTCTAGCCTCTTCCTCATCAGGCACTGGTCTTCCCTGAGAGCAAAGGGCCTGGTCACCGTGCAGACCAGGGACCCTCTCCACTCATTGGCCCCTGGCTTCAGTTGTCCACATGTAAACCTCAGGGGTGGTTTCTGAAGGTCATAACACAAAACTGGAGTGTGGTCCAGGCCTCAGTGGCCTGGGAGCGCTCCCCTCCCTTCTCCACCCCCCGAGTCCGAACTAGGCACTGCCAGGGAGTGGGACGGGAGCCAGGACGCTCAGGTCTCTAAGCCTCAGCTGTCACCATACCCGCCTGTTTGTTCACTGCGGTACTTTCAGTGCAGCCTGAAAGGCTGGCTTGGTGCCTCCACTGAGGGGTGGGGAGTAAAGAAGGGGTTCAGGCTCAGGCCCCCTGCCCGCCCTCTGTCCTGGCAGAGAGAGGCCCAGCCCGCGTAGGGGCAGGGAGCAGGGGAGATGTGGACTCTGGCAGGGGGCAGACGTGTGACGATCCCCTTTGTCCTTTCTCAAGAAACCAGCCGCAGCCCCAGCGACCCTCACCTCCCACCTGCACTTCACCTAAGACTCTCCGCCACCCCCAAGAGAAGCAGTACAGTCTAGACCAGCGCTGTCCAGCGGAAATAGAATGCAAGCCACAAATAGAGCCACATGTGTAATTTTAAATTTTCTAGTAGCCACATTTTTAAGGTTAAAATAAGCAGGTAAACTTAGTTATAATAATATATATTTTATTTAACCTAATATATCCCAAATATTAGCATTTCAGTATGTAATCAATGTAAAAATTATTAATGAGCTAGTTTACATCCTCTTTTTCTTGCTAAGGGTTTGAAATTCAATGTGTATTTTATATTTACAGCCCAGCTCTATGCGGACTCACCGCATTTCAGGCACTCGATAGCCACAGGTAGCTGGTGGCCACTGTATGTGCTGAACAGCGCAGGTCTAGAGCAGCGCTTCTTAACCTCGGCACCAGCTCATTTGGGGCTGCATCATTCTTTGTCGCCAGGAGCCGTCCTGTGCGTTGTAGGATGTTTAGCAGCATCCCTGGCTTCTAACCCCTGGATGCCAGTAGCAACTCCCCAGTTGTGACAATGCCAGCAGTCCCTGGCGGGCCAAGTCACCTCCAGTTGAGAACCACTGGTCTAGTGGACAGAGGCCCCTTCTGAAACTAAGGAGACTGGGCCATTGTTACTCCTGATAGCTGTAGTGGTAAGAGCGGCTGTCAGTATTAATAGCAGGAGATATTAGTGAGCACTTACAGACCAAATGCATTATCTCCTCTCTTCCTCTCCACAGACCTTGGAGGCTGTGCTAGGATCATCCTATTGTGTAGATGAGGAAAGTGAGGCTCAGAGAGGTGAAGCCATTTGCCTGATGTCACACAGGACTCAGGTCTAGTTCCGTGTGGGTCAGAACTCAGGCTCTGAATCTCCACTCCAGCCTGTGTGACCCTAAAACTAGCAGGTTGAACTGGGTGCACCTCTCAGCATGTGTCCCTCCCACCCTCCACCCAGGCCATGAGCCCACTGCCCCCGGAGACTTCACCCACTTCCAACTGACCCTCCACTTCCCACTGAGCCCTTCCCCACCCAGACACAGGTCCTGACCCAAGACCCCACATGATGCCCCAGGGGCTCCAATCTCCAAGGAGACGCCAAGGGACAAGGTCTGGTGGACCCTGGGCCTAGTTAGTGAGGGAGTAGTGTCTTGACCCCTCACTCCTGAGTCACAGAGGCAAGTGAAGAGACCTCAACACCCACCCCTTTTCCCAAGGGCTCTGGGCCGCCTTTCCTGAGATGTACACACGACCTCCTTCCCCTCCAGACACACAGCAGGGGCCTCTCCTGCCCCTTCCTCAGCAGGCCCTGAGGGTCACCCTCCCTCTCCCAGCAAAACTGGTCCTTTGGGGATGATGACCTGACCCAGCCACATTCTGAGTAATGGCAAGCTATAACTAGAGGCGCAGAAAAAAGGAAGTAGGATTTTTTTTCTAGAGATTTCCTTGGCGATCACTGTTGAAGATACTTGCTGTTTCCTTCTACCACCCCGAAGTGTACTTATCTTAGGTCTGGCACGTGTACGCCTTGTCCCCTCACCATCTCCCCTGATGGTCCCTTTAGCTGGCAGCCGTTTCTCCACTGGGGCTGGCCTGGGTCCCCATCTGATTCTGGCTTGGAGTTGGAGAGAGGACATTGAGTGAGCGGCACCCCCGTGTCGGTTTCACCCTCCCCGCTCACCTCGGCCGGACACCCCCCGAGCCTGGAGGGATTGGAGAAGGGGCAGCCTCGGAGTAAATTAATGGGGTGGTCGCGCTCTGCCCGACTCTCCCGCAGACTAGGCTGTGCAGACAGCTCCTCCTATCCCTCCCTGGTTCATGCGTCTGTCCTGGGGCGTGAGAGTTCTCAATTGGGCCGGTGTCCCCTTCTCCCTGGTGGAGAGAGGTCAGGACCCGTACCCTGAGGTCTGCAGGAGCTTCAGAGCAGAGACGATGGTATCAACTATCTCTTGCCTCTCCAGGGCTTTCTCCTGGTTACATTTGACTCACGATGAGCCCATGAGGTAGGAAGTAGGGGTGATCCTGTGCCCCTTTCTCTGAGACACCCTAAGGCAGAGGCTCGCCAGCCCTTTCTCCCGGCAGGGTCTTGCCCATCACTCTCTGGCAGAAGATAGGAAAGGTGGTACCAGGGCAGGAATTCCTAGACGTCAGCATAGCAAAATGCTGGAAAAACAGGGCATGGGGCAGTTCCATATCCTGCCTTGGAGAGCCTGCCGAATCTAAATTCATCCCCATCTCGCTCCCTCAACTCACTCAGACCCCCTCTCGCTGTCTCTTGGTTGGTCTGAGTGTTTTAGAAGGTATCCTTAGGCAAAGGCCAGGGAGGGTCAGCAGTCCGGCCTGAAGCAACGAGGACTTGGCGCCTCCCCGTAGGGCGCCCGGCCCCATCTCCTGCTGACTCCCCTGCGCGCATTCCACTCCGGCCACGTTGGTTTTGTGGGTGCTCTTGGCCCTGGAATGCACCCCCCTCATCCCCACCTCAGGGCCTCTGCAGGTGCTGTTCCCTCTGCCTGGAACACTGTCCCCCAGACCTCTGCGAGCCGGGCGAGTCTCAGCTCACGTGACCTCCTCCAAGCAGCTTTCTTGACTCCACCCCATTTCGCAGTGCCCGACCCAAAGCCCCAGTCACTCCCTACCTCCTGACTATTGTTTTTATCTTTGCAGATCTTATTATTTACTTAATATTACTAGCTAACTTATTCTGTACCAGGCAGCCTTCTGGGCACCTTGCACACGCATCTCACGTGTACTTAATAATTTACAAGTGTTTAAACCTCACAACAACTTTATGAGTTAGGTACTATTTTGGGGGAAACTGAGGTCAGGGATGTTTGTCCAAGATGGCACGGCTGGTAAATGGCGGTAGTGTGGAGACCAGGCCCGTGACTGCTCTGCTGGGCCGCCTGCTAGGGCTCGTGTTTTAGGCTCGTCCTCTCCCTGCTCACTGTCTTCCTTCTTCCTGTGAGCTTCCTGCCCTCAAGTCACTGAAGGGCCCCTTGGCTGGCTGAATGGATGGATGGCTGTGGCCAGGGATGCATGTGGACTGGCCTATCGTTGGCCTGTCACTGGGCTCTCCACCCCCAGCCTCAAGGGATGGATACCGTTGGACGGGCCAGTGGAAGGTCAAGGGCATGTGGCCGCGTTTGGCCAGAGCAGCACTTGCTCCTGAGAGAATGACAGGAGGTGGCATTCAGGCCAGGTCAGGTGGCCCCATAAATCAGAACAACACCCAGAGCCCTCGACTCGACAAAGGAAGCCCTGCCAGGAGCTGCTCCAGGGCCTGGGCATCAGGCTGGCTCCCGGGCAGCAGCAGGGTCCTAAGGGGCAGCTGGCACCCTGTGGTTCGAGCCCACAGCCCCCTGCACGGCTGGGGTCCCTGAGAGCCTTGCCTCCCTACCCACAGGGCCTGAGCACAGTGGCAGGGGCTCACCCCAGTGCCCACCCCCGGCTGGACAGGCACACCTGTTCAACTTTGGGGGAGGCCAGTTTTCGGAGACAGCTCTGTCTTGCCCAGCCGGGCCCAACCCCATGCCTGGGGCTTTGACTGGCCCAAGCCTGCTTATGCTGGTCACTCACCCAGGAGCCCAGGGCAGGAAGCCAGCCTTTGGTCTCCCCTCTCTGGACCTCTGAGCCCCACGTGCAATGTAAGTAGGGGCTTCTCATTTGATCCTCTCCCGAGCCAGGCCTGACAGTCCCCCTCCCCCGCCAGGTGTCCCTACCTGAAGGACCTTTAAGGAGGACTGTAACCTCTGGCTCCTCTCCCAGGAACAGAGCAACCAGGCCCGGAGCTCAGAGCACTTGAGTTTACCCCACACCCTGCCCATCTCAGTCTGTCCCTGAGACTCAGAGCAGGTGCTTGCCCTCTGTGGGCTTCAACGTGCTCATCTGTAAAACGGGATGACATTAATACAGGCCTCGTGGGGTTATCGAAAGGATGGACTGAGGTCACGTGGGCCAAGGGCATGAAACAGTGCCTGGTACATAATACTCAGTAAGTGGTTATCAGGAGTTAGTGTTGGGTTTATTATAATATTAGCAAAACAAATAATAATGAACTATGGCCTCAGAAAGTTTATAACGTTCATGGGAGAGAAATGTTGAACAAGTGTTAAGTGTTGTTTGAAGCACCAGCAAAGGGAGGGAGAGATGAGTCCTGGATCATAATAGGATCAGGGAAGACTCCCTGGAGGAGGTGGCAACCTAGCTGAAGGGTGGACAGGGGTTCACAGTGTGACCAGGACAGGCCATGCAGGAGCAAGTGTACCTGGCAAGAAAGTCGGGACACGTGGGGGCAGAAAGGGCATAGTTTCTGTAGCCTGGAGTGTAAGACTAGAGGGCGGATACATTTAAACTGGGGCTTTGAATGCCAGGCTCAGGTGTTAAACTTTGTTCTGCAGGCAGGAGGGAGTCATTGAAGGTGTCTGCGGAGGGAGTGACCATAGATTAGATTGTTTCTTCCCTCAGCAGAGGGACCTTGGGCAGCTGGAGGCACCAGTGCCTAGCGAGAGAGGCTGCTGAGCTTACCAGGCACAGAAGAAGGCTGGCTGAAGACAAAAGTCATGTTTCGTCTTCACCCATCCCTGTCCAGACCAGCTACCCACCCCAGGCCTCCAGCCACCACCACACCAGGCGGCTCCCGGAGGGTGCTCGCCATGGGGTTGCACGCCAGGTTGGCACCCACAGACCCCCTCCGATTCCTGCAAAGACCCAAGGACAGGGTGTTAAACCCAGCCTGCCAGGAGCTGGGCTCACTGTGGAGTAAGCCCCGCTGGTGTTAACAAGGCCCAGGGCAGGCGGACAAGCTGGGAGAGCCAGGTGCCAGCGAGCAGCAGGCACGTACTGCCCTCGAGTCCCAGGCTGAGTGAGCATCCCAGCCCCGCAAGGCCAAGCTGGTGACCCTCCCCACTGACTGAGCGAAGACCAGAGAGGCTGACTGGCTCCCTAGAGGCCACACAGCATTTGTGGGGCTGAGCAGATATTAGGTCACAACACCCAGAATTCTCTTGGGCCAGGCACAGTGAACATCCCTCTTCTATCAATACATCTGACACTACTTTGCAGTCTTGCTCAATGTTCCTTTGGTTGACTCCTGAATCCATTGCCCACCCTGCACCCTGGTGGATCTGTCTGCAGTGCAAAAATGATCACGTCTCCCCTGCTCAGAAGCCTCGGTGCCCGCAGGAGAATGGCCAGCTCCTTGCCATGATCTGGGTCCTCTCCCCCCACCCCTCTCCCTCCCCTTTGCTCCCAAACTCCAGCCACGTTTACCTCCTTCCAGTTTGTTGAACATGCTGGGCTAGCTTCCACCTCAGGCCATCACCCAGGCTGTCCTTGCTGCCTGGAAGTCCCTGCTCCTCTTCCTCTCTTCGCTTTGTCCAAATTCAGCGGTTCTCACACTGGTCCCCAGACCAGCAGCAGCAGCATCACCTGGGAGCTTGTTAGCAACGCACTTTGCTCCCACTGTATATGTGTATCAAGTCATCCTGTCATACACTTTAAATACATACAATTGTATTTGTCAGTTTTTCCTCAGTAAAGTTGGGGGGGGGAGAGAAATGCAGTTTCTCTGGCCCCACCCACCCCATCTGCTGAATCAGAAACTCTGGGGGTAGCCCGACAACCTGTATTTTAACAGGCTCTTCAGGTGTTGCCGATGCAACTCGAATTTAAGAACCACTGATTTAACTAATTCTTAACTATCGTTTAGAGTGTAAAATTTAGACCTCAACTCAAATGTGCCACTTCCTCCACGAATCCTTTCTCGACCTCCAGGCGAGGGCTTCATGGAACCCCATACGTCTCCTTTAGAGCAATTTTCACAGCTGTAATCACATAATTGTGTAATCCGTCGGAAGTCCTTCTCTTCCACTGGAACATTTGCTCCATGGGCCCCGGGAACATATTATCTTTTTTGCTCTACCCCACAGGACCTAGTATACGCCTGGCACATAGTAAGTGCTCAATAAATACATGTTAAGTGAATGAATGACCACATAAGCAAGTCCCCTCTTCCAGCCCTTCCTGCAGCAAACATTTACTTACCGTGTGTCTGTGCTAAGCCAGGTGCTGGAACAAAAAGAAAATCCAATCTCTACCTTCAAGGAGATAAACTGCCACAAGGGGAAATAAACATGGATGGAGACAAATCAATTGAGTCGTCAGAGAGGGATGGGCAGTTGCCAGGCAGAGAAGTCAGGGGAAAGCACTACAGGTAGAAGGAGCAGCATATGCAAAATGCATGGTGAGATGACACCATGCAGGGAGTTGAGAGGGTGGGAGGAGTTGCAGGAAGTGAGGCTGGGGACTCCAGTTGAGATGCGGTGGCTAAATGCCGCTGGGCGAATACCAGGCTACAGAGTTTGGATTTATTGTTTGGTAGACACTGAAGAGCCATTGAGTATTTTCAAGCAGGCAGGTAACCTGATTTCTTTTTTTTTTTTAATCACTCTGGTAATACAGTTTGGGAAACCAAGAAGGGTGGGTCCATTCATTCGTTTATTCCCAGAATATATATTGAGCATGGTCACGTCCTGGGTACTGGGCTATGGGGGGCAGTGCAGATGTGGTCCTAGCCTGTCCTTCCATCTACATATCTTTAGCCTCTTTTCCATAAGCAGGAGGTCATGGCCACCACCATCCCTGCTCTACTTCCCTCCGTAACTTCCTAGGCCCCTCCCTGCAGCATCCAGGGACAGTCAAGGTGGCGGCAGCCCCTGGCTCTTGGGTTTCTGCAGGGGATTCTGAGAGGTTCTTCCTGGGGAGGGAGGGAGGCAGCCATCCGGAGCCACGGGGGACAGCCACGGGGGACAATAGATGCCTTTGTTGCTTCTGCCAGGGCCGCTGGAAGAATAGTTGTTTGCTCAGCTCAGAGCAGGACTGGTGCCGGGGTGGGAGGGTGTGAGTCCCCAGAGCTCCAGTGTGGGTGGGGCGTTAACCCCCGAGCCTCTGCAGCCTCCTCTAGTTTCTAACTGGCTCAGAGGAATGAGGGTGGCAGGAAGCATCACTTATATCTCACTATTGTCAGAATCGAGGCCCTAAAGATTATCCTGCCCTGTGAGTTTATAAAGCCATTTTTTCTAAATAGAGTTGTATGCAGAAACCCATTATATGAGACAAGATGAAATAATGTGACTCTGCTTAAAGGGAGGGTGGGGGTCTGGCAGAGAGATCCCCAGCTTTTCAGCACCTCCTCCCTACCCCTTTGTCCAGTCCTGCCGCCTCTGTGCTCCCCAGACTCCAGCCACCTCTGACCTGGTCCCATTCTCTCATTTTACACTTGATGAAATTGAGAGAGGAGAAACGCCTTGCCCAAGGCCACCAGCAGGTTGATGGTCAAACCCAGGACTTGCACTAGGGGAATGTTTCCTAGATCTGAGCCTACAACTGCCCAGACTCCCGTAATTTTTACCAAAAGCATATTCTACCTCTAGTACCATTAACTTAAAAATTTTCTTTAAACCAACTCTTATTTTTGTTATAACTTTAAGTGGAGATCTTATATGATTACCATAAATGCCCAACCTTTATCACTTGCCATAAAAGATAATACATTTAATAAATACGTAAGTCTTCTTTTAAATTGTGCATCCATGTGCCACCTAAAAGCATCTCACATGGGTACCCACACCTCCTTTTGGGATTTGCTGCCTGGAGCTGCTAAAAGGTTCACCTGTGTCCTGCTCAGCTCCACCCTCTTTGCTGAGTGTGTGTGATGTGCCAGCCGTGTGCTAGGCCCTAGAGGAGACCAGACCCTGCCCTTGCGGGCTTACAATGCAGAGGAAGACAGACACCCGGGGTAACACCATGAGGCAAAATGCAGGCACCCCGTCCCCCGTCCCCGCCGAAGAATGAGAGACAGGAGGGATGGGCGGTCGTCCTGCATCTTATGGGTCGGCAAGTGGACACTCAGAAGGAGCGAGGGACACACTCAAGACCCCCTCGGCAAGTCAGCGGCAAAATTGGGCTTGAACCCATATCTTTTGCACGTGTGCTCCCAATCCAGGGTTTCTACCCAGACTCTGTGCCTCTCCTAATGCTGGATGTGAATGGAGGGCAGCAGACCACAGCCAACAAGTGTCCCCATGATGGGCTGAGGAGTTTAGAAGGGGACAGACAAGAAACAGAGTGGTTCTGGAGCTTCTCTTACAAGCTCCTTTCCCAGCCCTGGACACAGGCTGCCTGACCATTGCCCAGCGGTCTCTCCTGCCAATGCCCGAGACCAGTGGTCTTTGCCAGTAACTCCCACAGTCTATGGCCTGGATCAAAGAGACCCTGCCCGGGGGCCTCTGCAAACTCACACTCAGGGCCTTGGCCATCTCATCCCAGGGCTCTAAGCACCAGAGTGCATTGCTGCCATCTAGACCAGTGGTTCTCAAAGTGTGGCCCCTGGACCAGCGGCACCAGCAGTTCCTGGACACGTGGTAGAAATGCAAACTCTCAGGCCCCACTCCAGACCTACTGAATTTCCGAAATGCTGAGAAGGGGCCAGGCAATCCGTGTTTCGACGAGCCCTCTGGGTAATGCTTTTGCTGCCACTGCTACTGCTCCTGAACCTTGAGAACCACTGGCCTAAAGCTCTCATTCAACCCTGGTCACTGTTTACAACTTCAGCTGCCCCTCAGGCATGCCAGCCAAACTCTCTGGGAATGGGATCCACAGATCTGTAGCCTTCAAAAAAGTGAAGATTTAAACAGCACCCCCTGATGATTCTGATGCCCGATCACAGTGGAGGACTCTTCGGGAGCCCAGGAACACCAGGCCTTCAAAATAGCAGACGTGCCTTTGAGGCAGACACTTGTACCTGTATCTTAGTCCCAAATCCCATGAGAATCCACCCAAATCCCTCTGAGCCCTTTTCAGCCTTTAGGAACCTTCAGACGGGGGTGGGGGGGGGCTGGAGATTTAGCAAAACTGCCAGCCCTGGGTACCTTCCTCCTCTATCTCCCCATCCTGCCTGTTATCTCCCCTTAAGCCAGTGTCTTAATCTGCTTGAGCTGCCGAAACAAAATGCCACAGGATCAGTGGCTTAAAAACAAAAATTTATTTCTCAGAGTTCTGTAGGCTGGAAGTCTGAGATCAGGGTACCAGCATGGTTGGGTTCTGGTGAGGACTCTCTTCCTGGCTTGCAGCCAGCCGCCTTCTGGCTGTGGGCTCACATGGCCCTTCCTCGGTGCACGAGAGATCACTGTCTCTCCCTCTCTCTCTCCCCCTCTCCTCCCTCTGCCTCTTCTTACAAGATGACCAATCCTATCAGATTAAGACCTTACTCTCATGACTTCATTTAACCTTAATTATCTTCTAAAGCCCTGTCTTCAACTACAATCAGATTGGGAGTTAAGGCTTCAACGTCTGAATTTGGGAAGACTGAAACATTCAGTCCATAGCAAGCAGCTCAAACCAGTTCGTTTTCTGCCCTGAAATCTTGATGGCTTTTCAAGAATTCCAAAGTTATTTCCCTTTCAATAGAAAACCACTCCAGAGCCCCAAGGAATGACTCTCAGAGAGAATTCCAAGCTGTGAAATCTGTGACAGAAAGTAGGGGTCTTTGTGAAAGAGCCAGCCCACGCTTGCCCCTTGAAGACCCGAGTTCCAGGCTTCTTCTCTGTGCAAACCCAGCACTTTGACACCTGCCTCCTTTCTATCAGCCGAGGTCTCCTGGCCTTCAGCTCAGACGCTGGACAGGGGTTGGGAGACAGGGTTCTAGGCCTGGCACTCTCTTTGGAGCAAACTCATTCCTCTGTCTGAGCCTCAGACCTCCACCCATACAGTATCAGGTGGCTCCCAAGCTGGTTGCCTGTCAGAAACACGAGGAAGCGTGTTAAGAATTCAGATCCCCAGGCCCCACCCTGGAACATTCTGACTCAGTGGGTACAGGATTGGCCCAAGGAATCGGTAATTTTTTTTTTTAGGCCAAAAGATGTTTTCATTAGAATACAGTGATTTTTTAAAAAATTAAAGTATAGTCAATTTACTATGTTTCAGGTGTACAGCAAAGTGATTCAGTTATATCAGTTATATGTACACATATATGTGTATATATAGTCTTTTTCAGATTCTTTTCCATTGTAGCTTATTGCAAGATATTGAATATAGTTCCCTGTGCTATACAGTAAGTCCTTGTCATTTATTTATTTTACATATAGTACTGTGTAGCAGTTAATCCCTAACTCCTAATTTATCCCTTCCCCCACTTAAGGAATCTGTAGTTTTAACAAGTGCCCTCTTCACTACCAGGTGATTACAGTATAGCTGGGTCCCTAGGGAGACCAGGCAGCCTGGGAGTGTCCTTGCAGCCTCGTCCCTCCAGGAGTCTTCTCCTGAAGCCCCTTGTCCCACCTGCCCAGGAATCCCCGTGACCGCCCTCCTCTCTCCATACAGCGCAGCCCCAGCCGGGGCCCAGACCTTCAGCCTGAAGCACTCGGAGCGCGTGCAGGTGGAGGTGGTGCACGACAGGCAGCCTGAGGAGGTGGCCGCCGACGGCAAGCAGCGCTGGCCTCTCTCGCCCAGCACCACGCTGCGGCTCACCATGAGCCAGGCGAGCGCCGAGGCCAGCAGCGACAAGGTACCGTGGCCGGGGAGGCGCCCCTGCGAGGGCCGCGGGAACTGGGGACCGACGGTGCTGGCATCAAGACAGGCTGGACCAGCGCTATTGATTGAAGCAGCATGAGGGCCACACGCGTCATTTTATGTTTTCTAACAACCACATTAAAAGAGCAAAAAGAAACGGGGGGACTTAATTTTGATATTTTTTCCTTAACTCCATCATCAAAATATTATCATTTCAACATGATATCAATGTAAAAAAAGTAACTAGCTTACATTCTTTTTTCACATCAAGTCTAAATCTGCTGTGCATTTCACACCTGTAGCACATCTCAGTTCGGACTTGCTACGTTTCAAGTGCTCAATAAACATTCGCAGCTAGTGGCTATGGTATTAGACAGCCTGTTGTTAGATCATAGAATGATGACTTCATGGCAGGTTAAAATCGTGTGCTGCTGAATGACGAACTATTAGAATCATTGGAAGTTACAGCCACAAACATCCTTGGTCTCATCGTGTATCAGACGGGATGCTGAGCGCCCACGCAGCAAAATGATTTGCCCAAGTGCTGGAGCCGAGACCAGACTCTCTCTTCCCTAAGTTCTCTAATTATGAACTTCACTGTGTGCCCCATGTCATTGATGACGCTGGGCGTTTTCCAGTAAGAGCAACCTAAGCCCCGTCGTTGCTTGGCGGCAGCTAGACACACACCAAGGCAGATGTGCGGCCCCCACAAGCAGCAAAATGCACCATGCAGATGCACTCTGAGAAAGGGGAGTCCCATATCTAGTTGGATAATCTGAGAAAAACAGCCCACCAACCCAGGAGTACTTCCTGGAGGAGAGGGTTCAGATGTTTAGAGAGGGTCAGCTTGACAGTCTGTGAGGTGTGAGGGAGGGAGGTGGTCGTTGCAGATCTTCCTGCCTGTGATCTGTGATCTCTGCCCTTCTTTCCCTCCCAATGTGTCCCCTCCCTGTCAAGGTCACCGTCAACTACTATGAGGAGGATGGGGTCACCCCCATCGACCAGGCTGGGCTCTTCCTCACGGCCATTGGTGAGTTGACATGGCTATGGCCTGGGTGCCTTTGTTCCCCAGGGGCTGGCATTGCTGCTCTTCTCAACGACACTTGGGCTGTTTTCAGTGCTGCTGACCTGGCACTCAGAGCTTCCTCTGAATAATGCAGGCCCGAAAAGTGATGCCACACGTGCCCAGGCCCTTATGTCCTGGGGTGGGGATGCTGCAGGAGGAGGCATGCCTTGGTCTGCCAGCAACTCACCCCAATGTCAGGGTCCGCATCGCAGGCTCTGGGGGCCATGGAGGAGAAAGAGCAAAGTCTGTTCCTCTCCCGCCTCTCCCCTGCAGCCTGGAGAAGAACTTGCCTCTCATAGTGAGGGGAATGACCTGTCTACAGAACCTGTGCTATCCTCAACAATCCAAGCTACACACTTGCCTTCCCCAGACCCAGCCCAGGGACACAAAGATGCAGCCTGGGTCCTTAACTCACCTAGTCCAAGCCCTTCATTTGATTCACAAGGACACTGAGGCCCAGAGAGGTTAGGGAACTAGTTCAAAGTCACACAGCAACTCAGTGGCAGGGTGGGTCCAGAACTCAGGATCATTCCCCTCCTGGGTTCTTCCCATTTGCAATGCACTCCCCTGCCCTGGATACCAGGGCACGTAGGTTGTGGTCTTCTGAAGCTTCATTCACTCGACTCCTCTGCAGTGGAGGTATTACTTTTTTTAATTTTAAATCAGATAATGTTTAAGCCAGGGCGACATTTCAGTGGGTCATTTTGTCCATCCAGCTTCAGTTTCACATTGATAGAGTGGCCACATGTCAGGGGGAGGGAACTACCAGTTACTGAGAGTCAACTATGTGCTGAGTGTTAAAAATAACAATGTCTATTTTCTGAACACCTGCTCTGTGTCCGGGACTTAGGTGAAGAGGTGGCATTTATTGAGCACCTACAGTGTGCCAGGCTCCAGTACTAAGTGGTTTACTATCATGATCTCAATCTATGCTTACATCTATTCTGAGAATGCACACTAGTATTGTCCCCATTTTACAGATGAGAAAAATCAAGGCTCCTAGAAAAAATAAAACGAACAAAAACTTACCTGAGCCCACAAACCCTGAAAGTGGTTTGTGGGACACCCCACCATTTCAATTATCTCACATCCTCCAGGGGTCTCAGAACTGTCCCCACAAAACAACTAGTTCCCAAGCCAGCCCCTCCTTCTCCAACCCTGTGTCTTTAGCCACTGAAGCAGGCTCAACAGCAGTGCTCTCCTGCTTCTGAGCTTATTCCCAAACGGGCTTCACTGCTGGCCACCTGCCCTTCTTTCCGCACCAAGGGAGTGAGTACCTGGCCTTGGGGGTGGGGGGTTCCTCAGAACAACCTCGGGGGGCCTTGGGAGATGAAACCCAAGCCTCCCGGGTCGCAGCTGAGGGCTGGCACGTGTGTCCACCTCACGGGCACACAGTGCCCCCAGATTGTCTCAGGTGACCGTCCCTGAGGAAACCTAACCCCACAGAGACAAGGACACCTGAGGACATTAGCAGGAAGGGCAGTGGCCAGAGGCCTGGCAGAGAAGGGAGATGCCCAGGGGCTGACGACACCACTAACGAGACTTCCACCCTAAAGCATGGCAGACTCGGGATGGACGGCAAAACAGTGCACTGTAAGGAGGCAGGGCTCTGCTAGGAGACTCCAAGCTTGTGCTCGGAGCAAGCCTGTCAGGGTGCTGCAGGCATGAGAGTCCGAAGATACCAAATCCGCACGTGATGAATGACCAGGCTCATCCTTCCGGGGTTCCGAGGCTGTGCTCTCACTGAACAATGATTTCTTTAACTGCCCCAAGTTCCAGATATTTAGGTTCCGTGGGTCAGTGAAGTGTCCCCTCTTCCCCACCCCCCACCAAAAAATAGTAAACCTGACCATTTTGACACTTGGCCAGAAAGAAAAGACAGGAATAAAACCATTTACCATCAATTATCACCATCATTTTAACATTTTAACACCTAAAGAGTAGGCAGGGCATAATCTCAGAACAAAAGACAGTCGTTTACATTGCAGAAATAAAGCTTTATAAAAAATTCACCCCATTGAACTCGCGTTTCCTGTTCCACCAGCAATCCTAGTGAAAATTGGGTTTCTTTTGAGACCCACTGGTCTATCTGACCCCTCCGGGTCCCATATTCCCTCAGGCATCTACCCCAGGAGCCCCTGAGCCCCATGCCCTGAGTAATCATGCAGGGGCAACACCCCAGAGGCAGGAATGCTCTGAATGTCCCAGGATGGTGGGGCTGCCCCCAAGGATGTATCTGAGTCTGTCTCACCCTAGTTCTGTGCTGAGTCCACGCTGAGCCAAAAACATCCCTGACTTCAGAGCGGACAGTGTTCTGGCTCTGCCTCGTCCAGCCACATTGTGACCACCACCCTGAGCCTGTTTCCTCATCTGCAAAATGCGATTCACGGTGAACTCTTGCACAGTGTTTACAAGGGTTCAGTGGGATGGTGCATCCCGAGGGCCTGGCGTGGGCTAGGTGCTCAGTTGATGCTCTTTGCTTTCCTCCCTTCCTCTTGGGGCAGTCCATTTTCCCTCTGCCTGGATGAAGCTGAGGAACCTTCCCGTGCCTCAGTCTTCCTCCTGAGATTCGAGAACGAAACTATAATGCCCTTGGCCAAATCAGACTGTGGGTCTTGGTCCCAGTCCTGCCAAAAACCTGTTATATGCCCTCCCCCTCCAGACCTCATTTTTTTTTTTTTTGTCTGTACCACACAGCTTGCAGGATCTTAGTTCCCCAACGAGAGATTGAACCCGGGCCCACAGCAGTGGAACTGCAGAGTCTTAACCACTGGACCCCCAGGGAATTCCCTAGACCTCCTTTTTCCCAGCTATAAAATGAGAGTTTTGAGCTCATTGATCCCTGAGGGCCTCTGAGCCCCCGGTTAGGGCTGATTTGCCAAGCCCTCCAGGTTAAGGGGGAAAGTGGGAGGGGAGGGATCTCGGAGGGAGGAATAATCTCACCCTCTTTGCTGTGGTCCTGGCAATGAGAGCAGTACATGTACAGGAGCCTTGAGAATTTTTAGCATCAGCTAAGGCCCTCATTCCTTGCATCCCCTCCGGAGAGCTGAGGATAACTGCCCTAGTTGGCTGTTGGGGAAGAGAATCCTTCCTCCCCAAGCTGCCCAGTTAGGCAAGAAGGCCCGGCACCCTGCCACTGTCCATGGGGGCCGGAAGCCCGCCAAAACTCTTATGCCTCTGTGTCGAAGCCGAGGCAGTGTTTTGATTCTCAGGGCAGACTGCCTTGAACCCAATCCCAGTGACATTTCCAGTTAATCTGCCCCATACCCCAGGTGCCACCTGACACCTTGGGGCTATTCTGGGGAGCTGAGGTAGGATTCAGAGCCTCTGGGAAATGTCTGGACCCCAGAGGCCCTGAAACAGATGTCCTCTCCCTCCTTCCCCAGGGAAGACAGAGCCATCCCGGGAGGCCAGAGCCCTGCGCAGACCATGCCCGCCCTGCTCCCGTCCCCACAAAGACCATCCCTTGGAATCTAGATAAATTGGACATTGGGGGAAGCTTTGAAGGGGAGAAGTCCTTGAGGGATGGCTTATAGCTTGAGGGTGTTTCTGAGGGAGGGTGGAGGGGAGAGGAAGCCATTCCAGTTGACTGTGAAGTTGGGTCATGGGTCATAAGAGAGAACGTGTCGAGCACCGTGGGAGGTCGGGAGGTGGGCGATAAGGGAGCCCCATTACGCAATGCCTGAATTTCATAATGGGAAGTCAGTGAAACTTGTCTGAATTTAATAAACCCAGAAAGAGCAATAAGCACGTTATTCGGTATTATAGAGATTGCCTCAGGCAGGTGAGGGGACGGGCTGGACAAGGAACTCCTGGGTTTTTTTAGAAGCTATTTGGTACTCTTTGATTTTTTTTTTGTTTTTTGCACTGTACAAATATTACATTGATTTAAAAAATTTAATTTAAGAAATTCATAGTGGGGAGTTCCCTGGCAGTCCAGTGGTTAGGGCTCGGTGCTTTCACTGCATGGCCTGGGTTTAATCCCTGGTCAGGGAACTAAGATGCTGCAACCTGCGCTGCACGGCCAAAAAAAAAAAGTAAGTAATGAAGTAAAGCACAATGAAGTGCTTCATAATTTCTCTCCTGTGCCCCACTGCTTTCACAGACCACAGGATCCGTGATGTGGAACCATCTTGCAGCCTAGAGACCAAAGCCACACGGCTGCCAGGGTGGGGAGGTGGCCAACTTCCCTGAACTTCACGGGAGCAAGTCCTGGTCTTGAAAGGCAGGCTTGGGTTTTGGAAACAGCCCAGGGTAGAGATCAGCCTCAGACAGTGGAGGGAACGGCCAAAGGCAGGAGTCTGGAGTCAGAGACCCGAGTGGCTCTGCACTCTCTGGCTCTGCACTCTCTGGGGACTTCATGGTCAATGCCCTGCTGGGTGTCTCTGTTTCCTCATCTGTATGGTACGGGTGGCTGGGTGGAGAGGGGGGCAATTGAAGGGAAAACACACATGGGAAGTGCTGTACCGTCCACAAAGAGCTATACGCGCAGGAGAGATTGTTATCTTGAAAAGCAAAGAGTGATTCCTGGAGGAGGCTGGGTCTGCAGCCGGTCCCCAGGCAGGAGCTTCAGGAAGCCAGCCTCCCCGAAAGGCAGCATTCCCTAGGGAGTGTCCCGCTGGAAAGTTCATGAAGGTCTGGGAGCCAAAATCAATATTGTTGCTCCAGGACCTTGATGTTTATCCACCCTATATATTACAAGTTTACATCAGCCTCTTTAACAGTAGCTGGTAGTGCCGCCTTCTTGGCTTTCTCCCTAGAATTCTTATCCTGCACCAGCCTCCCAGCTCATCAGCCCAATCTGCTGACAGGTGACGTCTCCAAGTCTGGGTTTGCTCACCTGTAAAATGGGAACAATATTTATCTCATAGGACTGGGGGCTTCTTGGGAGCAGGCACGGGGCCCTGATTGCCCACCACTGGTCCCCACGACTTGTGTGGTGCGTGGAACACAGTAGATGCTCAACAGTGATTTGCTGCGTGAATGGGATCAATGGGAAGAGTTTATTTAACTATTTCCTATAGCGCCTGACAGTGGGGCTGCAGAGGTGGGAGTGCTGCCTCTCCAAGGACCAGGTGCCCTTAAAGCCCCCCCGCTCCTACCTCCTTCAAAACCCAGAAGAGCCACAACCAGGGTTAAAAGGGAATCGGACTGTGGGCAAAGGGAGGCCCCGAATATAATACCCCGACTTAGGAGAGAGAGAGAAGATGTTTCTGCCTCTTCAGGGAGAGAGCACGCCTGCCAAGGGGACTGCCCAGGAATCCATTCATTCCCACCCAACTCCTACCTCGGTGCAAGTCATGCTCAGCATGAGGCCGAGCCCACTAGGCAGTTCGGGGCCCTGAACCCAGCTTAGCTCATGTGTCGCGCCCATCACCTTCCCAACAACTCCCCTGCCCCGCCCCGTCGGTCTGTAACTCAGGGAGCCATGTTGCCTTCCAAAGGACACTTGGCGATATCTGGAGACATTTCGGTTGTCATAGCTGGGGGGAGTTACTGGCATCCAGGGGGCAGAGGCCAGGGATGCTGCTTAACACCCTGCAGTGCCCAGGACGGCTCCCACAGCAACGACAACAAAAATCCGGCTGAAAGTGGCAGTAGTGCCCACCATTGCAATTAGGGCAATTCATCTAACTGGAAAGGGCCCCACTTTTCAGATAAAGAAACTGGGGCTCAGAGAAGCTGTCTAACCTGCCCAAAGCCACACAGCTTATAAGCAGAGAACCAAAGTTGAAGCCCAGCACCGTCTGGTACTAAACCTTGGGCTCATTTCAATGCCCCACACGGTCCCCACAGCAGGCCGAGGGATAGAGAAGGTCCCTCCCCCAAGAGAAAGGATAAACAGGGACCCTGCAGTGGATCCTCTATCTGGTGGCCTGGCCTCTTGGGCACCCTCAGATCAAGAGGGGTTGAAGACCCAGTTTCCCACCCAAAGTAAAACCCTCAGTCCTTAGAGGTGGGCCCTAGACCACCAGGAGTTCTGGGAGAGAAACGCACACACGTGCACATATGCACACACGCCTAGGGCAGACTAGGAAAGGCAGGTAGGGAATCCTATGAAAGTTTTCAAAATATGAGCTTTGATTCAGACCAGACGCAGTGTGTGCTTCAGTTCTGCTAATGCGACCTGTGTGCCCCCGCGCATGTGACTTGGCCTCTCTGAACCGAGGCTCCCAAATCTGTCCAGTGAGGCTCATCCCATCCACCACCCAGAACTGACTGAGGAACAGTAAAGGGGTGAGAGATCCCTGACCCACCTGGCAGCCCCTCCAAGAGCTGCGCAGTCTGCACGGTATCTGCTCGTGTTTCCATCCCACAGTGGGGGGTGTTGAGGTAGGGGGTTGGCTAAGATGCCCTCAGCAAGGCACTCCCCTTCTGGGAACCAAGCAAATGGGTGAGCTGCACCCTAATCCCACCCTAATCTTCCCCCTGTCCCAGGCCTACCCAGTCTGGCAGGCTCAGCAACTCACCCATGTGTCTGTCCCCAGAGATCTCCTTGGATGTGGATGCAGACCGGGATGGCGTGGTGGAAAAGAACAACCCAAAAAAGGTACCTCGCTACAAGGGCAGACTGAACGGGGGGCTTCCAGGGCCAGAGCCCCAGGCTGGGTCCTGCAGGTAGCCGTGGTCCTCCCAGCAAGCTTCAACAACTGTCATTTTACAGATGAGGAGACAGGTTCCCAGACACACACTCCAATGACAGAGCCCACCAAGGAGCAAGCTCCTTAGAGGGACAGCGATGGAGCAGGTTCCCGAGTCCCAGTGGCTCCCATCCACAAGATGGGGACACCCAGTTCATAGAGTTGGTGGAAAGGATGAATGTCCTGCCACAGAGGAAGTACTGCCAAAGCATTTGCTCTTATTATTTTGCCTTTTTTTTTTTTGGACCATGGGGAGCAGAAGATTGCATTAATCGTTTCCAATTCAAGGCACATCATCTTTAATGGTGCGTGCACAACCCCTCTCCCGTTTTTAGTTTTTCATTTATTCATTCATTCGTTCATTCATTCATTCATTTATTCTCTTTGATCCTGCATTCCCCACTCCCATTCTGCTCCCCTACGAAGGAGCACTTCAGTGGTTTTAACACATCACTTTCTGTTCTTGTGATTCTTGCGAAACATGCGGTGTGGTTTGCGTGTGTGTATTTTTAACTTGTGCAGACAGATAGCATTGTGTTCTCCAAGTCGTTGATTCCTACTTTTTCCTCAACCCCATTTTTAAGCTCTGCTGGTTTTGCTCTATGCACATCCAGGCTTCTTTTTTCCATTTTCTGCCCTTGTATGGCATTTAAATTTTTGCCATGGCCATACATTACTTTTTTTTTTTTTTTTTTTTTTTTTGCGGTACGCGGGCCTCTCACTGTTGTGGCCTCTCCCATTGCAGAGCACAGGCTCTGGACGCACAGGCTCAGCGGCCATGGCTCACGGGCCCAGCCGCTCCGCGGCATGTGGGATCTTCCCGGACCGGGGCACGAACCCGTGTCCCCTGCATCGGCAGGCGGACTCTCAACCACTGCGCCACCAGGGAAGCCCCCATACACTTCTTTTATAATAACAACGTAAAGTCTGGTTTAAATTATATGGAGATGGATACTTTAAAAAGCTAAATAAATACAGCCCATTGAGAAACCTGGGGCCTAGCAGCCAGCTGCAGACTCTCTGCATGTCCTCAGGCCTATAGGGGAGCCCATTCCCCCAGCCTTCTTAGGGGGCTCTGCCCCAGCCCTGCCTTCCTGAGGGCAAGGCAGCCCCACACATATGTTCTCTGTGTCCATGGCCAAGCTACGTGCCAGTAGGCACCACAGAGGCCTCTGAGGCATCCAACTTCCGCTGAGGAGCTGGGGAGTCACCCAGTCCCTGTGGGTCTGAACTTACCCAGGCTTCCTCCATGTGGGCCAGTGAAGTTTCATATGTTCTTTACTCATCCCATAAATATTTTTTTAAATTTTATTGAAGTGTAGTTGATTTACAATATTGTGTTTAATTTCTTCTGTACAGCAAAGTGACTCAGTTATACATGTATATATTCTTTTTCATATTCCTTTCCATCATAGTTTATCCCAGGATATTGAACATAGTACCCTGTGCTATACAGTAGGACCTTGTTGTTTATCCATCCTATATATTACAAGTTTACATCTGCTAACCCCAAACTCCCACTCCTTCCTTCCCCCACCCCACCTCCCCCTTGGCAACCACAAGTGTATTCTCTATATTTGTGAATCTGTTTTTTGTTTCATAAATATCTTCATTTGCATCATATTTTAGATTCCACATATAAGTGATATCATATGGTATTTGTCTTTCTCTTTCTGACTTACTTAGTATGATAATCTCTAGGTCCATCCATGTTACTGCAAATGGCATTATTTCATTCTTTTTAATGGCTGAGTAATATTCCATTGTGTATATGTACCACATCTTCTTTATCCGTTCGTCTGTTGACGGACATTTAGGTCATTTCCACGTCTTGGCTATTGTGACTAGTGCTGCTATGAACATAGGGGTGCACATATCTTTTTGAATTATGGTTTTGTCCAATATATGCCCAGGAGAGGGCTTGCTGGATCATATGGTAATTCTATTTTTAGTTTTTTGAGGAACCTCCATACTGTCCTCCATAGTGGCTGCACCAGTTTACATTCCCACCAACACTGCAAGAGGGTTCCCTTTTTATTTTATTGAAGTATAGTTGATTTACAAAGTTGCGTTTAATTTCTGCTGTACAGCAAAGTGATTCAGTTATGCATATATATACATTCTTTTTAAAATATCCTTTTCCATTATGGTTTATCTCAGGATATTGAATATAGTTCCCTGTGCTATACAGTAAGACCTCCTTGTTACCCATCCTATATATAACAGTTCTCACCTGCTAACCCCAAACTCCCAATCCTTCCCTCCCCCACCCTACCTCCCCGTTGGCAACCACAAGGCTGTTCTCTGTGTCTGTGAGTCTGTTTCTGGTTCATAGATACGTTCATTTGTGTCATATTTTAGATTCCACATGTAAGTGATATCGTATTGTATTTGTCTTTCTCTTTCTGACTTACTTAGTATGATAATCTCTAGGTCCATCCATGTTGCTACAAATGGCATTATTTCATTCTTTTTAATGGCTGAGTAATATTCCATTGTGTGTGTGTGTGTGTGTGTGTGTGTGTGTGTGTGTATTATGTTTGTTTATTTATTTATTTATTTATACCACATCTTCTTTATCCACTCATCTGTCAATGGACATTTAGGTTGTTTCCATGTCTTGGCTATTGTGCTGCTGTGAACATAGAGGTACATGTATCTTTTCGAATTACAGTTTTGTCTGGGTATATGCCCAGGAGTGGGATTGCTGGAACATATGGCAACTCTATTTTTAGTTTTTTGAGGACCCTCCATACTGTTTTGCATAGTGGCTGCACCAATTTACATTCCTGGGTAGTGGCTGCAAGAGTCTCATATTGGGTCTGTCTCCAGTGTCCTATGGGGTCTGCGCTGGGGTTGAGAATATCTGTCAGAAGATAGAGAAGACAGCACTGACCTCTCTCCTCGCCAATGCAGGCATCCTGGACCTGGGGCCCTGAGGGGCAGGGAGCCATCCTGCTGGTGAACTGTGACCGAGACACACCCTGGTTGCCCAGAGAGGACTGCAGCGATGAGAAAGTCTACAGCAAGGAAGGTACCACAGAATCCACACTTGAGCTTGGGGTGGGGAGCAGGGAGGAGCAATGAAAGCACTTATGATAAGTCTTGGGCTGGGCCAAGGGTGAGGCAGGTGTGACCTTGGGTCTCCTGAGGATGGTGGACTCAGGTATCCACTCCTGCTAAAAAACAGACAATAAAACTATCGATATAGTTCAATTGGAACCATGTTTTTTTCTTTTAAAGTTTTTTCATTTGTTTTGTTTTGTTTTATAAATTCTTTTATTTATTTTTGGCTGCATTGGGTCTTTGTTGCTCTGCACGAGCTTTTTCTAGTTGTGGTGAGCAGGGGCTACTCTTTGTTGAGGGCGCGGGCTTCTCATTGCAGCGGCTTCTCTTGTTGCAGAGCACGGGTTCTAGGAGCACGGGCTTCAGTAGTTGTGGCACGCGGGTCCAGTAGTTGTGGCTCACAGGCTCTAGAGCTCAGGCTCAGTAGTTGTGGCACACGGGCTTAGTTGCTCTGCAGTATGTGGTATCTTCCTGGACCAGGGCTCTAACCCGTGTCCCCTGCATTGGCAGGCGGATTCTTTTACTTTTCTTTTTTTTTTTTTTTTTGCGGTACGCGGGCCTCTCACTGCTGTGGCCTCTCCCGTTGCGGAGCACAGGCTCCAGACGCGCAGGCTCAGCGGCCATGGCTCACGGGCCTAGCCGCTCCGCGGCATGTGGGATCCTCCCGGACCGGGGCACGAACCCGTGTCCCCTGCATTGGCAGGCGGACTCTCAACCACTGCGCCACCAGGGAAGTCCCTGGAACCATGTTTTTTAAGAAGCTGTACATATGTAGAAAAAGGAGCAGAAGGAAGTTCCCAAAAGGTTATAGGAAGTCATCTGTATTGTTGGAGATAACAACTACTTCTTATGCTTTTTCATAATACACGGGTTTGGGGTTTGCTTTGTCCTGATTATAAAAGTAACAGGCCAACATTCCAGCCACAATTCTCCTTTGTTTTTTTAATTAAGATATAATTGACACACAACACTGTCTAAGTTTAAGGTATACAGCATAATGATTCGATTTCCACACATCATGAAGTGAGTATTACAATAAGTTTAGCAAACATCCATCATCTCATATAGGTACAAAATTAAAGAAGTAGAAAAACAAAATTGTGATAAGAACTCTTAGGATTTACTGTCAACAACTTTCATATATAATATACAGCCGTGTTAATTACATTAATCATGTTGTACATTACATCCCTGGTAACTTATTTATCTTACAACTGGAAGTGTGTACCTTTTGACCACCTTCATCCAGTTCCCCCACGCCCCCACCCCGCCCCAACGCAATTCTCTTAATTCTAACCTCCTCATGCATCCACCCCTCAGACCTCAAGGACATGTCCCAGATGATCCTGCGGACCAAAGGCCCCGACCACCTCCCCACCGGATACGAGATCGTTCTCTACATTTCCATGTCGGACTCGGACAAAGTGGGCGTGTTCTACGTGGAGAGTGAGTGTCCCCAGCCTGGCCCTCCTGCAGTTCCCATCCAGTCAGTGCTCTCTGAGATACCCCTCGGGGGCCCAGCTCCTCCCTCTAAGGCTCCCCAGACCCCTCCCCTTAGTAGTCACAGGTGCAGGTGACTGGAGAGGGCCAGCTTCTTGGTAATGGTAACCAGGACCACCGTTGTCCTGTGAAGTCAAGAGGACCCGTGGGATAGATCTCTCCTCCCTCAAAGGAGTTGGCAGTGACAGATTTATGTGGAACCCCAAGGAGTTCCACGTGAACCAGGGGAAGAAAGGCTTTTGAGGTCCATCTTTCCCAGAATCACATCACCTTCATGATACCTGAGGCAGGTACCCACTCCCTCCCACCCCCACCAGGTGTTTTCTGCTCATCTCAGACTTTCTGAACATGAGAACTGCCCCTGACTTTTAAAGAGCCCGTGATGATGCTGTGGGCACCTTCAAGGAGCGGAGCCCTTGTCCTCTTGCCAAGGACAGGGCCTCCTGGGTCCCCAGTGAGTCAGGAACGTGCTTCTGCCATGGAGCTAATCCCCGCAGCTGCCTGCTCTGTCTCGTTCCTTCTGTGAATCGGTGTCGGGCCCCCTCAGTGCCAGATGCTGGTCTCAGCGCCGGGATCCCTGGGTGAACTCTGCCATCACACCCTGCCCTCGGGAAGGAGACGGTCTAATGAGGAAAGCACAATTGGAGGAAATGACACAGACCAAGCAGCAGAAAACGGCAGGGGCAAAGGCGAGGCACCGCTAGCCTAGATGGTCTGGCAAGGCCTCTCCGAGCAGGCGACATTTGAGTTGAGAACCAAAGCAACCATGAGAAAGAACCAGCCGTTCATGAGCTGAGGGAAGAGTGTTGTAAGCAGAGGGAACAGCGCGTACAAAGCCCGGAGGAGGGAACCAGTATTGGAGGAACAGACAGAAGACCGGAGGAGGGAGATGTGTTGGAGTCAAGGTCAGCGAACTGGGCAGGGGCCAGCGCATGCAGAGAGGGCTTGCATTTTATTCCAAGTGCACTGGAAAGCCGTTAGAAGGTTTTAAGCAAGTGACTGTCAAGGTCTGATTTATGTATTAAAAAGCTGTCTCCGCAAAATCGTTTGCTGTGGTGCAGGGTGAGGCCTCCCCCGCATGCCCAGCTCTCTGGGGGGCCCAGGGTCTCCAGCCTAGCTCTGGGGCCCTCCTCTGACCAGGCCCACTAAGAGCAGTCGCCATGAGGACTTGGTCCCAGTGGCCCTGGACCCTCACCTCAGGGAGGGATTTAGCCAGGACAGCAGTGGACCCAGCTGCCACCTGAAGCCAGTCCACCTCCTGATCCGCCCTGGGCTCGGGCAGTGACCTCACGCAGGTTGGAATGTCCCCAGAGTCAGGCCGGCTCCGCCGCCTAAGCGGGCCGGAGATGTTGATGCTTACCCTGTCGAGGCCAGGGTTGCCACGGCGGATGGGGCTGCCGGCCGGACAGGAGGGGTACAAGCAGGATCTCGGCTTCTCGACCACATTGTGTGGTATTGTGACCCTCAACCTGTTGCTGCTAGTGACACCTGGACATTATCTAGAGCGTCTTTTTGTTGATGACAGTGGATTGAGATCTGGCCCTTAATCACATCCCTCTCCCTCACTGCCATCGAGATGGGTCCTGAGCAGACAAGAAAAGGAGGAGCCACTGCTGTGAGTGCTTTGCGATGCTGTTCCCCGGTCTGTCTCATCTGGGCTGCCATCTTGCAATGTGGGGGGAGGGGCGGTGTTACCGATGCAGCGATGATCCCGGAATCGTCAGTTTCCCACAGAATTGGAATCCTGGGTGAATACTCAGTGCCACACTAACCGGGATGAAAAATAATTCATCTGTGGTACAGTTTCCTCTTCTTCCTTTTCAGCCATGCAGGCATTTGGGGGTTTTGTCAAAATCCATGTACACCTGTGGATAAGAATATGTTGTGTTACATGAATGTCATGTGTCACCTGTGTCCCCCAAGGGCAGGGGGCTTGGCTGGAGGCTGAGGGACCCTGAGAGGGAGCTCCAGAGCCCAGGAGGTTCAAATCCTGCATCTGGGCAAGTCTACTTACCGGGCCAGGCCTTGGGTTCCTCTTCTGTGATGTGACGTGGGGCTAAGGAGAGGCCTGACAGTTCCCGCTGGTGATAGAGATTAGATAAGGAACACGTGTCAGCACTCAGTAGCCGGCCCGTGGAACACTCTCTCTTGCTTTTGGGGGGTTATTATTATGATTATTAATTACAGTAAGTCCCCTACATACGGACGAGTTCCGTTCCAAGAGAGCGTTCGTAGGTCCAATTTGTTCCTGAGCCCAACAAAGTTAACCTAGGTACCTAGGTACCCAGCTAACACAATCCGAGGGCAAGCTGCAGTTTCACTTACGCCGGATATTGATGGAACGCACGTTCGCATCTTTGAAATTTCGCAACTTGAAGGTTCGTATGCAGGGGACTTACTGTATAATGATTGCAGTGGACAGGTGTCTCCAGTGCTGTTAGGAGGACCCAGGTGTCTGTGCTCCAGCCTCAGATTCTGCCTCAGGATCCCAAAGTTGGGACCTGACCTCTTCCTACAAGGGTGCAGTGACCAACTTGTCCCAGTTTGCCCAGGATTTTCCTGGTTTTAGCTCTAAAACTCCCTCATTCCAGGAAACCCCTCAATCCCAGGCAAACCAGGACAGATGGCCACACTATCAAAGAGTCTCCTTGGGAGGTGGAATGGCTCCAAAGTGACCAGAAGGGTTATGCCACATGCCAGCCTGCGGGGCCGATGCCTGGGGCTAAGGAGAAGTCAGGGTGGCTGGCGGGGCCCAGCCCGAGGCACGTGGGCTGCTCAATAGAGGGTCATTGTTGGTTCCTGCAGGGAGAGCTGGTCACACTCAGGCAGGACTGCACCCAGCTGGGACAGGGGATGGGGGAAGGAGGCTCCTCGGGACAGTGGCTGGATTGTTCCCGCTAAGTCATCAATCTACCTAGAGCTGGCCCAAGACACTAGAAAGAGAGGCACATGTAAATTGCAGGCCATAGAGGGGAAAAAACTGCATGCAGATGGGCAAGAACGCATCCTTCCATCTGGCCCAGCTCCCCTGCCAGACCCTCACCCTCCCAGGCCCAGGTGGAGCGCGTGCACACACACACAGACACACACACAGACACACACACAGACACACACACAGACACACACACACACACACACACACACACACAGAGACACACACACACACACACACACACACACACACCACCTAGCTGCCCAGAGCCCTGGGAAAGTTTTGGAGTTTTCTGCGAAGACAAGTCAGTTTCCAGGTCTGAGGATCTCTTTCCTAGCACCAGTTCAAGTGCAGCCTGGGACAGGTGGACATTGGAGGGCCTGGGTGCCCGGGGGAGAATTTTTTTAATTATGCAGAGCCATCTGGATCTACTTAGTGATTGGGACACAAGGCATATGTTGTCTTTTCTGAATGAGAAGGACTTCACCTTCTGTCTTGAGCTGTTCCTTGGGACACCCAGTGTCTGAGTCTATATGCCTCATTTCTTGGGCCCACCTAAGGGAAGGTGAGGTGAGGTATTTTTCTTTGCCTTCTGTTCCTAAGCCATTCAATGAAAAGGTCATGAATTTTGCAGTAAGGGGTGTGCTGACACATTCATGGGCTCTCATAGTAGTAATACCAGCAAGTCCTAGCTGTGTTACCAATGGTTACCCTTGGTTACCGAGCTTACCTCAATTGCTGATGCTGTCATTTTATCTTGCAAGGACCCTGTGGCGTAAGTGTTATTATCCCCCATTTAACAGATGAGTAAACTGAGGCTCAGGGAGGTTAAGTGAATTCCCTGAGGTTTTGCAGCTTGTAAGCCAGAGAGGTACTTGAACCCGCATCTCTCTGACTCTGGAAGTAATAACCACTAAGGTAACCCCCCCTTAATGAGATGTATAACCAGGGTCTAGTTGAGCACATTGTCCTACGTGAGGAACCATCCTGAGCCTGGGCTTTGCTGGTTCCTCCGTTCATTTTGCAAGTTTTAATCAAGCACCCTATTCATGCCAGGACTGTTCTAGTTACATGCTCTAGCCCTCAGGTGACTGGTCAATAATCATACCCATTGTTGTTGACAACAGTACTAAGCTGAGCCTGATTCTGCCCTTCCAGCTCTGCAGGGCATAAAGAAACTCCTTCTGGAACTGCATAGGGTCCTACCTCCATGCCTTGGGCAATGCAAGTATCTCCTCTCCTCACTGCACCCCACCTCTGCCGCCCCCAGGGGCATCTCAAAGGCTGCCTTTCTCTGCTCAAACACCTCCCACCCCGCCTCCCTTCCCCTGTCCTCCTCACCCCAGTAACCCCACGGGCTCTCTCACCCCGTAGCTCTACTATGACGCTTCCCACATCTGTGCCATCTTATCATCAGCTGAGCACTGCACCTAGACAGAGGGGCTGCATCTTGCCCATCTCTGTGTCCCCCAGAGGTCCGTGTCCACGTGGTCACAGAGTAGTAATTCAACACATGTGCTCTAAATTGGCCTGAAAATTCTCCCACGGGGAGTGGTATGGGAGCCATTGGTTCATTCAGTAGATATTTATTAAATACAACCTGCCCTGGACCGGGCCTGTCTCAGCCCCCATGCAGGTGACAGTCTCTCAGAGCCAACAACTAAACACTGAGATCATGTCCATTTAAAGGCTGTGATGGGGAAGGATGGGGGCTGCGGAAACTCCAGACAGAGCCCCTGGCTTGGTCTCTGGGGGATCTGGCTATGATTCCCAGAAGTGACACAAATCAAGGCCTGAAAGAAGGAGGGAGATAACTCTTCCAAGCAGAGGGAACAGCGCTGTGAAGAGCTGGGTGGTTTCAGTGGGGCAGGAGCGTGGGAGAAACCAGCCACAAAAACGTGCAGCCAGGGACCCACACGCCAATGTGGCTTGCATTATATGGAGGAGAATTTGGGGCACAAATGGACACTTTGGTGTTTTACTTATATAAAGGAGAGGAGAGGTCAGGGTTCAGAACTAGACAGGGATTTGAGTCCCAGCTCAGCCACTTACTGGCTATGTGACTGGCTATGTGACTCTGGACAAGCCATTTCTTATTTCTGGGACTGTTTCCTCCTCTGTAAAATGGGAACAATAATTCCCTTCCTTGACATCACTGGCTGCCCGGTCCTCAGCTGCTACATTTCGTGTCCCCTTCCTGGGAGAGTTAGCTCACTTTATAGGCAAGGAAGCCAGAAGCCAGGAAGGGTGTCTGGTTGAGTGCCACATGGCTGGGGCCCTGCAGTGCTGGGAAGATGACCAGGCCACGGCCCTTCTGGTGGCATTTTCTGCTTGTGCTTTTCTCTCTGTGTCTAGAGGACAGGTTACTCTGCCATCGCGTCCCCCATCAGTGACCCCGCCCCACGGACGGTTGTGGATGGGGCCTGACCTTGGTCCTTCTCCCTCCAGACCCGTTTTTCGGCCAGCGTTATATCCACATCCTGGGCCGCCGGAAGCTCTACCACGTGGTCAAGTACACGGGCGGCTCTGCTGAGCTGCTGTTCTTCGTGGAAGGCCTGCGTTTTCCCGACGAGGGCTTCTCGGGCCTGGTCTCCATCCACGTCAGCCTGCTGGAGTATATGGCCGAGGTGAGGGCTCCGGGCCTCTACCAGGAGGGGCTGCCCTGCGGGCCAGGTGGGGCTCCTTCTAGAGGGCCACTCCTGGGGGGTCCCCCGTATGCTCTACTCCCCTCAAAGCTCCAAGGGGAGGGGGTCCAGGCTTGGAGACCCGGATGCCCCACCATCCACATGTGTCTGCCAGCGTCCTCTGAGCTATGCTCTGGGGGTTCCTCCTTACTGTACCTACTCTCCCGGATTCTCTCCAGGTGATTTTCTCTTACCTCATGCCTGTCCCTGGTCTGTCCTCCTCCCTGCAGAGAGCGGGCCTAGTTCTGAGGCACAGAGTGCCAAAGGTTAGCACAAGAAGCAAAGTAGGCCACACACATGAGCCTTCCCTCCCTGCCTGGTCCCACACCCTAGCTGTGGGTTCTACCAACTCTGACCACAGGCCGAACCCCAAATCCCAGTCGCAGGCCGTGTCCCCTCCCTGTGGCCAGACATCTCACCCACCTTTGCTCTTGGTTTTGGGAAACTGGACGAGAAGGAGAGCACCTTCCCCTCCTGAGGAGAAGCCCCCCACCCGCCAGCCTAGGATGTGTCCTGCCCACAAGGACCTCTCATCAAAAATGGCAGCCCCAGACCCCTACCCCTCAGGCCCACCCAGCTTTGTTCAGATATAGGGAGGGACCTGGTTGCCCTCTCAGACACAGGGTTTGCTCCCCAGTTTCATCCCCGGACTGCTTTGAGGCAGGAGGCCAAGGGCTCTGCCGAAGGTGAAGCTAGGTCTCGCTTAGATTTATGAGAAGAGGTTCTGGAGTCAGATGGCCCAGGTTTGAGCCCATGAGACATTGGGCAAGTGAATTTACTCCCTATGCCTTAGTTGCCTCATCTGGAAAACAGAAATGACAAATACTGCTGCTTCCCAGGGTGACTGTGAGCATACAAGCTTGTGAGATCTCACTCACAAAGCAGCCTCAAGTCGCTGGGAAAAGGGAAAGGCAGGAAAAGCAGAGCTAACAGGAGGGGGTAGGGAGAGGGCTTCTCCTGCTCCCCCAGTGCCTGGAGCAACCTGGCCATCAGGGTCTCTCAGATTGGCCCCCTCCAGCGGCCACTCAAAAGGCAGGCCCTGGGGGACTTCCCTGGAGGTCCAGTGGTTAAGACTCTGTGCTTCCACTGCAGGGGGCACAGGTTCGATCCCTGGTCAGGGAACTGAGATCCTGCCTGCCGTGCAGTGTGGCCAAAAATAAATAAATAATTTTTTTAAAAAGGCAGACCCATGCAAGAAAGGCCACCTCCATCCTCCCCACCAAGGGCAGGGGCCCGGTTTCCTGTAGCTTTCCAAAGCCAGCCATGCAAAGGAATCATCTCATCTTCCTTCAAGTTGCAGGCAAGCTTCCCGAACCTTTCCTTAAAGAGCAATGTGGACATATCAAAATTTCCCCCAATAACATTATAACACTCACACATAGAAAAGGGCAAGGTGCCCAGAGCAAAAACAGAGGAAGGCCGGGGCTGGTTCAGCCATCATGTGAGCCGATTTCAGGAAGAGAACTTTGATGCAGCGAGATCAGACAGTGGTTGAGAGTATGGGCTTGGCAGCCAGACTGCCCGGGCTTATATACAGGCTCTACCACTTACTAACCATCTGACCTTGGACAGCTATGTGACTTGGTTTCCCCATCTATAAAACAAGGATTATAATACTATCTACCCTCTGGGGTTATTGTAAGGCAGAAGTGAAATCTCACATGTAAAAATAGGACCTGGCGCACCGTAAGCGCTCCCTGAGGTACTACTGTTATTGGTTTCACCCACTTTGTTAGGCAGGAGTGAAAAGCACCCTGACAAGACTTTTTGATCCCCTCCTCTTCTCCCCCACGCCCAGGAGGTCCCCCTGACACCCATCTTCACGGACACCGTGACATTCCGGATTGCTCCGTGGATCATGACCCCCAACACCCTGCCTCCTTTGTCGGTGTTTGTGTGCTGGTAAGCATTAGGCACAGCGCAGAGAGTGGCTAAAGCTGGGGCTTCAGGGGCAGACAGACCTGAGTTCAGATCATGCTCTGTTACTTACCAGCTGTGTGACCTCGAGCAACTCACTTGGCCTCTCTGTGCCTCTGTTTCTCTGAGACGCTCACATCACAGAGTCACTGTGATGATTAAGTGAGATGAAGCAGGTGAAGTATTCATCCAAGGTCCTGGCACAGAGTTTTTGTGCTCTAAAAAATAATAGCTAGCGGGCTTCCCTGGTGGCGCGGTGGTTGGGAGTCCACCTGCCAATGCAGGGGACACGGGTTCGTGCCCCGGTCTGGGAGGATCCCACGTGCCGCGGAGTGGCTGGGCCCGTGAGCTGTGGCCACTGGGCCTGCGCTTCCAGAGCCTGTGCTCTGCAGGGGGAGAGGCCACAACAGTGAGAGGCCCGCGTATCACAAAAAAAATAATAATAATAATAGCTAGCATTTCCTTCCCATATCTTCTTGGCCCATACGATGTAGTCAGGAACCTTTCTCTACAATGGATATTCAACTCATCTTATTCATCCAGCAATTCTTTAACTGAGCATCTATTATGTGCTAGACAGCTACAGCGAGATGAGAAGCAGGGGAAAGAAGTGCCTGCAGGTGATACTGATCACACCACCTGGCCACACACCCCTGCTGTCCTGGACCCATCCCCTGCCTCCATGCTAGGCATAGCTCTTCCTTGGAAATCTGGGGAGTCAGAGATGTAAGGCTTTGGGGCAGGTGAGGGTGAGAATTCCCCTCCTCGTTTTGTTTGTTCATGACTTTGGTAAACACTGCATGAGGGGATGAGTTTGCTTGGCCCTTGACTCCAGTGGCCTTTGCAAAGGTGCCTTTGAACACAGATGTGGCCTCATCTGCCCAGCACAGCCCAGAGATGCCAACTGCTGTTGCCACCTCAGTGGACTGGCCCTCATCCCTCCTCACCCTCCCTCTTGGCCTCCCCCTCTTCCTACACTTCTCAGCATGAAGGACAATTACCTGTTCCTGAAAGAGGTGAAGAACCTGGTTGAGAAAACCAACTGTGAACTGAAGGTCTGCTTCCAGTACATGAACCGGGGAGATCGCTGGATCCAGGTAAGGAACCCCAAGCTGGGAAGGATGTGGTCCAGGGCTCAGGCAAGAAGAGGCAGCTTAATGTCAATGCCCTGGCTCCCAGCTGCTCCACGTATGCGAGTTCTGTCCTCAGATCACACGTGCACGTGTACACAGGGACAGAAATGTACAAGGTAATTCACTGCAGCTTCTTAGGGTAGCAGAAGACTGTAAAACAACCTAAATGTCCAACCACGGGGCAAGGGGGTGACCATATGATTGGACAGCCTTTCTGTGGAGTACTATACATCAGCTAAAAAGAAGCCAATCTATAAATAAAGAATGCACTTCCAGTTAAGGTATTACTTGCAGGAAAATGTATACAGATGTTACCAGTTATGTTTTTTAAAATGGGGTCAGTATGAGTACAAACATGCTGGGGATGTGCAGAGACTATCTGAGGGATACGTAAGAAACCACTGCCGTCATGTGCTTGGGAGAATTGGGGAGGCTGGCTAGTATTCACTGGTGGCCCCCTGGGCTCGTCTGATAGCTCTTCCCGGTGTCCCCACAGGATGAAATTGAGTTTGGCTACATCGAGGCCCCCCACAAAGGCTTCCCTGTGGTTCTGGACTCCCCCAGAGATGGAAACCTGAAGGATTTCCCAGTGAAACAGCTCCTGGTGAGATGCTGAGGACCACCTTGGGGGATGAGGGAGGGCACAATCCTGGGACTCTTACAGGACAGAGTGGTCGAGAGGCCTTGGGCACGCCTGGAAAATTAGTTTACTGCAAATTAGTCTGTTGCCTTCATCTTCTCATCTGCAAAATGGGTCAGTTGGGACAGTAATCTCTAACATCGTTTCCTGCTCTGATAACTGATGCTTTTCCAAAACATGGAGAGTTCTCTCATGGGAAATGAGAGTTATGGGAGACAGAGGCCTGACTCCTGACACTGCCCCACCTCCAACTTACAGCAAAATAAGTTTCAGAGAGGAAAATTATAGTCAAGCAATTGTCGAAAAGCATGGTTCCAACTTCAAAGCTCATTAAATCTGTGATTTTTTTTCAGTTCATGAGTTTTTTAAAAAGCAATCTGACCCCCACCCTCGATTCTAGAGGTCATTACCACTCTCTTTTTATGCCCTCAACAACCAACTGAATGAGGACAGAACCAAAATTAGTCGTCTTTGTCCTCACCTTCCACCCTGAACAGGCAGGGCGAGGCTTGAACAGAACACGAAACAGAGACTGGGTAGACCAGGTGGCTTTGCCAAGGTCACACACAGGGCAGCCTCCTGTGAGACGTCAGGGCTGCTCAGAGGCAACCCTTTGCCAGGTCCACACCTGCTTCCTGAGAACATTCACTAGCCTAGTCCCTTCATCACAGGGAGATGGCACAGCCAGTGGTGTGAGCACAAAGCTCTGGAATGCCAGACAGATCTGGCCTTGAGTCCCACTTCCACCCCTTAGCAGCAATGTGACCTTGGGCAAACACCTTAGCCTCCTCAAGCCTCAGTTTGCTCATCTGTAAAGTGGGGATAGAAACAGTATCCATCTCACAGGCTTATTGTGAAGATTGAAAGCATTATATAAGGCAACCGTGCTGCTCCTGATACAATGACTATTATTAGCTGCTGTTCTGGTTCTCATTCCACAGCCCTGGACACTGTCCTCGGTGAGGACTGTCCACTTCCTCTAACATGAGGGATAGTCAAACCAGCCAGCAGGCAGGAGAACCAAGGCCTCTCAGATCCTTCTCTTACTCTTTCTTCCCGGGTCACCACCTGCCTTCAGTGTTCCAGGCTGGCCTAGTACCAAGGCCCCCAGACTGCATTATTCCTGGAGGCCTGGGCCAAGCCCAACTTTGTGCTGCATGCCTGCCTGCCCATGTGAGGCTGTAAAGCCCCAGCTGCCCCAGCCTCTGGCGAGTCTCACCTTGCCATCTGGGGCTCATAGGCGAGAAAGCACTAAGCTGCAGCCATTCACCCTACTGGGCACAGCTGTCTCTTGAGCCTCTAAGCTGGGCCAGGATAAGCCACATCTTCTCACTCTTTGGTTTTTATTAGCAAGGATTTGTGCCAGACAAGCTTAGTTCCATCCCCAGTGCAAGCTCCCAAGCAAGATCCCTACTTTTTTTACCAAAAAATCATGAAAGGAAACTTAAAATTCAGGGGACGTCACTGGGGTTATATCATGTAACTGCAGTCTGTTGGAGCTCTGTGCTAAGAAGGATTCTGAGGCTATATATGGGCTCCAGATATAAATATGAATAAATAGGGTTAGTTGGGAATGGGTTGGGATGGTATATATGTTACATATCTGCCATTCCTGCATGTATTGGTCAGCTTTCACTTGGTAAGACTGCAGTAACAAGCAGCCCCCATATCTCAATAGCTGACAACAGCAAAGGTCCATTTCTTGCTCACATTAAGAGACGAGTGGGGATGTCAATAGCACAAAATGAGGACCAAACCAGAAATCACCAATATGTCTCCGTGTTTAAGAAATAGAGGCACACCCAGAGACCCAGATGTATACACACACACAGACACTCGTATATTCACATTCATTCTCACGCTCATACTGACATACTCACAAACTCAGCCTCCCCATGCCAGGGTCCTGCTCATCAGTGGGAATGAGAAGAGCATGGGTGACCCCCCTAGAAGCTAAGTGCTCACAGAGCCAGACCAAAGGTAGTGAAAAGTGGTCATCAGAGGGTGGCTGGGTTGGGGCTAAGGGCTCCTGGCCGCAAGAGACTAATGACGGGTGTCTCTTGCCCAGGGCCCAGATTTTGGCTACGTGACCCGGGAACCCCTCTTTGAGCCTGTCACCAGCCTTGATTCCTTTGGGAACCTAGAGGTCAGTCCGCCAGTGACCGTGAATGGCAAGACATACCCCCTGGGCCGGATCCTCATCGGGACCAGCTTTCCTCTGTAAGAGAAGCCAGGGTGGGCCTGCGGGCAGGTGTGGGGGAGGCAGGGGGAGTTATTGTTTCCCTTTAGGAGCAGACTGGGTTGCTCGTACATGGAGTGATTGGCTGGGAGAATTAACCTCTCCCATGACTCTCTGACAAGATACAGACACTCTTGGAAAGAAAACCAAGTTAGCCTTTACATCTTAGTATGAATTAGGACCTAATACAAAACTAAATAAATAACCCTCTTCCCAAAATGGGAGGGAATATAATGGGATTATAAAGAAAGTGGGGAAGGGATGAAGGAGTTCAGAGAAGGAGTACCGAAAGAGGATCAGTACACACCAACAAATCCTCGGGGGTGCCCATCCACAAAAGACACATGAGAAGACATGGCTCTGCCCCAAAGCCTGAGTCCCTGGCTCCCTGGCCTGTCAACAACACCTTCACTCCCTCCCCAGGTCACCCACCAGTCGATGAGAAGGCAGAGTCTTCCTTAGAGCAGTTGCTGGGGAGAGAGTGAGTACTGTGGGTCCTCACTTCACAAAAGGGCTGCCAGGAACCCGCACATGTGGGACCAGCCAGGATTTGGGCACCAAGTCCCTATAAGCCACATGGGATTCTCTACCTTCTGCAGCAGGCCACTGACACCGACAGTGACCATTTGCTCGCCCTGCCCTCCTTCTCCCTCCACTCAACAGTCACTCATCCATTCAGCAGGTATTTCCCAGGCACCAGCCAAGCACCAAGCCCTATGTCAGACATGGGGTTCTAAACATGAAGCCCAGCCCCCACCTCGCAGGAGATTGTGGAGATCGCAGACATGAAACAGAGGGTGTGTACAGTGATAGAATGATACAGAGTCAGAGAAACCCAAGGAGGGGTCCCTAACCCCCTTAGGGGAGGTCACAGGGGCTCTTCTTAGAGACAAATATCTATTGAGAGCCTTCTCTGTGCTAGGTATTGTTCTGGGCTGCGGGGAGACAGCAGTGAGCAAAACAGACAAAGTCGCAGCTCTCAGGAAGTTTTCCATTAGGGATGGAGGCAGTATAGACAATAAACATGGAATTAAGCAAATAAATAAGATACTTCTGAGTGCTAATAGGTGCAATGAAGAAGATAAAATAAGGTACCTGATAAAGAGTGATGAGGCAGGGGCACTTTGGCTTTTGTGGTTTTGAGGAAGTGACTTTGGAATTGAGGCTCAGATGATGAGAAGGAAGCAGCCATGGGAAGATCAAAGGGAAGGAGCATTCCAGATAGAAGGAACAGAAAGGACAAAACCTTGGTAACAAGTTTAGCATGTGGCTAGAGCAAACAGAACAAGGAGGAAGGGAGGAAGATGAGGTAGGAGGGACAGGCAGGGGCCAGATCACAGAGGCATTTGTTGGCCACTGTGAGGTTTTGGGGTTATATTATAAGGGTAATGGGGATATTGAAGACCTCAGGGAGTGTGGAAGTCAGGAAGGGCTTCCTGGAAGAGGTGTCACTTGAAATGATTGAAGTTGAGAAGTTAACAGCGAAGAGGTACATAGGCTAGGGAAGATTTTGGAATCATGCCTGTGTCCTAGCCCCCTCCAGCAGTCCATGAGGGTTCCCTGAGCAGAGAAGCTGGCTTCTTACACCTACTGACACCCTCAGTGGCCTAAGAATGGGCTCTATGCTCTTCACACAGACCATGGCTGCAGCTAACTCCTCCTTTTTCCCCTTGGGCTCAAACACCTTTCTGCCTGTGCCAGGGTCTCTGCAACTCAGGCTCCTTCCCATGACTTTTCCACCAATGCTATTCTGGGTCCAGGCTAGATTCTAGAGTCTGAACTCCTCCTGCAGACCCTCTGGTGAGACAGGCACAGTGGGCAACCTTCTGAAGAACTGTCTCCTCCCCAACCCCACCCCAGGTCTGGTGGTCGGAGGATGACCAAGGTGGTGAGGGACTTCCTGCAGGCCCAGCAGGTGCAGGCACCCGTGGAGCTCTACTCGGACTGGCTGACCGTGGGCCATGTAGATGAGTTCATGACATTCGTCCCCATCCCAGGCACAAAGGTGAGCTGGCCCCTGAGGCTGGAGTGAATAGGATAGTGCAGAATCCCTGTACTACCAGCTCTTGTCAACAGAGAGGGGTATCTAGAGGAAGACAACCGCAGAGAGGAAGAAGGAAGTAGGCTGAAGCTGGTTTGTACGTTGTTGCTGTGGCAGGTAAATGTTTAACCCAATAAATCCAAAATATTAGCACCTCAGCATGTAGTCATTATAAAAATTATTCATGAGAGATTTTACATTCTTTTTTATATAAGTGTTCAGAATCAGGTGTGTATTTTACTCTTAGCACATCTCAACTCAGACCAGCCACAAATCAAGTGTCCAATAATCCCACAGGGCTGGTGGCCACTGTGCTGGCCATAATGCTCTAGAGAGCAATGGGGTATGGGCTTGGGGCTCTTTCATTTCCCAAGAAGTGAAAAGAAACAGCTGCAACTTCAAACCCTGGAAATTTGGTGCAAATGGCCTGGCCTCTTGGCCACTTGGAGAAGCTCTTCCTCTCTGTCCAAGGTCACCTTTGACTCTGAGCTTTGACTCGATGGCGTTGCTGAGGTGGAGGAATTTCTATAGCAGGAAGGGTGAGAAATATTCCTCTGAGGTAGAGAAAACCCTGCCAGGTGGCCTTTGCTCGGCAGAGAGTGGCTTGAGACAATATGCAGGTGGGACCCCGGGGGCTGAGAGCAGGGGCTTCTTCACGTTTCTTGGCCACCTCCTCTCTGCTGACACTGGCCCTCTGAATGGTCTCTCACAGGAATTCCGGATGCTCATGGCCAGCACCTCGGCCTGCTACAAGCTCTTCCGAGAGAAGCAGAAGGAGGGCCATGGGGAGGCCATCATGTTCAAAGGTGAGTGCCCTCAGGGCCTTGGCAGGGAGCAGGGAGCTGAGCCCCCAGAGAGACCCTTGGGAGGACAGGGCAGATGAGTGCCTTGTCCCTGAATACCCAGCTCCACTTCCTGGACATCCGGCCCGCTCCGGGGCTGGGAGGTCACCGTGGCGGGAAGCAGCCCTGGCCTCTGTGACCCTCGCTGTGGCCAGCGGGACCATCGAGCTGCCCACTGCCCCTTATGACCACCAGCGGTGCCTAGTGCTTCTGCGGGACCTAGTGTATACTTCAAATGGCACCAGACCCCAAGGAGAGTTAAGTGGTTCAAAACTGACACGCAATCTGTGTTCAAGGAGCTTGTGTTTTCGAAAGGGAGATAGAGAAGAATATACATAATGCACTTGAGGGGTAGGAAGAAAAGTGGGAGTCGACAGACGTGACGTACAGTCAGACGTCATCACCGTCAGTCCCGGAGTGAGAAATCATCTGCTTAATTTAGACATCCACATAACTGGGATAGACAGACTGGGATGAGCTTCGCTCTTAAACTAATCATGCAAAGAGACAGAGCTGATCAGGCACAGACGGTGAGCCAGGTCAGAGAGGCCATGACAATGTCTTATGTGCTCTTCCTACATTCCCTGTTGACACCTTTCAGGCTGGCGTCTCTAATCCACCTGCTCCCAAAAGTCTGCACCCCTAAGGCTGATACTTACATACATTACCACCCTCCATGTCGAAAGGCAGTGTTCCTGATAGTGACTGGTGTCTAGGATGGACAAGACCAACTTAAGACCACTGTCATTTTTTAATTCCCACCGATAGGAAATTTTTTTAGATTGGCAGGCATGAGTCTTGACTTTCTGGAGGCTTCTTTCTATATGAACCCCTCAAAGCTACCCATAAGGATATAGGAACTATTATCTTTGTACAAATAGGTCCAAGGGGTGGTGTGGAGACAGCTCAGGTACAGGGTGCAACAGCACCGATCTCTTTGCCACTAACAAACTACGGGACTAGGAAACACAGAGGACCAGCATCAGGTAGGGAAAAAAAGAGTTAATAGCTTAGGCTCTGGAATCAGACTGCCTGGTCTGCTTACGGGCTCTTCCACTAGCTGTAAGACCTTGGACGAGTCATGTAGCTTCTCTGTGCCTCCATTTCTTCATCCTTAATGCTGGAAGCTACCTTATAGAAATGTGGGGAGGATTATTGAGTTAATCCATGTAAATATCTAGAAGACTACCTGCCACATAGCAGGCGCTCCTTGAGCATTAGGTATCACTAATCAAGCCAGAAGCCACGTGGGCCATCATGATGGAATAGGAGGCAGATGCAGGCATAGACCAGGACAAGGGCCAAGCATGAGGCAGGTCTGGAAAACAGGAAGGGTGACACCGCTTGGCGTCCTGCTTCTGCCACACTCCCTCTGGTCTGCTGCTCATCCTTAGAAGCGGGCTTCTTGTGCCACCCTACCCTCTGGCCAGAGAGAGAGCAAGACAGCTGCCACCCCTTCCCTGGCCCAGGTGACATGGCCAACCCTGGGGAAAGGAGTTACCCCTGGGGTTGCCCTTCTGGGCCCCAGCCTGTCCCAGCCCCTCTCCCTCATCCTAAGAGTTAGCCCAGAAGCTGGGGGCCTTGGCAAAGGGGAGCGCCCAGGCTGGACACCTAAAACTAGACTGTCCCCTGTCCTCTGACCCCCACAGGCTTGGGCGGGATGAGTAGCAAGCGCATCACCATCAACAAGATTCTGTCCAACGAGAGCCTCGTGCAGGAGAACCAGTACTTCCAGGTGAGGGCGGGGCAGGGGCCTGTGGGAGGGACAAGGCTATGACCAATGGCATATCCTCGGGGCTTCCATAGGGAATGGCCAAGGGTTCAGGGCACATGACAGAGGGAAGGACCTCAATAAGCATTCGGTCCAGCCTTTCTGGTTTACGCCTCTAAACTGGAGGCTGAATGGGGTGACAAAGCAGGTCAGTGGAGGCTAGAAGCAGACAGGAGACCTGGGAAGGAAGGTGTATCAGGCAGTACTAAAGACCAAGGGCTCTGTAAGGCTGCAGCCCACAGCATTTGGGGGAGACCCACACTCATTAAAACATGATGACAACTACAGACCTGCTGGCCAGAAAATTTCATATGTAAACACATGCCATGAATTTTTATTTGTTTTAGGGGATCAGAGATCCCTGAAGTTTTCTATCTATGGATGAATCCCACCTTTGGAGTCCCTAAATCTCAAAGATTGTATCCAGAAGTAGATACCAGTCAAAAGGGTCATATTTAGTTGAATTAGATCTCTCTTTATTTGCATGGGCATATTTATTTATTTATTTATTTACTATTTATTTAGCTGCTTTGGGTCTTGTTGCTGCGTGCGGGTTTTCTCTAACTGCGGCGAGCAGGGGCTACTCTTCATTGTGGTGCGTGGGCTTCTCACTGCGGTGGCTTCTCTTGTTGCAGAGCACGGGCTCTAGGTGCACGGGCTTCAGTAGCTGTGGCACTCAGGCCCAGTAGTTGTGGCGCACGGGCTTAGTTGCTCCGCGGCATGGGGGATCTTCCCGGACCAGGGCTCAAACCCATGTCCCCTGAATTGGCAGCTGGATTCTCAACCACTGTGCCACCGAGGAAGCCCTGCATGGGCACATTTAAAGTATCAAGTTTAAATTTAAAAACTCAAACTGATTTTTTTAAATGGCTTAATTGACTCATATGAGTAGGAAGTCCAGCAGTGAGATGGATTTCAGGCACAGGTTGATCAGGGCTCCAGCCCTATTTCTCTGCACTTCTTGGGCTCTACAGGTGCCCTCATGACAGGAGTATAGCTGCAACAGTTCAAGGTCTCACATCCATCCAGCACACCATCCACAAAGAGGGAGGTCTGTGCCCCCAACAATTAAACAAAAGTTTTGCATTTCACTCTGATTGTGCCAACCTGAACCAATTATTGTAGCCAGGGGAATTCCATATACTGATTCCCTTAATCCTGGTTTATTGCCCATCCTTGAACCAATCACTGGAGCAAAGAGGCAGGGGCAAGGGTCCACTAATTAGCTGTCACCAGGAGGGGAGGATGTAGTCAACCCAACCCAATAACGGGCTGCTACATTTCAGGGGGAGGGGTGGAGTGGAGGCTGTAGAAACAACTGCAGAGTTTCCCAAAGTTCACATAATGCCTCACTGGCTATTTGAAAGTTGACTTTATTGTAACTCCCCTCCGTGGACATTTTTTGGCTTCGGGTAAATCTGAGATCAAATCATCGCCCCTCGTTTTGGCAGTTGGACCTTGGGCAATTCACTAAGGACTCTACATTTTGGGTAGAGTCTCTAATAAGGGGCTAATAATAGTGTCTACCTCATGAGGTTGAGGCTTAAATAAGTAATGTATGTAAAGTACTTAGAACAGTACACTTAGGGTTCTTGCACATATTAGTTTGAATTATTATTAATCGAAATCATCGTCACTGTTATTCTCACCACACGGGACAGCCTAAGGATTCAATGAGATACTGCATAGCAAGAACTTACCACAGCGTCTGGCTTGTAGTAGGTGGTGCTCAGTAAATGAGCCCTCACTAGTGTTATTTCTGTGATTTTCTAGTATTATTTCTGTAATCTTCTCTCTCGTTCTCTTTATTACTACCATGACTGGTGGGAGGGGCACCAGAGAGGTAGGCGCGTGCTGGAGTGCCGGGGTGAGGTTGACACTGTCCCTGGAGTGCCGGGTCCCCTGCAGGCAGGGGTGAGGTTGACAAAGGTGGCAGGGGTGTCCCCTCACTCGCCTGCCCTCCCTTCTTCCCCGTCGCCCAGCGCTGCCTGGACTGGAACCGCGACATCCTCAAGAAGGAGCTGGGGCTGACGGAGCAGGACATCATCGACCTGCCTGCCCTCTTCAAGATGGACGAGGACCGCCAGGCCAGAGCCTTCTTCCCAAACATGGTGAGGTGCTCTGGACCCCAAACCTCATCCAGGCCAGTCAGGGGCAGCCAGATCCAGAGGGACCCCTCGGCTGAGGCTGTCCAATCAGGAGGCCCGGGTCCCAGTCCCGGCTGAGTTGCTGTGTGGCCTCCCACCCACCCCAGGCACTCACCCTCTCTGGGCCTCATTCCCTTCTGGGGTGATATCCTTATTCTAGCTGCCCCCTGGGGTCCTGGGGGATCCTTTAACAGACTGGAGAGTGTCTTGTAAATTAAAAAGGCCTTTATAGACAGGAGGGATTCTTGTTATCATAGAGCAGAGTCTTCTATGTGATAGAAGGAGGTTAGAACACACATACACACACACATAGATACATATATACACACATGTACACACATGAAAACACACATACACACATGCGTGCAATGCACACGCTGATGCGTACATATATAGCCGCATGGACATACACATAATACAGGGGTGGGTTGCCTCGTTTTCCACTCAGCTCTGCCATGTATGAGTTGCTTAGCCCCCCCGAGCCTCAGTTCCTCATCTGTAAAATGGGGATAGTCACAATCCCTACTTCATAGGGTTGTTGGGAGGGTTCAGTGAGCTTAGAACAGGGCGGGGCATAGTAGGTGCTCACTAAACGGAGCTGTGGCCCCACCCCCCCCCCTTCCTTGTTGCAGGTGAACATGATTGTGCTCAGCAAGGACCTGGGCATCCCCAAGCCATTTGGGCCCCAGGTTGAGGAGGTGTGCTGCCTGGAGACACATGTGCGCTCCCTGCTGGAGCCCCTGGGCCTCTGCTGCACCTTCGTGGATGACATCTCCGCCTACCACAAATTTCTGGGGGAGGTGCACTGCGGCACCAACGTACGCAGGAAGCCCTTCACCTTCAAGTGGTGGCACATGGTACCCTGACCTGCAGGGGGCTGTTGTGTGCCTGTCACAGCCCATCAACAACCAGTGTTGAGGCTGGACCAACCCTTGTGGTTTTTATTATGATTGCAAAATGCGCTTCAGCAATAACTATCAGGAAACTTGGGGGGAGACGTTTATTACTTTTCATTTTATTTTTACTTACAGGACCTGGAAATAACCTGGCACACCTGGGGCCACACAGTGAGGTCATGGGGAGAGAGAGAGAGAACCCACGGAACTGGGGTTCTGCTTTTATGGGTGAGGGTGAGGGCCTAGGATTTCAAGGGCTCACTCTTTATTGGTGAATTTAAAGCATAAGAGTGGGAATTTAAAGCGAGGAAAGAGGAAAAAGGCAGGTGGCCCAAATGGTCAGTTATCAAAAGCAATCAAGATCTCTAAAAGAAAGGAGCCTCAGTGGGGGGAGGCGGCCTGGCTCTTCATCTAGTTGTGTGGCTGGCAACGTGTTTACTCAAGATCGCCATGTTTGAAGTGGATGTTTAGCAATCATAGCTGAGTCAGGCCCTCGTATTAGAAGAAGGAGAAAATCTGACTGTCAGGGTTCACACTACAGGGGCCTGGGCACCTCCCTCCTTCCTTGAGTTCTCCAGACTCTTCACACCCCCAGAGAATCCCCCTGCCTGACGTGGACTGGAGGCCGCGTCCTCCAGACGCGGGGAGGGGATTTGAGATATCTGTGCCTTGCCTTCCCTCAGAAGGGCCTCAGGGTCCACGAAGTCACCCCCTGAGCCTCCTTGCTGTCCTTTCCGAAAATAGCTGGACATTTGGCCAGTGTCTGTATAGCCCTGACGTGAAAAACAAAACAAAACAAAAACCGCTTTACCCAAACCCTTCCCCAAAGAATCTTTAGTCTCTTGTCCAAAACTGAATGAGGGGAGAAGGGAAGGAGGTTCTGGGATGACCAGTTGTCCCTGTAGCCATGCCTTGTGGGTCAAGGTAGATGGCATGGAAAGGGATTCTGGAACCCCAGATGTACCTTGAACTGTCATCATCCTTTGAAATTCACCTCCCTTGGCCACCTGGACACCCCCAATTATTCATTCCTTAACAGCCTCTGTCAAATCCCCTTGGCTTTCCCTCTGCCGTGTAGACACGGTTGGCTAGCCTCCTTAGACTTGGACTCCCTGAGGGTCCAGTAATTGAGCTTACAACCTTCCCTGGAAGTGGACTTTATCAGAGCAGCCTTCCCTGTTTACAAGATTCTTATGCTGCTTCTTTCTCATGGACCCAGGCTCTCCCAGATGCTTGGGGGTTGCTCCCCACACCAGCATCCTTGTGGCCTGAGAGTTCACTGTATCAAGATGCTCCAGGGTGAGCCAGATCCATCTTCTCTTGCTGGGTCCTTGATTCTCTGGCCAGTCCCTGACCTCCCTCCTCTCACAGCCTCCACTTCCTATTCCAATGCCGTCTCTCCAGACAGCTAGACAAGGACTTCTTCCCCACCAGCCAGGCTCAGACCTTCCCCCAGGACACAGTGAAAGACCTGCCTCTCCTCTCCAGACCTCAGATCCAACACATAAAGACCCTGTCCTAACCTCCAGCCTGAACAGCCAGTTCTGGGCCAGCTGCTGGCCTTAGAGACGGATTGATTATCCCATTGAAGTTTCTCAGTACATTTGCTGAAGACCCTCGCATTTGGACATAATCAGATTCATTCTCTGGCTCCAACTGAAAAGACTCAGTTTCAGCTAAAAAAAATTCCTTTAAGGCCAGCTGATTGAGGAGAATAAGTGAATTATAATTCCACTTTGAGGGTTAGAGAGGAACTGATATATAACCAATGAAAAGGTGGTAAATGTGTATTCTTAGAGAATGGGATTTTCTTCTTGGATTATTCAGTCATTCAGCAAACATATACTGTATGCCTCCTAAGTGCCAGGCACAGTGGTGGGCCCCGAGGACACAGTGCTTAGTAGCAAACTGCATCTGGCCCCTGCCTCACAGAGCCGGTCAGTTCCCAGCCTGAGATGCCCACACTTAAATGGCCAGCATTTGCCCTTTCAGGGATGCGCTCTTGAGAAATACCAATTCGCTATATTCAGGAGATGCACAGGACACAGAGCTTCCAGCAAGTCCCTATCTCAGTGAAATGAGGGAGTTGGGTCTTCTTTAAACAGGCCTCCTTCCCATCCAGCTGGGCCAGTACCACCTAACAGATCAGACCCCAGGGCCTTCAGAAGCTGTTGTCCCCCCCTTTGGGGACAGTGGCTCCTGCCTTTGGGGGCCAAAGCCCCAGATCTCTCCAACCCCAGAGCTGAAGACACCAAGTGCCTATTTGTGGATGTTTATCTGCAGACTTAGACTTTGGGGTGTGTGTGTGTGTGTGTGTGTGTGTGTGTGTGTGTTTGGTTAATATGGGTTTTGGGGCCTTCTTTCATTTTTTTCTAGTCTGCCTTAAAGGGAAGTGAGTGCTTCCCAGGTGGAGACAGTGTGTGTTTCTAGATTTTTCTAAGCCTCTCCCCATCAATAAGTCAGTAACTTCTGATGATTCTGGAGCCCCCAGGACTCACTCATTCCCATCTTGCTTGCCCACTCATGTGACTACCCTTGGCACGGACATGTCCCCCAGTCCCCCCTGGACTCATCAGTCTTCCCCACCCACCATTTTCTATAAATGTAGACCTAGAATACACTTGTGTGTTGCAAAACTCAGCTAAGTTCCTGTTTCAATCTTTATTTTGAAATATTTTGTATAAGAGAGCAGGGGGTATCATGAAGATGGCAAGAAGCGGGGCACAGTTTCAGCTTTCTGGACGAGGGGCCATGCTGGAGATCAAAAGACGTTTGGGGAAGAACCTGAGTAAACAGCAAGAAAATAAATGGTCAGATGGGAAGTCATGTGGCTTTTGGTGTGATGTTCATGGTTGCTTCACGGCCACGGCCTGGAAGGAGGCAGGCCATACGCGGGCCCTCTCCTGATCCTCCAGCCCCTGCCCCTCTGCGCACAGGGTCAGGGCTCTCAGCAAGGGTATCTCAAGGGTTTGGAATCCCACACGCATTCAGTAGGTGTATATTAAATGGCCACCACCCAAGGTCAAGACCAACACCCACAGTAAAGTCTGACAGTGTTTCTGGTGGGACTCCCCAAAAGCAGACCCCGAGGTGAGCGTTTGGGAACAAGTGACTTATTAAGGAAGAGCCTCCAGGAGAAACCAGGAAGGGAGTGGAGGGAGCAGGGCCAGGAACGGGAAGAAGCCAAGAGCGTGATTTCAGATGTAGCCTCAGCCTGGTCACAGGAGAGCTCTAGAGCTTAAGTGGCAGCTCAGTTCTTCCATCTGGAGGCCGAGTTTCGTGTACCTACACGAGTCGGTCATTAGCTATGGGGACTTTGGCTCTCTGAACAGGCAACAGGGGCACCCGTAGCCTACGGGCAATCATCCAGCTGTAGTTTTGTTTTGTTTTGTTTTTTGCCACACCGTATGGCTTGCAGGATCTTAGTTCCCTGATCAAAGGTTGAACCCGCGCCCTTGGCGGCAGTGATAGCGCAGAGTCCTAACCACTAGACCACCAGGGAATTCTCCACAGCTGTACTTTTTAGCAGCAGAGTCACAAGAGCTGGGGAATGGGCCAGAAAAGGATCTGGGCAGAGCACTGACTGTGTCCACTGCTCTGAGTAATATCATGTTCTCGTAATATGGAATTGTTGCACGTGGGTATTTATGATTTGACCCACGGTATAAAATCCATATAACATAGCCACGATCTAACAGGGTCTTTGTGAACAAACCCCCGAGGCGCTAAAATAGAACCACCTAGTTGGTTGCTACACCTAGAAGCCACTTCCAAGCACTTTGGAATGCACCTGGGGGGTTCTTACCCCTCAGCCCCATCTTGGGTTTCTGGACAGATGTTCTGACGCAGCCATTTACAAAGGCCATTGCAAAATGAAAATCACTAGTTCGCTCATTCCTGGACTTAGTCCGTGGGTCCAGCCCTCTGAGGTCATTCTTCCCTTTTATACCCAACTAATGTGGTCCAAGCCAATCTTCTATGGGGTTTTCCTGACGCACCTATTTCTGAGACTCCCCAAGGGATGCTGGTGTGTTAAACCCATCCTGCTGGTGTTTTCACATCTTGGCCACTCACTCACCTCAGGATTGCTGAAAGTCACCCTAAGACATCTAGAACAGCACCTTCCAATAGAAATACAATGCAAGGGGCTTCCCTGGTGGCACAGTGGTTAAGAATCTGCCCGCCAATGCAGGGGACACGGGTTCAAGCCCTGGTCCAGGAAGATCCCACATGCTGCGGAGCAACTAAGCCCGTGTGCCGCAACCACTGAGCCTGTGCTCTAGAGCCTGTGAGCAGCAACTACTGAGCCTGCGTGCCACAACTACTGAAGCCCACGCGCCTAGAGCCCATGCTCCGCAATAAGAGAAGCCACCGGAATGAGAAACCAGCGCACCGCAATGAAGAGTAGTCCTGGCTCGCCGCAACTAGAGAAAGCCCGCGCGCAGCAATGAAGACCCAACACGGCCAAAAATAAATAAATAAATAAATTTATAAAACAAGAGTTCCCAGAGAGCTCCCCATCCCCTTAAAAAAAAGAAAAGACAAGAAATACAATGCAAGCCCCATATGTAATTTTAAATTTCCTGGTAGCCACATTTTAAAAAGTGAAAAACAGGTGACGTTAATTTAATAATGTCTTCTTTATTGCAGTATATCCAAATTATCATTTTGTCAGGTAACCAAAAATTTTAAATATTAATGAAATATTTCACGTTCTCTTCTTTGGTAGTAAGTCTTTGAAAGCTGATATATGTTTTATACTTATATCACATCTCTCTTAAGACTAGCCACATTTTAAGTGTTCGATAGCCACAAGCGGATCATATGGAAGGCGCAGTTGTAGAATCCTGTCTACCAGGCTGAGTCCCAGTTATAGAAATAGGCACGTTCCTTAAATCCCCAGAATCCAGCTAGGCCAACTGCAACGCTAACAAAAGCTGACTGTGGGTTTTTTTGTTTTTGATTTTGGCTGTACCACATAGCTTGCGGAATCTTAGTTCCCCGACCAGCGATCGAACCTGCGCTCGCAGCAGTGAAATTGCAGAGTCCTATCCACTGGACTGCCAGGGAATTCCTAAAAGTTGATTGTTATAATACCAGAGAGAGAGACAGAAGATAGACATCGGCCCTCCCTGGCCCTGGTGTACAGAGCCTTGTCCCTTCAGAAGGTCCTCTTGCCTGAACCGTGGCTGCTGCCACGTCACCAGGACTGGCCTCCCTCTTGGCAAGGGGAGTGCCTTTGGCCAAGTCCCCTCTGTCCACTTTAGGAAGTGAATCCCCACCAGCCCCATGGAAAGGGAAAACATAATTCACTCACCTCTAGCCTCTTTTCCCTCATCATTCCCTGGGATATAGTTTGATTCTGCATCTTAATGTAAGATGTCTTTGGTTCCCAGGTGAGGGGAGTTCGGGTCCCCATTATCTCAGCCCCTTCATTCCAGATAGGATCTGATCCAGACCCTGACATAGCCAAAAGCCTGTGGGAGTGGGATCCCTCCCCATTAAACAAAAGAGCAGCCAGGGATGAGCTCTGCCTGCCCAGTGGGACTTATCCGGGATCCTTGCCCAAGTGGCATCAGCTCCAGGGGACTGACGGCAATGTTATTGGTAACTCAATACAGTGCGGTGACACCAAATGGCAGCATGTGGAATCTTTCCTCTAGCCGGACAACCAGAAAAAGACATGTCCAGGCAGAGAGCTCAGTTCTGCAGCCTTGCCTCAAGCCTGACTGATGTGGCAATCTGGTTTTTTACCTATGCCTCACCCCCCAGCCAGCTGGGCTCTGGTTCAGCCCTGATTTCTGAGAAAGCAAAGGCCTGGTCTCTAGCTAGTCTCTAAGCAAACTACCCAGTTCAGTTTGCTTTTGCCTCAGCCCCTCACGGTCTGCAAGCTAAGGCCCACTTTATCACAGTCACGGGTAAACCCCATGATGACCCTTTAAGGACAGTCTCTGACTGGCATTCTAGGGCCCTACTCATAAGCTTCTCTGCCACTGAAGTGTTAAAAGACACCTTTAAGAGGACTGCTTTGTTTTCCTCCCGATGGCAGTTCCTGGCACATAGTCAGTGCTCAGCAAATATGTTTTGAATAAAACAATGAAACGCCTCTTCAGCTAGGCAATGGAAGCAGAAATAGCCCAATCAGATGAGGTAATAATAGCCACCATTTCTCAAACACTGACTACCTGTCAGGCACCTGCCAGGTTGAACTATATGAAATGCCATTTTTAAAGGTCACAAGGGTCAAATAGAGATGATTTCATATAGTTCAGCCTAATAGTTTACATTCATCATCTCATCTAATTCTCACAACAAAGCTGTGAGAATTATCCCCACTTTATAGATGAGGAAACTGAGGCTCAGAGAGGAAGTGACTTGCTCCAGTTTACACAGCAGGAAGCAGCAGAACCTGGATTTGTTGTACCCAAGTGGTCTGATTCCAGAGCTCGCCCGCTGAACCCCTGCTCTTGACTACCTCATCTTAGGAACAACTTTCTAACCCGAGTTCAATGAGTCATCATTCTTTTCTTCATAAATGCTGCCTTTGCACTTGTCATTTTTTAGCATACTGGATGAACTATTTCGAATCTTATAACGAGAACACCTGCCACCTGCAAGCAAGTGTCTGGAGATTATAGGATTCCTGTAAACCCTTCAAAGGCAATAGAGCCCAAAGTGAAATAACTTCTACATAATACAGAATATGCTTTCAAGTCTTCCGCTCAGAGTCAGATGGCATCTCACAATCATGAAATGTAAATTATAGTCATTCATCCACCCATTCATTCTTTTTTGTTAATATTACTGTAAGCATCTATTGTGTGTAAAACTGGAGCGATCATATAATTTTTCATCTAAACCAGAATGAAAGGGGGCACTACTAATAATTCTACCAGTTTAACAGATGAAAACTGGGACCATGCTGAGCAAACCAGGATGTCTCTTCTCCCTGAAAACCCTGTGTCTGAGACATGATCTCATCCCTCAAGGAACTGAGAGAGTCAGGGAGACAGGAGAACAAAGAGGCAAACAGATGGAATAGACACTTGATAAATATTTGCTGAATGGAGGAATGAATAAGGCACAAAAGCTGTGGAATCATACATACACGCGTGTGCACCCACACACACAATTATTTCCAGCCAGGAGAGTGACCAAGGGTGCCCTTAGTGTTCATCTGGGCTAGACTGTTGAATGAACGCAGGAACGCATGACTGGGCAGAGAAGGGAAGAAAGGCTGCCGAGCTGAGCAAGGACACAAAGGGGTGTAAGTATATGACAAGCTTGACAAGCTTGAGAAATGGTGAGTATAGGGAATGGCAAAGATATAGACTGAAGTCATACTGGAAATACTAGGTTTTGAGCAACGGGAACCCCCTGAAGGTTTGGGGCTGCTGCAGTCACATGACCAATCCTGTATTTTAGAAAGAGGACAGTAACATATATTCCTTTGTTGCTATTAAGAAACTACCTGAGGAGGGATTTCCCTGGTGGCACAGTGGTTATGACTCCGTGCTCCCAATACAGAGGGCCCAGATTTGATCCCTGGCCAGGGAACTAGATCCCACATGCATGTGCAACTAAGAGTTCGCATGCCACAACTAAGGAGCCTGCCTGCCGCAACTAAATAAATAAGTAAATAAATAAAATATTTTTTAAAAATACACATAACATAAAATATTTTAAAAAAAGAAACTACCTGAGGAATGATCAAACCATGGTACATCCCATTTATATATTTTGTAGCATGTAAGATGAAATAGATCTATGTGTACTGACATGCAAAGAGCTCCAAGACAGAGCACTTGATATATAAAAAAAACGTCAAGCAAAGCCATGGATTTCCGTAGACACATATATGTGTATACACACGCAAAGAAAAAGGTATGGGAGCAATCCCATGAAACTGACAATAGTAATCACCTCTGGGAAAAGAAGCGTGACTGAGGGGATTTAAAATTTATCTGTGTTGCTTGAAATTTTTACACAGTGAGAATTTAATTACATATGTACTTTTAAATAAGTTTTAAAGTCGCCTGAAACCCTTGGCATCTTATTTATGCTGAAGTCTTTCCATCCTGATTAGCATAATCTCTTTCTCCTAATAATTCACAGTTCTCTTTTACCTTTTTTCTCCCCCCAGCTGGGCTTCCCACCACCAGTTGAAAATTGATAGCTCCTTACAGATACTAATTCATTTTCTCCTCCTCCCTGTGAGGTGACTATGATTTTTTTTCCCCCATTTTACACAATAGGAAACTAAGGCACAGAGAGGTTAAGTAACTTGCTGAAGGTCACGTAATAAATGGCTGTCCTCTCTCCGCCCCGGGTCGCTGCAGCCTCCACCGCTTTCGGGCCTAGCAGCCTGAAAAAAAAAAGAGAAAAGGATTAAAAAAAAAAAAAACCAAAACGCTTTAAAATCCATCAGGGACTTCCCTGGTGGCGCAGTGGTTAAGAATCCGCCTGCCAATGAAAGGGACACAGGTTCGAGCCCTGGTCTGGGAGATCCCATATGCCACGGAGCAACTAAGCCCATGCGCCACAACTACTGAGCCTGCGAGCCACAACTACTGAAGCCCGTGCGCCTAGAGCCCGTGCTCCACAAGAGAAGCCAACCGCAACGAGAAGCCCACGCGCTGCAACTAGAGAAGCCCGCGCGCAGCTACGAAGACCCACCACAGCCAAAAATAAATAAATTAAATAAATTAAAAAAATTTTAATCTTAAAAGAAAGAAAAAAAAGAGCGAATCCTCCTCGTAGGACCCGCGGGGCAGTCACTTTTGCACGCTTCCGGCCTGCCCGCTGCCGCCGTACCTAGGCGTCCGTGGGTCCCCGTCCGTTGGTGCAATGGTGAGCTGCTCGCGCGCCCGTGTTCACGCGCCTCCGCCCGCCCCTGGCGCGCCGGCCTCCGCTCTCCATGTGTCCGCGCAGCCCTTCTCCCGCCCGGCGTGGGAGGCGGCTGCGCGCTCCAGCCGCCCCGGGCTTGCCGAGTGGGCACCAACAAGTATTTGGTTTCCCTCTTCTCCGGGCTGCTGTAATCTTAAACGGCCGGGAGCCCGGAGGCCGCCGTGGGCACCACTGGGTTGCCTCTGGAAGAATTTTTGTAATTTGGAGGGCAGTCCCCGTTTTAATTTTTTTCATTTTTTGAAATTGGGAGCTTCCAGACCAGGACAGCTGAAACTTACAAACTCCCAGGGAGCGCCGTATTGTTTTTGAGAGCCTTTTGTCTGCGGTTTGACATTCTCATCCGGACTGTCCCCGAACTCCTCTCAGGCCCTCCCCTCGGAGCCGACTCCAGCTTCTCTGAGCTTCACGGCCACCTGTGAGCCGCGGCACGGGCCTTGGCTCGGAGGGGAGCCCCCTTTGTCCTGTGTGGTCTCTCTAAGAAGTCCTCCTGGCGGGGCTCGGGGTGGTGGGGAGATGAACGCTGCGGCCAGCAGCTACCCCAGGGCCCCCCTGTACGTGGGTGACCTGTACTCGGACGTCACCGAGGCCACGCTGAACGAAAAGTTCAGTCCTGCGGGGCCTGTGCTGTCTGTCTGGGTCTGCCGCGATATGCTCACCCGCCACTCCCTGGATTATGCCTACATCAACTTCCAGCAGACAGCTTTCGCGGAGCGGGCCTTGGATACCGTGAACTTTGATGTGATTAAGGCAAAGCCAAGCCGTATCATGTGGGCTCAGAGGGATCCCTCTGTGAGAAAATTTGGTGTGGGAAATACCTTCATCAAGAACCTGGACATACAGATAACAAGGCACCGTATGATACTTTTTCTGCTTTTGGAAACATTGTCCTGCAAGGTGGTGTGTGATGAGAACGGCTCTGAGAGTTATGCCTTTGTCCACTTTGAGACCCAGGAGGCTGCCGACAAGGTCATCGAGAGGATGAACGGCATGCTCCTCAATGACCGCAGAGTGTTTGTGGGCAGATTCAAGTATCGAAAAGAGTGGGAAGCTGAGCTTGGAGCCAAAGCCAAGGAATTCACCAATGTTTATATCAAAAACTTTGGGGAAGAGGTGGATGATGAGAGTCTGAAAGAGCTATTCAGCCAGTTTGGTAAGACTCTGGGTGTCAAGGTGAGGAGAGATCCTAGTGGGAAATCCAAAGGCTTTGGCTTTGTGAGTTACAAAAAACACGAGGATGCCAATAAGGCCGTGGAAGAGATGAATGGAAAAGAAATCAGTGGGAAAGTCGTTTTCGTCGGCCGTGCACAGAAGAAAGTGGAACAGCAGGCCGAGTTAAAGCGAAAATTTGAACAGCTCAAACAGGAGAGAATTAGTTGCTATCAGGGGGTGAATCTCTAAATTAAGAACTTGGATGACACCATTGATGGTGAGAAGTTAAGGAAAAAATTCTCTCCTTTTGGATCAATCAGCAGTGCTAAGGTGATGCTGGAGGATGGGCGAAGCAAAGGGTTTGCCTTTGTCTGCTGCTCATCCCCTGAAGAGGCAACCAAAGCAGTCACGGAGATGAACGAACGCATTGTGGGCTTCAAGCCACTGTATGTTGCCCTGGCCCAGAGAAAGGAAGAGAGAAAGGCTCAGCTGACCAACCAGTATACGCAGCGGGTGGCCAGGATGAGAGCAGTCCCTGCCAATGCCATCTTAAATCATTTCCAACAGCTGGGGGCTACTTTGTGCCAGCAGTTCCACAGGCCCAGGGAAGACCTCCGTATTACCTAACCAGTTAGCACAGATGAGGCCTAATCCACGCTGCAGCAAGGTGGGAGACCTCAAGGCTTCCAAGGAATGCCAAGTGCTATACGCCAGTCTGGGCCTCGTCCAGCTCTTCGCCATCTGGCTCCAACTGGTAATACTCTGGCCTCTCGCGGCCTCCCTACTACCGCTCAGAGAGTCGGATCTGAGTGCCCAGACCGCTTGGCTATGGACTTTGGTGGGGCTGGTGCCGCCCAGCAAGGGCAGACTGACAGCTGCCAGTCTGGAGGTGTTCCCACAGCTGGGCAGAACCTAGCGCCTCGTGCTGCTGTTGCTGCCGCTGCTGCTCGGGCTGTTGCACCTTACAAATACGCCTCCAGTGTCCGCAGCCCTCACCCTGCCATCCAGCCCCTGCAGGCACCCCAGCCTGCAGTCCATGTGCAGGGGCAGGAGCCGCTGACCGCCTCCATGCTGGCCGCAGCACCCCCCCCCCAAGGAGCAGAAGCAGATTCTGGGTGAACGTTTGTTCCTGCTCATCCAGATGATGCACTCAAACCTGGCCGGGAAGATGACGGGGATGCTGCTGGAGGCTGACAGCTCGGAGCTGCTGCACGTGCTGGAGTCCCCGAGTCTCTCCGCTCCCACATGGATGAAGCTGTGGCGGTCCTACAGGCTCATCATGCCAAGAAAGAAGGTGCCCAGAAGGTGGGCGCTGTCGCTGCTGCTACCTCTTAGACAAGGACAAAGCGATTCACAAACCAAATAACCCCTCATGGAATTCAGCTCAAGGTTTGAAGACTTCCTAGCTCGTCCTATGGACCTCAACACCAAGACCCACAAATTGCGCCTTTAGTAGGTCATTTTGTATCAAAAGGTCAATTTTGACGTGCCTAGAATTTTTCAATTAAAAGAATATATTCTCTGGGTTCTGATATGGCCCAGACAGTGTTAACTTTTTTTTTCTATTGTGAGTTTTGATTTTTTCCCCCCAGAAATTGGTTTTGTTTGATGTACCCAAGTCTTAAGTTTCTCAATAAAGAAAAAAATCTCCATAATAAATAAATAAAAATGACTGAAATAACAGGATCTGAACCTCCCAAAGGACTGCATACTTAACCATTCCATCTCCCTGCCTCTCTGGAAAGTCAACTTGCTTTTAATATTCTGCATCCCTCTGACTTCTTTTGCTTTCACTGAGCTGATATCTAGCCATTACAAATGAAATTTACCACCATTCCCTTTTTGCATTTCATTTACGTGGTTCTGTCTCTGATACAAAGGGGTGTTCAAAATTCAGACTCAGCTGGAAAGGGAGTTTTATCACATACTGTGTTTAAAAAGCACACACCCACACACATCCAGAAGACCAAATGAACTGCTAATTTGAGAGTATGCTGGTGATGTGGCAGGCAGATGAGAGCGGGACAGAGGTTGGCAGTGTGGGTGAGCTCTAATTTGTGTGTGTGTGTGTGTGGTGCTATAGGGTCCACCAACGTGACAGTCCCCAGAAGGCCTCAGGCCACTTGCTAAGTCCCAGCAGCTGAGCTGACTTCAGCTGTGTGAAACGCAGCCCCATCTGGAATGGGGGTGGCTTGTGACCTTTTTGCTCCGGGAGTTCATAGAGACTGCTCATGAAATTGGAGAAATCTGTAGCATATGATTGTCCCCATCCCACTCAGACAGAATATTTTGAGAAGTCTAATTATATAGTGAGGGTGGAAGGGAGAGGGTTTAGATAAGCCCTTTCTAAGGGCAGGTTGGAAAGGGCTGATAGGGAGCCCTGGGCAGTTCTGCGAGGCAGGGGTGCCCTCTGCAGGTAAACCAGAGGGGCTGCAACCACTGTGTTCCCATGGGCCTTGGGGGCATGTCCGTAGCCCAGCCATCCCCCTAACAGAAGATGCTCACCTCCTCACTGTGTGACTTAGGGTGAGTGGTTGACCCTCTCTGAGCCTCAGTTTCCCCAACCGTAAAGGACAAAACCCCCTACCTCATGAAGTTGCTGTAATGATCAGAGAGAGAAAATGCACCCAGACTGCTCTGCAGAGGGCCTGGTACACAGTAAGTCTTCCAAATGTGGCAGCTACTACCAGCAGAGGCAGTAGCAGCAGCAGCCCCATTATCACTGTCACTGGCATCTTGAACAATAGTAAAGATGACGACGGAGTGATCTAGCAGAGGGAGAAAGACTTCTCTGAGAGCAAGCACAGGCAGGCTGGGGCAGGGGCTGGAGGAAATCGGGGCCAGGCAGCCCGAAAGCATTTTGATTTACCAACTATGTCTATTCCAATTCTGGGAGACAGTTTTCGCCTCCTCTTCTCCCTAGAGCCCCACGGTGCCGAATTACACTGCTCCCTGGAAGCAAAATACCCCAGGCAGAGAGCTGGGATATACTTGGAGGAGCCCAGATGTTTGCAAATCTCACAGTGGTGGACCTACTCACACTGATCCACAGAAGGGACTCTTTCTACAGCTGAAGGGAAGGAAGGAGTCCCTTCTGTCTAACTTTGTCTCCTACCGTGACTCAGCCCCCAGCCTCTCTGTAAGGGTGTCCTGCTTTCCCCCTCCCTCCACCTCCCCACCTCCCCCCACCCCCCATAGATCAGAGGGCTGGACCAGGCGGAGGCCTGGGCTGTGATCACCACCGTAGGTTTCCTCCACCATTCCTGCCCACCCAGGCTCACTCCTTCCTTCACTCTGGTCCCTGCAAAGGCACCCAACCCTCTTGACGTATCCTAAAAGGTCTCTAATGCTAACTTCAGGGAAACAAACAGGGGTTAGCAAGACTAAGATAAGATGGAGAAGTTACTAAAAATAAGTAAAGGAAGAGTAGACGCTGGTCTTCACCAGGACAAAAAGGAACCAGGGTGATTGCTCCCAGTTCCCCTGACTGACTCAGTTCTCTGGTTTTTCTTGGAGAATACTTCCTTTACTTAAAATTTTGATGTTTTAATGTTACAAGAGCACCCAACACGGATTTCGAGTTAAGAATTCCTGATTTAGGGGAACTGGTTCTGCCGTTTACGACGTGGAGGATTTGAGGCAGACTGTGAGCTTTTAGGGGTTTCCACTCCTTTTAAGTGAAAAGAAGGGTATTGAGGCCTGTGAAGTCAGGAACTGGTCTGCTTTGCTCACCACTGAATGCTTGATGCCTAGAAAAGTGCCTGCCACACAGAGGCACGCAGTGACCATTTGATGAATGAATGTGATAATAACTGTCTCTCCAAAGAACTGTTGTCTGGATGTAAAGAACTTCATAAATGGGAGTATCTACTCCACTTAAGCTAAAAAAAAAAAAAATTTTTTGATGTTTTGTTTGTCATGAATTTTTTTGCATTTTTTTAATAGTGCATTAAAATATTACTTATCTTAATGAACCGAGTTTTTTGACCATCTTAAATTCTGTGCACTCACCTTGCACTAGTCCTGGCCCAGAGATTAAAGCTGCCTGGGTCTCCACTGGGCTCCCTTCTCCCCAAACAACCCACCCTTAACCCCATCTCTCTTTTCACCTTCTACAAGGAACAGGGACAGCTCACCCTTTGTTTTTATTTACTCCTTCCTTCAACCAATACTGACTACATACCTACTATGTGCTAGGTCCCGAGCCAGGCACTTTGGAGACAAAGACGCACTTGTTCATTCATTAAATGTTTTCTGGCCACCTTCTGGGTGCCCGGTCACTGTGCCAGGCTCTGGGGACACAACAGTGAACAAGATAGACATAGTTCTTGACCTCTGGTGTGAGAAGTTCAGACGATAAATATATTCGTAAAGAATTAAAAACAAACTTATTGCAGATAGCAATAAGTTCTACAAGGAAAATAAAGTGAATAGGCCATGTCCTCAAAATGCCCACAGTCTGGGGAGACAGACATATAAATGGGTAATTGTTAAACCAGGTGTTATGTACATGGATGGCAGATGCAGAGGATGTTTCAATGGAGGTGGACAAGAAGTGATTTCCTAGGGAGGAGAAAGTTGGAGCTGAATCTTAAATGGTGAGGAACTGGCCACATGGAAAAGGAGGAAATGGCACCCCAGATCCAATATGGAAGTGAGCAAAGGCTTGGAGGTGAGGAACAAGGAGGGGAGCAGAGCTGGTTTTATCACAGGGAGAGACGAGACAGGAGGGGCCAGTCTTGGAGGCCACTGGGACCCCAGGTGGGAATGCTCAGAAGACGGCTGGAAACGAGAGAGGGTCAGCCAGAGAGATGGAAGACGATGGCCCATTAGTCGAAGGCAAATAAAATTCTGAATTTTGGATGAGAAGGCCCCTGAGTCCCGGCACAGGGATCTATTGGGGTGGAGTGAGTTTTTCTCAGAGACAAAACTCTCCCAGGCTATAAAATCATCAGGTATTTTCCCCCTAAATTCAACTTTCCTTAGCCCTATGCCTGGAGGGAATCCAGTCTGGTTGCCCTAAATCACAAGACACTCAAAACATAGTTGAGTGTACAAATGACAATTGATTCTATGCTTTTTGGTTTTAATTTTTAATTTCCAGCCCTTGGAGAAGAAAGAGGTCCTGAAGCAAGATCCCCACCCATAACTGTTCAGCTTTCTCGTTATCCAAAGGCTGAAGTCTGTAAAATGGAGTTAGTTATGCCAACCCCCAAAAAAGTTGTTATGAGGACTAAAGGAGATTGCTTACGTAAACACCTTTGTGAGTGATGGAGTTCAGAATAAACATAAAGCCTCTAGCTAACCGGCGAAAAGCAGTACTTCACTAGCTAGACAAGTGGAAACAAACCAAATAACTTTGGGTCTTATCACAGACACCTTGGGAAGATATGTCAGGAGCAGGCCATGAAAATCTCTAAGTCCTCCTGTAGCTGTGCCTTTCTGGAATCCCAAAGTTCAGGGCGGAGGTACAGCTGCCCAGGAATTTATTTCTCCATAAATTTGAGCTCCCCAAATCCCCATGAAGCCCAGGAATGATGTGACTGCAGGGCGCGTGGGCCCATTGGCACCAAGAGCACCTCCATAAATCAAGGTCTCACTCCCGCTGGCCTCAGACTGCTTTTTCCAAGGTGACTGGGCAAAGCAAAAGGGTAGTCACTAACCTAGGAGTGGCATCTGCCTCTGAGAAGAAAGAACCCTGCAAATGCCTACAGGACCAATTCTCTAGAAACACATCCCTCAGAAGGAGAGGTCGCTCTTCCTTCATCTCAGAAGGTAATGCAACCAGGAGGACTTCAAGGGAGGGTGATAATCTTCCCATGAGTTCATCCAATTTGAGTAGCCCCTTGAGGCAGACTTGGAGGAGCCCTATTCCAGTGCGGGGTCGGCCCCAGTGAAAAGTCAAGGTGACCACAGCCCTGTCACCAGTTACCCCTAGGGCAGCCGCCCAAGGCAGCCCCCCAAGGCAGCCATGTGAATCACAGAATCTTACATCAGCTGGCACAACACCCTGATGATACAGGCAAGGGAACTATAGGCCGGAGATGGGGAGGGACTAGTCCAAGGTCACACAGTCTCCAGGGGAAGGTTCAAGGTTAGACCCAGGGGTCCTGGCTGTTTCTTGTGGCCTCACTACACACCTCCTCTAATGAGGCCACATGGCAGATCTAGCCCAGGACTCCAGAAACTAAGCCTCATCCACCAATTCATTTGGCCACCTTAATTGCTCCAGTAGCATCTAAATTATGTGAGTGTGGAAGCCAAAGAATATAAAAAGGTGCCTTTCACAAGGGTAGGGGATTAAGAAGTACAGACTACTAAGAAAAATAAACAAGCTACAAGGATGTACAGTACAATACAGGGAATATACCCAATACTTTATAATAACTATAAATGGAGCATAACCTTTAAATTTTGTGAATCGTGTCATACACCTGAAACTTATATAATATTATACATAACCTATAACCTCAATTTTTTTTTTCTTTTGGCCATGCCACGCAGCTTGCAGGATCTCAGTTCCCTGATCAGGGACTGAACCCTGGCCTTCGCAGTGCAAGTGCCGAATCCTAACCACTAGGCCACCAGGGAACTCCCTGAATGTTTTAAAAAGGTGCCTTTCAGGGACTTCCCTGGTGGTCCAATGGCTAAGACTTCACGCTCCCAATGCAGGGGGCCCAGGTTTGATCCCTGGTCAGGGAACTAGATCCTGCATGCCGCAACTAAAGATCTCCCGTGCGGCAAAGATCGTGCATGCGGCAATGAAGATCCCATGTGCTGCAACTAAGACCCAGTGCAGCCAAATAAATCAAAATAAATATTTAAAATATATATATAAAAAAATAAAAAGGCGCCTTTCTTGGACTTCCCTGGTGGCGCGGTGGTTAAGACTCCACCTGCCAATGCAGGGGACACGGGTTCGAGCGCTGGTCCGGGAAGATCCCACATGCCGTGGAGCAACTAAAGCCGTATGCCACAACTACTGAGCCTGTGCTCTAGAGCCCGCGAGCCACAACTACTGAAGCCCGCACACCTAGAGCTCATACTCCGCAACAAGAGAAGCCACCGCAATAAGAAGCCCGCGCACCGCAACGAAGAGTAGCCCCCGCTCGCCGCAACTAGAGAAAGTCCGCACACAGCAACGAAGACCCGACGCAGCCAAAAATAAAACATAAATAAATAAATTTATTAAATAAATAAAGAAAAGGAAAATAAAAACCTGCCTTTCATATGTGAAAAACAAGTGGGCAGAGAAGGAAAAACATCATCCTGGGAAACACAGGTACCTGCAAAGTTAGCTAACTACATGAACTGCGGGAGGTGACTGAAGAGACCATGTGACTTGGAAGACAGAGGCCACACCTGCCCAAGGTAATCAAGCCCCCAGAGTTGTTACCGATCAGTGTTCTTGGCCTCCTTAATAGAAATTGATAAAAGGCCAGACAAGAAATTCAGGCAAGGCTTTATTGGGGCTCCTGCTGCAACAGTGGGGAGTGAGAACAAGTTACAGGTTCCCTTGCTGGCTCACTGAGGAGGGGTGAGCTGGGTTGGGGTGTGTCCAGGGGTCAGGCCAGGGGGGTGGCTTAGGGGATCTGTCCTCCCCTTTGGTGGTGGTGTGTGCGGAGGGCATGGGCGGTACCCTGCTTTTGCTCCCGGCTCTTCAGAAGTGGCAGTTAGGTTTTTGGTCTTTTTGTATCTTGTTGTCCATCATTTGCCCAAACTGCACATGAATGCAGTTATTTTTAGTCCCTTATAGTTTCTTTATATTTTGTTGCTCCAGGAGCCATTTGTCCAGGTACAAGCACTGCAGAAAAGGGTCTCAGGTCCCAGGTCCCAGGTCTGAGATGAACTAAGCAGGGGTCTGGGAAAAGCAGCTGAGATGACTGAAATGGAGCCTTAAAACACAGTCACACAACCTACTGTATAGCACAGGGAACTCTACTCAATGCTCTGTGGTGATCTAAATGGAAAGGAAATCTAAAAAAAGTGTGGATATATATATATGTATAACTGATTCGCTTTGCTGCACAGCAGAAACTAACACAACATTGTAAAGCAACTATACTCCAGTAAAAAGTAATTTAAAAAAAAACACACTCACACACACAACACTTTCATAGGACTGTTGTGGGGATTATGTAAGATGATGGATCATAACGTCTGGTACATAGCAGGTGTTCAAGAAATGGTTTCTGACACTAAATGCCTAAGCCATGAAGGGCCTGGTTCCCTTCTCGCCCCTCTTTTACAGAGCAGAGCTTACTGTATTGCAATCGTCCAGTTGCTTGCCTATTTGAGAGTAAATTCAGTGAGGGCAGCAACCGCGCCAGGCTTCACACACTGTAGCACCCCAGCTCCTGGCACATAATAGGTGCTCCAGGCAGATTTTTGAACAAACGAAGGAACGAACAAACAAATGAATTGAGGCAGGAGATAGATGGGCCCCAGGCTGAACAGTTTCTCCTCTGTGGACAGAAACTCCATAATAGCAGAAACTCCATAAAAACAGGATGATGGAGGAGTTGGGCCCTGACCAGATAAGAGATAAAAGACCACCTATTCCTCATTCTTGGAATCAGGGAGACCTCCTCGACTACACATGTGCAGAAAGGCTCCTTGGGGGCTTCCGTGGTGGCACAGTGTTTGAGAGTCCGCCTGCCGATGCAGGGGACACGGGTTCGTGCCCCGGTCCGGGAAGATCCCACATGCCGCAGAGCAGCTGGGCCCGTGAGCCATGGCCGCTGAGCCTGTGCGTCCGGAGCCTGTGCTCCGCAATGGGAGAGGCCACAACAGTGAGAAGCCCACGTATCGCAAAAAAAAAAAAAGAAAAAAGAAAGGCTCCTTGGAGGTCAAAAAGGGAGGAGGGGAGCGCCACCTCATAGTAAGTGATGTGAAGTACCCATAGGCCTCTTCACTACAATCCATCTTGGCTAAGAGATGTGCACGCACACAGAGGAGGACCCTGAGATATACCAAATACCGACTCAGAACCAGGCAAAGCAAGATGACTAATCAAAGGAAACCCGGAAGAAATGCCCCATAAAAGTGATTCAAACCAAAAGGGTGCGATTCTCTCTCTGAGTCCACCCGTGTATCTAGCCACACGTACTGTACTCTTTTTTTTCTCCTAATAAACACTTTACTTGTTTCACTACTTTCTGTCTTTGTGGGAATTCTTTTTCTGCAAAGCTGAAGAAACAAGGCCTTGCCACTGACCAGTGGTCTAGTGGCTAGTTTTCGTGCTCTCACCGCTGCGACCTAACCTCAATCACTGGCCAGGAACTGAAACCCTCTTTCAAGCCGCTGCAAGGCGGAGGCCACCAGAGATCAGAATTAATGAATGAATGAATGACACTTCTGTCGGTCATCTTTGAAGTCCCCGCGGTTCATTCACCAACCCCCCTGATTTGCCCGCCACTAAGGGGGTTCTCAGGATGTGGGAGTGTTGAAACCTGGACAGTCTCAGGCAAACCGCACTGTGTCTGACAGAACTCAGCGACAGAGTTGAGTGACGTGATTGATTGATAAATGTTCAGGAAGAAAGGGGTTAAAATCGGGATAAGGGGCTTCCCTGGTGGCGCAGTGGTTGAGAGTCCGCCTGCCGATGCAGGGGACGCAGGTTCGTGCCCCGGTCCGAGAAGATCCCACATGCTGCGAAGCGGCTGGGCCCGTGAGCCATGGCCGCTGAGCCTGCGCGTCTGGAGCCTGTTCTCCGCAACGGGAGAGGTCACAACAGTGAGAAGCCCGCGTACCGAAAAAAAAAAAAAAAAATCGGATTAAGACTTGTATTAGATGGCTCCGCCCCATCATGCTCTTTGTCCCACCCCTTTCCACTGCCCTCCTTTTCAGACTCCGCCCCCTTCCTTGAGGAAGGTCACCTTCCAACGCGGGAAGCCAAGTGGGCATGCGCTGAGCCCACCGCAACTGCGCACGCTCTTGTTGGCTTTCTCCTCCTTCCCTCCTCCCCCTCAGAAAAACGGAAGCCGCCTCCCACTCGGTGGTTCCTGCGCGGCTAGCGGGTCCTCGGTGGATCCTGGCTCGGTGCCGCGGTGCTCGGCGGGACGCCGGCGGAGAGTGACAGGGGTTAAGGGGTGGGGCTCGACGTCAGGATCCAAGATGGCGGCGGTGGTCGCAGTCTCCTTGAGGCGCCGGTTCCCGGCCACAACCCTTGGCAGAGCCTGCCTGCAGGTGAGCTTCGACTCTGGGGTGGGAAGGGCAGGGATGAAAGTCACAGAGATGGCTTGCAGTTGAGGGGGCGGCGGAGGAGATTGAGGGGAGCACAGGGCCAGGCCTCAGGGAGGAGGATACCAGCTCCCGTTTGCTCAGGGCTCTGATTTTGGACGGGAGCATACCTGCTGGTTATCATTCTGCACCTCTCTGCAGCCTGTGAGTTGGTCTGGGCGGAGAGGACTTTTTTAGACATAAGAATAAAAAAGAAGTTTAGAGAGGGGATTTGAATTGCCCAAGGTCACATGGCGAGCGAGTGACGACTGGCTTGGAAGCAGAATTCGAGTCCAAACATTTGAACGCCAAGCCCTTTTTCTGCCACCAAACCATCCCCTCTGAGAAAGAACGCCGGAGCGTGAAGGTTGGGACTGGGAGGCGAGGCACTCCTCCGGGGTGCAAAGGTTGAGGGCTCAGTAAAGAGGGGAAGGGAGAAACGGAGGAAAATCCACTCAGCCCCCTGAGGATCTATCTGGGTTCCTTAAAGCAGCGTCATCCTCTCAGTATCCCTGTCTGTAAAGGACGTATCATAATACCGACAGAGTTTGGGCTTGGATCACAGGTACAGAGCTTGGCACTGCTCTTGTTTATATTATTGCGGGTGCATTGATACGTTTCCTCCGCGCCCCTTGTATTGTCAGGAAACTACACACTTCTGATCTGCATTCTAAATGGAAACAGGTAGAAGGGGAAGGGAAACTGCCATTGCAATCTGTGTATATCAGGGACTGAGGTATTACAAATATCTTTCAAATCTTTTTTCCTCCTCTGGGCTCCTGAAAAAACCCTGTAAGGTGGGTGAGCAGGAATTCTAACTTCCTTTTTAGAGATTTGAAAACTGAGGCCCCAGAAAGATTTTTTTACTTGCTCAAAAATATCGCAGCCAAGAACCAGTTGTTCCAGGACCTAAACTCAGTGTTTTGAACATAATGTGTGACAAACTCCTAGCACAGATCTGGGCACATGGTAGGTGTACAAGAAATATTCGGTCCTCTCCTCTTCTTGCACTCCCATGAGAATACGTCTCATCTTAAGAAACTGCTCTGGCTGCGCAGCACCGTGCATATGGCCCATCTTCTAATGCTAGCTCTTTCCACTATGCTATACGTGAACTTAGACGAGTCATTTTACAGTCTCCCTGAGAAGCAGGGCTGAGAAAGAGGACTGCCTACCAGAACCTCAAGCTGGTGCCCTCTGAACATTAAATTGGTGATTGGTAACGACATTTTTACCAGTTCCTTTTATAGCTGCTGAGCAGGCAATTAAGTTGTGAGAACCCCACCAATGAGAGTGAGTACTAAAGCTCAGGTCCCTCTTCCAAGCATGAATTATAGGAAAGGCTGGTTTCATAGGTCAGTGTTGCAATTCCAAGTGAGGCCATTGTAGGGCCTCCTGAGGGCAGAGAAAATAGAAGATTCCCACACACATGCACCCCCTTGTAGGAATATGCATTCAGACCCACAAAAGCCACCTAAAAAGTAATGAGCTTGGTGTATTAGCTCTGGGTACATTCAGGTTCCTAGGAGTCTAGGACACAGTAGGATTTCTCTTCTGAATTCCTTTTATTTAGTTTGCACCACCGAACCACAGTTCTGCCTGTATTTAACTGTAATGTATTAACTGTTGTTTGTGTTGTTGCCTCATTTCTTCGTCTAGACTCTGTATTCCTTGAAGGCAATTACCACCTACTTTCAGTTGTGTATATCATTGCTCCTAGCACTGGCAGGGCGTAGGATACCTATCTGCCAATCAGAATAATACGAGAACTGGTACGGTTGCCAATACTAAAAAGCAGAACTTATTTTCTGAGCCATGCTAGAAACTTGGCCCTCTAGTTAATCCTATGAGGTAGATTTTAATACTCCCAACCTTCTTACAAAAGAGGAAATAAAATCAGAAAGGTTAAGTAATTTGCCAAAGAACATCCAGCTACTAAGTGGTAGAGCTTGGATTTGGACCCATGCCACTCACGCATCTAGCTCCAAGCCTGCTCCTTAAGGAAGATTTCCTAGGGACATAACAAGCTGCCTTCAGCATGATCCAGAATTCCCCCTTCTCATCCTCCGTCCGGTTTCAGTCCAGTTGTTGATGATCTTGCTTCTTCCCTTAAATTATAAACTGGGGGTTTCATCTTATCCAAGATTTCTTACAAAGGTGCGCTAAGCCTTGAATACTCACTAGTTTTGTAGATTGAGGTAGAAATGCTTTTGAAGGACCACCCCCCCCCGCCCCGCTCCCGCCACCTTGGTCATGGGTTTGTGGTATAAATTTCCGGACAGGCTACAAAGAAAAAAAAACTCAAATTTTTGCCCACCTCCCCACTTCCTCCTGTATATCCTCCTTTTCTGCCTGTTACTGTGGGACAGTCGGCAGCACTCCACTGGCTGCCCTTCACTCGTGCTCTCTGTCCCACTGCTTATTCAAAGATAGCTCTCCAGGGCTTCCCTGGCAGCTCAGTGGTTAAGAATCTCCTGCCAATGCAAGGGACATGGGTTCAAGCCCTGGCCCGGGAAGATCCCATATGCCCCGGAACAACTAAGCCCGTGCGCCACAACTACTGAGCCCACTTGCCAAACTGCTGAAGCCTGCGCACCTAGAGCCCATGCTCTGCAGCAAGAGAAGCCACGACAGTGAGAAGTCCGTGCACTGCAATGAAGAGTAGCCCCGGCTCACCACAACTGGAGAAAGCCCACGTGCAGCAACAAAGACCCAACACAGCCAAAAATAAAAAATAAAATAAAATAAATATATAAATTTATCTTTTTTAAAAAAAGGTAGCTCTCCATGAGAATTCCCTGGCCGTCCAGTGGTTAAGACTCCACGCTTCCATTGCAGGGGTCATGGGTTCAATCCCTGGTCAGGGAACTAAGACCCCACAAGATTTGTATGTGAAAAAATAAAGAGGCAAAGATAGCTCTCCAGAAAGTCTCCCCTCTCCCCTGCCTTACCAGGTTTTCCTTCTCTGTTGGATCAGCAGCAGCAGCACACAGCATGGTGTAATTTCTTCCGTCTTAAAAAAAAAAACAAAGAAAAGCTGGATCCAGCCACCACCCCAGTTCTCCACTCATCTTTATAGAAAAATGTCTCAAGAGGTGTCTAAACTCGCTGACCACAGTTCATCTCCCCACATCTTCCCATGAACCTATTCCAGTCAGACTTTTCACACTTACCACTTCACGGAAAGTACTTGGGTCAGGGTCACCAGTGACCTTGGCTTTATTAAATCCAATGTCAGTCCTCAGTTCTCATGGTACTTGGCTCTCTGAAGCATATTGTTCACTCCCTCCTCAAAACACTTTTTTTGGCCTGACTCCCAGGACATCCCAGGCTTCAGGTTTTCCCCCTTGCACGTTGGCAGTTCTTTCTGTCTCCCTTTGCTGATTTCTCCTTTTTGCCCCAAATTCTAAATGCTGTGGCTCAGTCCTTAGGCCTTGTCTTTATAGACACTCCTTTGGGCTTTAGAAACCTCCTAAATTTATGTCTCCAGCCCAGACTTCACCCCAAATCTTCAGATTCAGATGGCCACCCAACTATGTTCTCAAAATCTCCTCATGGATATTTAATAAACTTTGCTTGCCTAAAACCAAAATCCTGCCACACACACCAACTTTCCCTCCCATCGCAGTTGATGGCAACTTCATCCTTCACGTGGCTTGGGCCAAAAACTTTGGAGTCATCCTTACTCTTTGCCTCACTCCCAATCTGTAAGCAAATCTGTCAGTTCCTTCTTAAAGTGTATTTAAAAACTAACTGCTTTTCACCATTTCCACAGCCACCAGCCTCGTTCAAGCCATCATCATCTCTTAGCTGATTATCGCAGTTACTTCCTGCTTTTCTTGCTTTCATCTTTGCACCTCTACATTTGGTTCTCAAAACAGGAGACAACATGATCCTTTCAAAACTTGTCTTTGTCACTCCTCTTCTCAGAACCTTCCAGTAGTTTCCCATCTTACTCGGGGTAGAAGCAAAAGTCCTTCGAAGGCCCTGCGTGGTCTGTTTCTTCCATTAACGTCCTGATTTCCTCTCCTGTTCCTGTCCCTCTCACTCACTCCATTCTCAGCTACCACCGGCGCCTCGTTTCTCCTCAGACACATTCCCACCTGAAGATCTTTGTGCTCCGTGCTCCCTCTGCGTTCTGTGCTCTTCCCCTAGATTTATGTGTGGCTTGCTTACTCACCTCCTTTGGGTCTTTGCTCAAGTGTCAGCTTTTCAGTGAAGTCTTCCCTGGCCACCCCATTTAGAGTTGTCTCCAGGATCCCTATTCCCCTTCTACCCCTCCCTCCACCCCCATCATGGCATTTATCACCACCTGACAAACTATAGGTTTTATTTGTGTGCGTCTCCTCCAATCACTGTGTAAGCTGCACAGGACTGGGATGTATGTCTGTTTGGTCCTTGATTCCCCCAAAGCCCAGAACAGTCCCTGGAGCATAGTAGTTGAACAAATAAGTGAATGACTATATCTGGACCAACTACCGCCTAAAATCTTGCTGATTGTGTAAGTAGAGTAAAAACTTTTGCTCTGTGGATCTTTTGGGGGAGAGGAATTATCTTTTTGTGCTGTTCTGTTTTGGATTTGCATTTTCACCACTATATAGCAGCTAAAAGGTTGGACTTTGGAGTCAGATGACCTATGTTTGAATACTGGCTCTTCTGTTATATGACCTTATTCTCATTTTTTAATTAAGAATAAAAAACTTTCCTCATAGAGATGTTGTAAAGATTAGACATAATTTAGTATGACATCTGGCACGTGGTAAGGGCTGAGTGATGAAAGCTATTATTATTACTTTCTACTACATAGACACCTACAGAACAAATTTTTAGATTTCTTTGTTTGGGGAATGTTGTTTTAATCACAGCTCCCATAATCCTGTGGATTAACTCTTAGTTCAGCCCTCAAGGTGAACAAAGTTCCATCACTTTTAGAACCACAACCTGCCCTGGCCATTTTGATTTCAGTATCTTCTCTCTTCATTCCTTTTAGCCCCCCCTTACCCCACCAAATGTTGTATAAAATACGTTGTGTACAAAACTCAAAATGAATTTAAATTGTTTTGGAAAAAAATTAGTGACACTTTGGGGTACCCCAAAACTTATGTTGGGCTTTATCGCCTTCAGATATTCTGTTGTGTGGGGTTTTTGTTTGTTTTAATTTTTTTTTTTTTTTTTTTTTTTTTTGGCTACATTGGGTCATCGTTGCTGATCGCAGGCTTTCTCTGGTTGTGGCAAGCGGGAGCTACTCTTTGTAGCGGTGCGCGGGCTTCTCATTGCGGTGGCTTCTCTTGTTGTGGAGCACAGGCTCTAGGCGCATGGGCTTGTTGTGGCTCGTGGGCTAAGTAGTTGTGGCTCGCGGGCTCTAGAGCGCGGGCCCAGTAGTTGTGGTTCACGGGTTTAGTTGTTCTGCGGCATGTGGGATCTTCCCAGACCAGGGCTCGAACCTGTGTCCCCTGCATTGGCAGGCAGATTCTTAACCGCTGCGCCACCAGGGAAGCCCCCCTGTATATTTTTTAAAGGCATTTTATCCCTTTCCCCCTACTACCTGCCTCAGGCATAGCAGCTGCCCACTCTGGGAAACAGTTGAGCAGTTTCTTAAAAAGTTAAACATATAACTACCATACAACCCAGCAATTACACTCCTGGACATTTATCCTAGAGAAATGGAGACTTATGTTCACACAGAAACTTGTCCACAAATGTTCATTAAACTGTATTCATGATAGCCCAAACCTGGAAACAACCTGCATATCCTTCAGTGGGTGAATGGCTTAACAAACTGAGGTGCATCAGACCATGGAACACTACGTGGTAATAAAAAGAAAGACTGTTGAGGCACATAACTTGGCTGAGTCTCTAGAGAGTTGTGCTGAATGGAAAAAAAGCCAGTCTCCCAAAATTACGTATGAGATGATTACATTATATAACATTCTTAAAATGACAAAATTACAGAAATGTAACAGATTAGTGATTGCTAGGGGTGAAGGAGTAGGAATGGGAGGCCTGAGGGGCATGGCTGTGGCTGTAAAAGAGCGGATCTTTGCCGGGCTGGAAATAATGTTCTGTACCTGGACTATATCAGTGGTAATACTCTGGTTATGATACTGTGCTGTAGTTCTGTACAGTGTTACCACTGGGGGAAATTGAGTGAAGAGTACACGGGATCTCAGTATTATTTCTTATAAATGCATGTGATTCTACAGTTATTTCCAAATGAGAAGTGTAATTTAAAAAACTAACAAATCTATGGGTATATGCAACAACGTGAATGAGTCTCAGAGCATCGTGTTGAGTGAAAGAAGCTAGACTCAAGATGTATTGTCACATGGCATGTATGTGAAATTCTATAAGAGGCAAATCTGTAGTGATAGAAAGCCGATCAATTGCCAGGGGTAGGGAGAGAGTGCTGACTGCAGAGAAACACTAGAGAACTTTCTGAATGGAAATATTCTGTCATAATTGTGGTAGAAGTTATATAACTTTATCAAAACTCACCAAATTATACACTTAAAATTAGTGAATTTTATTGTAATGAATATACCTCATTAAATCTAACAAAAACAAAAAAGGGGGTGTGTTAAGCAAGCGAAAGCGGCTGGAGCTAATATCTTCAAGAGGGAATTCCCTGGTGGTCCAGTGATTAGGACTCCACGCTTTCACTGCCGAGGTTGCAGGTTCCGGGCAACTAAGATCCCGAAAGCCATGCAGCGCGGCCAAAAAATAATAATAATAATGTCTTCAGGAATCTTTTCACTTCCTCCACTTCCTCTTAAACACCACAAGGTGGCATTAGCCAAACGTTCCTGTCATTTCACATTGGAGCCCCTAGTGAAGAGTGTTCATTTGCAGAAATGACTTTCCTTTTATTAAGGATCTTAGCCAGCTTGGTGATAAGATAAAATACAGCTTTCATCCTCACCTTCACTTTCATTTTCTTCATATATTCTCTTCTTTTATGCTGAGAGCTGATATTTTCAGCTTCACTTAATTTGGGGCGGTTTTTGCCAGCAAGTAATAAACTCCATTGCATTTCTTGTAATTACTCAGTTAACCTTAAGAGTTTTTACTTTCTTTAACAGTGTATAAGAGAAATAGCTGGCCTGGAATACCATCTGAATATTTCTATCTTCAACTTATAAATGCTCTTTGGACTGGCAGGATCCCTCATCACCATAGTGGAAGCTCAGCAGGACTTGTTGAGACCTTGTTTCATCTGCCTAAATGCAAAAGGGCTTCAAGAACTATGGGATGGGGGCAGCTTAGCATTACAGTTAAGTCCCTTACATACGAACAAGTTCCGTTCGAGAGCGCGTTCGTAAGTCCGGTTTGTTCGTAAGTCCAACAAAGTTAGCCTAGGTACCCAACTAACACAATCGGCTATATTGTACTGTAATAGGTTTGTAATACTTTTCACACAAATAATACATAAAAAACAAACACAAAAGATGAAGACATTTTTAATCTTACAGTACAGTACCTTAAAAGTACAGTAGTACAGTATAACAGCTGGTGTACAGGGGCTGGCATCGAGTGAACAGACAAGAAGAATTACTGACGGGAGGAGGGAGAGGAGGTGGGAGATGGTTCCTTGCTGGAACCAGATGCACGTTCGCACGTTTGAAAGTTTGTAACTTGAAGGTTCTTATGTAGGGGACCTACTGTATACAGTAAGTTGTTAGGACTCCGCGCTTTCACTGCCGAGGACCAGCATTCAATCCCTAGTCGGGGAACTAAGATCCCACAAGCCACACAGCGCAACCAGAAAATAAAGTAAAAAAATAAAATTGTATTAAAAATTTTTAATTAAATTTAAAAAATTGATAGACTGAGTAATGCACATTACCCTCCCTTATCCAATCAACTGAAGGCCTCAGTAGAACAAAAGGCTGACCCTCCTTCGAATAAGAGGAAGTTCCTCCTGCCTGACTGCTTTCAAACTAAGACACTGATTTTTTTTCTTGCCTTTGGACTTGAAATAACGACTCTTCCTGGGTCTTGAGCCTGCTGGCCTTTGGACTAGAACTATACCATTGGCTCTCCAGCTTGCCACCTGCAGATCTTGAGACTTGTTACCCCTGTAATCACGTGAGCCAATTCCTTATAATAAATCTCTTTTCCTATATGTGTATATATATGTATACACCATTGGTTCTGTTTCTCTGGAGAACCCGAACTAATACACCTGCCCTTAAGGAGTTAAGACGTAAAAAGAAAACGGCACCAAGAAGAGACCTGAGAATGTTCACAAATGAATAGTACAGTGTTTAGGAACATGGGTTCTGGAGCCAGACAGACAGACCTGGGTTCCAATCCTGGCTCCACTCACCAGCTCTGTAATCATGGGCCCATCACTTGATCTCAGAGCCTCATTTTTCTCATCTTTAAAATGAAGATTCAATGGAGTAATTAATATAAAGCATTTAATTTGGTGCCAGGCAATAATAGTGTTTTTTTTAACGAGTATAAACTTAAATATAAAACTTTTTTTTGAGCAACAGCACCCTTTTTGCAAATATGTTTTTATGGGGAGGCTGTTCTGGCTGAAGGAGTGAGGGAAGTCAGGCCTACCCTCTTAACCTTATCCTATCCCGGCAGCCCTTGGGTGGCACTCTAGGATTCCTTGGCTCGCTGTGTGAAACCCACTGGCAGGGACTGTAAGTGCCCAGGAGATGGAACAGAATCATCAGAGAGAGCAGGTCTCAGCTGTTTGTTAGTTCCCTAAATTTATTTTAAGATACAATATTCTTTATCTTGTTTCCTGCCATAATGCTATGGATGGAATGTTTGTGTTCCTCCAAAATTCATATGTGGAAGCCCTAATCCCCACTGTGGTGGTATTTGAAAATGGGGCCTATGAGAGGGAATTAGGGTTAAATTAGGTCATGAGGGTAGGACCTGTATGATGGGATTAATGCCTTTATAAAAAGAGGAAAAGACATGAGATCCCTTTCCAACATGCGAAGATAGAGCAGGAATGTAGCTCTCTGCAAACCAAGAAGGTCCTCACTAGACATCAGATCTGCTGACACCTTGATTTTGGGCTTCCCAGCCTCCAAAACTGTGAGAAGTAAATGATTGTTGTTTAAACCACCCAGTCTTTGGATTTTTTTACAATGGCCCAGACTAAGACACCTAATCTAAAAACACCAGCATCTCATTTTGACAACTGCAGTGGCTTTCTAACTGGTTTCCCCAGATGTCATGTGACAATTCTTCCTTTGTAAGCCAGTGATGTTCTTCTCAAAAAGAAAAATGATTGTGTCACCCACCTGATACATTTTTATTAGCTTCTTATTGCTCTTAGGATAAAATGAAAACTTACAAGTCTTTCTTAACTTCCTTGAGTCTGCCGCTCTTCCATCCCTTGTCAAGTCACCCTGCTTTACAGTGGACTTTTCTCTCTGTCCTCACAGGTGCCTGTGCTCTTCCCCACCCGGGCCTCTACATGTGTTCCTAGGTTTATAACACCCTGTTCTCCTTCCCCTTCATCCCTATACATCAAGCCTCAGCTTAAGTATCATTTATAGAGCCTTCCCCGACCACTTAGACTAGTGCAAGTCTCTGCTGCATTCTTCCCTCTCTACACTTTATTGTGAATATTTCATTTCTTGTTCACTACAAAGTAGATTCTATAAGGGCAAAGGCTATGTCTGTTTTATTAAGCACCATTTCACCAGCCCCCAGCACCATGTCTGGCATATTACAGGTACTTAGTATTGTGTGTTGGATATTGGATGACTGCCTATTCCAAGACTGTGTCAGTAATGTGTGGGTTTGTATCCAGTATTGCAGTTTATAGTGGCAACTAAATGAAGGACTTATCTTGCATTTTTAATGATTTTTTTTTCCTTCTTGTGAACTTTTTAAATTTCAGGCCTGCCGTGGGGCCCAGACAGCTGCAGCCACAGCTCCCCGAATCAAGAAATTTGCCATCTATCGATGGGACCCAGACAAGACTGGAGATAAACCTCATATGCAAACTTACGAAATTGATTTGAATAAGTGAGTATCTCTCTGAAAGCTAGGTATTTGATAAATGAAGGTGAGCTCTTGATCTATTTCAGGGACATGCTTTTCCCATCCTTGGAAGGTTTAAAAACAGATTATCCAATGGCTCTGGAATTTATCATCTATTTTTAAAACAAGGTAGATACCTGATTGAAAAACATAATACCAAGAAGAACAACTTTTACAAAATTCGTTTCCTTCCTGCAAATCAAAGCATAACAGTTTCTAGGAATACTGACAGAGATGGCATTATGCATAGTATCTGAAGTCATTAACACATTAGCAATTTAAAAATACTCAATGTTTTTATGTTAATTTATGTATATGGACCTGTGTATTCTGTAACAGTGATAAGCGGTGTAAACTTGGCTGGAATGGTGATAGGCCAAGATAGGGTGTAGTTTAAATATTAAAAATGATCCATACTTATGTATTAGTTTTCTGTTTCTGTCGTAATAATTGCCGCAAACTTAGTGGCTTAAAACAACATAGATTTATTATCTTATAGTTCTGTAGGTTAGAAGTCTGGTAAAGTTTTCGTGACTAAAATCAAGGTGTCAGCAGGCTGTGTTCCTTTCTGGAGACTAGAGAATCCGTTTTCTGCTCCTTCGAGCTGTTGGCAGAATTTAGTTCCTTATGGTTGTAAGACCGAGGTCCCTGTTTTCTTGTTGGCTAAAAGCTGAGAGCCATTCCCAGTTTTTAGAGAAACTGTATTCCTTGGCTCATAGTGCACATCTTCAAAGCCAGCAACAGCACGTTGAGTCCTTCACATTACCAGTCCTGAACCACTCCTCTTCCATCTTTAAAGAATCTCCACAGGTAGCCAAAAGGAAAGAAGAATCTAGTGGGCTGTGCTCTAGCTTCCCACCACTCCACATCTCCACCTCCCAAGTAGAACCAGCGCTGTTTTGTTTTATGATCTGTTTTATTTGTAAATGAGTAAGTATTTCTTTTGAACAAAAGCTTCTATGGCACCAAAAAAATTGTTTGAAAACCACAGGTACTTTAAATGCTTTTTTTAAACTCTATCAACACACAAACTCTTTTAATAAGATAGAGTTAATTGATATATAATCTTCTTCTCAGACAAAATTATCAAATATTCAGCAACCAAAAATTATTAATAAAATTCAAAGAAAGGGAAATTGTATAGGCCACATTTTCTGACCGTAATACAATAAAACTAAAAATTCATATTAAGAACAAAAAAACCCTAATTACTTGGAAATTTAAAGCACTCTTTTAAATAACTACTTGATTAAGGAATAATAAAAATATTATTATCAGATACTTAGAAAATAAAAACATTGCAAATTAAAACTACAGAATGTGATTAAAACTGGAAGAGTTAAATTCATAACTCTGTTCTTAACGATAAAATTTAAAGTGATTGCGTTTACTTCCAGTAATGGCAGAATAGTTTCCCTCATACTAACCCTTCAACAAATAATAACTGTACACTCTGGTTTATAAGATAAATATAAGAAGCAATGACCTGAAGGCACAGGAGAGTGACCAAAGCAGGCAGACACTGGAAGGGAGTTGACACTTGGAAGTATAGGGTGTTGCTTGGATAAATAAACGGTTTTTGCATGTTTTGTTTTGTTTTTTTTTTAATATTTATTTATTTATTTTTAGCTGTGTTGGGTCTTCGTTTCTGTGTGAGGGCTTTCTCTAGTTGCGGCAAGCGGGGTCCACTCTTCATCGCAGTGCACGGGCCTTTCACTATCACGGCCTCTCTTGTTGTGGAGCACAGGCTCCAGACGCACAGGCTCAGTAGTTGTGGCTCACGGGCCTAGTTGCTCCGCGGCATGTGGGATCTTCCCAGACCAGGGCTCGAACCCTCATCCCCTGCATCGGCAGGCAGATTCTCAATCACTGCGCCACCAGGGAAGCCCCCTGCATGTTTTTTTTACCTGAGGGCAAGCCCCGGTTGATGTGGGAGTGCAAGGGCTAAAACTCGATTTAAAAAAATCACAGTCTAGGGACTTCCCTGGTGGTGCAGTGGTTAAGAATCCGCCTGCCAATGCAGGGGACATGGTTTCGAGCCCTGTTCCAGGAAGGTCCCACATGCCACAGGGCAACGAAGCCTGTGCGCCATAACTACTGAGCCTACGCTCTAGAGCCTGCGAGCTACAACTACTGAAGCCCACACGCCTAGAGCCTGTGCTCCACAACAAGAGAAGCCACCGCAGTGAGAAGCCCTCACACCGCAACAAGGAGTAGCCCGCGCACCACAACAAAGAGTAGCCCGCGCACCACAACAAAGAGTAGCCCCCGCTCACCACAACCAGAGAAAGACCACGCGAAGCAACGAAGACCCGATGCAGCCGAAAATAAATTTATTGAAAACAAAGACAAGAAAACCCCACAGTCTTAGTGTGGTCACTAGCTTGAATGACCAGATGATATACTTGGAAGCTACCATAGCACCAGAAAATGAGGGGGAAATCCTGGAAAGAAGTACAGAGGGGGAGCCCCAAATTCTATTTATGAACTGTGCCCAGACCTTGAGTTCAGCCATACTAATTGTTGCTTTAAAAAAAAATCAGGGGCTTCCCTGGTGGCGCAGCGGTTGAGAATCCGCCTGCTGATGCAGGGGACACGGGTTCGTGCCCTGGTCCGGGAAGATCCCACATGCCGCGGAGCGGCTGGGCCCGTGAGCCATGGCCGCTGAGCCTGTGCGTCCGGAGCCTGTGCTCCGCAACGGGAGAGGCCACAACAGTGAGAGGCCCGCGTACTGCAAAAAAAAACAAAAAAAAAATCAGGCCGTACTGAGGGCACCGGCAAAAGCGGGTGCGAGCGGGTGGCTGGTGGAGCTGGTGTGTCGGGTGGGCGGGCCGGAAGCTGAGTCGCCTGAGCCCGCAGCTTCCAGCACCCTGACCCACGCTCGGCTTGTCACTGGAGGGACGGTGGAGGGGCTCGGAGCAGCCGCACAGCGAGGAGCGGCAGCAGCGGCCTCAGGTCCTGAGTCTCTATAGAAGCTGAAATCCATCAATCTCCGTTCTTCAAAATGCAATGAAATGTACCAAAGACTGTATTCCGACTGGCATGTAGGACATGCATGGAACCAGATAAAGCTGGTCTTTGGGGACACTGTCAAAACATAAAGGAGCCATTACTTTTATATACGTCGGAATCCAGAGTGGTTTGGGTACCGGGCCCTCGGAAACGATGGCTGCACTTACCTGCTGCCCAGTGTGCTGCAAAGGAAAGGAAGCCATTCATTGCTCATACACGCCAACCAGGGGTCCTTCACCATAAACAGTGGGAGCAGGATATCTTACCCAAGAGGGTTCTGTCATCCAGTGCTACATCCCCAGGAACTCCCTCCAAAAAAAGGAAGAACCTGATCCTTTACAAGACAGATCAGTTAGTCCTTACCAACGATTTAAGACAACATTTAGGGCTTCCCTGGTGGCACAGTGGTTAAGAATCCGTCCGCCAATGCAGGGGACAAAGTTTCAAGCCCTGGTCTGGGAAGATTCCACATGCTGCGGAGCAACTAAGCCCGTGCGCCACAACTACTAAGCCTGTGCTCTAGAGCCCGCGAGCCATAACTACTGAGCCCACGTGCCACAACAACTGAAGCCTGTGCGCCTAGAGCCCATGCTCCGCAACAAAGAGAAGCCACCACAATGAGAAGCCGGTGCACCGCAACAAAGAGTAGCCCTCTCTCACTGCAACTAGAGAAGGCCCGCACACAGCAACAAAGACCCAACACAGCCAAAAATAAAATAAATAAAAATAAATAAATTTATTTTTTAAAAAAAGAAAACATTTAGATAATATGGGAAAGTTTTGATTCCAGTGCATCTAATAACTTTCGGTGTTTGGTTTGGAATGTTTTATTATGCAGCCATAAAAGGAGTGAATGTCGTTCCTTTTCTAGAACTTACTGGGTTACCTGACAGCGTAGTAAACATTCTGAAAAATTCCCAGAGTGGAAATGCACTAACAGCATATGCCCTGTTGAAGATTGCAATGCCTACGCAGTACACTGTGACCCTGGGGGGGACCTCCTTCACTGTGAAGTATCTGCGCAGCCACGGCTACATGTCGACGCCACCTCCTGTGAAGGAGTATCCGCAAGACAGGATGGAGGAGACAAAAGAGCTCCTCACAGAGAAGCTGGAGGAGACAAAGGACAGGCTCAGTGAAAAACTGCAAGAGACCAAAGGAAAGGCTTCTTTTAAGAAAAAAGTGGAATAGGGTGCCTTATATACCAGGTTATAGACAGTTCCTGCACTTTAACCCTTGGAGACTATGGACAAAGGTACATGCTCTTGATTATTTTTTTGGTTAGCAGCCTAAATATAGCAGTTCTTTGAGGGTTAAAGAACTAAGATAACTTTTTAAAGTTAAACATCACTAGAAAAATCAGTGTTTTTTCAAAAGAAAAAATGAATCCAGTATAAGAATTTCACGTCTGTAGCAGCGTTAAGCAATCGTCCATGTCTTCAGTCATCCTTGCTTTGTGTTTAGATGCAGCTGCTCTCTCCTTGAATAGCTGATGCAGCCCTCCACAGATTTAACTCTAGGTCTTCATCTTTGTTATTCATTGAGGTTTTAACTATATTCAGTTCTCAATGTGGAGACAAACTGTTATCATCAGAACTGTTTGTGAATAAGAGGATATTTAGTCTTTCTATAAAGACAGTATATAACGGTTACATACCAGTTAAAATGTAGGCTTCATATGAAGAAAGCTGAATGAAAATTGGGTCATGTATATGTAAATAAGATGTATTGGTTATATGTAAATGAAAAATTGACCCTTTAAAAACGATTTTTACCTGAAGCTTGCCAGAATCAAATTTTTTAAGCAAATCTGTGCAGCGTAGCACTTTCTCACCCAGAACGTAAAACTGTAATTCCTGCATCATGTCCTCTCCAACTGATCTCTCAGAGGAAAAGGGAAAATCATCACACCTTAAGTTTATGGTGGAGATCAGACACCCTTAGCAGTTCCTGGAGCTTGTGGTTCTCAGCAGTGCAGGTTTGGGAGGATGGGACCTGCCTGTCCCTGCCACCTGGTCTCCACCAGCCAGAGTCGGTCTTGATTCCATTTTGGAGTAAAATTTTAAGGTTGTAGCCGCTGTTTTCCTCTTGCATTGAAACATCCTTACTTGAGCATTTTACTTGAATTTTCTAAATAGCAAAGCTGTCATTAAAACCTGCTTGGAATGAAATTCAGTCATGTCAGATGTGGAAGTTGCTGCAGTTTGTGTGGGTGTGTTTGAGGATGTGTTTGTGTGTTTCCTCTTGCTCTGCCTTTACTTCAGTTCTAACCTTTGAATTGAAAGAGGGAACGGGCCTCTTTCTAGACTGTCTTTGTTATGGGTGATCTGATAAGGCAAGAGAATGCCAGAAATAGTCCCACAGGCATCACTGCTGTGAGGCTGGGTTTTCGTATTAAATACTGAGTTTGGCCAAATTTTGAGAATACGTTAAAGGGAAAATAATGTTTACATTTGATACGTCTAATCATTATATTGGCTGTGCTGTGGTTGGACTCTTCTTTGTGGGGGTGGGTGGAGTGGTGAGGGGGCAGGGCTCACTCTGCCACATGCAGGCCTGATAAGGCAGGATGGTTTGTCTCCTGATACAGATCGAATGTGTGATTTCAAATTGACAGCACATCTTCAAATCCAAAAACAGTGAACATGTTTTAGCTTGTTTATTAAATAATTCACATTTTTGAGTATATTAAATGCTAAGATAGATATGAACGAATTTGTTTATTTTTAACCACTGAGACTGCCTGGTTTAAAATCATGTGTTATATGAAATTTACTTTTCACGTTGCATAGGGCGTGTTTTCCAATGAGGATAAATTGTGGGTTTTAGAAGCACTAATAATCCTGAGTTTCCACCTTTGGTTCAGCCCATTTGAGATTTGTTGCCATCCAGTTTCATAATTGTGTTGTGTTTGTCCAGTTACAGAAAGTGAGGCGCTGGGGAGTGCTTTGAAATTCTCTAGTGAAACATTCTCTGAAGGTGTTAAAAAAAAAAAAAAAATCACTCTTCTGAGAAGCGTGATACAGTCCAGGGTTACTACAGCATGTTACTCATAAGGTCCAGCATACAACCCAAAATTACTAATCATACAAAGAAACAGTGAAAAGTGAAAAGACAATCAGTGGAGACCAGCCTTGAAGCAACCCAGTTGTGGGAACTAGCAGAAAGGATTTTAAGCAATTATAATTGTGTTCATAGATAAAGGGAGATACGCTCATGATGGGATAGGAAATCTCAGCAGAGAGTTAGAAACTATTGATAATTAAAAAGGACCAATGGAAAATCTGGAACTGAAAAATACAATATCTGAAATAGAAAATTCACTGGATAGGCTTAACAGCAGGTTGGAAATGACAGTAGGAAGATTTGGTGAACCTGAAAGTAAATTACTAGGAAGTGTCTATTCTTAAGACAAAAAGGAAAAAAAGATTTTTTAAAAAGAACCTCATTGATCCATGAAACAGTATCAGAAGGTCTAACACACGTGTAATTGGAAGTCCCAGAAGGAGTGGGGTGGGAGAATGGGCAAAAAATATATTTGAAAAGGTAATGGCCAAGAATTTCTCAAACTTGTGAGAAACATAATTTACATATTCAAGAATCTTAGTGAGGGCTTCCCTGGTGGTGCAGTGGTTAGGAATCCGCCTGCCAATGCAGGGGACATGGGTTCGAGCCCTGGTCTAGGAAGATCCCACATGCTGCGGAGCAACTAAGCCCATGTGCCACAACTACTGAAGCCTGCACGCCTAGAGCCTGTGCTCTGCTACAAGAGAAGCCACCACAATGAGAAGCCCATGTACCACAACGAAGAGTAGCCCCCGCTCGCTGCAACTAGAGAAAGCCCTCACAGAGCAACGAAGACCTAATGCAGCCATAAATAAGTAAATAGATAGATAGATTTTTTTTTTAATCTTAGTGAACTCCAAGCCCAACATAAATAAATAAATAATAAATAAATAAATAGAATCTTAGTGAACTCCAAGCAGGGTAGATATACAGAAAACCACCCAAGCACATCATAATCAAATTACTGAAGGTAAAAATAAACAAAATCTTGAAAGCTATGAGAGAAAAACACATTGTATGCAGGGATATGAATGATTGTTTACTACTCATCAGAAATTACAGAAGCCAAAAGACAGTGGAATGTCTTCTCTAAGTTACTAAAAGGAAAGCTCTGTCAACTGAAATTCTGTATTCAGCAAAAAGATCCTTCAAGATGAAGATGAAATTAAGATATTTTCAGATAACAAAAAGTAAAAGGAGTCATAGCTTCCTGTACTGCGTGAAAGAGGAAGTTTTTCAGGCTGAAGAAAAATAATACCAGGTGGGCCAGAGACCTATGCCACATGAAAAAGGAAGTTTTTCAGGCTGAAGAAAAATAATGCCAGGTGGAAACTCAACTCTTAGAAAAGTAATAAAAGGCACTATATATGATAAATACAAAACCATTTTTAACTTTATTAAAATAGATATGACTGTTTAAAACAAAATCATAGGGACTTCCCTGATGGTCCATTGGGTAAGACTCCACGCTCCCAGTCCAGAGGGCCCGAGTTTGATCCCTGGTCGGGGAACTAGGTCCCACATGCATGCTGCAACTAAGAGTTGGCATGCCGCAACTAAGAGTTCGCCTGCCACAAGTAAGAAGTCCACATGCTGCAACTAAAAGACCCAGCGCAGCCTAAATAAATAAATAATAACATGTTTTAAAAACAGAACAAAATTATAACATTGTCTTACATAAAATATAACATACATAGAGGTTGGAATGTTGTTACATGAAATGGTACAATATTAACTCTAAATAGACTGAAAAGTTAAGGACATATAATTCTAGAGTAACCATTTTTTTTAATGCAGAGAGATATATAGCTAAAATGGAATTGGAGTATATAAATTAAATATATGTATACTAAAATGGAATTCTGAAAACATTTACTTAATCTAAAAATACTACTTAAAAGAAGGCAGGAAACAGAGAACAGGGAGAAAGTGTTGGGACAGATAGTAAAATGATAGACCCAAATCCAACCATATCAATAAGTACATCAAATGAAAAGAGACTAAACACTCCAATTAAATGGCAGAGATTGTCAGAATAAGTAAGTACATCAAATGAAGAGACTAAACACTCCAATTAAATGGCAGAGATTGTCAGAATAAGTAAGTACATCAAATGAAGAGACTAAACACTCCAATTAAATGGCAAAGATTGTCAGAATAAGTAAAGAAGCAAAGCCCAACCACATGCTATTTACAAAAAAATGCACTTTAAAAATTTTTTTGGCCACACTGTGGGGCATGCAGGATCTTAGTTCGCCGACCAGGGATCGAACCCTCACCCCCAGCAGTGAAAGTGTGGAGTCTTAACCACTGTACTGCCAGGGAAGTCCCCCCAAATGCACTTTAAATATAAAGACACAGATAGGTTGAAAGTGAAAGAGTAGAAAACAATATACATGCAATCTGCATTAAACATAAAAAAGAGTGGCTATGGTAATATCAGATAAAGTAGACTACAAGGCAAAGAACACTACTGGAAATAAGAGGGAACATTTCATAATGATAAGGGGATCATTTTATCAGGAAGACATAACAATCATAAATGTGATTATGAAATACACATTCTTTTTAAGTGCACATGCTACATTCACTAAGATACTGGGCCATAAAACAAATTTCAATAAATTTCAGAAAGTTGGAATCTTACAGGGTATAATCTCTGACCACAGTAGAATTAAAATTTAAAGCAGTAACAGCAAGATATTTTAGGTATCAAAGCAGAAATCACAAGGGAAATTAGAGAAGATATTGAACTAAATGATAATGAAAATATAGCATTTCAAAATATGCAAGATGCATCTAAAGCAGTGCTTAGGGGGAAAATTATAGCTTCAAATGCATACATTAAAAGAAAAAAGGTTTAGAATCAATGATCTAAGATTCTACCCTAAGAAGGCAGAAAAGTAAGAGCAAGGTAAACCAAAAGTAAGTAGAAAAATGAAATAATAAAAATAAGAGCAAATAGGATGGGGGCTGGGGGTAAGACAGCTGGTAGAAAAAAATAAAACCAAAAGTTGGTTTTTTTGGAAACAAATTTGATCATCTCCTAGCCAGACTGGAGAAAAATAAGAGAAAACAAAATCTCAGTATCAAGATGGAAAGAGAGCCTATGGATATTAAAATGATACCGAGAGTATTATGAATAACTTTATGGCAAATTCAGTAATTGATGAAATGGACAAATTCCTTGAAAAAATACAATTTACCAGATTGACATAAGATGAAATAGAAAATATGAATAGTTCTATGTTACAGAAATTAAATGTGTTATCAAAAACATTTTCACACGGAAAACTCCAGGCCCAGGTGGCTTCACTGGTGAATCATATCACACATTTAAGAAAAACCTAACACAAATATTCTTTCAGAAAATAAACAAGGAATATTCATTTCCTAGTTCATTTTATGAGGCCATCATAACCTGATACCAAAATCTAACAAAGACATTACAGAAGCGAAAATTACAAATTGGTATAGGTCGTGAACATAGACACAAAAATCCTCAAGAAATTTTAGCAGTTCAAATCTAGCAATCTATAAAAAGGGATAATGCCTTAATGACCAAGTTTCAGTTTATCTCAGGAATATGAAGTTGGCTTAACACTGGAAAATCAATCATTGTAATTCATCATATAAAGGAGAAAGGAGAAAAGCCATAACTCTGCAAATTTGAAAAAGAAGGAGACTTCCTCAACCAGATAAAGAGTATTTAGGGACTTCCCTGGAGGTCCAGTGGGTAAGACTCCACGCTCCCAATGCAGGGGGCCTGGGTTCAATCCCTGGCCAAGGAACTAGATCCTGCATGCATGCCGCAGCTAAGACCCGGCACAGCCAAGATAGACAGATAGACAGGTAAATAAATAAATAAAAATGAATCTTTTTTTTAAAAAAAAGAGTATGTATGGAAAAAGCTACAGCTAACAACATGCTTAATTGTGAAATATTGAATGCTTTATCCATAAGACCTGGAACAAAACAAAGATGTCCACTCTCCACTTCTATTCAGCATTTTACTGTACATTCTAACTAGTGCATTAAAGGCAAATGAAAGAAAAAACATGAAGATCGAAAAGGAGGGAATTAAATTGTCTGTAGTCACCAATAACTTGATTGTTTACATATAAAATTCCAAGGATCCAAGGAATCTACAAAACTACAAGAACATACTAAGTAAATTTAGCAAGGTTGCAGGATACAAGGTCAATATGCAAAAATAATTTTTTTATACTAGCATCAACCATTCAGAATTTTAAGGTTTTAACCAGGGAAATTAGGCAACAAAAAGGAAGAAAAGGAAATTGGAAAGTAAGAAGGAAACTCTTTCTTTTCACAGATCACATGACCTTGTATATAGAAAATCCTAACAAATTCACACCAAAAAATTATTAGAATCAATAAATTAGTTCAGCAAAGTTGTAGGATACAAGATAAGTATATAAAAATCAATTGTATTTCTGTACACCAGCAATGAACAATCCTAAAATAAGAAAATGATTCCATTTACAGTAACATCAAAAAGAATAAAATACTTAGGAACAAACTTGGCAAAAGGAATGCAAGACTGAAAACTATAGAACATTGTTGAAAGAAACTAACAAAGACCTAAATAAATGGAAAGATATTTCATGTTTCTGGGTTGGAAGACTTAATATTTTTAAGGTGGCAGTGCACCCCCAAGTTTATATACAGATTCACTGTAATCACTCTCAAACCCCAGCAGCCTTTTTTTGCAGAAATTGACGAGCTGATCCTAAAATTCATATGGAAATGCAAGGGACAAAGAATAGCCAGAACAAGCGATTTCTATGTACCAAAATGTTATTTGCAGCATTGTGTGTAACAGGGAAGGATTTTAAGTGTTCTTCCATAGGAAAATGGTTCTTCCATAGGAAAATGGTTCTTCCATAGGAAAATCGTTCTTCCATAGGAAAATGGTTACGTAATTACAGTCCCTTGGCCGAGTTGTTTTGAATGAAAAAAGCAAGATACTATCATATATATATTGCATTTTTTAAAGTCTGAGAAAATTTATACCAAACTCTTAATATTGCCTACCTATTATGAAATTTAGCATGAGACAGGTTAAGGGAAGAGCTTTAGCTTTTTAGCTATTTATATTTGAAATTTTTATAAAATGCAAATACTAACTTTTGTAACTTAAAGAAAACGAATAAATAGAATTGATGTACATAATTTAAAACATGCCAGGACAAGAATAGACAGATCATTAGAATAAAAAAAGTTCTAGGGAATTCCCTGCCAGTCCAGTGGTTAGGACTCCATGATTTCACTGTCGAGGGCCCATGTTCAATCCCTGGTCAGGGGATTTTTCCCCTAAAGATCCTGCAAGCCACGTGGCGTGGCCAAAAAAAAGAAAAAGAAAAGAGTTCCAAAATAGACTACATTATATATAAAATTCTAGTATAGAATGGGGCGGTTGGAGGGGGAGCATCACAAATCAGAAGCAAAAGAGGGTTTAGTCAGTCAGTGATTTGGGGCAGTTGATTAGCAATTTTTGCAACTTGGGGGAAATAATTTTAAAATGGAAGAAAATTCAAAATATTCATCAAACCTCAGGAAGGAGTGTGGTCTTTTAGACTTAAAAGAGGATAGTATCATAAGGGGAAAAGTGGTCAGTTTTTAACAATGTAAACATTTAAATTTTATGTGTGTTTGAAAATTTTGATTACTGGGGGTTTCCCTGGGGGGCCAGTGGTTAAGACTCTGCGCTGCCAGTGCAGGCAGCGTGGGTTTGATCCCTGGTCGGGGAACTAGGATCCCACATGCTGCGTGGAGCGGCCTTTAAAAAAAAATAAAAGTGAAAAAAAATTTTTGATTACCAAAATCAGAAGTCAGATAGCCACTTGCTGGTTGAGGGCGGGAGCAAGATTAGCAACAGATGTACTAGATGTGTGATGCTGTGGTATATATTTGGTCTTGTTCTGTCTTCTAAAACCCTTGTAATCCTAAAGAATAAGAACTATAGGGTCATCTTTTGTTATATTTTGTTTTCGTTCCCAGTTCCTGAAATAGCTTCAGAAAATAATAAAGGTGAAATGGGTATCTTTTGTTATTCATAACAAGCCCCTTTCAACCACACCTGAGTTTATATTAATGCGATGATTTCTTAAAAAGCCCCTAGATAACCACTGGATGGGGGCTGGTTGCTAGGGAATCCAACCATGTGATTAGAGGGCTGGAACTTTCAGCCCCATCCCCTGACCTCCCAGGAGGGGAGAGGGGGTAGAAGTTGAATCAGTTACCAGAGACCAGTGGTATAGTCAATCATCCCTACGTAATTAAGCCTTCATAAAAATCCTTGAAGTACAGAGAGCTTGGGTTGGTAAACTCCAGGAGGTGCTGGGAGAGTGGCCTGCAGGAGAGGGTATGGAAGCTCTCCTCCCCTTCCCACATACCTTGCCCTGTGTGTCTCTTCCATTTGGCTGTTGCAGGGTTGATCCTTTTATAATAAACCAGTAATCTAGTCAGTAAACTTTTTTTTTTTAATTCTGTGAGCCACTCCGATTGATAGTGGCAGAATTGAGTTACGCTGTGGGACACCCACTTGGTGTTGCAGAATTGCTTGGTATGGGAAAGACACCCACACATTTGGTGACCAGAAGTGAAGTATTGGGAGTTAGTAGTACAGAAAAACAGAAGAGTTTTTGTTTTAGAAGATGGTAGGCTCAGATCTTTAAAAGAAAAAAAAAAAAAATCCCCAGACTTCAGTAAACAAAGAGGCAAAGAACATGGACAGACTGAGTCTATAGAATTAGTCCACTAGAATGAACGCTCTGTGCGGGCAGGAATTTGCATCTGTTTTGTCCTCTGGTGTATCTCTAGCACTTAGAACAGAACCTGGTACAGAGCAGGCTTTCAGTAAATAATTGGTAAGTGAGGAAAGCTCAGTGAATTTATGACAAATATTCAATCACTGTAGTATTCAGAGATCTCAAATTAAAACACTGACAGTAATAACTTCTCCATTCTCAGAGTAGCAGAGGTTTTTAAAGGTTACAATTCCCAGTGTTAGCAGAGGTACAGTGAAAAAGGTATAGCATATTGTTGGTAGAAATACGTACAGATAATGCAGGTATGTTAACCAACCTTATTATGGTAATCATTTCACTATATATCAAATTACCATGTTATACACTTTAAATTTACACACTATTATTTGTCAGTAATCTCAAAGCTGAGGGGAAAAAAGAAATAGAGACAAAGAAAGGAAATTGGAGGGGGGGGTCGCATATTTTTTTAAATCCCATTCATAGAAAATTACTGAGAGGAGCGCAGGTAGCAGTGGCAACCAGGAAGTAGATTTGCTGAGCGCTTCTCTGTGCCAGGTGCTATAACAATTGCACGTTTTGTTTTGTTTTTTAATTTTATTGAAGTATAGTTGATTTACAGTGTTGTGTTAATTTCTGTACAGCAAAGTGACTCAGTTATACATACATGTATTCTGTTAAACATACATGTATTCTTTTTCATATTCTTTTTCGTTATAGTTTATCACAGGATATTGAATACAGTTCACTGTGCTATACAGTAGGACCTTGTTGTTGTATGTTTTTATTTCATCTTCATAATAATCCTGTGATACAAATAATAATTCCATTTTACAGATAAAGAGACTGAGGCTCAGAGAGAATAAGCCATTTCCATAGAGTCACAGTCTCTGCATGATGATAATCATAGTGAGACCAAATGTCTGTGGCAGACACTGCTCTGAGTGTTTCATTTTCCTCTATGTTAATTCACCTGCAGCAGTCCTGTGAGATGTGGGCGTTGCTCTCTGTGCTTTGTAGATAGGAAGCTGTTAACTAACCATATAAAGCTACTTACTATTTTTGTCCAAAAAAATAAAACTAAAATTTGAAATAAATTATTTTGGAAAACTTTTCAGTGAGCTTTAGAAGAAAAAATAAAAACTGCCAGTATATGGAAGTTGTCTCCTAAGCTAAATATTTCTCTTCCTCTTTAGCTTTCCATTTCCTAGAAATGTATTTGCAGTGTGGCACTTAAAATGTGTAAGAATTCTGCTGTACTTAAAATGTTTAAGAATGTGCAAAAATAAAACTATGGAAAAAATTCTGAATGTGACCTGAGAAGGCCATGGATAAGAAGAGCAGCTAATATATGCAGCTGTCTCAGATCATATTTTGATAAAGTGTAGGGAGATTGAACTTCACATAAGTACAACTGGGTCTTTTATTTTTGTGAGTTTTTTTCTTTTTTTTTTTTTTGGTCAGCTGTGGTCCTATGGTGTTGGATGCTTTAATCAAAATTAAGAATGAAATTGATTCTACCTTGACCTTCCGAAGATCGTGCAGAGAAGGTAAGCATTTCCTTCCCTGTTGTTAGGCTTGGACACTTTTGTTCTGTTTCCCAAAAGAAGCCTGGGCTGGCCAGAACTGATACCAGGGGATACCTGGAGAATGGCTGCAGCGCTCTGCCAGGTGACCTTGCCACAAGTCACACTTCCTTTTCTTAGGCAGAAGTGTTGGAAATTTGAACTGTGGTATCAGTTCTGGTTTCTAAGTTTGCTTCCCTTCAGGAGCTTTCACTTGCATGGTTACTGCTTCTGGCAGTCCCTGTGAGCTGCTGCATCCTTCAAGGACCAGCTCAGATATGCTAGCTGGTCACCGCAGAGCTCTTCTTTAGGGGAGTAGTGGGGAATTTCTAGCTGGTGCTCGTGCACACTTAACACTTGTCCAACAAGGGGGACATGCGTCCCCTTCCAGCTCCCAGCATTACACGTGCACAGAGCAGGTGGTCAGTAGGAATGTTCTGGATGTAAACAGCGATTCCTACAGTGTGCTGCTGATTCCAGGCAGTGTGCATACCGACATTCTTTAATAGCTATGTATCGATTTTATGTACTAGAAAAATATAATTACTAATGACAGTGTAACAGTGATAGAAATGATTTTTAAATATAATTTTAAGGTAAAATGAATTGATTTAAAGTAAACTCCTAAGTAATCATTCAGATGGTTCTCAGGTGTGGGAAGAATCACACGGGGGTGCTCTGACGGCTAACTGATCCTGGTGGCTGTGGAACACAGACTGTGCAGACTCCATTCTGTGCACTTCACGTGAGATAGACAGGTGCTGTTACCATTTACACTCAGCGTACATGTGAAGAAACTGAGGCCCAGGGAGGTTAAGGGACTTCTGAAAGGACACAGAGATGGTGAGTCGGGAGCCAGGACTCAGCCAAAGTTGTCAGATTCCAGAATTACACTCTCAGGTGATACACTTACTGGCCGGGCTCGGAAAACCTGGGATAAAACCAAAACAGGGCAGCTGGGGCCAAGACCAAGGGCTGTGATCGAACTTTCTCCCTAAAATAACCTTCCATAAAAGAAAAAGTCGTTATAGCTATTGGCCCATCGCTCTTTATCTGTGTTCTGCTGTACATCTCAAGCATTTAAAGTCCTACTTCTAAGACATCTGTTTTGATTCAGCTAATCTTACAGGATTGGATTCAGTGTAGCAGATGCTAAGGGTATGATAGTTTGGCTGAATCCTGCTGTTTAGGGAACATTCTGCTGTAATTAAGTACCAGCCTTCCCACATAAGTCCTGACAACACAGGAAATAGACGCTTTTCAGTAAGCTTCCCCATAAAACTCTTTCAGAGCCAAGAACACAAGGTGTGGCCCATGTGGGCAAAAAAAAAAATGAGGCAGAATGATATTAATTGTGGCTACTTCTGTTTCCCTTGTAGTTTGTGAAGAGAATTTCCAGGGGAGCCTTTTTAAGAGAAGTCTCCTTGGATTTTTATTATTATTGTATTTATACCATTTCTTATCAAAGCACACTGCTCTGCTGGATGCCAGGCTCACAGAAATGTGCTGATAATATTCGACCTCTTGGGGAACTGTAGGAGTATTTGCTTAAGTGGATACTTGTGTCCTATTATACTTTTATTAAGATTAACGGGAGGGGGAGAGAAAGTTGATAACCCAGTCCAAGTTTCACAAGTAACCACATTTCTCCGGCCTAACTACTTTCAAAAAACAGCTTCAGTCCAAAAAAAAAAGAAAAGAAAAGAAAAAACAGCTTCAGAAGAAGTGGTAGCAGGGGCTTAGAGCGCGTAGTCATTTGTAACTCTGAAATACCTAGGAAATTCCGTACACAGGAAGTGAGTCCAGGCTAAGAAAATTCTCGTTTCAGGGTCCTTGGTCAGCACCTTATTTTGCTTACTTTGGTTTGGTTTCACATTAGCTCATCCTCCTTGAAAAGTCAGTGCTAAGGCAGCTTTTGTGGGTTTCATGTCCCCAGTGTAGGCTTTGTGGAGACAATAGAATGAGATCTGTCTCTGGACAGTCTGTATCCAGGCTTCAACTTTAAGATGACCAAGACAGTGTTGATTTATTTTGGGGTGTTATATCTGTTAAGAGTTTGAGTCCAGGGAATTCCCTGGCGGTCCAGTGTTTAGGACTCTGTGCTTTCACTGCCGTGGGTCTGGATTCAATCCCTGGTCAGGGAACTAAGATCCCACTAGCCTTGTGGTGTGGCCAAAAAAAAAAAAGCTTAAGAAAAATAGAGTTTGAGTTCAAATAACAGTGACTTAAAAAAAAAAAAAAAACTGGTTTTTCTCTCAAAATACATGAAGCAAGGAACTAGGACTGGTGTGGGCCCTCCGTGATGCCAGCAGCACCCCAGGCTCGTCTGTGTTCCAGTGCCATCCTGAGCAGATAGCTTCCAACCTCAGGGTTGCCTCCTGGTTTCACAACATGGTTTTTGGAACTACAGCCGTTAGATCTACATTCTAAGAAGAATGGGAAGGAGAAAAGGCAGCGGGCACCTCTGCACAGGTGTATTCCATGTCAGTGCTACTCCTGCTGGTAGAGTAAGGACAGTCGGGAAGGGAGAATTGCAGCTGGACTGCCTCCAGCTGGGTAGGGGAGTGTTAACTGTGCTGTGTCTCAGGCATCTGCGGCTCCTGTGCCATGAACATCAATGGAGGCAACACTCTCGCTTGTACCCGAAGGATTGACATCAACCTCAACAAAGTTTCCAAAATCTACCCTCTTCCACATATGTATGTGATAAAGGATCTTGTTCCTGTGAGTTCCTGCCCGTGTGTGTGTGTGTCTCCCCACCACCCCAGCACCTCCCGCCCGCTTCTTTTTTTTTAAGGGGGGCAGGAGGTATGTGTGTTGTGCTATAGTTCTTCAGGGCAGGGTTTTTTCCTGTCTTGAGTTTAGTTAAGGAATTTGAATGGCAGAAGATAAATGGCCTAGAAGGTCATCCAGCAGCTCATTTGGTGAGGATTGTTTGGGAATAACAGGGCACAGAATTTTAGACCTGGAACAGTTTCAGAAATGAAGAATTTGGCCATAACAACAAAGAGTTCATGTGGCAAATACCAGTTGGGAATGCAGCCATTCTTACGTGTTTTCATGTCTACCTCCCTATATTTGACCACCTTCCCTTTCCCTGACTGGGTGTTCTCAAGGGCATCTGAGGAGAAAGGACTGTGGGATTGGAAAGTTTCCCAAGTGGGTGAAGGAGAAATTCCCTAACCACGCTTACATGTGACCACTTCTCCTTTCGTGACCTTTGCCTGTATCAATGCCAAAGGAGGAGAGTCTGACTACTGCCTGTCACAGGGCAGGAAAGTGGGCGGTGTCCCAAAAATGGGATAAGTAGGAAAGCTAAGGAGTGGTGGTGGAATCTGACCCATTTCTTCTTCTTCCTCTTAACCTCAGGATTTGAGCAACTTCTATGCCCAGTACAAGTCCATTGAGCCTTATTTAAAGAAGAAGGATGAATCCCAGGAAGGCAAGAAGCAGTATCTGCAGTCCATAGAAGATCGTGAGAAACTGGTCATTAGTCCCTGTTCATTGTCTTGACTTGAGGAATTTTGTTGCAAAGATGTTTGTCAGGAAGTGGGGCTTAGGGGCAGAGGGGATGGGGGGCACAGCATGGGATCATGCAGAACATTCAGCGTCTTCTGGAAAGGAACTTGAGAACCATCTGTCCAAGGGTTGGACACCCATCCTATCGGGGCCAGGTGGGTAGTGAGAACCTATGAAGGGCGCAGAGAGGACCAAGGCCCTGGAGTGCTCTGCCTAGAGGGGCTCACTGCTACCGTGTTGCCAGACATTTGTCTTTTTCAAAAGAAACCAGGATGTCGATCGCCAGGTCTTGAAAAGTTGACAGCTAAATCAGAGTTACTCTTTAACCCTGTGGGCAACTAAAACACATGCCGGCTGTTTGCGGTCCTGCTGCCACCACCCTGTTTGCAGATGGGAGTGAGAGAAGCCGATAGCAAAATTGGAACTAGAACTTGGTGCTTTCCTGACACCACACGTCTAGTGACGCGGTGTGGGCTTGTGGCAGGCCCACTCACTCTTGGAGTTGCTACCCCTGGGTACAGGCTATGAAGTCTCTGCAAGTGAAGGGGTTATTAGCGAGCTTGTAGTCTCTTTCTCGTGTACACTTCTACCTCCTCTAAGAAGGAGGCACGCACACTCACTGCCTGCACACTTGGTGTCCTTTGGAGAGGAAGAAGTGGGAAGGGGACCAGATGGAGATAGGTCCCAACATCATGCCTACACGAGGGAAGGACTCGTGCTGTCTCAGGGTCACCACTTCATTCGTTTACATGACAGTCCGTTAGCAGACTAAGCGCACCTCAAGGGCAGGGGCTGTGTCTTATACCCCTTTCTGGATCCCAGGATCCTGGCATGTGCTGTCTTATCAACAAATATGAGTTGTGTGAATGAATAAATGAATTCTGCCTTTTAGGTCTGGGGGAACATGTAGCCCCTCTCCTCTTCCCCATAAAATATTAAGAAAGGAAGGTCCTGGTAAGAATGCCCAGCTCTGTTGTCATCGAGATGTTGAGGGTCAGCGTGGTGATGTTGGAATTCAGAGCAAGCAGCTGCCTTCTCTTCCAAGAGTTTCTTGTTCTCAGGACATAGCTCTGCCCAGTTTCTAACTCCAGGGAGTCTGCCGCATCCCAGGGTCCAGGTTGGAACTGGCCACCCTGGCCCAGCTTGTCATTTCACAGTCCTCAGGTAGGAAAGCTTGTAGCTTATAAACATCTCCTTGATGTACTACTTTTAGGGATTGGAGGGTTCCCCTGAGCATGTTTTCTAGGTAGTCAAAATTCACTCATTTAAATACCAAACATTTGCTTATTTAGCATTTTTCACTTCTTCAAATTAATATTGCTGAACCTAACTTTTTTTCATGATTTTAAAAGCCATAATGCTCATTATAGGTAATTGGAACAGAAAACTAATTTTCAAATAATCTATAATTCCACCACCCAAAGGTAATCTCTATCGACAACTACCCTTTTATAAGTAAAGAATATGACTATCGTGAAGGCTCTTAATCCTGTGACCTTATGCTTTCTAGACAGTGGAGCCAGTTTACACTCTCACCAGCTGCCTGAACAGAACATAAATTTTGTTGAAGACTCTTGGTTACAATCATGACCATCAACTCTGTGTCATCTGTTTTCAGCTGTCACTTCACATGTCAGCGTGCCCTCCTGTTTTGCCACTTTTAATCAGTTTCTGTTGTTCTCCAAATCAGAAAGTCCAGTTAGAACTGGTTGGGCGTGTTGAGTCAGTGTGGCAGTGTTAGAGGACGGATTTCAGAGTCAGGCCGCCTAGGGGCCCATCCCAGCTCTGCTGTTTGCAGCTGTGTGACCCTCGGCAAGTGACCTAACTTCTCTGAGCCTCAGTTCCTTACGTGTAAAATGGGAATCTCATAGCACTCACCCCAGGATTATTGTGACAGTCAAATGAGGTAGTCAGTAAGGCACATGGTGCTCGGTGCTGGTTGGCTGTTTAGGATAATGTTGATGTTCCTATCGAAAACTTGAGGTGTCTGCTGAGCCAGGGCAGCGGCTGGTGTAGACTCCAGATGCCTCAGCACTCAGGGCCTTTTTAATTTCTGCTAGACTGCATTCGAGGTGGTAAGTTCTTTTCACGTTTTTGTTTCTGTTTTTTTTTAAGATAAGTGAGGGGTATTTATTAAAGGATGAATACACTGTACTTGGACTTAAGAACTCTGGGCTCTAATCCAGCAGATGTCTAAATTGCAATTCCAAGATCTTTTTTATGAATCTGATAAATCTCTGCAAACCACTCCTAGGATCTTGCCAAGAGCACTCGCGTGCGAGTGGGCACTTCGTCCTTGCTCTGACCCCAGACCTCGCGTTTACTCAGCTCGGAACACGACCACCTCTTCCATGGTGGGCTCCTGACGGCCCTTTCTCCCCGCACAGGACGGGCTCTATGAGTGCATTCTCTGCGCCTGCTGCAGCACCAGCTGCCCGAGCTACTGGTGGAATGGAGACAAGTACTTGGGACCCGCGGTTCTTATGCAGGTAAGGCGCTCCTTCATTTCTGTAAGAGAAATGGAAACCGACGTTCTGAGGGGCGATGGCTTCCTTCTTTGGCATCCATTACAAACGGTAATTGGTTGTATCACCTTCACTTGGCTTTCAGTAAATCTGGGGCTTCATCTGCAAAATGCCTTCATTTAGTGTGGTGAGGGTCACGCCAAGGGGCGGTGGCTGCGGGTTGGCACACCAGGCCTTGCAGATGTTTCAGATGTTTCCTGTGCTGCTGGCTCTTCCCTGCCCACCTGCCCGCTTTCCCCGGACTGCATCTGTCAGAAGGCTCCCCATCTCCCTCTCACGGGATTTTTAACGTGGAAGCAGGGGAGAGAGAAATTTCGTTGAGGAGCAGTTACCCAGCTGCAAGGTTGGAAATTGTTTCCAGGCTAGTGAAAGCCTGCAGTACTGGGCTTAGGGGTTGCTTGGGAAGAAAGTAGTGTTGTTTTTCATCGTCTTTCACTATATGTGTAGTTCACGGCAGACAGAGTCACTGTCTTTGTTCCCAGAAAGCTCATACTTTTTAGATTTGTGGCCAGTGCTCTTCACAGACTCTGAAGCAACTCAAAGAAACTTCTTGTTTCTCATTTTCCCACAAAAAGAGAAGTTCTGTGGTTGTGTGACCAGTTAGCAGTACCGATTGATTCCTGGCCAAATTAAAGATTGAGTAATGAGGTACATTTGTAGCTGGCGCTTGGACCAGTGATCTGAGTTGTTGGGAAATGTAAAAGTGGTGTCCGTAACACTGCTGGAGCCGGCCCGGTGACCAGGAGCTTAATCAGTTTTCAGCTGGCTGATCTCAGGCTTCTGGGATGGGTATGCTAATCAAAAGAAGCGATAAGTAGAACAGATGTTCTCTCTGTGCAGGTCTGTTACCAGTTCACCCAAAGGCAGTGGGTAGGTGCTCTGAAGGCAATTAAAGAGAGTCGAGGACACCATCCCTGCCTTCGCTCATTCATGTTCTAGGGAGGAAGCTAATGAGCAACACGAAATCAGTAGAAGGTGATGCTTGATGGTATATTATTAAGCACCAGCGACCAGGGGCATGTGGTTCAAAGGTTGGTGGGGCTCATTAGTCAAGGGGATCAAGAGACGTTACAAAGGGTTGGGAGCCTTTCCTTGAAAGATGGCAAGAAGTAAAGTGTGGAGATGGCTTCCAAGCTGAGAATTCCTGTTCCTCTGCGCGCCTGGAGCTTTGAGTTGAACCAGAGGGCTGCTCTGGCCAGTTAAGGTGACAGCTCAGCCCACCAGTCCCCGGTTCCCCCAGGCCTATCGCTGGATGATCGACTCCAGAGACGACTTCACAGAGGAGCGCCTGGCCAAGCTGCAGGACCCGTTCTCTCTGTACCGCTGCCACACCATCATGAACTGCACGAATTCCTGTCCCAAGGTACGCGGCTGCGGCCCCCCGCGCGGCCCAGCACTGACGTGTGCTCGGCGGGGAGCAGAGAGCACTCTCCCCTCCGTGTGAGCCTGGGGGTGTTGGCGCTTAGTTGCGGGGCACAGGCTCACTCAGGCCCCCTTGAGAAGGGTTTTCAAGTCGGGTTCACACGGGCCTGGTGGGAGCCAAGGATGCCACGAGGACCCGTGAACAGGAACCTGGGTTTGCCCTGACTTTGTGGGAACCACGGGAGGAAAGCCGTCTGAGCACAGGCAGCTGTGAGGGCTACATTCCCTCTCCGGGCCCCAAGGTCTCTGTGTGGCAACATGGCTGCCGGTCTGCGCGGCTCCCTGGCAGCCAGCCTGTGCTTTCTCCTCTGCGTGTCTTTCCTCAGTCTCGGGGCTCCTGCTTGCTTAGCTTTCACTCCCTCTTCCTGTTCATACTTCCTGCTTCCTGTTCATATTCACCCTGCCTACGGCTTCAGCATCTGCCTGGCTTCTCTCAGCATTTCTCAGCTCACATTCCTCGGAGGGAGTCTCCTTGGCCCAGCTTAGCTTTCCACGGCACAGCCCACGCACGGTCAGAGCTGGCCGGCCAGCTACCGTCAGGTGCCAGCCCTGGGCCGGTCAGTGGGCGGGGAACAGCCAGGGCTGCCCTTGGAGCAGAGACTGTGGGCAGAGCAATTTCATTTTAAAGGTGCAGTGAGTAAGCAGGCAGCGAGATGGAAAACTCTAGCACGACCAGTTAGCAGCTTAAAAAAGAAAGAAAGAAAGAAAGAAAAGGCAGCGCATCTTAACAAACATGAAATCCAGACTGGGTAATTCCACAGTGTTTCAAGGGCCCCCCTTCCCCTGCCAGATGCTTCTCATGTGCCGTCGGCATTGGGGTGGGCCTGGGGCCTGGTGGGGTCCCGAGCAGTGCGGGAGAGCTCAGGCTCCGCATCCTGCTGCCTGCGTTTCTACCCAGGCTCTGCTCAGCGAGCCTTGTGGCTTCTGAGGCAAGTCATGCCACTGAAGCGCTTAGGACAGTGCCTGGCACATAGTAAGCACTTAATGGGACCTTCTGTTCGTTTGAGCCGGTCAGTCAGAAGACAGCCTCTCCAAGGCTGGGGCCTGGCTTGTGTATTTCTTCAAAATCTCCGCGGAGGATCCTGCGGTGCGCTCCTAGGCGTGAATGTTTGCATCGCAGAGGGCAGCAGACAGACCAGACAACCAAGGACAGACTTCTCTGTGTCCTGCCCTCCCCTTCAGTAAAGCAGGGGTGGACACTGGGGCTGTGAGGCTAGACATAGGCCCAGATTGTTTGAACTAGAAGGGACCTCAAAAATCGTCAAGTGCAGCCCCTTTACAGGTTCGGAAGCTGAGCCCATGAGCGGGAGTTGGGGGTGGGGGCATCTTGCCAAGGTCACTCTCAGGTTGGGGGCAGGGCAGGCCTAGAAGCAGGCCACCCGCCTCCCAGTGCCTTCTTCCTATGCCGGGACTGGGTACAGTCTGTTTACTGACTCTAAATTCCTTTTGATGGGGCAGGCTCAGCGTTCAAAAGGAAGTGCTGTGGAGGGCCTTCCTCCTTCCCCAGCCCCCTCCCCTCCTGGTATCAGCTTCCTGTGTGTCCTTCCAGGGATAGTTTGTGCTACACGCAAATGTTCCACGTGTCCTTTGTCACAGTGTCTACCTTTTCTCACTTAACACATTTCGGGGATCCTTCCATATCCGTCTTTTAAAGAGTGTCTTCTCTTTCCCTTTCTGTCTCTCCGAAGATCTTTTTTCTTTTTCTTTCTTTGCACACTTTAATTTCAGAGTTAAAGTTGTCCTTCTAAAATGAGGGGACCCAGGACTTCCCTGGAGGTCCAGTGGTTAAGACTCCACGCTTCCACTGCGTGGAAGGGGGGCACGGGAACTAAGATTCTGCATGCCGCTCAGCGCAGAGCCACATAAAATAAACAATTTAATTTAATTGAACAAGGGGACGCTTCACTAGCCTCAGATGAGTGCTTGTCTGATCTTACCAAATATTTGGTGATCTCACTTCCTGCTTCCAGGAGACTGGCCCCGCTGGGTTTAATTGCCATACCTCGTGCAGGACAGATGTTACAGCTGTGAGGCCAACTGCAGCTAATCCAGTGTTGTGGGCCACTTAACCAGTGGTGCTTAGGAAGGTTAACAGAGGCTCCTTTCTCCCACATACCTTGAGGGCTTGCAGATGCAGATTTCTGGTGATGATGATTGAATGATAATGGTAATGATGTGAAACCTTTAGAGATAACTGGCTAATTTTGACACTGTAGTCATAGAAGAGATGACTCTTCCTTGGGCTCGTTGACCTGCCACACTGAGCCTCACCAGCAGGAATTCAGTGAGACAGGGCTCCTGCCAGAGAGAGCTGGCCGTTTTCAAACGTCTAAGAGTGGAAACAGAAGAGAGCTCTTAGTCCAAACCCCTGGGTATTAAAGGACTTGGTTTGTAATCACCGTGCTTTGACCAGCTAGGTCAGGAGGTCCTGGGTCGCCCAAGGTCATGGGGTTGTTCCGTTCAGTTTCACTTACCATTTGGTATTGCTTCTCTTCTCTTTTTTCAAGGGGCTGAATCCAGGGAAAGCTATTGCTGAAATCAAGAAAATGATGGCAACCTATAAGGAAAAGAAAGCTTCAGCTTAAGTGTTCCCGTGCTAAACATGACTGTAACCAGCTCAGCTGAACGTAATTTGTATCTAATCTGAGTTCCTTCAAAGGTCTCGATTTCCCACAAATACAGCATATATAATAAAAATTTTAATAAATAAATGTTATTCTACTTTATTAACAAAAAAGCAAGCCTGTTCCTTGTACTTGCTGCAGTGGGATGTGAAGGTGCCAGAAGGAGGAGTCCTTGTCCTTGAAGAGGGGGCCAGGCCTCCAGAACTGAGCCACCATTGGGGGTGGCTACGATGGGGACAAGCATAGAATTGGTGTCACGCAGGACCTGGGGCTTGTTCCCAGCTTTGCCATTCACCAGCTGATGACACTGGGCAAGTCCCTTCTCTTTGCTACTCCATTTGCCCATCTGTAAAATGGGATTCCTAGCTGTGCCACCCTCAGCCACCTGGTGTGAGGATGCCTGCACTTACTCTGGGTGCTCAGTAAACAGTGGCTCGTCATTATACGGCACCCCAGTTTCTACAGCTTTCAGTATTAGAATTCTTCAAACCAAATCTTGGTAAGTTCTTTTCTGTCTCATTGAGGCCAGGTTACAGATACTTCCAGCACAGCTATAAGCTCCAGTTAGTTCCACAAATGACCTCCAGAGACCTCGCACAGGAAGCATGAATTCCCACCACTGCTGCCTTGGCTCTGACGCTTACTACAAAAGCGGTAACACTGAAAAAGCAAACAGTGTAAACGTTTGTCAAGTTAAAAATGGAAACTCCGCAAGTTTCACATCCCCTGTTGACAGTTCACACATGTCCTCCAGACCTTTATGTCATTACAACACGCAGCATATGTGAAGTTTTTTTCCCTTCAGAAATAAGGTACAAAATATTGATATTAGCAACTTTCTATTTTGTCTTTTTTTTTCATTGTGGTTAAATACATACAGAATTTACCACCTCAGCCATTTTTCAATGGAGAATTCAGTGGTATTAAGTACATTCACGTTACCGTACAACCCTCACTCCAGTCTATCTCCAGAGCTGTTATCATCTTGCAAAACTCAAACTCTGCCCATTAAACACTAACTCCCCATTTCTCCTCCTCTAGCCTCTAGCCACCATACTTCCACTTTCTATTTCAGTGACTTTGACTACTCTATCTCATATAAGTGGAATTATATAGTATTTGTCTTTTTTGTAACACATTTCACTAGGCATAAAGTGCTCAAGGTTCATCCCTGTTGCAGCACGTGTCAGAATTCCCTTCCTTTTTAAGGCTGAATAATATTCCATTGTACGTATGTGTCATATTTTGTTTCTCCATTGATCCATGAATGGACATTTCGGTTGCTTCCATGTTTTAGCTGTTGTGAATAACAGCAGCTTTCTACGTTTACCCAACGATATACAAGGGCCTCTGGTGCTAAAGATCTACCTGTGTGTGTGTGAAATTTATTTTCAACCTTAGCTTTTTTAACCACTGGTTTCTTGCTCTGTGGCGTAGATGCATCATTACTTATTTACCCATTTCCCCTGCTAACGCACATTCGGGTGGACCCTATTTTCACTCTTAGGAATACTCCAAGGCTGTTTTTAAGTTGTAGCATTGAGATCATCCTGGAAACAAAGGCTTCTTTTATCAGGAGGCTAAGAAAAACGTCTGACTCACCAAGAATGAATCTTAATGAGCATTTCTGGCTTTAAAAGGGGATGGTTCGGGCTTCCCTGGTGGAGCAGTGGTTGGGAGTCCGCCTGCCGATGCAGGGGACACGGGTTCGTGCCCCTGTCCGGGAAGATCCCACATGCCATGGAGCGGCTGGGCCCGTGAGCCATGGCCGCTGAGCCTGCGCGTCCGGAGCCTGTGCTCCGCAACGGGAGAGGCCACAGCAGTGAGAGGCCCACATACCGCAAAAAAAAAAAAAAGGGGGGATGGTTCAAAAGCACTAGTGTCTGGCATTGTGAGAGGTGAGGTGCTGAAGGTAAAGATGAACAAGATTTGTCCCCTCCCACCTAGGAGCCAAGTTCACCAAGAAAAAAGGAACAAACATTAAATTATTAGAAATTTAGAGAACACAGTCTTTGCCCTTATGTTAGCATCTAAAAATTCTTGGCCACCTCAGTAAGACCACACAGTACACAGTCCTCAGATGTTAAAGCTCCAGCTTCGGAAGTGAGAACTGGAAAACCCTCAGGGAGCCCTCCATGCCCGGGCTGGGAGGGCAGTAGGGCGAAATCTGCCTTCCAGGTCTGTTCACACCTAATTGGTTTCAGACAGCCCCACGGAAGGTCGCATTCCTTGGATTCATGGGTAATTTGACTTTGCTTCTAATCACTAGACCTGTATGGAGAAAGATGGGTTTTTTTCTCATGACTAATTTAATGGCTTGTAAAGATGAGTTCTGCACCAGCCAGCTTCTGAGGAGAGGCTGGGGTGTTGCCACTTCAAATCAGCTTCATCAGACGTCAAGTTTGCAACTGTAGGTCACTCACCCCATTTAAACTCAAGCTAAATTAGAATATGTTATCAACTGATAGTTTAACTTACTGCTTATTTAATCTTTTATTGGATTGCAGGCAAATGTTCTATTTCAAGTCACAAAGACTTTACTAATAAAACTGCAGGCTTGAGCAGAGAAAGACAGTGTTGTGTCCTTTATGCTACTTCTGTTCTCTGATAGTGTCCAGACAATGTGCTTTCATTCACAAAAATCATCCTGTGGAATGCTTCAAGTTTCTCTAGGGCTGAAGCCAGCCATCCCTTCTTACCCGGTCTTTGTGCAAGTTGTTGAACCTCTGAGCCTCTATTTTCGTATCTGTAAAATGGGAATTAAGAGCATTTACCTCTCAGAATTGTGGGTAAAGTCTACATAAGAATAAATGTGAGTTCTCGCCAAAAAGAAAAAAAAAGTAAATATGTGAGGTGTGGATGTGTTAATTGATGAGGAAAAATCCCTTCACAATGTATATAGATATATCAGATCATCACATCAGACACTTTTTTTTTTTTGGCTGCGTTGGGTCTTCATTGCTGTGTGCGGGCTTTCTTTAGTTGCGGCGAGTGGGGGCTTCTCATTGCGGTGGCTTCTCTTGTTGTGGAGCACGGGCTCTAGGCATGCAGACTTCAGTAGTTGTGGCTCACCGGCTCTAGAGCACAGGCTCAGTAGTTGTGGCACATGGGCTTAGTTGCTCTGCGGCATATGGGATCTTCTGGACCAGGGCTCGAACCTGTGTCCCCTGCATTGGCAGGCGGATTCTTAACCACTTCGCCACCAGGGAAGTCCACATCATACCCTTTAAATATCTTACGATGTTGTCAATTATACTTAAGCTGAAAAAAAAGAACTTTAAAAATAAATTCTTAACATGTATGAGTTTAAAAAATAATAAATGTGAAAAGCATCTAGCTTGCAGTTGAGCAAATGCTCCATAAACTCAAGTTAACTGATTTGTCTCAAATACCTACTGTGTGGAAGGCTGAATCCTACTACAAAGGTGATTAATTCCCTGGGAATTCGCTGGCGGTCCAGTGGTTAAGACTGTGCGCTTTCACTGCTGAGGGCCCAGGTTCAATCCCTGGTCAGGGAACTAAGATCCCACAAGCCACGCAGCACAGCCAGGAAAAAAAAAAAAAGGTGATTAATTCACAGCTCTCTGGACTTGAAAACTGGTGTATTTCCGACACGGCTGGCTAGAGTTAGAGACCTCCTGTTCAGAGGATGGATTATCTGTGCAAGACTAAAAATGCTCATTTCTCATCTCCCACATCACGCTGACTGCTGGGTGCCAGAGGGTGTGCCGCTGACTCCCAACACTCAAGTTCTCTTCCAGCCTCCTCCTTGCCCGGGAAACTGTATACAAGACAGACTGCTGAAACTGCACCTTATGTGTCTAGACAGCCATAATCTTGTCATGGGGTTTGTCACTAGGTGAGAAAATCCCTTCTGTTGCAAAAATCTAGTGAAACTAGAGAAACTGAGAAGTTTGGCAATGCTCTAGAATAAACCAGTACAAATTAGTGAATTCTCCAGCTTTTTGCCACTCGGACTGTTACCCCAAAACTGGGTTTACCTCTTGGTAGGTGTCGAGCCAAAAGACACAACCAAGACAAAGGTCAGGAGAAGGAAGGATTGATTCTTTGCAGCGAGTAAGGAGAACCCCGGGATCTCTCCCAAAGCAGTGTCTCCCCAACAGCAAAACTGGAGAAGTTTTAAGCTAAGGGTACATACCTATTCGTGAAGGGGCTTGGGTGCTCGACAGAGTCCAAGCTTTAGTTGATTGAAGTCACGAGGGTCAGAAAAGGTCATCATCATCCCTCAGGTTCCAGTTGAGCATTTCAGGCTAATCTTCACCACTGAAACAGAACTGGGAGTCTTTACAACTGATATCTTTGCTATTGTTACTTCTCTTGCCTGATAACAGTTGTCTATTCTTTTGTTCCCTTAAGATCATTAATTACTGAGACCTGTTCTAGGTCAAGGATTGTGGCCAGGCTTAGATCACAAAAGACGGCTTCTCTTATGTCAAGAAAGCCGTGCCTGGTTTTCTTTCTCTGGGTTCTCCCTACCCTACCTGGTTGCAGGACCAGGCATATTATGTCCTTCCTGTGGGCCCCCAAGGGAGCAACAGCCCCAGAAGGGAGTCTTCTCCATGGGTCCTAGCCCACAGATGACTGCAGCCCAGCCCACAGACCGCCCAGATGACCACAGTGAGGGCCACTTCCCCAAAGGTAACCCTGGGCAGAGGCGAGGCCTTCCACATCCTCTGTGGTTTGGAAGGAAGCTTCATCTGGTCTCCCGCCTCATGAAGACCATGGACCAAGCGGCAGGTGCAGCTCCTTCCCAGATGGCTCAGAGGATGGAGTCTCTTAAATGCCAAGTAGCAATATGAAGAATGAGGGACCAATCTTGCGATGCAGTCCCCAAGCCCCCTGCTTTTATGAAGCTTCTAGCCCAGCACCAGGATCTCAAGAAAGCAACTGGCTTCTGCCAAGTTCCTGCCCCCCCATTTCATCTTTCCAGCAGCTTTCATTTCACAGATGAGGAGAGAGGCTCAGAGAGGGAAAGTGACTTTTTAAAGCTCACACAGCTAGACAGCAACTGATGCACATCCAAACCCAAGTCTCTCTGGTGCCAGAGCCCAGCCACTTGCCACTGTACCACACTGCCTCTTGGCAAGGGCATCGAGCAAGTCATTTATACAAACCTAGCCATCCTGCCTGCCATGGAAATCAGGGTTCCCCTGGTTAAGTGGTCTGCCAGACATCCAGCTAAGCCCTGGAGGAGGAAACAGGGGCTCTGAGAAGTTCAGTAGGCTGCCCTCACTGAGGCATCAGCAGAAGAAACAGGTCTTCTCACTTGAACTGAGTGAAGCCAGCCCCATCCCCCAGGTGGTCAACCTGCTCCACCAGCAGCCTGCCCCAGCTGAGCGAACGGCTCCACCACCCCCTACCTGCTCAGACCAAAACCCAGGGAGGAGAGGCATCTTTGATTCCATTCCTATACCTCCACCTCCCATGCATCAGCAAGTCCTGCCGATATGTACCCCGTTATCAAGTGTATGTATTGAGTTCTCGGTATGGACCAGATACTGTCAAGGCCTTCCCTGCTTCCCCTCTGGAGTCTCTCCCCCACCATTACTCTCCATCGCAACTCTGTCTCCTTCCAGCCCTTTGTGTCTATGTGTTCATGTGTCTGAGGGCTGTCCTGTCGGATTCCCTGAGTGTCCTCCTCTCTCTGTGTCAGTCTGTCCCAGGGCTGTCACGTCTGTCTCTCGGCGCCCCGCCCCTGCGTGCGCGTTGGGAGCGGCCTCGGACTACAAATCCCGGCAGCCCCCGCGGCGCGCGGGAGGACGTGGGGCCGCAGAGGGCGGGGCGGGGCTTGGCGGTGCGCAGAGCCTGACTGCGGCACCTTCGCCGCCGCTCCAGCCGCTGGGTCCTGCAGGTGTCCCGGGCCGCCTAGCTCCGCAGCGCCCCGCGCCCCCGGCCTTCCGCCTCGGCCCCGACCGCGGGGCATCGCGACGCCCGGGCCCGGCGATGAGCGCGAGGAGCCGCCATGAGCGCAGGTGAGCGCGCAGCCCCAGCCGACAGGAACCGGGCGCGGTCCCCGGACCGCCCGTCGTCGCATCTGTCGTGGGGGGACACCCCCACCGCTGGGGCGCGGGCCGAGGGAGCGGCCCCCGGGACATCCCCGCGCCCGTGCCCTCCCCCTTCCCAGAGAGGCCAGGAGCCCGGGGATGGCACCGCGCAGAGCCGTCCGCTCCGCGCCTTCCTAAAGCCCTGGGAGAGGAAGCGCCTGGCGCCGCCGTGCAAAAGGATAATCCGGGGGCCGCGGTGGCGGGGCGCAGGGAAGTGTCCCCGCGCGGTGACGGATGTCCAGGTGGGGGAAGAGACGTGGAGGCCGCTGCATCCAGGGCCTCTGAGTGGTTGTTCCTCTTGGTTGAATGAATGAATGGGGTTGGAGAAGCCAGGGCTCCTGAGTCCCTGGATCGGAGTGCCCTGGGGCACAAATGCCACTCCTGATCCCCTGAGTCAGGCCCCCAGAGCAAGCCTGTTAGCACGCCGGTCCAGGGACCACACCCTCCATGTTACCTGTCCCAGGCCCTGTGTCTGGAGGCCACCCTTTCCAGAGTCTAATTCTACCTGCTGCAAAGGGTGCCAGTAGACCTCTCGCGTTTAGAAGGGTCTCATTTCCACGTGGGTCACTCAGAGCCTAGACCTCAGCCAAGGGCCACCAACGCTTGAGCATCCTCTCTGCAGCTGCAGACCCTTCATTCAGGTCTCTCCCTCCGGTCTCCCACCTTACTCCCCCCCATCCCCCCCTCCAACTCTAGGGTGCACCCAGGGTGAGGAAGGGGAAAGGCTGAGAACATATGGTCCCAGGACTCCAGATCCAAAGATCAGGGAGCTCCTGGCAGATGATCCCTCACACTCAGCCTGGCCCAGGAGAGGAGCTTCTGGCCACAGGAGAAGCACAGCAAGGGAGGAGGCAGCAGTGCTGCCCTGGGCCTCTGCCAGGTCATCAGGAGGAAACCCGTGCTTCCGCAGGAAACAAGAGATTCCCAAATGGCTTTGACGCCAGCCCCTCCGCTCTGCAGTACTCGTGGCATTGCCCCAGGGCCAGGGAGTCAGACTAGGTTCAAGTCTAATCTTGACCACTCAGAGCTGTGTGACTTTGGACATGTTAATCAACCTCTGTGCCTCATTTTAAATGGGAATCTTAATCCGCACTTTTGGAGAGGTGGCTGTGAGGATGAACTGAGAGGAATGTGTTCATTTAGACCCACTCATTTTCAGCTTCTCCCCTTGCAAGCTGTATGACCCTGGCAAGGGATTTTGAAACTGTGTTCCTCAGTTTCCCCAACTGTAAAATGAGATGATAATAGTCCCTCCCTCAGAGGGTTACGCGTGAAGATCAGTCGCAGTTATTCAGAAGACCAATGCAGTCAGTCATTTGTGAAAGTATTCTCCTCCCAAGCAGCTGGTTCGAGCTGGTGGTACCAGAAGAGATCAGACACTGCTCTGACCTTCCTGTGCCATCCCTGGGGAGACATCCCTGCCATCCCTTCTGAGTGTTTTGACAGATGTTCTGCAAGAGCATGCCCTGGGCTTGACCTTGCTGGGAGACTAGAGTGTTCCACAGATGTGACTGCCTCCTTCCCCAGGTTGACCGGGAGAGCATCCTTGTGAAATGATGGGTGTGTGATAGACACAAGGAAGAACTTCCAGAGGCAACCTTGTTTAGGTCCTGGGGGAAGTGATCCAGTGAGGGCAGCTCCAGATGGTCTCTGGTAGGGCCCTTCAAGAAGAGGCTTGTTCCTCTGCACCTCCCAGCTGACCCAGAGGCAGGAGGTGGACACACTGACTCTTGCACCGTTGCTTCCATGCTCTGTTATGTCCGTGAGGTGTACAACCTTCATTCATTGGTTCATTCAATAAATGGTTCCTGAGTCCCAGCCGCATGCCAGGCAGTGTGAGCAGGAGGGTGATGACACCTGTGCAAGCCTGATGTGTTAGTGTCAGTGGGTGGGGGTGAGGTGGGCAGAGAGGATTTTGGAGCAAGGCCCCTTCCAGCTGCGAGACAAATTGGTAGGCACACTGCCTCTCTCAAGGCTCAGTTTTCTCATCTGTAAAATGGGATAAGTTGCTTGATTGTTGCAGGACGAAAGCAGATTGGCAGGAGCAAAGTGGCCCACGTGGGGTCAGTGCAGCACGCTGCAGTCCCATCCCCAGCACAGCTGCTGGCCTGAGGGTTTGAAGGCCCGGGGAAGAGCTGTTGAGTGCACACAGGGGAGCAATGGCACAGCTGTGGGTTTTCAGACAGGGCAATGGGAATGTAGAGGGGAGCCTGAGAAATGGGTCAGAGCGGAAGCCACACCTCCTTGGCAGGGGAGCCAGCAATGCCCTCCTGTACAGGCCATGCTTCAGGAACTTCAGACACCCCATGTGCCAGCTACTTTGTGGTTATGATCCTAGAGATGGGAAACGGAAGCCTGGAGAGAGGCTGAGTCATTTGTGAGAGAGCCAGGAGCACGGTGACTGATGGGGACGACAGCGATGGCGCTGGTAGTGCCGTGGTTAAGAGCGTGGACCCTGCAGCCACACTGCCTGGATCCACGTCCCACCGCGTGCTGGCTGTGTGGCCTTTGGGCAGCTTACTTCACCTCTCTGGGCCTGAGTTTCCTAATCTATAAAATAGGGATAAAAGTAGTCCCCACTTCACAGTGGTGAGGAATGAATGAATCGATGTGTGTAAAGCCCTGAACGGTGCCCGGCCTGTGTCAGCCCCTGATAGCCCTGAGGTACTCTTTTTGTTGTTGTTTTTGGTTTTTGGCCGCACCGAGGGCTTGTGGGGGATCTTAGTTCCCCAACCAGGGATCGAACCCATGCTCCCTGCAGTGGAAGCATGAAGTCCTAACCACTGGACCACCAGGGAAGTCCCCCCTAAGGTGCTTTTTTTCCTTACACCCCAGAAACTGCCCGACAAGAACCCTAAAGGGGGCGAAACTACCCGCCCTGACCCACTCAAGGAGCAGGTCTCCAGGGCTGGTGAGGGGCTTCGGCAAGAAGGACAGCTGGGACTGTGGCCTTTGGAGGAGGGGACAAGAAAAGGGCTGGGGCTTGTTGGTGGCCAAGGACCTGAGAACCCAGGTTGCCAGACCGGGTCAGTTGCCCTGAATGCCTGTTGTTCTGCCCCCCAAGCCAGGATCCAGGGCGAGCCTCCCCCGCCCCTGCACAGCACACACACACCAGGGAGCAGAAGGGCCTCTGCTGTTAGTTGTCTGCGGGCTGTTGTCAGGAAGGGAAGGAAATCGTGCCCTGACAAGCCTCCCTCACAAGCTGGACTGGCCGGGACCAGAGAGCAAAAGGGACCACCCCAGGGGACCCAGGCTGGGGTCTCTGAGCCCCAGGGCAGAAGGCTGACCAGGCCTCCTGCCCTCTGGCTTTGAGACTTTACCGTTGGCCAGACACCAGGATGGTTGAGAGCTACAGGCTTCGTGTGTATGTGTGGGAGTTCCCCAGAGACCAGGCCCTTTCTGGAGCTGGTGGCAGCTCCGTATATTTTCTGAGTCACCCAGTGGACAGGGGAGGGATTGACCGTGGGTGGAGCTTGGGTTAATTTGGGTTTTGAGTCCTCTTGTTTGAAAGAGGCCTCAGGTGGCAGAGGGCATATGCCCTGTTCTCTGGAAGTGCCCACATTGGCCCCCAAAACACAAGATCTGGGCTCTGACTTCCTGGCTCCACCATTTACCAGGGGGCCTTTGTGACTCTGAGCCTCGGTTCCCTCATTTGTACAAATGGGAAAAATAAGAGTCCCCTCATCGAGTTGCCAGAGGGTTAAATGAGCTAATTCGCGTGGAGGGTTAGAGCAGCTCTTGTCACCTGGGAAGCGCTTAATGGATATTGGCTGTTCTTATTATGGTAATTACCATAGTAATTATTATCACAGTCCTTATGTGGAGATATGGGGGGCTGCGATAGGACAGAACAGACTCTGCGTGGTCTGATGGGAATTAAAACCCACCCTGGGACTTCCCTTGTGGCACAGTGGTTAAGAATCTGCCTGCCGATGCAGGGGACACGGGTTCGAGCCCTGGTCCAGGAAGATGCCGCAGAGCAACTAAACCCATGCGCCACAACTACTGAGCCTGCGCTCTAGAGCTGGCGAGCCACAATTACTGAGCCCGTGTGCCACAACTACTGAAGCCCATGCGCCTAGAACCTGTGCTCCACAACAAAGAGAAGCCACAGCAATGAGAAGCCCACGCACCACAACGAAGAGTAGCCCTCGCTCGCCGCAACTAGAGAAAGCCCGTGCACAGCAACGAAGACCCAGTGCAGCCAAAAAAAAAAAAAAAAAAGAAACCCCACCCTGGAGTCAGCCTGCCTAGGATTGCATCCTGACACTACCATGTACTTGGCTGTGTGATCTTGGGCAAGTTCCTTAACCTCTCTGAGCCTAATTTTCTTCTATAAAAAGGAGATGGGGCTTCCCTGGTGGCACAGTGGTTGAGAGTCTGCCTGCCGTTGCAGGGGACGCGGGTTTGTGCCCCAGTCCAGGAGGATCCCACATGCCGCGAAGCGGCTGGGCCCGTGAGCCATGGCTGCTGAGCCTGTGCGTCCGGAGCCTGTGCTCCGCAGCGGGAGAGGCCACAACAGTGAGAGGCCCGCGTACAGCTAAAAAAAAAGGGGATAATTATTGTGCTTACATGGCAGGGTCATTGTGTTAGCCATGTAAGAAGGACCAGGAGCAGAGCCCGCACGTAGTGGGGCCTCGGGAAATGTTGACTATCATGGTTGCTTTGGGGCTTGGAGAAGCTGCAGAAACCTAAGTGTTTGGGGACAGAACAGCTGAGGGGCTGGGGATGTTGTGACAGGCAGTTGCTTGGGACACCCTGGGCTTATTGGGTGGAACTTTCAGATTAGGCCTCTGCAGGGCTCTGGTTGGGGAGGAGGAGTAGGGAGCCCAGAAAACCAGCAGGTTGCCCCCCACCTTCCCTGCTTTCCCATCCCCCTTAGTGAACTTCTCCAGAGCCTCCTGGGAAACATGCAGATGCTCAGCACCACTGCCATTGTGCCAGCAGGTCTGGGAGGGGCCCAGGCATCTTCATGTTCTAACAGGTTCCCCAAGAGGTCCAGGGAGCACAGTTAGAGAAACCCTGACAGAGGCCATGAGCCCCACCCCGTCCCGGGCCCCAGAACGCCCACTGTCTGCTAGCTCGGCTAGGACCGCAGCACTACAGCAGGGGAGGCAGTAGAAAAAAAAGAGTTTCTACAGTAGAGATGCCCACTGGTCTTCCCTGAGCCACAGTTTACCCATCTGTAAAATGGGGGTGATAGTGGGCCCTTCCTCACAGAAGGAACCTGTCAGCTGTTCAGCTGGGCCCTGGCACATAGCGGCTTCTCTCCTTGAGCCTTGGGGGCTTTCTCAGCTCAACCCTCCTCTCCAGCCCACCCCCAGTGACTGGGTTCTTCCTTCCTCCTCCCCCCATTCCACCTTCAGAGTGAAGCTGCCCCTTTCATGGCTGCCCTGACATTTTATCAGTCCATACTCGACTTCTCGGCATCTCCTCACTGCCAGGCCTGTGCTGGGCATGAAGGTTGAAAAAGGATGAGCAGGGACTTCCCTGGTGGCGCAGTGGTTAAGAATCCACCTGCCAATTCAGGGGACACGGGTTCGATGCCTGGTCCGGGAAGATCCCACATGCCGCGGATCAACTAAGGCCATGTGCCACAACTACTGAGCCTGCACTCTAGAGCCCGCATGCCACTACTCCTGAGCCCACGTGCCACAACTACTGAAGCCCACACGCTCTAGGGCCCGCATGCCGCAACTACTGAGCCCGCATGTTGCAACTGCTGAAGCCCATGTGCCTAGAGCCTGTGCTCCGCAACAAGAAAAGCTACCGCAATGAGAAGCCCGCGCACCGCAACGAAGAGTAGCCCCCTCCCGCCGCAACTAGAGAAAGCCCACGTGCAACAAAGACCCAACGCAACCAAAAATAAATTTTAAAAAATATAATAAATTAAAAATAAATAGGGCTTCCCTGGTGGCGCAGTGGTTGAGAGTCCGCCTGCCGATGCAGGGGACACAGGTTCGTGCCCCGGTCCAGGAAGATCCCACATGCCGCGGAGCGGCTGGGCCCGTGAGCCATGGCCGCTGAGCCTGCGCGTCCGGAGTCTGTGCTCCGCAACGGGAGAGGCCACAACGGTGAGAGGCCCGCGTACCGCAAAAAATAAATAAATAAATAAAAATGACGTCTAAAAAAAGAAAAAGGATGAGCAGCCCTGTCCCTGCCCTCAGAGTGTAGACCAGATGGAACGTGGGACACAGAGCTCCCAGGAAGCTAATAACTGGAGGTGTGGGGGGGTGCTCTTGAAGCCCAAAGTGCTCAACAGGCCCCGTCCCCCGACTCTGCGCCCACACCGAGTCAGAAATCGCCAGACGCATGAGGAAACAAGGTCCTACGAGTAAGGACCCACAGGACAGCCCGGTAACAGACCCGTGAAGACTCGAGTTACTGGATTTATCAGACCAGATTTATAAAATGACTGTGCTTAAGTCGTGGTTAAAGAAAGAAGGAGGAGCCCCCCCCAACCCCCCCCAATGACATTTCTCCCTTCTGTCCACAGACAGCAGCCCGCTCGTGGGCAACACGCCCGCCGGTTATGGGACCCTGACGATAGAGACATCTATAGATCCCCTCAGCTCCTCAGTTTCATCCGTGGTACGTGGGCAGGGGAGGGGCAGGGGCAACTCCAGGTGGGGGTGGTACAGGCCCACCCAGATACCCTGGCTTCCTCCTCCAGCCCCCGCCCACCCCACTCCCTGGCCTGCTCTCGCCCGTGTCCACAGAGGCTCAGCGGCTACTGTGGCAGTCCATGGAGGGTCATCGGCTATCACATCGTGGTCTGGGTGATGGCGGGGATCCCTCTGCTGCTCTTCCGATGGAAGCCCATGTGGCGGGTGCGGCTGCGGCTCCAGCCGTGCAGCCTGGCCCGCGCCGAAACCCTCGTTATCGAAATAAGAGACAAAGAGGTGAGAGACGGGGGAGCAGGGGCGAGCCTGGAGCTGGAGTGGGGTGGCGGTGGCTCAGGGTTGCGGGGCGGAGGATGCTCGGGTTCTCAGCCCAACCTGGCCGCTGACGTTCTGTGGGACCTTACACAGGTGCTTCTCCTCCCTGGACCTCAGCTTTCCCATCTGAGCAGTGGGCAGACGGGACGGGGTGGGTGATTCCCAAGGAGGTCACCTCTATCCTTGATCCCTGCCTCCTCCAGCAGGGGCCACCTGGCTGTCGGGTGGGGCCGGGGAGGGGAGGGGTCTCTTCCAGGACTGAGTCCACACCTCCGTGTTCCAGGATAGTTCGTGGCAGCTCTATACTGTCCAGGTGCAGACTGAGGCCATCAGCAAAGACAGGTGAGGCAGCCCCATCGCCCCTTCCCAGGAGCCCCTGCTCCCCCTGCCCTCCCCCCGTGAAGGCTCTGATCCCGGGGTCTCCCATCCGAGAGAGGGAAGGTGGCTCTGTGGGGATGGGGAGGTGCTGGGGCAGCTCCCAGAACTCCATGGTAACCCCCCCCCCGTCCCCAGCCTGGAGCTGCCCCCACAGACCCAGGCGGAGGACGGCCGGAGCCAGGCAGCTGTGGGGACACTACCAGAGGGGACATGGAAGGACACCGCCCGGCTCCACAGGACCGAAGAGGCAGTAAGTGGACAGCTGGGTTCTGGACAAGTCCTTGCCTGTCTCTGGGCCTCAGATTCACACCCTGTACAATGGGGACTGGACTCCAGCTGTTCTCTGGGCGCCTCTGGTTCTCTCGTCCCAGTCGTCCAGGATGCTGGCCGATCACCTTCTACCCCTCCATGCCTCTCCCGCCTCTTTCCTGTGCCATCGCCCTGCCGCCCCCCACACACTCCTCCTGGGGCCGCCTCCAGCCCACCTCTCCTCTCTCCCACCCAGCAGCGGACGCTGCGCTACTACCTCTTCCGGGGCCAGCGCTATGTCTGGATCGAGACCCAGCAGGCCTTCTGCCGAGTCAGGTAGGGGTCAGGGCCGGCGACACTACACCACGCCCACAGCGGGTGCTGCATTGGGCAGAGAAGGTGGCATGAGGTGGCCCAGCCTGGACTCCCCTCTCAGCTCTGTGCCTTGGCCCCCTCAACTCGCTGAGCCTGTCTGTAAATAGCTCATGAAGGGAATCCCGGCCTCCTAGGGTTGTTTCGAGGGTAAAGTATATTACTGTCATGTAAGGCTTGGCACGGCACCTGGCCTGAGGTGGCAACACTGCTGTGAATCAGACCGTAAGCTCTGGACTTGGACCTTCTGTTTGGCGTCTTGTACCTGCTCTGCCACCTACTAAGTGCTTGATAAATACGAGCTCAGTTTATGTCTTAGTTTGAGCCCCGAGAAGCAGACCTCAAGACGAGGATTCAAGTGCAGGGAATCTGTTTGCAAGGTGATGCCAGGAGACGTAGGGGAAGTGAGGCCGGGAAGAGAAGGCAGCCGGTGGAGGGGGCTTGACGTGGGCACCTGGAGCACAGTCCCTTGGGGATCCCTTTGAGCCAGTGTAGAGCACGCACCTCAGGGTGCCCTCACCCAAGGAGTGAGGAAACCAGGGGGTACGTACCCCTCACCTTCCTACCGTTACCGGTTGCGGAATACATGAACTCTTGCACAACTTCGCCCTTCCTAGCTCACGGGCAGACCATGCTTATGCAGCCAGGAGAAGCCCTCAAGCCAGGACAGGTGTTTCCAGTAAGAGGCTGCACCGCACAGACGTGAATTCCAAGGGGGTGTGGGGAGGGCACCAACAGCCTCTGCTACGTGAGAGGAATAGCAAAACTCGCTGACGTGGGACTTCCCTGGTGGCACAGTGGTTAAGAATCTGTCTGCCAACGGAGGGGACACAGGTTCGATCCCTGGTCCGGGAAGATCCCACATGCTGCAGAGCAGCTAAGCCTGTGCACCACAACTACTGAGCCTGAGCTCTAGAGCCCGTGAGCCACAACTACTGAAGCCCCGCATGCCTAGAGCCCATGCTCCGCAACAAGAGAAGCCACTGCAATGAGAAGCCCACGCACTGCAAAGAAGAGTAGCCCCCGCTCGCTGCAACTATAGAAAAGCCCGCACACAGCATTGAAGACCCAACGCAGCCAAAAAAAAATTTTAAAAAATCGCTGACCTTTGTCACCTAGTAAGTGCCAGGAACCGTCCAAGCACTTTGCAAAACTTATCTCATTTAATCCACCCGTAGCCCCGTGAGGGAGATGCTGTCACCGTCTCCATCTTGCAGATGAGAAGTCTGAGGCCCAGAGAGGTTAAGTGACTTACCTAAGAAGGCATCATTGTAAAGAAAGCTCTAAATGTCACTAAATAATAGCGGCTGTTGTCACTGTTAAGTATTATCATCATCACTCATCGTTTTTCCTGGGTGAGATGGTTTGGGGCCCCATCAGAGGAACAGAAGGAGAAAGTTAGGCCCAGAGTTCGTGAGGGACCAGCTTTCTCCCGGGAACTCGGTGTGGCAGAGGTGGGCCAGGAGGGGTGGGGGGTGCAAAGCTCAGACCCCACCACCCACACAAGTGCCTCTCCCATCCTCCCAGCCTGCTGGACCACGGCCGCACCTGTGACGACCTCCACTGCTCCAGCACCGGCCTCAGCCTCCAGGACCAAACCGTGAGGTGGGTGCTGCCCTGAGAGCTGGGGCCTCCTCTCTTACCCCCCTGGGTGTGGCCTTCTTCCAGTCACCTGCTTCTCTGGGCCTCAGTTTTCCCAGCTGGAAAGTAGGGCGCTCCATCACTGCTAGAGGGTCCAGCTGCCACGGCCCCTCCATCTGATGGCCCTGCCGCTTTTCCTCTTACAGGAAGACCATCTACGGCCCCAACGTGATCAGTGTACCAGTCAAGTCCTATCCCCAGCTGCTGGTGGACGAGGTAGGGCTGTCCCTGGGCCCCGCCCCAGCTCTGGCCTGAGCTGGCTGTGTGACCTGGGCCAGGGGCTTGCCCTCTCTGGGCCACCCTTACAGAGGCAGATTGTACCAGCTGTCCTCTCCTCTGTGGTGGAGAGCTGTCTCAGAACCAGCCCCAGTCAGCTCAGGGAGAGGAATTGGAAGTTCTGGTCCAGGCTGGGACTGGGGCTTAGAGGCCAAGAGACAAACCCACACAGCCTGGGCTCCTGCTGTGTGCCAAGCGCCAGGCTCCAGAGTCTGGGTCCTTTCCGTGCATTACCCACTTTCACGCTCCAACAGCCTCGTGGTAGGGACATTCCGTTCACACATGAAGAACCGGAGCTACAGAGTAGGGGACGTGGCATGGCCAAGGTCACATGGGGACAAAGGGAAGCCAGTGACGTGGACACACCTAGAGTACGCTGCTAACATCCCAGCCCTCTGAGCCAGGGGCAGACACCTGTGAGACAGAGAGGAGGCCTTGGAGTCTGGCCTGATGTAAACTCTAGTCGGTCACCTGGGAGCTGTGTGGTTTTAGGCAAGTGACTTAACCCTTCTGTGCCTCAGTTTCCTCAGCTATAAAATGAAGCTGATGGTAGCATCTGCCTTGTGGAATTGTCCTCACCATCGTATGGCATTTAGATGATGTGCTTAGCAGGGGCCTGGCGTGTAAACACCCGTGTGTCCTCTTTAGAGCAAAGAAGCTGCTGGCTCAAGGGACATCTGGACAGGACTGACCAGGAGACAGGCCTGGCTTTCGTCCTTTGGCAACTGCCGGGCCCTCTGCTTCCGTGGGCACAGGAGGCCCAGCCTGCGGCTGGGCTGCCCTGGGGGACCTGGGCCCTGACGCTGCCTCCCCGCCCCTCCCCCAGGCACTGAACCCCTACTATGGGTTCCAGGCCTTCAGCATCGGGCTGTGGCTGGCTGACTACTACTACTGGTACGCCCTGTGCATCTTCCTCATCTCCATCGTCTCCCTCTGCGTGTCGATATACAAGACCAGAAAGGTGTGCGGTGTGAGGCGGATGGGGCGGGGCAGGCGGTGTCCGAGGAGACCTCCGCCCACCCACTCCCTGCTTGTCCCCCTGCCCACAGCAAAGCCAGACTCTGAGGGACATGGTCCAGCTGTCTGTACAGGTGTGCGTGTGCCGGCCTGGGGGAGGTGAGAGGCTGGGGGAAGTGAGAGGTGCGGGAGGGAGGGAGGCTGGGGGAGGGAGGGAGGCTGGGGGAGGTGAGAAGCTGGGGTGGAAGGGAGGCTGGGGGAGGCGAGAAGCTGGGGGTGGAAGGGAGGCTCGGGAGGGAGGGAGGCTGGCTGGGGGAGGTGAGAGGCTGGGGGAGGGAGGGAGGCTGGGGGAGGGAGGGAGGCTGGGGGAGGGAGGGAGGCTGGGGGAGGTGAGAGGCTGAGTGAGGGAGGGAGGCTGGGGGAGGGAGAGAGGCTAGGGGAGAGACGAAGGCTGGGGGAGGCAGTGGGGGAGTCCCCTCCAGGCTATACTGAGGCCCCTGCTTGCCCGAAGAGGAGGAATGGGTCGACTCCAGTGAGCTCGTGCCGGGAGACTGCCTGGTGCTGCCCCAGGAGGGTGGGCTGATGCCCTGCGATGCTGCCCTGGTGGCTGGCGAGTGCATGGTCAACGAGAGCTCTCTGACAGGTCAGTTCCTGCCCCTGGCCAGCAGCCTCCCATCCCCCATGCCGGGCCACTGAGCCTCTCTGCCTTGTGTCAGAACTTTTAGATGGAGTTCTCTTTTCCCTTTGCTCAGGTAACAGTCCCGGCCTCAGCAGGTCCTACCCCTGCAGATGCTCGGTGAGGCACTGCTACTCTTTGCCAGGCAGTGAGCTCAGGGCTTTACAGAGGTTAAGCCCTCTCGTGTCAATATCTTATTTGAACTATAAAAGTAACACAGCTCGTTACAAAATAATTCCAACAGAAGGAGAACACGGGCCCCCCACCCTGGCCCCCCACTCTGCCCATGCTGTACGCTCACAGCTCTTTCTGGCTCCCCTGAGAGATGGTTCCTGGAAACTGGCTGCACACGTCCCAGGATTGTCTCACTGTGTCTGTGTCTTCTGCCCTCTCTGAGCTTCAGTGTACCTCTCTGTAAAACGGGGGCAGTGATTTCTTCACACATAGTTACAAGCGTTAAATGAGACCTGGGGCTTCCGTAACAGTTCTAGGCATAAGGCTTGGTCTTGGTGGTGGGAGGGACCAGCATGGGCCTCATACCACATCCCTCCCAGGGGAGAGTGTTCCAGTGCTGAAGACCGCCCTGCCGGAGGGACCGGTGCCCTACTTCCCAGAGACCCACCAGCGGCACACGCTCTTCTGTGGGACCCTCATCTTGCAGGCCCGGGCCTTTGTAGGACCCCATGCCCTGGCAGTGGTGACCCAGACAGGTAACGAGTCTGGGAAGTGGGGAGGGGTGCTGGGCCCAGCACCTAGAGGACAGGTGACACAGAGCCGGGCAGGACCCATCTCTACCACTGCCCTGCTGTGCGACTCAGGCACGTCCCACCCCTACTTGGGATTGGCTGGAGTGGGCAGGGACGGGGCAAGAAGGAAGGAGCGCATCCCTTAAGAAGAGAGCAGTGCTGTACATCTCCAGCAGGCCCCTGCCACGTGTGAAAGGGACCCAGTGTGTCACCAGATTTGACATTTTTCAGCGAAAGACACACATCTGGATTTTAAGTGAAACCACCCAGTTTGTAGATGGTACTACTAATTCCTGATTTACTAAGTTTATGAAGGCTGGGCAAGGCCTGTGGCTGTCCCGTGTGACCGCCAAACTGGGTGATTGCTGACCCCAGGAGCGTCAGGCCTTACAACCCCAGAGGTGTGGGTGGTGTGGGGGAGGGGTGGGGTCATCCTGACCCTCAGCTTCCCCTGCCTCAGTCTCCCCATCTCCTCCCAGGGTTCTGCACGGCTAAAGGGGCCCTGGTGAGCTCCATCCTGCATCCCCGGCCCATCAACTTCAAGTTCTATAAACACAGCGTGAAGTTTGTGGCTGCCCTCTCCGTCCTGGGTGAGTGGCCCCCCGCACCCCACTTTGCCAGTGGCCCCCGGAGCCCCGTCCCCAGTCCCGCTGAGCCCCTTGCTGTCTCCTCAGCTCTCCTCGGCACCATCTACAGCATCTTCATCCTCCACCGCAACCACGTAAGCCTTGGGGGCCGGGCGGGGGCTGCCACTGGGGGCCCAGGGCCCACCCGGCCTGGCCCTTGGCATTCACAGTGCCCCCTGCCAGGTGCCTCTGGACGAGATCGTGATCCGGGCTCTGGACCTGGTGACGGTGGCAGTGCCGCCCGCCCTGCCTGCCGCCATGACTGTGTGCACGCTCTACGCCCAGAACCGGCTGCGGAGCCAGGGCGTCTTCTGCACCCACCCGATGCGCATCAACCTGGGGGGCAAGCTCCGGCTGGTGTGTTTCGACAAGGTGGGGGCCGTGGGGTGGGGGACACGGCCAGGCCCCCCACACCCACATCCCTCATTCAGCAACGTTGACTGAGGGCTTGCTGAGCCCAGAGCCCCGCCGCCTGCCCGTGCACCCCTGCTGTGGACACTGGCCACCGCCAGGTCCTGTCCTGGGATGGAAACACTCAGAGGCACCCTCTCCCCCAGCTCCCACCTGCATCAAGCTCACAGTCTGGAGCATGAAATGTCTAAACTCATTTAATTTGTTTGTTTGAGAACCATTGAGGGCCTACTGGGTACCCAGGGCTGCTGTCAACACTGGGGGTCCAGCAGTGACCCACACAGAGATGTCCCCACCACCATAATGAGTGAACCAGGGACCACAGAGCTGCAGATGGTGATGGGTTCTAGGGAGGAAGCAAATGGGGTACGTGATGGGTGGTACATGGGGGTCACTCCCTTAGAGGGCAGTCAAGGAAGGCTCCTGTGGTCCCTTGTTGACCTCTGAGGGGTGGACCACACTGAGAGGAGAGCAGGGCTGGCAAGGTGGAGGGGAAGAAGTAGAGTGGCTCATGGCTCCTTGGAGGAACAGAGCGGTGTGCCTGGGGCTCGGGGAACAGTAGGGAGGGGGACAAGATGAAACGGGCAGAGCCCTGATCCATCAGAGGCGGGTGGGCCCTGGTGTGGAGTTTGGACGTTATTTAAACTGAAAGGGTGGGGCTTGGTCGTCTTCGCAGAGCTCCCAGGCCAGCGAAGGGGCCAGACGTGTAACTGAGCCATTGGAATGTGGTATGGGAAAGGCAGGCGTCCATTCACTCATTCATTCACTCACTCATTCATTCATTACACCGAGAGCTGTACATGGCCAGGCCCTCTTCTTGGTACCACAGTGAACAAATGATGGAGTAGTAAAGAGGCCATGGGTGGGAACCCCGAGCAAGCACTACCTGACCCAACTGCAGGGTTAAAGAAGACTTCCTGGGGGAAATGATGCCAGACCAAGAAACACCGCGGGTTGGGGAGGACAGCCTGGCAGAGGGACCTGCTTGAACAAAGGTCCAGCTCTGGCTCCTGGGGTTCCCATGGGCCCCGCCTGGCCAGGGGTGTGGGTGCCCACCGCAGCAGGGCACAGCTCACCCCAGGACTCATCACTGGCCCGCCTGCTTCTTGCCCCCTGCAGACAGGCACACTCACAGAGGACGGCTTGGACGTGATGGGTGTGGTGCCCCTGAAGGGGCAGGAGTTCCTGCCACTGGTCCCAGAGCCCCGCCGCCTTCCCATGGGGCCCCTGCTCCGGGCACTGGCCACCTGCCACACCCTCAGCCGGCTCCGGGACACCCCAGTGGGTGACCCCATGGACCTCAAGATGGTGGAATCTACTGGCTGGGTGAGGAGGCCGAGCCCTAACTAAGCCCACCCAGTCTTCATTCTAGGACCTCCAGGGGGCGTCTCTATCATGCCCACCACGGAGAATAACAATGGCCAAGGCCTAGTGCTGAGCACCTACCCTGTGCCAGCGCTCTGTTGCACGGGCCTCGTCTCATGTCCTGCTCCCCATAGCCCCAGGGAGGTAGCTTCAGACCTGCTTCACGAAGGAAACTGAGGCTGAGGGCAATTTGGAATAACTTGTCCAAGGTCACCCAGCGGCTTGTAAATGGCAAAGCCAGAGTTTGAACTTGGGTCCTCCCAACTCCAAAGCGCACATTCTTGACTTCTGTTCTATCCAGTCTCCCATGAAGGAAGTCCTCCATGAGTTTAACTTGAGTGTCTCCCACTGCCTCTCTCCACGGGCCAAGGATTGGCTGCCCCAGGCCAAGCCAGCACCCGGCCCCTCGATGCCAGTGTTCTCTGCCTGCCTCGCAGGTCCTGGAGGAGGGATCGGCTGCAGACTCGACATTTGGGACCCAGGTCTTGGCGGTGATGAAACCCCCGCTTCAGGAGCTCCACCTGCAGGGCATGGTGAGCTGAGGGGGTGCCTGTGGGGCGTGGGCTGGGAGGGGTGGGCTCCACAGGCCAGCCCCTCAGCTGCCCCCCAACCCTACAGGAGGAGCCCCTGGTGCCGGTCAGCATCCTCAGCCACTTCCCCTTCTCATCGGCTCTGCAGCGCATGAGCGTGGTGGTGGCGTGGCCGGGCGCGGCTCGGCCCGAGGCCTGCGTCAAGGGCTCCCCCGAGCTGGTGGCAGGCCTCTGCGACCCCAAGACAGGTGAAGGGGGAGGGCCCCAGAGTCTGCAGGTCGGCACTGGCACGGAATGGGGTGGGCGCCCGGCCCCTGTCGCTGCCTCCACCTCCCCGTCCCAGTGACACCTGCCTCTCCCTGGCAGTGCCCACCGACTTCTCCCAGATGCTGCAGAGCTACACAGCTGCTGGCTACCGCGTGGTGGCCCTCGCCAGCAAGCCGCTGCCCATCGCACCCAACATGGAAGCAGCTCAGCAACTGACAAGGTGGGCCCTGGGCACTGAGCCTACGGCCTCGCGAGGGCAGAGGGGGGCAGAGCCCAGGGCCGATGCCCCTGCCCAGTGGCTGGGGAAGGGGTCGTGGCCACTGCATGACCTCTGACCCGGGTCTGCCCACCCTCCAGGGACACAGTGGAGTGGAAGCTGAGCCTCCTGGGGCTGCTAGTCATGCAGAATCTGCTAAAGCCACAGACGACACCCGTCATCCAGGCTCTGCGGAGGACCTGCATCCGCACCGTCATGGTGACAGGTACCAGCAGGGCCTGGGTTAGGAGGGCAGAATCTACCCCATCCCGGGCAGAGATAAGGGTACCTGGTGGTGGTACCTGGTTATTCTCAGTGGTGGGCATGATAGAGACGCCCCCTGGAGGTCCTACAATGAAGACTGGGTGGGCTTAGTTAGGGCTCGGCCTCCTCACCCGGGGCATCTCTTTGGGCCCCTGCCTCAGGCCTGGTCCTTTTCAGACATTTCAGGTATCTTCACAGTCTCCCTCCTGAGTGATAATTGTCACCCCAGTTGACAGATGAGGAAAGTGAGGCTCAGAGGAGTAGAGTGACTTCCAAAGAGTCTGGGGCTGGTGTTGGACAGCCTGGGTTCCAGCTCAGCTGCTGGTGACCTCTCCCCAAGTTCCAGTTTCCAACTCTGAGAAATGGGGGACGTTAGGTCAGCCTCAAAGGTTGTGACAATTTCATGGAGCAAGAAAAGAAAGGTTCAGGGGACTTTCCTGGCGTCCAGGGGTTAAGACTCCTCGCTTCCAGTGCAGGGGGCACGGGTTCGATCCCTGGGCAGGGGACTGAGGTCCCACATGCCGCATGGCGTGGCCAGAAAAAAGGTACACGTAGAACTCCAACCCAGGCTCCCGGTTTCTCCTAAGACCTTTGATCCCTAGTTTTATAGAGAAGGAAACCCAGGTTCAGAGACACTGATACCCTGCCTGAGCTCACTGAGCCAGTCATGGCAGACAGATGCTGTCCGGCCTCAATTTCCCCATCTATACGTGTCAGGGTGAGGATGGCCCCCTCAGTAGCAGCTGGACCCTGACCTTGCCCCATACCCCCAGGGGACAACCTGCAGACGGCGGTCACCGTGGCCCAGGGCTGCGGCATGGTGGGCCCCCAGGAGCGCCTGGTCATCGTCCACGCCAAGCCGCCTGAGCGGGGCCAACCTGCCTCCCTCGAGCTTCTGCCAGTGGAGTCCTCTGCAGCCGTGAACGGGGCTCAGGTGAGGCTGACCCCGAGTTCCGCCACAGACCCCACCCATGACCCCACCCCTGTGTCAGCTGTCCCGGGCCCCAGCTCTCAGGGTGGGCAGGGGGAGCTCAGCTGAGCTTCCCGGGCCCCCAGGATCCTGACCAGGCCGCAAGCTACACCATGGAGCCAGACCCCCGATCCAGCCACCTGGCCCTCAGCGGGTCCACCTTTGGTGTCCTTATGAAGCACTTCCCCAAGCTGCTGCCCAAGGTAGGGCTGCCCCGGACCTCCCTGGTCGCCCCACACCTCGCCACGCTCTGCTCCCTCCTCTTGGCTGCCTCAGCCCCTCCCCTGTCTCCCTGTGCTCCCAGGTCCTGGTCCAGGGCACCGTCTTTGCCCGCATGGCTCCCGAGCAGAAGACAGAGCTGGTGTGTGAACTGCAGAAGCTTCAGTGAGTGCCTGTGGGGGAGGGGCCTGCGGGGGCCCAGCTGGCCCATATGTCCCTGCTTCCCACCCCAGGCGTCCAGGAGCCATCAGCCTCAGAGAGCCCAGCAGGCACCCCCGGGTCTGTCCTGCTGACAGTAGTACGCCGCCCTCAGTATCTGCGGGGGTTGGTTCCGAGAGTCCCTGCAGATACCAGCGTCCACAGATGCCCGAGTCCCTTATGTAAAATGGCGTGGTACAGTCGGCTCTCTGTATCCATGGATACAGACCCCGTGGATACAGACCCTGTGGATACAGACCCTGTGGCCACTGTAATTGCACCTATTTACTGAGCACCTACTGCGTACCATTTACTGAGCATTTCCCAGGCACCCGGCGGGCAGTCGGGATGCAGCCGTCCCCGGGTTCTGCCAGCCGGCCCGGGAGGTGGGTGGGCCATTTCGCAGCTGAGGAGGGCCCTCCCGGGCTCAGAGCCAGCACATGAGTCCGGGCCGCGCCTGCCTTCCCCTCTCCGGCAGGTACTGTGTGGGCATGTGTGGGGATGGTGCCAACGACTGCGGGGCCCTGAAGGCGGCTGACGTGGGCATCTCGCTGTCCCAGGCCGAGGCCTCAGTGGTCTCGCCCTTCACCTCGAGCGTGGCCAACATTGAGTGTGTGCCCATGGTCATCAGGTGAGGCGGGCAGGGGCCTGGTGGGGGGCGGGGTCTCGGCAGGGCCCATCAGCCGGCCTGGGCCCCCTCATGCCCATACCCGCTCCCCAGGGAAGGTCGTTGTTCCCTGGACACGTCGTTCAGCGTCTTCAAGTACATGGCCCTGTACAGCCTGACCCAGTTTATCTCTGTCCTGATCCTCTACACGGTGAGTATCTGCAGGCCCCGTGCCGGGCCCGGGGCGAGGACCTCAGCGGCGCGGTGAGGAGGCCGGCAGGCTCTGGAGTCGACAGCGTGGCCTCAAATCCTGCTCCAGCCGCGTGGCTTAGGCGCTCCGGAGCCTCGGCAGTGAGGCTTGTCTGAGATGATGAAAGCACTGAGCAGCTGGTGCACAGTAGGTCCTCAGAAACGGGAACAGCTGTCCTGTGCTAGCGTCTCATCCCTGTCCTCTGGGAGTTCCCCATCTTCAGGGGGGCCTGAGACAGAGCCCAGGCAGGGGCGAAGGAGGCAGAGGCAGGAGTGGGACACCCGAGGCCTCTGCCCCTTTCCCATGGATCCGCCTATTCCCCGCTCACCCTAACTCAGACCTCGACTGTGCCTCCGGCCTCCTGTCCAAAGGGTATCACCCACTCCTCTGCTCAGAGCATGCGTTGCTCGCCCGCACTGGAAACAGGTGACGCCATGGGGCACTGCAGGCCTCGCGCCAGCTTTTGTCCCTGTGTCCACCTTAAACCTGAGGGCAGGAACTGTGTGTCCTCCAGAAACCTTGGGGCTCCACAAGGCAGAGCCTCAGCCTCCCTCTCAGGCCGGTAGTTCCCATCGGGTCAGCAGGGATGCCTTCTCCCTCAGACGGGGAGAGGGGCTTCCTGAAGGCAGGGCCGTGTCTCCTTCATCAGATTGGGAGTTCCCAGAGGCAGGAGGGTGCTGTCTGCCCATCAAGTTACAGGGCAAGAAAGCACCTTCCCCATCAGACTCCTTAAGGGCAGGGCTGGTGCCTGTCCCATCAGACTAGGAGCTATCCTCCCCTCCGCCCTCCCTCCCTGCCGGCAGGTCAACACCAACCTGGGCGATGTGCAGTTCCTGGTCATCGACCTGGTCATCACCACCACGGTGGCGGTTCTCATGAGCCGCACGGGGCCAGCGCTGGCTCTGGGTCAGGCGCGGCCGCCGGGGGCCCTGCTCAGCGTGCCCGTGCTCAGCAGCCTGCTGCTACAGGTGGCCCTGGTGGCCAGCGTGCAGCTGGGGGGCTACTTCCTGACCGTGGCCCAGCCCTGGTGAGTAGCAGGGAGCTCACCCCAGATCCCACCCATGCCCCGTCCTCCTCACCCTCGCTCCCTGACTCCCGGTCCCTGTGCTCCCAGGTTCGTGCCTCTGAACAGGACGGTACCCGCGCCAGACAACCTGCCCAACTATGAGAACACGGTGGTCTTCTGTCTGTCCAGCTTCCAGTACCTCATCCTGGCCATGGCCGTGTCCAAGGGGGCGCCCTTCCGCCGGCCTCTCTACACCAATGGTGCTGCTGTGCTGGGGGTGGGATGTGCTGGGGGGTGTAATGGAGGGGAGGGGGGATGAGAGGGAGGGAGGGGGGATGAGATGGAGGGGGGATGAGATGGAGGGGAGGGGGGATGAGATGGAGGGAGGGGGGATGAGATGGAGGGAGGGGGGATGAGATGAAGGGAGGGGGGATGTGATGGGGGGATGAGATGGAGAGGGGGATGAGGTGGAGGGAGGGGGATGAGATGGAGGGAGGGGGGATGAGATGGAGGCAGGGGGGATGAGATGGAGGGAGGGGGGATGTGATGGAGGGAGGGGGGATGAGATGAAGGGAGGGGGGATGTGATGGAGGGAGGGGGGATGTGATGGAGGGAGGGGGGATGAGATGGAGGGAAGGGGGATGAGATGGAGGGAGGGGGGATGAGATGAAGGGAGGGGGGATGTGATGGAGGGAGGGGGGATGTGATGGAGGGAGGATGAGATGGAGCGAGGGGGGATGTGATGGAGGGAGGGGGGATGAGATGGAGGGGAGGGGGATGAGATGGAGGGAGGGGGGATGAGATGAAGGGAGGGGGGATGAGATGAAGGGAGGGGGGATGTGATGAAGGGAGGGGGGATGAGATGGAGGGGAGGGGGATGAGATGGAGGGAGGGGGGATGAGATGGAGGGAGGGGGATGAGATGGAGGGAGGGGGGATGAGATGGAGGGAGGGGGATGAGATGGAGGGAGGGGGATGAGATGGAGGGAGGGGGGATGAGATGGAGGGGAGGGGGGATGAGATGGAGGGAGGGGGATGAGATGGAGGGAGGAGGGATGAGATGGAGGGGAGGGGGGATGAACTGGAGGGAGGGGATGAGATGGAGGGAGGGGGATGAGATGGAGGGAGGGGGGATGAACTGGAGGGAGGGGGGATGAGATGGAGGGAGGGGGGATGAACTGGAGGGAGGGGATGAGATGGAGGGAGGGGGGATGAACTGGAGGGAGGGGATGAGATGGAGGGAGGGGGGATGAGATGGCGGGAGGGGGGATGAACTGGAGGGAGGGGATGAGATGGAGGGACGGGGATGAGATGGAGGGAGGGGGGATGAACTGGAGGGAGGGGATGAGATGGAGGGGGGGATGAGATGGAGGGAGGGGGGATGAACTGGAGGGAGGGGATGAGATGGAGGGGGGGATGAGATGGAGGGAGGGGGATGAGATGGAGGGAGGGGGGATGAGATGGAGGGAGGGGGATGAGATGGAGGGAGGGGGATGAGATGGAGGGGAGGGGGGATGAACTGGAGGGAGGGGATGAGATGGAGCGAGGGGGGATGAGATGGAGGGAGGGGCTGTGGGGCTGGTGCCTGTGGGGTCCCGTCGGGCACGGGTGTGAGTGTGCGGGGCTCCCTGGCTGACGGACTCCCCCACCCCCAGTGCCCTTCCTGCTGGCCCTGGTGCTCTTGGGCTCTGTCCTGGTGGGCCTTCTCCTGGCCCCCGGCCTGCTGCAGGGGCTGCTGGCGCTGAGGAGCATCGCCGACACCTACTTCAAGCTGCTGCTGCTGGGCCTGGTTGCCTTCAACTTCGTGGCGGCCTTCATGCTGGAGGTGGGGCCCGCCCCGCGCTGGGGTGGCAGGGGGCTCTGGGGGGTGGGACTCAGCCAAAGCTGCCCCCTGCGCCCTCCCTGTCCCCGGCAGAGCATGCTGGACCAGTGCCTCCCAGGCTGCCTGCGGTGGCTCCGGCCCAAACGGGCCTCCAAGAAGCGCTTCAAGCAGCTGGAGCAGGAGCTGGCCGAGCAGCCCTGGCCACCGGCCGCCGGGCCCGGGAGGTAGCGCAGGCCCGCCGGCCGGCACCCTAAACACTGGATCTCCCTGCTTCTGAGCCACCGGCCAGGACCCATCTCCAGAGACACCACTGCCATCGCTCCTGCAGCCCTGAGGTTGGCGGTTGTCACACTCATGTCCCACGTCTGCCCAGCCCAGCCTTCCCTGCCCCCGCCTGGGGAGATGCTAACTACCCTTGTCCCCCACTTTGGATGCCCCATGTAGAGACAGTGGCACCACCCGCACTCAGAGCCACTGTCAATGGAGCAAATAAAGTCATAATATTTTCCTGCCTCGGCCTGCCTGATACCACTGACCTGGGTGCCCCTGGCACGTGTCTGCTCCCGGCATCCCCTGATTTTTCAGATCACGTTGGACAGCTCCCCTCTCTGAGCCTCTGTTTCCTCATCTGACAGTCTATCTCCAGGTTGAGCACATGCCCGGTGCTCCGTTCAGCATTTTATAGGCATCATCATTTAATCCTTATAACTGTGGAGTACTGCCCCCACCTTTTTTATTTTTATTTTTGGCCACACCGCATGGCTTGCAGGACCTTAGTTCCCCGACCAAGGATCAAACCCGGGCCTGTGGCAGTGAAAGCACTGAGTCTTAACCACTGGACTGCCAGGGTATTCCCCGTCCCCCTTTTACAGATATGGAAACTGAGGCTTAGAGGTCACGCAGGTAGTCAGAGCTGGGACCAGATTGCTTTGGCTCCAGAGTCCACACTCTTAACCGTCCTACCCTCCTGCAGGGGCAGGAGAGAATGGGCTTGACTCAAGCCCATCGAGTCAGCACCTAGTCAGCTTGCCAGCACCTACAAGGCGTTTAACTGGGGCAGTTCCCTGCTTTCCCCACCTCCCGCATCCTGGGATGTGTTTACAGTCCAGTTCTTCCCTCAGATGCGATCCAGGCTCTGAGCCCACGTTTCCCAGCCAGAACCACGTGCGCCATCCCCCGGGGAAGGGTGGGTGCTTCTGACCTCATCCCACCAGTGGGACCTTCGCCAAGCCCTGCTCTGGAGATGCGGCTCCGTCATCTGGTCCATCTGTGCTGGGCAGGGGACAACAGGAAAGAAAAGCCCCCGCCAACCTCATTACTGGAAGCCCTGGCACCACCCCCAGCCCACCCTCGTAGGAGCTCAGCGAATGTTGAATCAAACTGAGTGCAAGGATGGGGGGCGTGAGGAGGTAACCTGTGACACCAGGCGCATGCACAGACCCTCTGCACTGGGCACTGAGCCATCAGACAGCAGTGGTTCAGGGGGGCACATGCTGTTCAAAGGGAGGTTGGAGGACACGGCGAGGCCTGGGTTTGATTCCCGCCTCTGCCCCTAGCTGATTCTTCGTGCATTTGTTGGGCAGTCGTGTGCCAGGCACAGGGGCTACGGCGGTGAACAAAAAACATGACCTCTGCCTGGGTGCAGCTTATAACGTGAGAGGCGAGCGGGGAAGGAGCAAATCTCCAAGAACACTGGGAGAAGAGTCCCCACACCTGCTACTCCCTCCCCGGATAGCTGCCACCTGTGCTTGGGTCCTTCGAGCCAGAGGAGTGGGTAGAAGCAGCAGAGGATCTGAGAGCCAGGACACTAGAGGTGGCAGCTTTGGGGCTTCAGTTTCCCCTTTTTGTCAAGCGTAGGGGACAGCAGTTCTGCCAGGCGGTTTCCTCTCCTACACTAGTGGGATTGCATCTGGCAGCCGTGAAGGGCTAAGGAAGGGCAGAGAGGGCCGGACTGGCCCCCGGGGCCCATAGTGCTCCAAGTGACAAAAATCCCTGCTTATTCTGCCATAGACACTGGAGCGGGGAGGGGGGCGGGGTGGCTGATAGTTATTCATTCACTTGACAGACCAGCACTGGGGAACGAACGATGCATGGGACATGGTCAGTCCCTGCCTAACAGGATTCAGTGTCTACGGGACAAGCAGCCTGAGGAGACCTGACGGTGAGGGCCTGAATCAAGGGGCATCTCGATCCCCCTCCCAGCCTGAGCCCCCTGCCCCAGGCCTAGATTCCCGTGACCAGGCAGGACTGCCCCAGGGGCAGGAGACCTGCAACCCCACACCCGGCCAGCCTCCCAGGAGAATCCACTGTTACATCATTTATTCATTCCACAAATGTTTACTGAACAGCTGCTCTGAGCCTGGCACTGTGCCTAGTGAGCAAAAACTGAGGATGAGCAGAAGCAGACCTTGTCCCTGTCTTCACGTGGCTGACAGGCTCTTCGGGGAGAGGGGCGGGATTCACATGGTCTCAGACATAGGGCAACAGCTGTGACCGGTAAAGCAGAAGATGCTTAAGAGCTCTAACAGGGAGAAAGGGAAGCCGCCTCTGAGGAAGGGAGGGCTTGATCTATAATCTGAAGGAGGAAAACCTCACCAGTGTTGCAGAAGGAAGAAACATCTTGAGCAAAGGCCTGGTGGCAGGTGGAGGAAGGGAGGGGTTTACTGAGAATCAGCCAGAAAGCCATTGAGGCTTTTGGGAGACCAGGCAGAGGGAATGAGGAGGCAGAGCCAGACTGTGATGAAAGGTAGGGCCTTTGGGGGCCCCGGGGGAGTTTAACCTTGTTCCCGGGTACCTTGGGAAACCAGTGAAAGGCTTTAGGTAGAAGCCTCCCTGCCCCCCACCCTGTCTGAGGTGAGTGGGTGAGGGCAGGGCCCGTTTGGGAAGGCCTAGATTGGAGGTATTACAGAGTCAGAAGTAGTGGTGGGAGCTGGATTGCCTGCAGGGGGTGAGCACACGGGAGTTACAGTTAGCCGGGTGAGGGAAGGACGGTGGGCTCATTCCCTGCATGGGAACACCTTCAAGGGCCAGGTCTGGGAAAGGTCGGGATGTTGTGAATTTGGACTTGGATCCTGTTGAATTGGATGTGCCTTGGGGACATTCGTGTGGCCAGGCCCAGTAGCCTGTAGCCTGTGGTTTCAAAGAAATGCTGGTTATGGAAGGCAGCTGTGGCCAGGAGCTGGCTAGGGAGACCCGGAAGGCACAACCAGAGAGGCAGAAGGAAAACCAGGCCAGGAAGGCTGTCCTGGAAGCTGGGAGAAGCCAAAAGGGAGGGCAAGGCTCTGTCTCGCTGAGCCGCGGGAGGCGAATCATCTTCCCGAGCCTCCTCTGTAAAATGGGGGCAGCACGCCCACTTCACCCATCTCACCACTTTGCGCTCCAGCTGTGATGAGGCCGTGAGGAGAAAGCACTTTGCACAGCGGAAAGTGCTGAACAGACGTGAGGCTGGCTCCGCGGGCGCCTCCTCCCCGCGGGGCTGCCCCCAGAAGAGGGTTGAAGACCCGAGGTCGCGGCGTGGCGGCCCCGGCGGCGGCGGCGGCGCTCGCGTTAGGACCCAGCGGATCCAGGCTGGAGGGCGGGCGCCGGCCCCGTCGGGGGCCCGGAGGGGGGTTCGGAGCGGGCAAAGGGGCGGCTCCGGCGGGCGGACTCGGAGCGGGCCGCGGAGTGACCCGGCCAGGTAGGCGCGGGCCTGGCGGCCTGACCGGGCCGGGGGCGCAAGGGGGGACTGGGTCGTGGGCCGCGACGTCGGAGGGCCCCCAGGTACTGAGGGTGCGGGTCTCTGCGGGTCCTCGATCCTGGGGGCGGCTTTCCTTTCGGGATCCCTGAGTCCGGGGCCGTCTGAGCAGATGCTAAGAGGGCACTTGGAAAGTTTGGGGTCGTTTGGAGGGGAAGACGCAAGTTGGGAAGGGAGGGGAGCCCGATTTGGGGGGCGTCGGGGATGGGGCGGCTTTTGTTCTCCCTGGGAGGTTGGAATGCGGCGGTTGGGGTGTGGGTGTCCGGCGGGAGCGGCGGGGACAGAGACGCGGAGAGACAAAGAGAGATCAGAGACCGAGAGAGCGCGAGGGAGCGCGCCCGAGCAAGTTTCCATGGTTGATTGTTCCCAGCTGTGCGGCGCTGCAACATCTGGTTTCCTCCAGCCGGACCCCAGCCCGGCCTCTGGAGCAGACAGAGCCTCCAGCAGAGTGAGTCAGTGAGCGTGGGGGCAGGGGGCCCGGAGGAGGCCCCGCTAGTGCCCCTCCTCGCCAGGCACAGAGGGTAGGAGGCGTCCCAGCCGTGGAAGGGGCCAGGGTCCAGGAACAGGCCTCCTAGTCAGGTCCCGGCCTCCCGACACCCAAACAGTCTGTCGTCTAGATGTGCTTGGAGGTGTGGTCCCCTGGAGGGACCCGCTTCTGCCACAGGGACTCTCTTCTCTACAGCCCAGCCCTCCTTCCCCCAATAAGCCTGGGCCTGGGTGCTCAACCTCCGAGGGGAGGAAAGACTCCTTGCAGGGGGCTGAGAGGCCTAGGAGGGGCTTTGGGGACCGACAGGACCCCCCGCCCCCCAACCAACCTCCCCAGCTCGGGGCCTTCTCCTGAGTGGTGACAGCTCCAGCTAGCCTGCCTGCCACCAGCCTGGGGGGCAAGTAGGGGACAGTGAGGCCTTGAGGGGAGCTCCAGGCCTTTCAGTCCCCCACCAAGAGGAGGCCAAGGGTGCTCAGAATGGGGATGTGGGAGCCAGATGTCCCCGGCCTGGGGGGCAGCTTGAGTCACAGGTCTCGCCTCCGCCCCCCCACCTCATCCCCACCCACCCCATCGACTGCAGCTAGGGTTGAGGAGGGAGTGAGAGGCTGAATGTATGAGACAGGCAGCGGGTCACGAAAGCGTCGGGGCTGGACAGAAGGAGGGAAAGATGCCCATGTTTCTGCCGCTTCCCTCCCCCTCTCCCTCGACTCCCTGGGCAAGGCACGATGGGGCAAAGTTAGGTTTCCATTCAGCTGTCCGGAAGAACTCCTTTTGTTGTGGCAGGGCGGGGGTCCTCCGGATGGGTGAGCCCGGGGACTCTCTCCCAGCCCTCCTAGCAGAAGGCTGACAGCCTTGGGGCTGCCCCGCACTGAGCTGGGACTGGACAAGAGGACCTGTAGATTCTGCCAAGTCCACTGTGGGGTCAAAGACTGGAGGCTAGACTCAACCAGAAGCTCTTGAACTTCAAGAGCCCAGTGAAAGCTAAGGACCACGGCCCTCTCCCCAAAAAACTACCCACATAACACTTGTCATACAATGTCAGGTTGGGGGACATCACGGTCCCCTTCAGCGCTACCCTCTAGGATCTGGAGAGGCGCTTTTCAGACTCCACCCTAAGTGCTTCCTGCTGCCGCAGACAAGTAGACCTCAGTCTCAGTCTCGTGAGTGTGCGATGAAGTCAGCCAGGTCTTGGGAGGCCTGGAGGCCTGGCAGGAGAGGAATCTTCTAGGGGTGGGAACCCTGCCCAGGCCTGGCTGTCCCAGGGGCCCCCGAGGCCCAGGCACACATGTGGTTTCCTGCTGAGTCTGGGCTGCGATGTTGGCTGGGCAGGGTTGGGGTCCCGAGGATGGGCCTGGGGTCAGGATCAGTGCATTAGACACCTGGGGAAGTGCTGAACCAGAGGGTGGGCATGGGTTGTGGCAAGGAGAGCAGGGGCAGGGCTGATAGAGGATTAGAAATGTCCATTTAGTGAGCAGGGCAGGGTAGGGTCTGTTTGTCAAGACCAGCTCTGGAGCCAGGTTGGAGGCCGAGTCCCTCGGGACCTGAACACCCAGTGGGCCATCAGGGACAGAGGATGTCCGTCCAAAGTAGTCCCCTCCCCCTGGGCCCAGACTCCATGACCCTCCACCTGCCTGGCTTCTGTTCCGAATCCCTCCTTCTCCAGGCTGAATTCGGGGCAGCAGAAGTGGGCTCTGCAGCCCTGGGGTAGTGGCCCGAGGCAGCTTGCTCCCTCCTCTTCCTCCAGCTGTCCCCTGACACCAGTCCAGCCCGCCTTGTTGTGTAACCATGAGAGCTGCCTACCTCTTCCTGCTGTTCCTGCCTGGTAAGTGGCACCTAGGTGGGTGGGGCTCCCTTTATGTGGGTGGGAGTGGGGTTTGTAGGGGGAGGGAGCTGGCAGTAAGCTTTTGTCGTGTCCTATGGCCAGAACTCAGCTCCATCGCTCCCAGGGCCGTCCACCTCTTGGGCCACAGACGGCTGGCAACCCCTCCCAAAGACTAGAGGCACCTCCTGGGCCCCTCCTCAACCCTCCACAGCAGCAGACTGGCAGGATTCTGGAGAGTGGGCCCAGACACCAGGATCCACATTTTTCTTCTTACTTACTGACCCTCCCAGGAGCTGAGGTGCAGGAATGGAGGCCCCTAAGGCAGGGAGTCTGAAGGCCTGGGTTCTAGACCCCTTTGGGGCCCAACTAACCTATACAATCTTGACCTTGGAGAAGTCCCTGTTAGTCAAAATGAGGAGTTATCAATGGGGACCCCAAAGGCCCTGCCAGGTCTAACATCCATTAATTTAACAGATATTTGTGGAGCTCCCTCTTTGGGCCAGGCACTGAGCTAGGCCCTGGGAACACAGTGATGAACCAGGCAGACAGACCCCGCCCTCATGGTGTTGCCTGCCAGTCTAGGGAAGGGAGATGTGATAAGTGTCTAGGGAAGGGAGATGTGATAAGTGTCAGATTATGTTGAGTGCTATGATGGAAATAAACAGGAGAACGAGATGGAGAGTGTGGGTGGGCCAGTGAGGGCCTCTTAGCAGAGCTGAAATTTCAGTTGAGACTTGAAGGAGGAGAAGCAAATCAGGATGACAGGCCCAGGGAGAGTCAAGTGCAAAGGCCTTGGGGCAGGCAGCGGCCGGCATGGGGGAGAGGGGCAGGACATGACCCGTGAGGCAACACAGGACCAGGGAGTATAAGGGCCTTTATGGTCAAGGAAGGCGTTTGCCTCCTATGGGTCTAGAGTCTGTTGAGATCTTAGGGTCTTACAGGCCTGCCCTAGGGACCTCTACCTACCCTCCCCAGAAGTGCTTTGGGGCCTCTGCTGCCCTTCCCTGCTGGACGTCCCCTCAGCTTTGCCTCCCCACAGCAGGCCTGCTGGCTCAGGGCCAGTACGACCTGGATCCGCTGCCTCCGTTCCCAGACCACGTCCAGTACACCCACTATAGCGACCAGATCGGTAAGCGCCTTGTCCGCCCCCAGGCCTCCCCACCAGCCCTGCTCCCTGGATCTGCATGGCTCAGCCAGGGATCAGGTGGGGTGGTAGGGCGATGGGAATCTCGGGGTATGGTCCCTTGCTCAGTTGTGACCTGGGGCTGGGGGCTAGCCTGACCCCCACCAATTCCACATTCATCTTTATTTTCAGACAACCCGGACTACTATGATTATCAAGGTAAAGGGCTGAGGGCAGGATAGGATGGGCAGGCAGCTGGGTGGGGAGTCCGTAGAGACCTGCGGGCGATGGGAGTAGGGGAGCAGACCCTTTCATCATCTCTCATTGCAGAGGTGACTCCTCGGCCCCCGGAGGAGCAGTTTCAGTTCCAGTCCCAGCAGCAAGTCCAACAGGAAGTCATCCCAGCTCCCACCTTAGGTAGGCCACCAGCTCCAGCCAGCCCCGGGAGTGGGGAGGTCTGTCCGGGGCTGGGAGAGGTGACCTCACCCTGCCCTGAATAGACCCGTCCCAGTGATCTCTGCCTGCCTCTCCCCCAACACCAGAACCAGGAACTGTAGAGACGGAGCCCACGGAGCCTGGGCCTCTGGGTAAGAACCTTCCTGACAACTGGAGGGACAGAGGCATGGCCCCGGAAGTTAGGGTGCAGTGGCGTGCGGCACTGGGAGGACAGAGAAAGCCAGGCCTTTTGCTCTCGCTGGGGTAGATGGTGGGATGAGGGGCTTACAGAGGTGCCCCTGCTTTGGGCTGGCAACTCCAGGGCCCCCCTGAGGCAGCTCTGGGAGATCCCCCTGCCCCTGGGCCCAGCTGGAGGCCAAGTTGGCTGCAGCCTCAGGAGGCGCCTCTACTCCCAGACACTGGGGCGGGGCGGGGCGGGAGCACGCCGGCGGCAGGACAGGGTGGTGCTCAGAGGCAGGAGAGGCGAGGATGGGGCAGGAAGCCCAGGCCAGCTCAGCGGGCCTCCCCTGGCCAAGAGCCAGCCTGTGTGTGAGGGACCCCGTCTCACAGCTCAGCGTGTGAGTGTGCGGACCTCCTGTGAGGCTGCTTGGACTTTTGTGACTGTGTGCGGGTATAGATTTGTGTTTGAATATATGCTTCCAAGCATGGTTGTGAATTTGTATATGTATAAATATACTGGATAAAATTGGGCAGCCTCGCAAGGTCCGACAGTGCTCGCGTGTGCGTGTGTTGGTGTGTGCACGCAGGTCTAGGCTGGGCCTGAGGGTGCAGGGGTACCTAGGCCCTGAGAGCCAGTCTCCCATGGGTGCGGTTGGGGGCTGCCACCCAGCTCTAAGCCCCCAGCTGCAGCCCCCCAAGTGTGATCCCACCTGTCACTCAGACTGCCGCGAGGAGCAGTACCCGTGTACCCGCCTCTACTCCATACACAAGCCTTGCAAACAGTGTCTCAACGAGGTCTGCTTCTACAGGTGAGCGCAGGCAGGGACTGGGGGGGCGGGGGTGGCAGGGGAGCGGGGGGGACCACAGCTCCAGCCAGCAACGTGGGAGTGGGGAAAGCTAGTGAGTCCCAAGGTTGAGCTCAACTCTGGTTACGCCCAGGCCTAGGGGCTGGGTCTCCGGCTCTCCCGCGGGACAGGGTGAGGATGGGGCTGACGTTTCTCCCGGCCCCGTCCCTCTGTCCCTCTCAGCCTCCGCCGTGTGTATGTCATCAACAAGGAAATCTGTGTCCGCACGGTCTGTGCCCACGAGGAGCTCCTGCGAGGTAGGAAGGCCTCCGCCCTCCTCTTTCCCCTGCCCCCATGCCCACTCGTCATCCATCCACGCGTCCACCCATCTGATGTTTATTAAACGTGTGTTCAATCCAGGGCCACTTCCGGGGAATCCTGAGCTCCCCTCCCGGCTGCTTTTTATCCTCAGAACATCCCCCATCACCACGGTTGGGGCGGGGGTAGCAGTTTCCATCACCTAGCCGCACCCTGACCCCCACTCCTTCCTGCCACCCCCAACAGCTGACCTGTGTCGTGACAAGTTCTCCAAATGTGGCGTGATGGCCAGCAGCGGCCTGTGCCAATCTGTGGCAGCCTCCTGTGCCAGGAGCTGCGGGGGCTGCTAGGGTGGAACTGGCACCCCGAGCCCTGGACCCTCCTCGGATCTGGGGCCCTCAGGCTCTGCCTGACCTGGTGCTTTTCTCCCCAGCCAGACGTTCCTCTTATCCCGTAAAATGTTAGTGGCTGCAGCGCCGGGGGGTTGCCTCAGGCCCTTCCCCCAGCCTGCGGCCACCCTTGGGGCACAAAGGGGGCTCCCCAGTGTCCAGTCTCCGCCCCCAGGTGGGGGACATCCCAGGCCTCTCTGTGGGACCTGGGCCCCTGATGTGCCTTCTCCATCCCTCTGAGGACAGTCCCCCACTCCAGCCCCACCCCCAAGGTAGGCTATGACCCTCACCCCAGCTGGTCTGCTTGGATTTCCTACAGCCCCTGGGCATAGACCACCTTTGTTTTATACAAAATTAAAAACAGGTTTTTACAAAAGATTCAGAGTCACTTTTTCGGTCGCGGGCACAGAGGAGATGGCCAGCTGCCTCAACACTGCATGTCCTCACGGAGAGGCTCCCAGGCCCCTTCGGGAGAAGGGTAGGTTCAGGTGACCTGTGGCCGTGCCTCCTCATCCACCCGCTTCAGCTCTGACCTGCCCAGAAATGGGCCATGACAACTGCCCCCCGCCCCCAGCGTGTGTGTGTGTGTGCGTGTGTGTGTTGCAGGGGGTTGTATCAGAGATAGAAGGTTCAGGAATATAGCTTCCTCATTGTCAGGGCTGCCTGGTGAGTCTGTGAGTGCCCCATCACCAGAGAAGGGCGCAAGGCAAGATGAGAGGCCGCCCATGTGGAAGCGTATAGGGTGGAAGGCAGGAGGTCAAGGTTGGTGGACTCTGATATCAAGGGCTTTGGCAGGAGGGAAGCCTGGTGCAGTTCAGAGGGCAGAAACAGGGCAAGCTGTTACACCACCTCCCTCTGACCAGCACAGGAGACCAGGCTCTGGCTGAAGGCTCAGCACACAGGCCTATTTAACCCTGCAACCAGGCCTGTGTGGTGGGTAGTTAATATTCCCATCTTACAGACAGGGAAACTAAGCCTAGATTACGTAAGCCACCCAAGGGTCCACAGTGGTAAGTGGCAGGGCTGGGGTGGAACCTGACTCCACTGGACTCCATGAGATGAATGGAATTTCTCCTTGGAAACACTCACTGGGCATCTTCTGTGTGTACTTCCTCATAACCACCCTGGGAGGAACGTTCCCATTTTACAGAGAAGCAAACTGAGGCTCTGATAGGTTAAGCGGCTTTGCCCAGGATCACCCAGCGGAGCCAAGGCAAGACCCCACGTCCACTCCCAGGCCTGCACTTGTTTACCACACCGCCTGGAATGCCTGTTACTGTCCAGAGGGCGGGCCCTGTCCTGAGGAGGAGCCAGAGAAAAGAGCAGAAAGCTTCAGCCGGAAAGAGTCGAGCGGCACAGGTTGGGTCCCATCCCAAACCTCAACAGCTCCATCTGTTAAATGGGGTGGGTGGCCCAGGACCCTGGAGGCCTCCCCATCCCGACATCCTGTGAGGTTGGTAAGTTCCTTACCTCTCGTCACAGGCCTTTCAAAAGCTGCCCCCATCTCCCTGAGCACCCACTAGGGGACCCCATCCCTCTGGCCCCAGGGCCCTCCTGTCCCCCCTCCTGTCTCCCAGGTGGAGAAGGCACATTAATAGCAAAGGGACACATCTGTACAAACCGTCTTTTTTTAAATGGGGTCGTCTTGTTACAAAAAACACAACAGTTCTGAACAGTTAACATTGTAAAAAGGTACAAAAATACAGGGACTCTGAACTCTGAGGAATTTCCTGACAAATACTCTGAACTAAGGCAAAGAGATCTCTGGGAAGCCAGAGAAGGTCCCCTGCCCCAGGCCTGGACATCCCTTCTCTTTCCCGTGAACCTGTGCTCCAGGGTTGGCCAGAGACAAGGTGGGGGGGAGGTCTCTCCAACCCCTGGCTTTGGCTCAGACACTCAAGGAGGACCTCAAACTGGTCCTGGGGGACCTCACACGGGCTCATCCTGGGGGAGAGGGGGCTGGACTGAGTGGGGAGCCCACAGAGGGTGGTCGGCTCTGACGAGGCTGGGAGGGCGCTGCCGGGTCTGGGCTGGTGCCGGAGTCCCCCCTCCCCTGTCCCGCCCCGGCCACGGGGCTGCTCTCCAGGGTGCCCGCCGGCAAGGTGCTCACTTCTCTGGGGGGCCGGAGGAGGGGGAGAAAGAAGCTGAGCCCCTTCGAAGCTCCTGCTGCAACTGTCCCTTCAGTGTGGACACCTGGAGAAGAAAGAGGCGGTAGGGCCAGCCCGGGACCCCAGCCTGGTTTCAGAAAAAGCGGGGCGGCGGGGGTGGGGTGTGGCTGAGGGAAGGACACCAGAAGGGACCCAGTGCTGCCTGTTTCAGAAAAACCAGGTGTCATTAAGAGCCAGGGTATTTCCTCCCCTTCTCATTTTGCTCCATGGAGCAGTGGGGTGTCTCCAGACCGCTCGGCCTCTCTTTGGGGGCCACCCATCCCCACTCTCACCACTAGGCCAGGCCTGGAGCTAGCTGGACTCCAGGGGTGGACCTGTGACCCAGGCCTGGCCCACCAAAGCAGCCTTGCCCTGCAGACATGATCAGGGCAGAGATGGTCACGAGGGGGCCTGCGGTCTCAGCTGGCCAATGAGGCGCATCCTTGGGACCTGTGCTGCTGACCTCAGGGAAAAGGGCCCCCCTCTCCGCTGGGATCATGGGTTGTTAGGATAACCCCAGGCTGGAGCTGCTGAGGCCACCTGTGCCACCCGGGGAAACGGCCTGCCCGGGCATGGAGCCGTGGCAAGGGGACTGAGTTCCAATGACATCACTTGAGCCCGTGTCCAGCCGTGGCTCATAGCAGCACAGATCCACCCGGACCGTTTCAGTTATGGGTGCCATTGACCACTTATACCCAAGAGGTTACTGCCAGCCCTCTCCCTGCCCCCACTTCTTCCTCTCCCTCGCCCCCTCCTCTTCCTCCGCCCCCTTCCCCCAGCTCCACACTTCCATCCTGGCCCAGCCTCCTGAAGGGGGAGTCCTGCCGATGCTGCCGCCCCCTGGGGAAGGGCCAGAGCCCACCAGGCCTGAGTACCTGCTCCTCCAGGCCACGCACCCGCTGCCGGTGGGCCCGCTCCCGCGCCTCCAGAGTGCGCTCCGTCTGCACCTGGGCACTGCGCAGGCGATCCACTTCCTGCTGCAGCTCCAGCCGCTGCTCATCCACCTCCAGCCGCGCTGGGCTGTGGTTCTGCTGCAGTGCTGCCACCTGGGCCTGCAGGAGGGCCCACGGGTCAGGCCTCTGGCCGAAGGGTGTCAGGCACCTCCCTGGGGTGGGAGCCTGAGGGCCCCTTGGGGCAAAGCAGGGGCTGTAGGAGAGACCCTTGTTTTTCTCCCACCCACCCCCCAGCCCTCCTGGCCTGCAAATCCTGGGTCAGGGTAGTTAGTGACCCCCGTTCAGGCACACAAACACACACACAGACGTATTCAAACACAGAGACAAGCCCTTATGTGTATACAGATATAGATAGATAAGATAGATAAAAGCATGTAAAAACCTGTGTTCACACGGATGCATGCATATGTGCAAAAGCCCAGTACTCTTACATACATCTACATACAAGAAGAGACCTGTACGCGAAGATACAGATATAGCCCTAATACTTAGATATGCCACATCCATGCACCAGATTCGTGCTACACGCGCAAGAATACTCTCACATACACTCATAGCTCTTCACGTCCACAACCAACGTGAGCACACAGGCGCGTGTGCTGACAGGTCTCTTTCCTCTCCACTCTGGGGAGGACCCCTCCCTCTGGGACCTGGCTCTGGGCACCCCCTCCAAGGCTCTGGGCTTGTGGACTGTGGGGGTGGAGTTGGGTCCAGGGCTGGGGAGAGAAAGCGTGTCCAGCGCTGGGTGGGCAGGGGCTAGACCTCCAGCAGCTGGATCTGCCCCCGGGCCTCGGCCAGCTCCAACTCAGCCTCTGTGAGCGTGTGGTCCAGGAGGCCCTTCTCTGCGCTCAGCCGCACCGTGTCCTCGTGACTGCGAAGCTTCTCCCATTCCACCTAGGTGGGGAGAGCGGGAGGGGGTCAGGGTGCCCGGGGAAGGAGGGAGGTCCCAGGAAGTGGGAGCAGCTCAGAAAGGGGTGTTGGGTTACAGGTAGCAGGGCCAGGGGGACTTGCAGCCCCCACATCCTGGGGACACACAGCGGGGACCAACCAGGGCTGGGACCCAAGGAAGTGAAGGGAGGGCCCTAGGGACACAGCCCACCTTGTCCAGCATCCTCTTGAGGGCCACCCGGTCCTTCTCCAGCTGCAGGGCTGAGCGCTCCGCCTCCCGCTTCTCGGCCTCCAGCTGAGCCAGGGCACGCTGCAGGCTCCCCAGGCGCTCCTGCAGCAGCCGCCGCTCATCCTGCAGCTTCTGGACCGTGTGTAGGGCCGCAGCCTCACCTTCTTGCCGTTGCCGCAGCGCCTGCAGCAGAAGCCAGCGAGTCCCTAATCCCTCTGGGCCTCAGGGTGTGCATCGGAAGCTTGGAGATGATGATGCCAGCCTGCCAGGCCCACTTTCTAGGTAAGGCTATTATGAGGCCCACGTCAGGGAATGGTCACCCGAGGCCAGACAGTTCTCTCTGGGCCTCAGTTTCTCCATCTGTATAATGGAGATATGGACTGAGTGAACCACGCTTCCTCACAGGAGGCTGGGCCTACGTTTGGGATAAGGTGGAGATAGGTGAGAAGGTCCCGACGCCGAGGGCCTCACGGTCCTGGGAACGGAAGGGCCACCCTGGCCCTCACCTCCTGCAGCTGTTGCAGCCGGCCCTCGGACTCCGCCCGCTGCAGCTCCAGGTCCGCTAGCTCGCCCCGCACGGTCTGCACCTGCTCGGCCAGGGAGCTGCTCTGCTTCCTTGCCTCGGATAACGCCTGCCGCGTGGCCTCCAGCCGTTCCTGCGGGACAAGGGCTGATGGTGCCAGGCTGTCCTGGGAGCCCTGAGGCAAGGGGCTCCTCTCTACTCGGGACCTCCGGGCCAGGTTCGCAGCCCCTTAAACAGGTAGTCCTCTCACCTGGAGAGTAAGCCAGACAGCAGGCCTGGCCCACAGCCTAGCCACTGACCTACACAAGGTGGGGAAGCCCTCAGACCCCAGCTCTTCCCTTAGCCTGCCCCTGGGTCCTGCAGCCTGTCCTAGTAGGCTTGATCCCACCTCCCCCCAGAGCCTCCCCTCATTGGCTGATGCTCTTACTGGGCCCACCCCTCCCTCAAAGGCAGCTCTTATTGACCGTCCCAGGGGTCAGCTCTCCACCAGGGCCCCCAAGCCTGCCTTTGTAGGCTAACTCTCACTGGGCCCGCCCGCAGCCAGACCCTGGAACCCCCATACTTGGAGCACTTGGCGGTCATGTTCACAAGCAGTCAGTGCCTTCTGCATGTGCAGGTTCTTGTCCTGGGTGCTGGTGAGGCTGGCGCTGCTTTGGGTCAAAGCCTCCATCAGGCCCTGCACCTTGTCCCGCAGGACCCCCTCGCTCTCTTCCACCTTGGCCAGGGCCCCCCTCAGCCGCTCGACTGTCAGCTGCAGAGTCCCCGCCTTCGCCTCACTGTCTGCCACCTGGTGGGAAGACAGACAGGATGGTCCAGGTGTGCCTAACCCAAGCCCCTGCCACCTCTCTCTAGGCCTTTCTCACTGATACTGTTCCCATGCGTTCCCACTGGCTCAGGTGACTACAACCTGGGCCCAGTCGCACCGCCAGTTAACTACCCTCACGCAGAATGCCATCAACCTGGCTGTCCCAGACCCCGTGGTCTTCCGCCGGTTCTCATTCCCCTTTCCTCCCTGTTATGGAGAAGAAAGGGTAACCACCACAACCCTGAGATTTTCTGTGTTCTTGACTTAGGTGGGTGACAGTGTAGGGCTAGCAGAGCTACTGAACATTCCAGTTAGAGCTGAGCTTCCTGGTGGCCAAGGCAAAAAAAGAAAATGAGTGAAATCTATATCTCTAACTGGTCCCACATGCCTCCTATGAGTGCAGACTCCGTCAACAAACAGTCCTGAATTCTCATTTTGGTCCTGCCTCTTATTAGCTATGGGATCTTGGGCAATGATGTCACCTCCGTGAGCTTCCATCCGCCCATCTGTGAAATGGGGTGATGATAATACCTGCCTCGCAGGGTAGCTGGGAGGATCAAACAGAGTCCCCATAACGCACGTGGCACAGGGCATGCAGAAGAGGGGCCTGAGGTCAGGGGAGGGGACCCACCTGCCTCTGCAGGGAGTCGACCCGCTCCCGGAGGGCCTGGGCCTGGGCCTCCCGGTCGCTCAGGCCCAGGCGGCTGCGCTGCAGCTCCCCCTCGAGCGAGCGCCGCTGCAGCTCCAGCTTGACGCTGCGGCTCTCAGAGGCATCCAGCACCTCCTTCAGACGCCGCTTGTCGCTCTCCAGCTTCACCTCGTTGGCCTTCATCTTGCTGATCTTCTCCTGTGGGTGGGGCAGGGCTCAGGCCCCAGCTGTGCAGCCCACCCCACGCCTCCCACATCCCTCAGGACCCTTAGGAGGAAGTGGGGAGCAGCCTGGAAGTGGTCACAGACACCACTTGCTGTGTGACCCAGGGCCAGCCCCTGATGCTCTTGGGGCCTCCGTCTCCCCACATGCTCACAGGGTGACTTGAGGATCCCAGAGCACTTTCCAGTTTGCCCAAGTCTCATAGCCTGTGTGATCCAGGCTCATCCCTCCGTCCCTGCTCTCTGGGCCTATTTCACCTCTGTGTGGTCGAGGGACCAGATTGGTCCAGGGACGCCACAACCTGGGTGTTTACAGAGCCCCAGGGCGGTGAGGGTGGAAGGTGTAAAAATGCAGATTCCAGGGCCTCCATGCTCTGCTGCATCGCTCTCCAGAGGCGGGCCCAGAGCTGCATGTGGGACCTGAGCTGAGTCGGGCACGAGCCCTGGGCCCTGCCGGGTTTTAGGGGATGATACTCCTCCCTTCCCGATGCGGGGTCAGCTGGTGAAGGAGACTTGGGGAGTGGGGATAGGGCAGGAAGACAGACAGGGGTCCTTCTCTTCCTGTCACCATCCTAGAGACAGGGCGGGGCAAGGGGGTGTTATTACAACAGCGTCCAGGCCTGCCCCGCTTCCACCCTGCTCAGAGCCCCAACCCTGCCATGTCTGGGCCCAGCAGCCCCACTCTGGCTCCTGCCCAGCTTTGTTCCTGGCCTCCTCCCGCGGCCCCTGTGGCTGGGCCCAAGGCCAGAGCCGGAGCCGCAGACACAACAATCCAGCTCAAGCTCGGCCTGGAGCCAGAGGCCTGGGGTGGGCTGTGGGGACAGGCATGGAGGGCCAGAGGAGGAGAGGGGAGGGGGGGAATCTGCCGCTGCAAGAAGGGCTCAAGGCTTCGGCGGCCTGGACTGTCACCACCAGGGCCTGTGCTTCCTGCCCCAGACACACACACACACACACGCACGCACGCACGCACGCACGCACACACGTATATACAGATGTCTCCCAAACACATAAAACCCCCAGAACACCAGTGGTGTGGCTATACAGAGATGAAGGAAACAGGTCCGCTGAGCACTGTCTATGTGTTAAGAGTGCACGTGCATCGTCTCTGGGAGAGAGTTACTGTTCTCCCCCTTTTATACGTGAGGAAAGCGAGAATCACACAGCAGGGCAAGAACTTGAACCCAGGTCTGTGAGCTGCAAACGCCCAGGCTCTTTCTTCTGTAGCCTAATGACCTCATATGGAACAAGATGATGAAATCTGAATGTGCTTTTGGAGAAAGTCACAGGCTGGTCACGTCAGTGGGTGCTGGCAGACCCAGGCAGACAGAACAGAGATGCGCACAGGAGGCCTTACAGACGTCCATTCAGGCGCACACAGATCGCCCGCACCCCGCCGCCCTCTCCCACTGGCCCTCAGCTCCTGCCTACCTGGCTGGCCCGGAGCTCGCTCTCGGTGGCCTGCAGGCCCCTCTCCAGGGCAGCCACCTGGTCCAGCACAGCCCGGCGCTCCCGCTCGCTGTGCCGCGCGCTCTCCTCCTGCAGCGCCAGCTCGGCCTGGGCCCCGCTCAGCCGCCCGTCCACGCTGCGCTGGGCTGCGGCCCCCGCCCAGCTCCGTCAGGCCCAGCCAGGCACACAGCCTGAGCCCTGAATCAGGTTCGCCCTCCGCCCACTGCAGGGCTTGCCTCTCTGAGACCTTGGGGGGTCCGTGGGTCTGGACACGGGGTGAGGCTGACCAGGGAGGGGGCCCCAGAGGAGACAGCCCGCTTAGGCCACGGTGGCCAGGGCAGGGACGCAGGAGTGGCTCAGGCCAAGCCCACAGCCTCCCACCTCAGCTGCTAAGGGCACAAGAGAGCAAAGCAAGGACCCAGAGGGTCAGACTCACCCTCCTCACTCGCAGCCACCGCCCTCTGCAACTGCCTCGCCCGTGAGGCCGCACTGTCCCTCTCGGCCTCCGCCTCCGCCAGCTGGCGACTCAGGGTACTCGTCTGGGCCCGAAGCTCATCCTGCAACCCCAATGTTGGGGGGAAGGGAAGACCTGCTCGGACGACCTGCGGCCCCTCACAGGGCCCTGGGCCACGGGGCTCCCCCTGCAGCCACTCACGCCCCACCTCACCCGTTCTCTCTGGGCGCTCTGCAGCTCCTGCAGGAACTCCCGGAGCGCCCCCCGCACTGCTTCCGGATCCAGGTCTGGAGATGCCGGGGAGGTGGCAGGTCCTGGGGATGGTGGCTGGGACCCAGGGCTGCGTTCCAAGGGCTTGGGGCTGCTGAGCTCTTCCCCACTTCCTAGAGAATGAGACACGCTCAGGATGCAGGAGCCACAGGCCTCTCCTGCCTGGTTGGTGCCTGCAGGCTCCCAAGGCATCTCGCCCGTCCATGCTGAGCCCGGCAGCCCAGTGAGCTCCCCACAGCGCAAACTGGGTCCCCTCGGCCTCTTGCTTAGCCCTTGACCAGCCCTTCCAACCCTCAGAACAAAGCCCAGCTTCCTTGCCATCACCTGTCGCTCACCCCCACCAGCATCACCCTCTCCCTTGACAAGCTGGCCACTTCACATCACCCACAGCTCCCACGTTCTAGAACATTCCCTCTTACAAAGGCACCAGGACCTTTGTACCTTCTGTTGCCTTCTCTCTCAATGGCTTCTCTTTGCCTGGCCCATTCCTACGTGTAAAGAACCCTCCTCAGGGGCTTCCCTGGTGGCGCAGTGGTTGATAACCCACCTGCCAATGCAGGGGACACGGGTTCGAGCCCTGGGCCGGGAAGATACCACATGCCACGGAGCAACTAAGCCCGTGCGCCACAACTACTGACCCTGCGCTCTAGAGACTGCAAGCCACAACTATTGAGCCCGAGTGCTGCAACTACTGAAGCCCGAGCGCCTAGAGCCCATGCTCCGCAACAAGAGAAGCCACCGCAGTGAGAAGCCCACGCACCGCAAGGAAGAGTAGCCCCCGCTCGCCGCAACTAGAGAAAACCCACGCGCAGCAGCAAAGACCCAATGCAGCCAAAAATTAAATAAATGAATAAATAAATAAATTTATTTTTTAAAAAAAGAACACTCCTCAGAGGCCTCCCTGACCCCAGGCTGGGTTAGGGTGAGCTCATCCCACCCTCATGGGGGTCCGATGTCTGCCTCTCCCACCCAGACCACAAGCGCATGAGGGCTGCATCCCCTGGGCCCAGTCCAAGGGTGGACACTCCATCCCCTCAACACCTCCCTGTAACGAGCGCTTACTATGTGCCAGGCACGGGGCCAATGCTTTCCCTACATCATCTCGTTTCATCCTCACAGTAATTCCCTGAGAGGTAAGGACCAACTTCCCCCCTTCACAGGCTGGGCAGGCTCAGAGCAGTTAAGTGATTTGCTTGGTCTCAAAGCCTGGAAGATCCAGAGCTGGGATTTGAACCCAGGTGCCCCTATTTCCCAACAGAAAAACTTGAACTGTGCTTGGGAGATGACGGGCAATGACGAGGTGGGAGGGGACAGGGCGGACAGAGACGAGACAGCACCTGGAGGTCAATAATGAGAACTGCAGGACGGGGGTCGGCCTTAGCAGTGACACCCAGCCAGCCCCACGGCTCCATCAGCACCCAGAGGACCCAGAGCGGGACGTCTACCCACTGCCTCCCTCCCCTCAGAGTGACGCCGGTACCCTCGTGGCGGCCTGCAAGGACCGCTTGAGCAGGTCTGGTGTCCCATGGCCTCACATCCCACACCTCTCCACCTGGTTCGCTACACTCCGGCAGCGCTGTGGCCCTTGCTGTGCACAGGACAGGGGTACCGCCACTCAGGACTTCTCCACTTGCCCTCAGTCTCTTCTCCCACCCTTCCCTTCCCCACCTCCTCCTCAGCGGGGCTCTCCCTGCCTCCCACAGGGACGCCTTAGCTCCCGTCCTGGCCTTAGCTTCAAAAACAATTTTACTGGGGCTTCCCTGGAGGCGCAGTGGTTGAGAATCTGCCTGCCAATGCAGGGAACACGGGTTTGAGCCCTGGTCTGGGAAGATCCCACATGCCGTGGAGCAACGAAGCCCGTGCACCACAACTACTGAGCCTGCGCTCTAGAGCCCGCACGCCACAACTACTGAGCCCGCGCGCCACAACTACTGAGCCCGCGCGCCACAACAACTGGAGCCTGCAGCAAGAGAAGCCACTGCAATGAGAAGCCGGCGCACCGCAACAAAGAGTAGCCCCCGTTCGCCACAACTAGAGAAAGCCCGCACGCTGCAACGAAGACCCAACGCAGCCAAAAATAAAAAAAAAATTTTACTGTGATAAGATATATATAACAAAATATGCCTTTCTCACCACTTTTAAGTGGCATTAATTATATGCTGTTGTGTGAACATCACTACTGTTTCTAAATCCTTTCCATCACCCCTATTATGGGTTGAATCGCATTTCCTCAAAATTCGTATGTTGAAGTCCTAACTGCCATACCCAGAATGTGACCTTATTTGGAGATAGGGTTGTTATGGACGTCATGAGTTAAGACGAGGTCATATTGGAGTAGGGTGGACCCTAATCCAGTATGATCGGTGTCCTTATAAAAAGGGGGAATTGAGACACACACTCAAGGAGAACTCCGTGTGACGACTGGGGTTATGCTGCCCTAAGTCAAGGAACTACCAGAAGCTAGGAAACCTGGAACAAATTCTTCCCTAATGCCTTTAGGGGAAGCATGGCCCTGTAGACACCCTGACCTTGGACTTCTGGCTCCAGGACCCTGAGACACAAATTTCTGTTGTTTAAGCCACTCAGTTTGTGGCACTTTGTTACTGCAGCCTTGGCAGCCTAATACAACCCCGCACTCTGTAACCAGTAAGCAGTAACTCTTAATTCTCCCCTCCTCACACCCCCTTACACCCTGGTAACCTCTAAACTCCTTCTGTCTCCATGAATGTCTATTCTAAATATTTCCTATAAGTAAAATCATACTATATTTGTCCTTTTGTGAGTAGCTTATTTCGCTTAGCATAACGTTGTCAAAGTTTACCCATGCTGTAACACGTATCAAAATGTCACTCCTTTTCAAGGTTGAATAATAATGGTATCACATGATCAATTCACCTGCCGACTCAAGCTTTGGTTGCTTCCACATTTTGGCTACTGTGAATAATGCTACAACCAACACTGGTGGACAATATCTATTCAAGTGCCTATTCTTTTGGGTATATACCTAGGTGTGGAATTGTTAGGTCAGACGGTAATTCTAAGTTTTAGTTTTTTGAGGAACTGCCAAACTGTTTTCCAAAGTGGCGGCACCGTTTTACATTCTCACCAGCAATATCCCTTGACTTATTTTTCCTTACCTATTTTCCAGCTCATACCACCACCCAATACATTCTATATTTAATTTATATAGCACTTTTATTGTCTGCTACTCCCATACCTAGACCATAAGCTCCATAAAAGCAGAACTGCTTGTCCGTTTTGTTTACCACTCCATCCCCAGTGCTTCAACTGTATTGGGCACATAGTATGTGCTTAATAAATAGCGGAACTGAATGAACGAATGCAATCCTGGGGCTAAATCCGTGGATTTGAAGAGGCAACAACTCAATATCTCATAGTGAAATTTCCCACCGTTCTAAGATTCCACAGGTTCTATTCTAGGCCCTAGGAATCAAGGTGAGATTGGGGTCAGGCCGAGACAAGATGAATGCTCCCTAAAAGGCTGCTTGCACCCGCTGAAACACAGTGCTGATTTTCCCAGAGTCATCCCCTGGGCCTTGGGAGCAGGTGCGGGTGGGAGGATCTCTTCTGAAGAAGTTCCTGGAAAGGGGGTTGGGCTGAATGTGTATCTTTCTGGGGTAGATATGGGGGTCACAGGTCTGGTATGGAGGGGTGTGGAGCCAGCGACAAGAGAATGAAGAGGATGAGGTGCTGATGGAGAGAGGGCAGGGGTCAATTAGAAAGGGTGGAGACTCAAAGACTCAGAGGAGTTAAGGGCATTAAGAAGCAGCACCGTCAGCCACTATGGAAAACAGTATGGAGGGTCCTCAAAAAACTAAAACTAGAGCTGCCATATGACCCAGCAATCCCACTCCTGGGCATGTATCCAGACAAAATATAATGGAAAAAGATACACGCACCCCTATGTTCACAGCAGCACATATTCACAACAGCCAAGACATGGAAACAACCTAACTGTCCATCGACAGATGAGTGGAGAAAGAAGATGTGGTACAGGGACTTCCCTGGTGGCGCAGTGGATGAGACTCCATGCTACCAATGCAGGGGGCCCGGGTTCGATCCCTTGTCAGGGAACTAGATCCCACAACTAAGAGTTTGTATGCCACAACTAAGGAGCCAGCGAGCCGCAACTAAGGAGCCCTGGAGCCACAACTAAGGAGCCCACCTGCTGCAACTAAGACCTGGTGCAACCAAATAAATAATTTCTTTTTTTAAAAAAAAAAAGATGATGTGGTATACACATACAATGGAATACTACTCAGTCATAAAAAAGAACAAAATAATGCCATTTGCAGCAACATGGATGGACCTAGAAATTATCATACTAAGTGAAGTAAGTCAGAAAGAGAAAGACAAATACCATATGATAATCACTTAAATGTGGAATCTAAAATATGACACAAATGAACTTTTATAACACAGAAACAGACACAGAACAGACTTGTGGCTGACAAGGGGAAAGGGGGGTGGGAGAGGAATTGAGTGGGAGTTTGGGATTAGCAGATGCAAACTATTATGTATAGAACGGATAAACAACAAGGTCCTACTGTATAGCACAGGGAACTATATTCAATATTGTGATAAATCATAATGGAACAGGATATTTTAAAAATGTATATACATGTATAACTGAATCACTTTGCAATACAGCAGAAATTACCACATTGTAAATCAACTATATTTCAATGGAAAAAAGAAAGCGCCACCCTCTACTCCCTTTAAAAAGAAGTTATGTTGTGCGCAGATCAGCCTGGGTGAGTGGCAGGACAGAGACTGGGCTCGAGAGGGGCGTGGCCCAGCGAAGGGCCAGAAAGTGATGTAAGGGGGGTGGGGGGCGCAGGTAGGCGGGTCTCAGCAAGGAACTAGCTGAAGAGGCGGGGTTTGAGACTGGTCATCAAAAGAGGGGCGGGGCGGACCAGGCCAAGGGCGGCCTCGTAGGCGGGACAGAACTGGACATGAGGGCGGAGAGTAGGGGCGGAGGTTCTGCGAGGCCCGCCCAGTGACCCTCCCCTTCTCCACCGAGCTCTCTCACCTCCAGCAGGCGCGCTCCGGTTAGGAGAGACGGGCGCGGGCCGCGGGGGAGGGCTGGACACACCACCGAGGCCCAGGCCCCGGCGCAGGGCTGAGCGCAGGCCCCCCAGCTGGGCCTCCGCTGCGCGCCGTTGCGTCTCCACGCGGGCCAGCTCGGCCTCCAGGCCTTGAGCCCGGCCCTCGGCCGCGCTCAGTCGCAGCCCCAGCTCCGCAGCCTCGGCCCGGGCGGCCTCCAGCTTCAGTTCCAGGCTGCGGGCATGGTCCAACTGCTGTTTCTGGGCGCTGTGTGCCTCCTCCAGGGAGCCCAGCAGGCCTCGCTCGCGGGTCCGGAACTCGCCCTCTTGCTCCTGCAGCTTCCGCTGGGCTCCCTGGAGCTGGGGTGAGGGGTCAAGGCCGGGAGGTGGGGGTCAGCAAGGCCGCCCCTCAACCCGACACCCACCCTCCCAGGCTCAGCCTGGAGCCCACGGGCCCAAAAGTGGCTTGCAGAACTCCTGTTTCGTTAATGGTCTCCACCCAGGCAGGAGATGCAGGAACATCATGGGAGTATGGAAGGAAACTATTAGAATTTGTTTACCTCTTTCTTCTGTGTATATGCCTTGCAATGTACACAGTTTATTAGTAATAAGCTAACAGCTAATGCTTACACAGATAGGAATTATTAGTGCCAGGCACTAAGTACTTTCCCCTCAAAAAAATCAACTCTAATTACCACTATAAATCATCTCCATTTTACAGATGAGGAAACTGAGCACAGGGCAGTTATGTAACTTGCCGGAGGCCACACAGCTAGTAAACTGAGAGCTAGGATTCAAAGCCAGGCACCCTGGCTCCAGAGCCTTTTCTCTTAACCACTAGGCCACACTGCCTCTCGGTACACATAATTTATCAATAAATCCCACAATGAGGGGAGGTAGTAAAAAATTATTTACCAGTGAAGTGCATGGTCACACACACTCACACATACCCCTCTGGTTCAGAGAATGAGTCAACCTCTCACAGTCATCAGTTTCAATGGAGACCATCTATGGAACACCTCCTGGATGACAAGACCTACACAAGGACCTGGTATACATCCCCTGCTGTGCTAGCCCCTATCCCATGAATGCTCTAAAGCACAGAGAGGTTGAGTGATTTAGTCAAGGTCACACAGTAGATTCACTGCCAGAAAACACAGAGTGAAAAGAGTGTAGGCTTTGGAGTCTGACAGACCTGGGTGGCTGTGTGACCTTGAGTAGATCCCTTGACCTCTCTGAGCCCCAGTGTCTGGTTCCCTCTGTAAACTGGGGCTAATTATACCTACATCATGAGGCTGCTGGGAGAATCAAACAAGATTCTGTCTACAAGGCTCCCCCCACCCCCACTACACAGTTCTTGCAGTTGTTATTACTGCTATCATTATACCTGGGGAAGAATCTCAAGGAGTGGGGAACAGGGACCAGTCCTAGGCGTGATCTCTCAGAATGACTCCAGCATTGGAGTCCCCATTGCTTCTCACTGGAGAAGGCCCAGGGCAGCCTGGCTGCCTCTGAGGATCCTCCTCCTCCAGGCAGTCTGCCCACCATCTAGTTACCTCCTGCCGCACAGCCTCCAGGTTGGCTTCGCCCTTCAGCAGCTTCTGTCGGAGGCCCAGGGCCTCCCGTCTGCCCTCCTTTTCTGCCCTCTCGCCCAGTGCCACGCGGCCCTGCAGCTCCACCAGCTCCCGGCCCAGCCTGGTGTTCTCACTGTCCAGCATCTTCATCTGTGAGAAAGAGTGGACACAGGCAGGACCTAGGACCCATTCTCAGCACCCACAGCCCCTTCTAGCCCAGGGTACTGGAGAGTGCCCGCAGGCTCAATGGCAGCCTTTTCAGCTCTGCCCCTATACCCTGCCCAGTCCAAACCGTGCACAGAGGGTATTTGGGACCCACTGCTCTAGGGACACATACATTGAACACCACCCCAATCCACTGGGAGCCTGCCCCTGATAACTCCACCCTGGTTGAGCCACGCCAGGCACCTGGGCACCAATGACCTCAATGTACCACCTAATCATAACTACCTATCGTGGAGAGTAGAGATAGGGCAGGGCAGGAACTCTGGGTCACTTTTCACCTCTACGATGATGCCTAACTTTTATGGAGTGTTTACCATGTGTCCAGCTCTGTTCTAAGCACTTTGCCCCTATTAACTCAATACGGGGTAAGTACTAACATTCTCCCTCTTTAACAGACATGAAGACGAAAGCGTAGAGAGGTGAAGAGACTTGCCCAAAGTCACACAGCTCATAAGCAGCAGACTGGGATTTGATCTCAGACAAGCAGAATCAAAGGGATGTTTCTAGGCCCCTATTTCCCCAGAGGAGCAGGTGGGGGGATGAGGCTTACTTACCCCACAGTGCTACAGCAAAGGGAATATGAAAACGTGCCATAGCACACAAAACACCCAGCAAGAGCCTGGCACACAGTTCCTTTCAGGGATTCCTAATGTTTCCTGGGACTTCAGCCCATTGGGAGGGGGCCCGGGTAGAGGGGTACATCGGTGGGAGGTGGAGGGGATTTGTTATTCAGGCTGCAATATCTCTGGGGAGGCAGGGCCTGGGTGCCAAAGGGGGCTATTTCCTGTTCTGCCGGGTCTTCTAGGGCGGGAAAGCCTGAGCCCTTAGTGTCCAGGGCAGTGCCCAGTATACAGCAGGCACTTGTTAAATGCTTGCTGTTATTGATGGGCTTGGAAATCATCTAGTTCAGGGCTCTGCAAACTGCAGGCCAAAATTCTGCAGGCCAAATTCCACCGGTCATCTGCTTCTGTAAGGGCTTGAGCTAAGGATGGTTTGTACATTTTTAAGTAGTTAAAAACGGCTCATTTTTACATGGTTGAAAGAAAAGCAAAAGAAGAACAATATTTCCGACACGTGAAAAGTATATAAAATTCAGGGGACTTCCCTGGTGGCACAGTGGTTAAGAATCTGCCTGCCAACACAGGGAACACAGGTTCAAGCTGTGGTCCAGGAAGATCCCATATGCCACGGAGCAACTAGGCCCGTGCGCCACAACTACTGAGCCTGCCCTCTAGAGCCCGCGAGCCACAACTACTGAGCCCACATGCCACAACTACTGAAGCCCGCGCGCCTAGAGCCCGTGCTCCGCAACAAGAGAAGCCCGCACACCGCAACGAAGAGTAGCCCCCCGCTCGCCGCGACTAGAGAAAGCCCACACGCAGCAAAGAAGACCCAATGCAGCCTAAATAATTTTTTTAAATCATAAAAAAAGTATATAAAATTCAAATTTCAATGTCCATAAGCAAAGTTTTAATGGAACACACTCCACTCATGTAGGTACCGTCCAGACCTGCTTCCTCCCTACGATGGCAGAGTTGAGTGGCTGCAACAGAGACCGTACGGCCCATAAAGCTGGAAATATTTACTACTGGGCGCTTTACAAAAAAAGGTTGCCAGCTCCTGACCTAGTTCACGGGATCTGCACCTCTTGCTGTTCACAGATTCCTTTGAGAATTGGACAAGAGCCCCAGAACCAGTCTTTGGAGAAATGTGAGCGAGTGTGAACACAAATGTATCCACACACACACACACAAACACACGGTTTCAGGGTCTGAGGATTCCTCAAAGCCCACCCATTAATACCAAGGTTAGGTAACAAGCCTTGTTATAGTTCAAGGCCCTGGTTTTACCTATGAGGGACCTCGGCTCCCAAAAGGGGGTGCTGTGGCCCAGCGCACACAGTGACTGCCCAGGGGTGTTACCTGCCGCCGGAGCTCCTGCAGCTCCCTCCGAGCCTCCAGCCGTGAGCGCTCCACCTCCTGCAGCCCAGCCCGCAGCTCGCCAGCCTCCTTGCCCACAGCCGCCCGGGCCTCCTCCAGGAGCACGAGCTTCTGTTCCTTGTCCTCATTGGCAAGCTTCAGGCTGGAGGGGACAGAGGGCAGAGGTAGCCCCAGGTCCTGGAAGAGTAGGTGAGTGGCCCTACACAAAGGTCCCTTCCCCTGATTCCCGGAGTGGGTCTGGCAGGCTCTTGGCCTAGAGGTTCCCCCAGTGCTGCCTGCAAAGTGGCCCTCTCCTGAGCTGAGCCCTCCAGGGCTGGGGATCAGGCCCTCGGCTGAGAGAGGTGGACCAGCGACACACGCTAGTCTCCAGGGTGATGCCAGTGGGTGAGGTCAGAGTCTGGGCCCAACCCTGCCTGCAACCACCATTCCCCTTCCTTCAGGGAGGACAGTCACCTAAAACAAACCAAGTCCGGGCTTGGTTCGAGGGCAGAGACTCCCCATCTGCGCGATTTCCCCAGAACCATGGGGGGTGAAGTTAGTTCCTGGGATGACATTCAGTGCGAATGAAGGACGAGGCTTGGTGAAGGGCTGGGGGCTGGGCCCCCGTGTCACCCCACCTGATCCGCTCACTCTCCGCCTTCTTCACGGCCACCCGCAGCTCCTCGTTGGACCGCCGCAGGGCCTCGAGCTCCTTGGCCCCCTCGCTCAGGCTGCGCCGCAGCTCACCCGCCTCCTGGCGCTGGGCCTCACGGCTGTCCTGGCTCTCACGCAACTTGCGCTGGGCCTCCAGCAGCTCCCGCCGCAGCCCGTCGCGGGCATCCTCCAGCAGGTGCAGCTGGGTCCGAAGCTCTTCTGCCTGTGAGGACAGCGGGGGTCCACATACGGGGGTCGGGGCCCACTCAAGCTGGGTGGAAAGGAGCCCATCCCCGTCTCCCTGGCCACGGGGCACCTGCCCCATCCCTCTGCAGCGGCTCGGACTGCAGGTGTGAGTTATGATTTGGGGCAAAACATACTGGAGTCAGCGGTGCTCTGGCCTGAAATAAACATCAAACAAGATCATCCTGTGGGACTTCCCTGGTGGCACAGTGGTTAAGAATCCACCTGCCAATTCAGGGGACACGGGTTCGAGCCCTGGGCCGGGTAGATCCCACACGCCGCAGAGCAACTGAGCCGGTGCGCCACAACTACTGAGCCTGCGCTCTTAGAGCCCACAAGCCACAACTAATGAGCCTGCATGCCACAACTACTGAAGCTCGCGTGCCTAGAGCCCGTGCTCCGCAACAAGAGAAGCCACTGCAATGAGAAGCCCGCGCACCGCAACAAAGAGCAGCCCCCGCTCACCGCAACTAGAGAAAGCCCGCATGCAGCAACGAAGACCCAACGCAGCCAAAAAACAAATAAATAAAATAAAATAAAATAAATAAAAAGATCATCCTGTGGATCAACCTCAAGAGGGCAGGGACGCCCAGCCCAGCCTCTCCGTGAGAGCCCAAGTCCCTCACGTACCCAGCATGTACTTAATAAACGCCTAACGCCTGCCGCCTGCTTCCTTTCATGCATTCCTTTGTCCTCGAACACACGCTTCTGGGTTCCCAGCGGCGTCTAGGCTGCACTGCCTAGGAGGAAGCGGGTGGGTGGACGGGCAGGCAGCTCACCTCACGCAGGCAGGACTCCCGCTGCCGGCCCAGGTCTCGGGCCTGTTCCTGCAGCCTCTTCACCTCCTGCGCATGGGCCGCGGCAGCCTCCTCAAGCTGGGCCCGCAGGTCCCGCAGCTCGGACGTCAGGGCATTCACGGTGCTCTAGGACACACGGGCTCCTGAGACTTGGCACTGCCGTGTCCTCCTCCCCCGCACTCCCAACCCGCACCGCCACTGATCCCAGCTGCGCCAACTGAACTGTCCATTTGCGGCTCTAGACACGGCCCCTCACGCTGGCCTGCCGGGCCCTCTACTGATCCCTTGACGCCTGGCAAGTGCTATGCACGTAGCCGGTCTCTCCCTCAGACTAGGGCATTCACAGGGCACAGCCGTGCCACCTCCCTCCAGTGGGGACTCCCAAGGAAGGGGGAAGCTCCGCCGACAGCTGGATGCCGCCCCCAGGGCAGAGCCACGTGTCCCCCTCGGGCAGTGCTGTGCCCCCCCGATCCCCAATCCCGGCTCCGATGGAGGCCCACCCGCCCCCGCCTGGCCTACCCGGTCCTGCTCCTGCCGGCTCTGAGCATCGCGCTTCTGTCGCTCCATCTCCAGGGAGATGGCGGCCAGGCTGTGCTGCGTCCCCATCAACTTCTCCGACAGCGCCGTCTTCTCGGACTCCTTCAGGGACAGGGCCTGGGCAGAGGCAGGGAGCAAAGGGCTCGGGGTGTTGGGTGGTCTTGGGCATGCTTGGGCCTTTCCCCCACGTTGGCCTCGGAAATGTGCCCACTGGGGGCTCGGGGACCTGACTGGGCCACCACAGGTGGAGCCAGGGCAGAGGTGCAGGCTCACCCCCTCGGCAGCCCCAGGAAAGGGTACAACAGCAGTAACAATAACCTGGACACAGATACAACTCGGACATCTCACATCCTGAAGCAGGGCCTTTCATGATTCCCATTTTACAGATGAGGCTACTGAGGCTCAAAGAGGTAAAGTGACTTGCCCAGGGTGATGCAGCAGGTGAGGAGAGGAGATGGACGCAGTCTGCCCTGTCTCCATTACATTATGGGAAAGTCAGGAGTTAGTTCTTTCTGAGGAGGGTCAGCTGCTGCATGTGGGCTTCGCAGGGACTGCTCAGAGGCGGTCATGGGGACGCCATGCCCAGCCTGGGGTGGGAGGAGGGATGGGAGAACGTGGGTCAGCTTTTCTGGAACAATGCTCACAGTGTCATGACTGCGGCTGCCACTCAGTAAGCTCCCACCACGTGCCGGGCCCGCTCGCTGGACAGGGGTCTCAGCGACGCTTCACAAACACCCCTTGAACTCCCCCATCCTGAAGGTGAGGAAACCGAGGCCCAGAAAAGGACTCCTAGCTCCTAGCTGCTGGGTGGCTGAGCGGGGACCAGCCCCAGAACAGGGGCCCCTCAGGCAGCAGAGGCGGCTCACGAACCTGCTGCTTCTCGCTCTCGGCCAGGAGGAGGCCCTCGTCGCGCTCCTGCTGCAGGGCGGCAATCTCCTCGCTCAGCTCTTCCTTCTCGGCCTCCAGCCGGGCCAGCAGTTCCTCCCGTTCCCGCTGCAGCTGACTCTGCAGCTGGGCCCGCTCTGCCTCCAGCTCCCGCCATGCCGCCTCCTGGGGGCCAGGCCCACGTGCGTGTGACCCACGAGGCTGGGCCCAGACAGCCCCTCGCCAACCTCGGGGCAGCAAGGGCCGTGGGGCAGGTAATCAGGGAACTACAAGGCGGGGTGGGTGATAGTGAGGGCCGTGATGGGGACATGCCAGGAGCAACAGCCTGGCCTTTGGGTGGGCGGGGGGAGGAGGGTGAGGGGTCAGAGAATGTTTCCTGGAGGAAACAAGCAGCCATCAGTCAGGTAGAGAGAAAAGGAAGAGAACCCCAGGCCAGAGTACAGCCCCGCAGACGACTCAGAGGAAAGAGGAAACATGACGAACAGGGAAACTGTGATATTTAAGGTCACTGGAGCTTGGACTACGAGGAGGACATGGTGAAGGACGAGGCCAGAGCCACAGGCAGCAGCCAGGCCAGACCAGACCAGTGGGCTTTAGGGAGGGGTGACCTGATTTTCAGGACAGTTGAGACGGCAGAGCCTCAAGACACAGTGACAAGGAGCAATCTGAATTTTAGAATAGCGGTTGCTCAGAGCTTGTGAAAGAGGGACCAGGATTGGGGGTTGGGGTAGAGGGGAGTTGGGTCAGCTGTGAGCAATAAGAGGGCATGGGTCTGGGGGTGGCAGAACAGCTGCAGGGAAGAGTACAGGTATGGTGACATTAAGAGGCTGAGTCTGCTGGTGCAGGGAGAATGAGGGAAGGCACAGGAGAGCGTGGCTCCCTGGGGACTGGGTGGGTACAACCCACAGGCAGAGCCCACTTGGGGTCTGAGGGAGGTGCCTGGCCCCAGCACTAGTCCCTAACAGCTGTGTGAAAATAGTCTCTGCTTCAAATGCTCTGTCGCCACCTGCTGGAGAAGTGATTCTATCCACAAATCCAAAAAGATTACGTACACGGTGAATGGCGCCCCCTGGTGTCGGGAGCCACAGCCTGAACCTCTGTCAGCAGCAGCCCAGTCCAAGATGAGGGACTCAGGTCCCCTGTCCAGAGGCCCACTCTGGAGAGTATCTCAGTACAATAGTAACAATGACAACCAGCACTTATGGAGCATTTACAAAGCGCCAGTCTCCATGTTAAGCTCTTTGTAAGGATCATCTCACCTCATCCTCATAAATTATACTATCATTATCCCCATTGTTAAGATGGGGAAATGAGGCACTTCCCTGGTGGTCCAGTGGCTAAGACTCCGTGCTCCCAAGACAGGGGGCCCAGGTTCGATCCCTGGTCAGGGAACTAGATCCCACAGGCCGCAACTAAAGATTCCACATGCTGCAACTAAAAAAAAAAAAAAGATCCCGCATGCGGCAACGAAGATCCCACATGCCGCAGCTAAAACCTGGTGCAGCCAAATAAATAAATATATTTTTTTTTAAATGGGGAAATGAAGGCACAGAGACCTTAGGTAACATAACCAGCATTTGGCCAAGATCAGGTTGAAACCCAGGCAATGTAACTCCAGAGCCAGTGTTCTTAGGTACTTCTGTCTTTTGGTGACCTGGCCCCTCGCCTTTCTATGTGCTCTGGTCGCCCGCGTGATCTTTCATATGCAAACCGCACTTCTTAGCAAATTAAAGCGCTTTCTGACTCTACATTAGATCAGCATTTTCCAAATATGGTCGTGGACCCCCTGCATCAGGATCACCAGGGCTGGACCAGATTGGGGCCTGGGAATCTGCATGTTTGATTAAGGAGTGGTCCCCGATGGATCCTCCCAGCTGCCCCCAGAGCCCCTGAAACAGAGATGAAGTTCCATTTCACGGATGCAGAGCGAGAAGGATACTCGCCTGAGGTCACAGAGGAGACAGAGACAGTGGTTCAGAGCCCTCCCCCACCCCACCGCCTGCCCCAACCCAGCTGCCTGAACCTTCTCTCGCTGGAGTCGCTGTAAGTCCTCCTTGTGGACTGCCCGCTGCTCCCGCAGAGAGGCCTGGGCCTCCCGCTCAGCCTGCACCAACTTCTGGGCCATCAGTTCCTTGTCCAGAGCGACCTTCTCCTCTGTAGTTGTTATCTGCTGCCGCAAGCCCGCCAACTCCCCTGCACAGAAGGGATGGAAAGGAGAAACAAGCTCCCCTCCCAGTGGGCCAACAGACTCAGGCCAGGTGAGCTATGTGGGCAAAATCCCAGAGGGGAGAGGGCCCACCGGTATCTAGCTGAGTTCCCTTGGAGAACATTCTTGCCCTCTCTGGGCCTCTGTTTCCCCGACAACTGCATGGGCCCAGTGGCCCTGTCCCTCTCCCTACCTACCTGGAGTGGCATCTAAAGGATGAAGTGACTGATGAGGAGGGCCCCCCACATGGAGAGGACAGCAAAAACATGAGAACCCCCATCACTGACTGAGTGCTTATCACGGGCAGGCACCTGGCTGAGCACAACACAGCTTCACATCACACCCACGTGGCTTATCCCCAATTTACAGATGAAGAAACAGAGGCTCAGAGGACACAGGTAACCTCCCAAGGCTGCACAGCTTTCCATGAGGCATCACCTTTAATGACTGCCTGCCATAAGCATACTTGCTGGACTCTCGGCACTAATGAAAGTGACCAGGGGAGGGTGCACCCCACAGGGGACAATCTAAAAACTATCCTCGGGGTGGGAAGTCCACCAGAGACTGTCAGCATTTCCCTTCCCGGTTCTGTCTGGCTCACGTGGACGTGGACGGAAAACTTAATTTTCGCGGCCCAAGCAGGTGCTTAGTAAATGTTTGTTGAGCAAGAAAAACCTGTGAGTTCAGAGACTGGGCGGGAATGAGAGTCGTCAGAAAAGCAGCTGATGATGGCTCCGCGGAGACGCAGAACTCTCTAAGCTCCCTGATGATGACAGACAGCAGCCAGCGCTGGCTGCAGAGCCAGGCACTGTGCCAAGGCCATGCTTTTCTCACCTCATCCTGGCAAAGCCTCATCACCTCTAACTGTCAGAGGAGGAACCCGTGGCCCAGAGAGGGAAGCGGCTGGCCTGGGACAGTGGCTGGATTGGAAGCCAGGTCAGCCACAACCCAAAGCCAGTGATCCCAGTTTCGGTGGGACCCCAGAACTCGACAGGTTACAGCTCCAGCTCCGGGCTGGAGCCCGGGGTTCCCCACCCCTCACCCCTGGCCTCCCTACCAGTCAGGGTCTCCTTGGCCAGCAGTAGGGCCTGCCCATCTGCTTCCAGCTGCTCCCGCCGGGCCTCGAGCTGCGCCAGCTGCCGCTGCACCTCAAACAGGCTGCTCTCCAGGGCTTCCTTCTCCAAGCTGCAGCACGTACGATCCCTGAGGCCCCGGGACCCAGCCTCCCGGGCCCCAGGACACTGTGAATCCCAGGGCGTGGCCAGCCATGGGCCAGGTGCCAGCCCACCTGCCCAGCCGTACCCACGCTCCCCGGGGAAGCCTGAGCCCAGGCTGAGATGAGCTGGTGACCTGGCCCCTGAGGGCCCGTGCTGGACGTGGCTGGCCACGGGGTGGCTCCGTCAGACCCCCCAGGGCGGGCTGGGCAGAGCTCAAGGCCTCACCGCAGGCGTGTGGCCTCCTCCGACAGGGTCCGGCCCTCACGCTCGGCTGCTGCTAGCTGCACCGCCAGGCCGGCCCGCTCCTTGGCCAGCGCCTCCTTCTCCCGGGCCGCCCGCTCCGACGCCTCCGTCTGCCGCTGCGTCTCCCGCCGAGCCTGCTCCAGCTCATGCTCCCGCCCGCTCAGCTGCCGGGAGAGCTGGCCCCACCCCGGCGCTGTGAGCACCAGCCCTGGAATCCCCCAGCCTGCTTATCGGGCATCACCCCGACCCTGGGCCCGACCCGGCCCTGGCAGGCAGGAGACCAGGTTCAAGCCCCGGTTGTACCCTGATGTGCTGTGTGAACCTGGACAAATCACAGCCTTCTCTGGACCTGCAGTGCACGCACATGCAAACATAAGGGTCGTCACTTAGTTTGGGTGGCAACCAAACACTTCCTGCACCCCAAAATGTCCAGAGAAGCTGAATGTGTAAGAGAAAGCAAAGGAGAGCTGCGCTGCAGGCCTCAGAAAGGGAACCTAGAGCCTGGCTCCCTGCACCGCGTCGTCTGTTCCCTAGAGGCCCCTCCCAGGAAGCCAGGCCCTCCAGGACAGACACCCTAAGGTCCCTTCCAGCTATGATTTCCCAACAAGTCTAAGATTCCAATTCTAAAATTCTCTACCAATTATCATATCATTAATCTTTACTGAGTGGTGATTCATTTCTGTAAGTGCTTACACCGTATACTCTTCAGAACAACGCTTTGTGGTAAGAACTATTAGCCCCATGTTACAAGTGGGGCCACTGAGGCATGGGGAGGTCGGGTAACTTGCTCAAGGCCCCCAGCTGGCAGAGGTGGGGCTGGATTTCAGCCGGGAAGCAGGCTCCTGAGCCTGTGACATCCCCCAGGACAGACTGCAAAAGGCCAGGAGCCTAGAACCCCTTCCCCACCTGCTCCCCAGACCCCACGTACACCCACCTGGGCCAGCTGCTCCTGCAGCCGGCAGCGCTCCTGGTGCAACTCCGGGAGCTGGCGCTCCAGGGCCCCCCGGGCCTGCTCTGCCGCCCGCAGGGAGCCCTGCAGGCCCTGCCGCTCCACCTCGTGCTCCAGCCGCAGCTGCTCCAGCAGCACCTGCCCCTCCTGCGCGGAGGCGGCCTCGCGCTCCGCCTGCCGCTGCCGGCCCAGCAGGGCTGCCTTTTCCTCTTCGAGCTGTGGGGGCCAGGCGGAGGCGAGTGACCAGATCAGCCCAGGCCCTCATGGTCCAAAGAGGTCCCACCCGGGACCAAGGATGCCTTCTCCACCCACCTATTACAGCCAGCACGTGGGAGGCTCCCGGGGGTAAGGGGCGGTGCCCTAGGGTGTGTGGACACTGGGGAGGAGCAGAAGGAAGGGCCCATGGAGCTTCTTCCCTCTCAGACCATGAGAGAGCAGACAGACAGACAGAAGGAGTCAGAGACAGAACAACAAGACAGAGGGACAGAGGTGTACAGGGAGATGTCAGGGTGTGGGCCTAGGCTGGGCCTGGGGATGCCTCAGCGGGGTTTCTGAGCGGGGAGGACAGGTGGGCGAGGCAGGAAGGCCTGCTGGCACACAACATACCTGGGCAACAAGGCGGTTCAGACCCAGCTTGTCCTGGGCAAGACTCTCGTTCAGGGCGCTCAGCTTGGATAAGGAGTCCCGCAGAGAGGCCTCCTCGGCCCTCAGCTTGGTCATGGAGAGCTCAAGCTCCACGCGGCCAGCCTCAGCCTGCAGGGTCGGGACCAGGGCGGCCAGAGACGGTCAGGCGGGGAGAGATGGAGAGAGATGGGAAAAGACGTGCAGAGACATGGAAAGATAAGGAGAGATGGGGAGAAAGGCGGAGAGATGGGAGAGGCAGGAGGTAGGGAGGTGACGAGAAGAGGCACGGAGAGACAGGGCCCCCAGAGACAGGGCAGGGGACACGAGGAGGGAGATAGAACATGAGAACACGAGACAGAAACAAAATCCCTGCAGACGCCCTGCTGCCCACGCTGCTGCGCACCCAGAGCCGTGCAAGGACCAATGAAGCTGGCTCCCACTGTGGGGCGCGGCCAGAGTGGGGTCTAGGGTGGCCTTGCTCAGGGCCCAGACCACAGACAGCAGGGCAGGCACCGACCAAGATCTGTGCCCCCAACCCTCACAGACCCCAGGACCTGTGTCCAGAGATGGGACTGGATGACCTGAGCTGCAGGCCCTGCCCCAGAAGCATCTGGAAAAGCAGGGATATGACCAGTCCTAAAGGTCAGTTCACTTATGGCTGGGATCAGAGATCAGTGTGTGGCCAGGGTCAGAGATGAGCCTGAAATAGGGGTCAGTCTGCGCAGAGTGAGAAGGCCTGGGGCCTAGGGTAGAGGTGGGTTTGTGGCGGTGTGGCAAACGGGGACCCACCTTGGTCAGCGCCTCGGCCACCTCGGCCTTCTCAGCCTGCAGCATGTCCCGCTGAAGCGTGGTACAGCTCAGCGCCTCCCTCACCTCCACCAGCTCCTTCGCCAGCCCTGAGCGCTTCACTTCCAGCTGCTCTAGTTGTCTATGGCTGTGGGACAGAGGGTGGGGGGGTGCCCCATGTCACTCCCCTACCCTGAGTCTCCCATGGCCAGACATCCTGGAGCAGCCAGGGCCCAGGCCCAAGGCAGGAGCCTCATCCACAAGGACAGCCAAGCCCACTGTTGGGCCTCAGTTTTCACATCTGCAAAATGGGGTAACGCTCGCCTCATAACGTTGTGAAAAGGATATGTGTCCTGGGACTTCCCTGGTGGCACAGTGGTTAAGAATCTGCCTGCCAATGCAGGGGACACGAGTTCGACCCCTGGTCCGGGAAGATCCCTCATGTCACAGAGCAACTAAGCCCGCGAGCCACAACTACTGAGCCCACGCATCACAACTACTGAAGCCCGTGTGCTCTAGGGCCCGCGTGCCACAACTACTGAGCCCGTGTGCTGCAACTACTGAAGCCCACGCACCCAGAGCCCGTGCTCCGTAACAAGAGAAGCCACCACAATGAGAAGCCCACGCACCGCAACGAAGAGTAGCCCCCGCTCGCCGCAACTAGAGAAAGCCCGCCCACAGCAACGAAGACCCAACGCAGCCAAAAATAAATAAAATTAAAAAAAAAAAAAAAAAGGATATGTGTCCTTATTGTACCTGACATATCTCTCCAACGGCCTTCGGAAACAAGGATAATATGCACCGCCACAATGTACTAAACATCACTGTTACTAATGCCTCACAGAAGTAAATAGTGAAGTGGTTAAGAGATTAACTCTGAAGCCCCAATGACTGAGTTCAAATCCTGGCTCTTCCACTAACTAGCTGTGTGACCTTGGGCAAGTTACATAACCTCTCTGTGCCTCAGTTTCGCCATCCATCTCATCCAAATGGAGATAATAATAGCTCCTACATCACAGAGTTATCACAAAGGTTAAATAAGAGAATCTAAGTGCTTAAAATGGTGCCTGAGGCTTCCCTGGTGGCATAGTGGTTGAGAGTCCGCCTGCCGATGCAGGGGACACAGGTTCATGCCCCAGTCCAGGAGGATCCCACATGCCGCGGGGCGGCTGGGCCCGTGAGCCATGGCCGCTGAGCCTGCGCGTCCGGAGCCTGTGCTCCGCAACGGGAGAGGCCACAACAGTGAGAGGCCCTCGTACCGCAAAAAAAAAAAAAAAAAAAAAAAAAAAGTGCCTGGTACTTAGTAATATAAGTACTGATGTTATCATTATAACTTTAAATTTAAAAATTATTAATGTTATATTAATATTATTGTTAATTAACTTAATTAATAATACTAATGCTATATAGTTAATATAACTACTGTTATATTCGTTTTTTTTGTTTTTTGGCTGTGCTGCAAGGCATGTGGGATCTTAGTTCCCCAACCAGGGATCGAACCCACGCCCCCTGCAGTAGAAGCACAGAGCCTTAACCACTGGACCGCCAGGGAAGTCCAGTTGTTATCATCATCCACACTCTACCTCCTACCAGTTCTCTGATCTCAGGTAAATGACTAAACCTCCCTGAATCTCAGTTTCCTGAAATGGGTCTGGTGAGAAGACCCTATAGCAGAGGGGTGCCATGAGGCTCCTCGAGACGGTAGAAGGCCCAAGACACAGTCAGTACTTCCTAGCCCCCAGGGACAGTCGGGAGCCCCATGGCCCACCCAAGCGGCCCTGGCAGGGAGCCAGAAGCCACTCACCTGCGCTCCAGCTCCCTGCGTGTCCGTGCACTGTCCTGTGCTGCATCCTCCCGCTCTTCCTCCAGCTGCTCCCGCTGGCGCCGCAGCTCCTCCTGGGCTGCATGCAGCTTCTCCCGCTCCTGCGGTAGCTCCTCAGCCTGCTGCTGGGCCACCTGCAGGCTGTGGGCTAGGCTGTCCTTCTCCCTGCAGGACAAGGGGAGGGGGAGCTGAAGGGGATGCAGAGGCCACTCCCACCGGGGAAGACGGCCGTGCTGCTGTCCTAGCCAGGAGCCACATCCTCCCATCCTCCGAGGCCCCGGCCTCTAGAAAGCCTTCCTGCCCCTAAGCATGGCCCACTCATTTCATCCATGTCTCCCTGGAGCTGACTCTTCCCGGCATAGGGCACTCAGCTTTCCTTCTACCCCAACCAGCCCACTTGGAGGCCCAGTGGAATGGATGGAGGCACTGGCGTTATCTCCAACTACCCCACCAGGTAAAGATGCCAGGCTAGGTTCCTGAGACATGTGGGCAATTTTGCTGCCAGCTCTGCTAGTCCACGTGACCAGGAAATGCCCCCTACAGCACCCTATGCCCCTCAATTCTGGGAGGCTCAATAGAGCTGGGTCTGTCCAGATCCCACAACTGCCTGCTGCCCAGGCCAGCAACACATGGTAGCCAGGGCAGGGGAGGGAGGAGGCTCCTTCCAAGGCAGGGGTTTCTAGCTCAGGCTTAGGGCTGATCGCTATCATATCCTCCACTGCCGCCCCCCTGCGCTCAAAGTGGCAACCTGTAAATACTGATATATTAGATACGAAGGCTGGCAGTAAGTGGGAAAAAATATTCGACATGGGCTTCCCTGGTGGTGCAGTGGTTAAGAATCCACCTGCCAATGCAGGGGACACGGGTTCGAGCCCTGGTCCAGGAAGATCCCACGTGCCTCGGAGCAACTAAGCCCGTGTGCCACAACTACTGAAGCCTGTGCACCTAGAGCCCATGCTCCGCAACAAGCTACCGCAATGAGAAGCCCACGTACCACAACGAAGACCCAATGCAGCCAAAAATAAATGAGTAAATAAAATTATCAAAAAAAAGGGTGGGGGTCAAACTCTGTCCAAGTTTAAAAAAAAAAAAAACATTTGACATGAAATTAAGCAAAATAGTAGAAGGCAAAATGAGGTGTTCAGGCTTCCCTGGTGGCACAGTGGCTGAGAGTCCGCCTGCTGATGCAGGGGACATGGGTTCGTCCCCAGTCCTGGAAGATCCCACATGCCGCGGAGCAGCTGGGCCCGTGAGCCATGGCCGCTGAGCCTGCGCGTCCAGAGCCTGTGCTCCACAACGGGAGAGGCCACAACAGTGAGAGGCCCACATACCACAAAAAAAAAAAAAATGAGGTGTTCGCTGCGAATCCAACTACATAAAAAGCCCCTTTCCTTCCAAGGCATGGGAAGCACTGGTTTTGCTGTCAGATGGACCTGAATCCTAATTCCTACCCCAGCCACGTCACTGTGTGACCTTGGACAAGTCTCTCAACCTCAGGACAGTAACAGTTGTGAACTGCATGAGTTTGATGGGAAGACTAACTGAGATAATACACAGGAAGCACTTGGCAATAAGCCTAGCACATAGTAGGTATACTGGAAAGGTTTGCAAACTGACTTCCAGGAAACACAACCAGAAGCAAAGCCAGTGCATTAACAGGGGTTAGGATGAGAGGGGAAGCTGTGAGGAGGTCCCATCTTTTTATTTCCCCTCAATTTTTCAAACTTTTTATTACGTGGTTACATTTACAAAGAGAAAAACCAAAAAACAAGCACCCAAATAATCAAAACAACCAGGCAGCTAAGAGTGGATAATTTCTTGTCTCCAAAATCTCCGAGAGACAGAGTCGAGAATAACAGTATCAATATGGCTCTTGGAGATGATGGAAATGTTTTACAGTCATATGTCCTACTTGTTAGCACTTGAAATGTGGCTAATGCAAACATTTACATTTGTAAATGTTTACTTAATTTACATTTGAACAGACACATGCGGCTAGTTATGACCATATTAGTGCAAATCCGCATGTTCACAGGCTTTGGCTCGTGTTAGGCCCAGACGCTGACTTATTCTCTGGGCTCCCCGCCTCTGACTTCCCCGCACCTGTTCAGGAGGTCGACAGCACTGCGCAGGCGCTGGGCCTCGCGCTGTGCATCCTCCTGGGCCTGGGTGGCCCCGTCGGTCTTATCCCGAAGACGCTGCAGCTGTTCCTCAAGGGCACGGCGCTCCAACTCGCTGTCACTAAGCTGCTTCCGCATGGTGCCCAGGAGGTCCTGGCTGGCCTCATAGCGCCCCCGCATGTCCTGTGGCATATGGGAACCACTGAGTGTAGGGGAGCCCTGTGAAGCACCCTCCCCGCTCTCCGCACGATGCACACCAGCCTACGCTGCAGCCTAGGCCTGGGTCCAGGCCTGGGGCAGGGGAGTGGAGCTACGCCCCCAGACTCAGTTTCCACTCCCCTGCATCGTGCCCTCACCAGCCTTCTGAGACCTCTGCAAGGCCTCTGAGCCTCCATCTCCCTGGGGTCCCAGGCAACCTAAGTCCCCAGGACACCAGACAAACCGCCAAGCACACTCCTTCCCCTCCCCCACTTCTGACACCGCCCCCCTCCAAACACACACCAAGGCTCTCTGGCTCTGTGTGGGAACCCCATCTCCCTTCCTATACCAGGCCTCTTACTCCACCCCGGGCTCCGCCCCCAGCTTCTCAAGCCCCTCCCACTCTAGACTCAGATTCCTCCAGTGCTCTCAGCCACCTCCATGGGTCCTGACTCAGTTGCCGTTTCTCAAGGCTCTGACTCTAGCCTGAATGCTCAGGCTCCTCCCCTAAGACCCCGGCTCCGATCAAGGTTGCCCAAGCCCCTCCCCGCTGGACTCGAGCTCCGCCCCAGGACACTCAGGCCCCTTCTCACCTGGACCTGCAGCTGACGCTTGTGCAGAGCGGAGTGAATCAGGGCTAGTGTGGAGGAGTCCGAGCAGGCAGGGGATGGGCCTCGGCGGGGGGAACGGCCACGGCCGGGCGAGGAGCGCCTCGGTGGGGACGGGGTCCGCGCCCCCGAGAGCCCCCGCAGGCTGCCGTCCGATGCGGCCGCTGTACGCTCAGAGCCACTTAACTGGATGCCGCTCTCCATGTCTGACAGGACGGCCTGAGGGTGGGTTAGGGAGGCAGAAGGAGAAGGGGAGCTGCGGGGTTAGGTGGGCAAAGAAGCCTCGGGAGGTAGTGGGGCCACCAGGGTCCTCATGCCTAGCTTCATCCCTAACCCTGCAGCACTTTCTCACCTCCGCTAGCTCACAGCCCTCAGCCCACCAGGTAAGGCCTCCCATTTACTGGGAAGACATGATTCAGCGTTTCTCACAGATGGGCAGGGAACATGCAGTGCCTCCTCTCCAACGGGGAACTCCCCCGGGGTGGGGGGCAGGGGGTGGCAGATTTTGGGCGGAGCTAGCAGGGGTGTTAAACAGCAGCCTAGGTTTCCAGGGCCCCCAACCACTTGCAGTTCAGCTGAAGGCCACCAGGGGTCGTGGTGGCCCAGGACTACCTGGCCTTGCCCTGCCTAGGGTTCCCACCCCTTCTGGCTTCTCCCGGCTCCGAACCTGTGCCAGGTCCCTCAGGGTCTGCTGCAGCCCCTCTCCATCCTCCGTCTCCAGGGCCGCCTGCTCCTGGAGCCGCAGGGATTCCTAGAGTGGTGTTGGGGAGACAGGCAAAGAGGGGTCAGGGTCTCTGCCCTAGTCAGAAACCCCACCTTCGTCTCCCTCACGGGACTACCACCAATCAGTTGGCCTCGAAGGCCATGCCCAGGGGCCAGCAGCTCGGTAGACCCCACAGCGACCTCAGTTTCCTCACTGAACAGACCAGGCCCAGAGAGATGTGGTGTCCTGCCCCAAGTCACACAGCCTATTGGAGGAGAGCTGGACGTAGAACCCAGGCCAGACCCCACACAGAAGGATGACCAACCCAGGCAGTACCCTTGAGAGGGGTCCCTCTGGTGGGGAGGCAGCTGAGTTCCAAAAGAAAGAGCCCTGGGCTAGCAGGGCACAGGCATGAGTTCAAGTCCTGACTCCCCAGCTTAATGGCTCTGAGACTCTGGACAAGTATTTCCCCTTGGGCCTCAGGTTCCTCGCCTGTATAATGGGGATCATGCTACAGAACTGCTGAGAGGATGAAATGGGATAAAGGAGGTGAATGTGCTTATCACTAAAGCTGGCACCCACTAGGCACTCACACTAAAGCTGGCACATACTAGGTGCTCAGTTAATGAGGGGTGAAACTGAGTCTGAGTGGGATGCTTGGGGTTGGCCCAAGCTACCCAGCCCTCAGCCTGTGTCCATGGATCTGATCGGTCCCCCCGCCCTGCCCTGCATCTCACCAGGGCCTCAAGCTTCTCCGTGAGGGCCTTGTTGAGCCGATCCTTTTCCAGATTCTGGTTCTGAAGGCGCTCGACTGTCAGGGCCAGCTCAGTCACTCTGGAGGCAGGGGAGCAACACAGGTGAATGGGAGACCCACCCAGTTTCTCCTCAAACCCACCAGCTCTGTGTCCTTCATGCTTCCCCAAACCTGAGGCAGGGACCCTAGGATTCGCCTCCCTTGCCGTGTGACCTGAAGTCACTCTCCTTTCTCATCTCTAAATGAGAATGAGGTGGCCACCCACTTTATCTCACGGGAAAACCCCTTGGGACTAGTCTAGGTCTCAGGAGTAGAGGCTGAACTGTTTGTGATGTGCCCTGGGCAAGAGCCCTATGAACCTCCATCTCCCCCTCTGCCAAACGGGGTGCCTGGGGAGACTGGCTGAACTCACACAGGGGAAGGGCCCATCCCTGTTGAACAGACGCCCCCTCCTCCCTGTATCTCCAGGCGTACACTCTGTGGGGAGGTCTGCCTCGCGTGGTGCCTCTGGGCGCCCACCTGGCACTGAGGTCGGCTTTGTCCAGGTTGCTCTGCACCTGCAGCTGGGCCAGGTCCTTCTCCTGGAGCACCTTGTCCCGCAGCTGCTCCTCCAGCTGGGCCTGCAGCAGGGCCTGCTTCTCCAGGGACGCCTCGGCCCGGCTCTCGGCCAGCCGCAGGCCTGCGCTCAACCCCAAGCTCGCCTCCTGGATGGCTCGTGAGGTCCGGGCCAGCTCCCCTCCCAGCTGCAGCAGGTCCCTGGTGTAGAGAACACAGGATGGGGACGGGATGCGGGGAAGGGCTCCCAAGAGTAAATTAAAACTACAGTGGGATGCCATTTGTCGCTATCAGACTAGGGACAAAAAGTCATATAATGCAGTGTAGGTGAGGCTGCGGGGAAACAGGCTTTCCCTACACTCCTGGTGGGAGGCTGAGTGTAACCACACAGAGGGCAATTAGAAGAACTCTGAAAATTATAAATGGATAGGTTCTAGGACCCACGGACTCCATCGCTCAGAATTTATCCTACAGATATGCCCCAGAGCAAGGAAAATGACCTGTGTATAAGGGGATCCACTGCAGCCTTGCTCATGTAAGAAATACTGGTGGCAACCTAAATATCTATCGAAAGGGAGCTGCTATTGCCTTTTCTTTTTTCTTTTGGCCACCGCGTGGCTTGCAGGATCTCAGTTCCCAGACCAGGAATTGAATGCGGGCCTCGGCAGTGAAAGCCTGGAATCCTAACCACTAGGCCACCAGGTAACTCGGCAGGGAGCTGCTATTAAAAACATCATGGGGCTTCCCTGGTGGCGCAGTGGTTGAGAGTCCGCCTGCCGATGCAGGGGACACAGGTTCGTGCCCCGGTCCGGGAAGATCCCACATGCCGCAGAGCAGCTAGGCCCGTGAGCCATGGCCGCTGAGCCTGTGCGTCCAGAGCCTGTGCTCCGCAACGGAAGAGGCCACAACAGTGAGAGGCCGCGTAGCGCAAAAAAAAAAAAAAAAAAAAAACATCATGATACATCCCTTCAATGGAATACTCTGGAGCCAAGAAAAACGAATGGGGAAGCTCGTTAGAGCCTGATGTGGAACCAATTCCCAGCTATAACTACTGGGTGAACAAAGCCTCTTCAAGAACTGCAAAAAGGGAACTCCCTGGTGGTTCAGTGGTTAGGACTCTGTGCCTCCAATGCAGGGAGCATGGGTTCAGTCCCTGGTTGGGGAACTCCCACAAGCTGTGCGGTGTGCCCGAAAAAAAAAAAGAACTGCAAAGATGAAATTCTCCCAAGAGTGTATAAAAGAAAAGTGGGGGCTGGGGGGGAAACGTACAATCTGCTGTATTTGCTTGTATCAAATGAGCCTGGTGGCACAGCGGTTGAGAGTCCGCCTGCCGATGCAGGGGACACGGGTTCATGCCCCGGTCCGGGAAGATCCCACATGCCGCGGAGCGGCTGGGCCCGTAAGCCATGGCCACCGAGCCTGCGTGTCCAGAGCCTGTGCTCCGCAACGGGAGAGGCCACAACAGTGAGAGGCCCACATACCGCAAAAAAAAAAAAAAAAAAAAAAAATGAGCCTGAGTGTCTGGGTCAGAGGCAGCAGGAAGAGTTGAGTTTTCACCATACACCCTTTTGAAATTTGAACCTTGTGCATGTGTGAGTTATTCAAAAGCAAGATGTTAACATTTTAAATGCTAATTAAAAATTAGGTATTTTAAATATATCAAATAGGTTAAATCCTCCCCTTTCCTGAATGAACTGTACCACTGGGTACCTAACGGTAAGAAGAGGAAGTGCCTTATTATAGAAGAATTCCAGTTAATACATGAAGAAGTGACAGAATGAGACAATCATGATTCTGCAGCCTCTGACGAATGTCTGGACCTTGGCATTGAGCGTCAAGGGCTGCTAACGCACAGACAGAGGCTCCTGATGGCAGAGTACACACGGCGCTTATGAAGAAGTCTTGTCAAAACAAAACACAACAACCCGAACCTGAATCTGATCAAGCCTTAAATCCAACACCCAATTTACAGGGCACAACCCTGTTAAAGGTGTTAAAGGACACCACAGAATCCAGACTGTGGGAATCTCTAAGGACGACTGTCCCGGTTTCCTGAACAAATAAAAGAGACTTAGAAGACAAATCAGCCAATCACACTTTGTGAACATCTATGGATCCTGATTCAAACAATTTTAAAGACAAAAAGTGAAGAAACACCATCAGTGACACTGATGAGTCAGCTGGAAATTTGGATACTGAGAGAATAGTAGATGATCTCAACAAAAGATCATCGCTCAAACAAATGTTTAAGGCACAAAAGGAAACAAACTGGTCGGCCTGCCTCTAGGCTCTCCCCTCTGCAGCCTCACCTGCCCAAAGACCAAGCAGGACCAAGTCCCCTGTGGCAGGAGGCCTTTGAGGCTCTTTTCCAACCTGACCTCCTTTCACTTGCCTTTTGCTTCAACCCCACTGGCTGCCATTTTCTCGCACCTCCAAGCCTTTGCTTCTGCTGCTCTGCCTGGGGCGCCCTCAGCTCTGCCAGTTAAAACCCCGCCCATCCCTTGGGGTCAGAGCAAATTCCACCTCCTCAATGAAGCATTTTTCTGACCTCTCCACCCCTCCCAGTTTTCTGAGCATCCAGGACATCCTTTCTGTTCCACTCTCACGTCTCTAACCACTCACTTCCTCAGTCTAGAGGTTGCAAGTTCCTTTTTTAAAAAATTTAATTTAATTTAATTTAATTTTTGGCCACACCACACGGCTTGTGGGATCTTAGTTCCCCGACCAGGGATTGAACCCCGGCCCTTGGCAGTGAAAGTGTGGAGTCCTAACCACTGGACCGCCAGGGAATTCCCTAGAGGTTGTGAGGTCCTTGTTAGCAGAAGCTGAATATCATAGTAGATTAAAAGCAGGAACTGCAAATCCTGATTCAGCCACTTACTTACTACTGTGTGACCTTGGGAAGGTCACTCTACCTCTCTGAGCCTCAGTGTCCTCATCTGTAAAATGAGGATCATTCCAGTTCCTACCTCATAGGGACACTGTGGATATGAGATGAAATAAAATGTACAAAGAGCCTAGCTCAGAGCAAACACCTAGTAAACCTTTACTAGTTACTGGTAATGACTAGGAAACAGTAAATTTAGTAAATACCAAATAGTATTTAGCCTTAGTCATTTAGTCATAAATAGCCAATTTAGCAAGTACATTAAGTAAATACTAAGTGACCGCCATGATCTTGGTAAGAGTTAATTATTACTAGTTGCCTCTGCATCTCCGTAGGGCCCGGCACATGGTAGGTGTTTTGGGTCGGACCCAAGTTCAACTGAGTTGAGTTGAATTCAGTGTGCAAAGCAGGGTTGTCTCCCGGCTGCTGCAGCGTCTCCCCGAGCCGCCCCTCCGCCGGCCGGGACTCCTCACCTCTCGGTGGACATCTTCACCTCGCTGAGCAGCCGTCGGGCCCCCACAGCCTGCCTCCACAGGAGAAGCAGGCGGCTGTGCTCCTGGCTGAAGTAGGCGTTGAAAGACTGGAGGGCAGAGGGGCTGAGTGAGGGGCTGGAGCGGGGGCCGGCCCACTTCCTGCCCCAGCTCTGACCACCCCGGAGGCTCCCAGGGGGCCGGCTCTGGGCCCGCATACAGGGCTGTGCCGGAGCTGTATGGTCACCAGCTCAAGCCTCCCGCTGGCTCGGGGAGCTGGATTTCAAAGCCTCCACGGACTGCAAGCAGCAGTGAGGGAGGGCAGAAAGCGCTGGGGACCGAGGTTTGCATCCCAGCTGCCAGCCAGCTGCATGACTGGGCAGCTATCCAACCTCTCTTTAGAAGGAGGATGATGACACTTTCCACATATGGTTACCATGAGGAACAGAGGAGAAATCGCCTGCCTGGCACTGGCACGTGGTATGTGCTAATCAAGGCTATTATTATGACAACCATTTACCTCTACTAAAGGGCTCACCTGACCAGCAGGGCCCTCCCTCCCCCTCCCCCTCCCCCGCCCCCGCCCCCGCCCCCATAGGCTGTTCCCCTCGGGTCAGCTCCCCGGTGCCACCTCTCCCTCGCGCCTCCACGCTGCCTCCCGCTGCTCCAGCTCCTGGCGGCTGCGTGTCCAGTCACTGGTCACCTTGCGTATGTCCTCACTCAGAGCCTGGTTGGCCGAGTTCGCCTGGTCCAGCTGCTCTCGGAGCATAGAGTTCACCTGGGCCAGGCTGGCGCTTCTGGGTGGGGGAAAAGGGACCAGTGGGTGCGTGGCCAGAGAGGACAGCCCTGCCAGCCACGTGCTATCCCCCGCTGTGTCCCACCTCTGCTGTTCCTCCTCCAGGCGGATGAGGGCGCTCTCTAGGTCATGGCTGTGCTCTGTGGCCTAGGTGGGAGAAGCGGGGGCATTAGGCTGGGCAACATGGAGGGAAGCGTCTGCCCTGCCACAGCCCGGCACCCACCCTCAGCCGCTGCTGCCCCAGCTCCGCAGCTCTCTCCAGCAGCTGCTGCTCCAGCTCCGAGGTCTTCTTCTTGTACTGGAGGATCTGGGGATGGGTGGAGAGTGGCCGGTCAGCCCCAGGGGGCATGGGGGCCGGGCCAAGTGAGCGCAAGGGTGGGCAGGAGCAGGAGTGGGTGGCCCTGACCTTGGCCTGCAGCCGCTGCACGAGCTGGGCCTGCCGCTGCTGGCCCTCCTGGTAGGCCTGCAGCTTGCGCCGGTAGGAGGCCTGCTCCTCCTGCAGCTGCCTCCGCAGCTCCACGCTCTGCCGTGCCAGCCCCCTGGGCTCCTGTGTTTCCAGCTCCCCAGACTCCAGCCGCACAGCCTGCTCCAGCTGCAGGGAAGGGCCCTGGGTGAGAGTCCTGGGCCCCCCAGGAAGGCAGTCACAGGCCTCTGCAGGGGGCGCCAGGCTGGACCCGGACCCACAATGCCTTGCAGGCACATGTGGGCAATACCATGATGCAATGCACGTGTGCACGGGTAATGCAGCCGTGCATGGACACACAGACTGGGCAAGCGCAGATACACAGACTGGGTGTGCGTGGACACATGCAGGTGGGCCCACAAACGTGTGCATGCAAAGCACAAAGATGCACCTGGGATAAACCTTAAAGGCCCTGGGTACACCGCGAGCCTCTCCTCCAAGACACCCAACCCCCTCTGGTGGATAATTATTGGATTCATGCCCCTGTCTCCCCACCCCCACCCTAAGTGAGCTCAGAAAAGCCTGGATTTTGCTCCCCATTGTATTTTAGAACAGTGGCAGTAGCAATGTTAATGAATTAACAGCATGAGCACACGTGAATACATTCACAGGCATCAATACACGTATGCATATCTGAGCTTAGAGACATGCACGCACATAACACACAGAGGCCACCTAAAACACCCCGAAGGTGACACAGATGAACTCATCCCGCCCCCACTCCCCACATACACAGCACTCAGGTTTGTAAGAGGTGCGCACATGGGTTCTAATATAAGGTGTGGTTTATTAATGCCCTCTCAGCCCAGCCTAGCCTTGGGCTCCCTCCTCTCCCTGGGCTCATGGGAAGCCTCTGCGGTCGCTGCCCTTCCCTTACCCACAGGCAGCTTGCAGCCCCTTCATCATCAGACCCTGGGGGCAGAGGCAGGATGCCTGCCGGCTCTGACTGCCTCGCTAGCCTGGAACCCCCTAACACCCTTAGGTACCCGCTGGTCCCAGGGGGCCCCTCAGCCTCCTCCAGCTGTTTGGAAGGGAGGAGGGAGGAGGCCGCTGAGGACAAGCAAGAACAACAGAGGAGCGACAGTGCCCAGGGAGAACCAACAGCACGAGAGCCCAGCCCAGTGCCTGGCCTGCAAAAGCCCGGGCAGGGTATTCACACGCCCACCCACACTGGGTCCCAGGGAAGCCAACGGCAAGGGCAGCTACTCTCACCCACGCTAGTAGCGGGGCCAGGCCAGGTCAGCCCTCCAGGCCTGTGTTAAGCGGTATGGCAGGAGAGACCCAGTGAGCCACCAAGCTGAGAGGCATCTCCAGCCCCACCCCTGTTGCAGCAAATATAGAAATGGAGTTTTCCCTCCCCTGAGAACAAGGAGAACAAAGGGAACAGTGAACAGGCTAGAGAAGAAACATAACCTGGCCTGAAAGAGTTAATCACTCCTCGTTTTACTTTAACTGTCACTAATTTGTAGTAACTTTACAAAGCTAACCTCACTCCCTGACACTATGTAATTTACGTTCAGCACCTATCACGCCTAGCTCTTCAAGTTACATCCCCTGCCTCTCAATCCCTAACCTTACTTTGTCCTGGCACTTACATTCGATAACAAATCACCCCCTATAGTTTTTGCATTTCAGAAACAAGGTCGCCGGCTGATAAACCAGAGGCAAACGAACGAGGCAAACGGACACCATTACCAGACCGCCGGACCCCAATTACTGGGCGACCTGACGCCAGCTATGACTGTTTTGAAATAATACAAAGGAAAGGAAGAATGCAAGACCTTCACTACTCTGATCCTCATCACACACCCCGGACTGCGAGCCCCACATATAAAATCTTCCCTGATTCCCAAGGGTGGGGGCACAGTTCTTGAGGTGCTAGCCTGCTGTGTCTTGCCTTCGGCCTGGCAGAAAAATAAAGCCATCTCTCTCTTCCTCCAAAATCCCTGTCTCCGTATTTCTGTTCGGCCTCGGTGCACAGGGAAGCCGATATTCGGCCAAACCACGCCCACCCCCGGGGACAGCGCTGGGCAGGGTGACTGTGCCCACGGAGGCTGCCTGGGGGCTTCAGCTTATGTGGGTGGGGATCCGGTCTGAGGGTGGAGGAGAAGGCAACGTGCAGGGGGTCTCCACCTGGAGGGTGTGCTGCAGGCCCGTGGCCAGCATCTGCGCGAAGTCCACCTAAGTCAGGTGATGGGCAGAGCATCGCATCTGAGTGTGGTGACGGTGGCACCGAGATGCCGTGAGTGTGTTGTGCATGGATGCGGGCGCTTCCTTGGGGGTGGGGGGGTGCGTCTTGTCGTCTGTCTCCATGTGGGACCCTGTGTGTCTCTGGGTCTGGGCCTTCACAGGGACCGGGTGAGGTGGCGGCTGCAGTCCCAGGTCTACGTTGTGCTGCGGGCGATGGGTCGTCTTCATGTGCACCCGTGTGTCCATGTGTCTGTATGACTGTGTGCACAGTCACAAGTGGGCGGACCTGGGGAGCGAAGCTGGGCTCTGCACGCGTCTGTGCACTTGTGTGTACCTTTGTCTGGCTGTAGGTGTCCAGGAGCTGTGAGACAGTGTTGTGTTGTCTGCGGTGTGGGTATGCCGGATACACCACGGTGTGTGACTGTGCGTGTGGGTGGGACTGTGCGGTGTCTGGGCAGCTTCTGTGAATCTGAGTGTCTCCCCGAGGTGGGTTTGTGTTGGTGTGCGGGGAGGGTCTGACTGTGGCTGTGTTGTGTGCATTTTGCACATCTGTGTGAACCAGCTGCTGTCTGCTTCGTGGCTTTAGAGGGCTTCCTGCAGCCGCCAGGTGCTCCACCGCTTCTCCAGCGCTCACCGCCAGACCCAAGCCACTCCTGGCCACACCCCACCCCTTTCCACAAACTTTGCTGCTCACCAAGCAGCCTTTCAATTTTACTTGTAATTCAAGAGGGAAGGAGGCTGCTACCAAGCCAGGGATGAAAGAAGTTTACTGTCTCCCCTAGCAACCGCTGCCCCAGTCCCCGACATTCCGGTCCAGGTTGCCACGGACACTGGGGGTGGGGGGGCAGGGGGCCTGGCCTGTGGAGCCGACTCCCTCCTTCCCATCCCAGCTCCTCGCCCAGCACCTGCTCGTCAGGGACAGGAAGAAGCGGGGGTCTCCACTGGGACCCTGAGGTTCTCCCTCTGACCTGGGAGGTAGCCACTAGGAGCCCCTGCCTCAGTTTCCCTACATGTAGTCAATAGGACAGAGACCCTGACCTCACCTCCACTCCCCTTTCCCAGGGATGCTGTGGGGTTTAAGGGGTCGGAACAACCTCACTGACTGGCCCCCTAAGCCAGCGCACGTGCAGCAGTTATAGCCACAAGGGCAGGCCCTGTCACCTGCAGCCCGGGGACAAGTGGGCAGCAGGGAGTGACCGTGCCGCAGGAGCACAGAGTCCCGGACCAGGGGTCTCGGCCCAGCTCCACCACCGACCTTGGGCCTGTCATGTCCCCTCCCTGGGCCTGTTTCCCCATCTCTAATGAGGTGATCTCCAGGCTCTGAGGTTCCCTGTGGACCCACCCCCAGGAAAGGCCTCAAGGTCACTGTCATGCAGCCCCTGCCTCCAGGGGGCCACATCTCAGACAGAGGACAGTCTCCTGCCAGGCTCGCTCTACATGCTATTCGGGGGCCTCTCCAGCCACACAAGGAAACTTTCTAGACCAAAGCAGCTCCCCCAACCGGCCCAGCCCCACAGCTGTGTCCTAAAAGCAAAGGGACCCGCTACCCCCACCTCTTCTTCCCTCCCCATGCCAGCCTGAGGGGCAGTGCTAGCCTCACTGTCAGTCAGAAGTTGGCATTTAAAAGAGGCAGCCAGGGTTTCACTGGTGGCGCAGTGGTTGAGAGGCCGCCTGCCGATGCAGGGGACACGGGTTCGTGCCCCGGTCCGGGAAGATCCCACGTGCCGCGGAGCGGCTGGGCCCGTGAGCCATGGCCGCTGAGCCTGCGCGTCCGGAGCCTGTGCTCCGCAACGGAAGAGGCCACAACAGTGAGAGGCCCGCGTACCGCAAAAAAAAATAATAATAATAAAAAATAAAAAATAAAAGAGGCAGCCAAAAATAAATAAATAAAAGAGGCAGCCCCCAGGGGCCTGACACTGTGCCAGGGGCCAAAAGATGACCAGCCTAAACTAGGAGGGGGCTGTCTCAGGGCCCACCACCAACAATACAGACTCCGCCCAGCCCACCTGCCACGCCCCCTGCAAACCTTGGGAAAACTAGCTCTGCACGGTCCCCAGTGCCGGCCACCATCCTGCTCTTCTGCAAGTCCCAACACGTCAGGGGCTTGTCCAGGCAGACGGATGTCAGGACACAGGCACATCCCACAACGACAGAGAGGAACACAGATCCCTCTTCCCATCACGGGTATACAAGCCCCTGTGTGGACAGGCCCGGCTCAGGGGTCTAGCCATCCCTAGCTCTGCTAGTCCCATACAGGGGACCCTGGGCCAGCTTCAATCTTCCGTTTGTAACATCAGGGGTCACGTCTGAGGCCCTTCCAGCTTTCCCAGGGCCAGGTGCCCCCTGGAACTCCCAGGCCGGTTGCCTCTTCCCATACCCAGGAAACAAAACTGTAACACAGAGCCCTCAGCTGTGTGACCCTCAAGCAGGGTGCTTTCCCTCTCTGAGCCTTGGTTATCTCCTCTGTTAAATGAGCATCATAATGGTCCCGACCTTGGTGCATTAAATGTAAAGCACCCAGCTCATGCTTGGCACAGAGTAGGCACTCAGTAACCAGCAGCTACTATAATGAGTGTTATTACCACCCACACATCTCCCATCCGCACACACACTCCCTCCCTCATGCAACTCTCTCACCAACTTTCAGCCACCATCAACTCCCCAGGGTCACTTCCCACGAGCCTGGAGGCCTAAAGGAGAAAATGCACTAAGAACCACCTGTACTCCACCCACACCGACCTCCTGCCCAGGCCCTGCAGCACAGGTCTGGGGGACGTGAATCCTGCCTGGACTTGCAGGCAGGCCCGGCTTCTCCTTCCTTCCTTCCTTTGCTGGGCCTCACCCCCACGGGGAGCAGGGCAGGTCTGTGGCTGCCTGTGCCTACCCCAGCCTGTTGGGTGGACCCCAAGGCTCAGGTAACCGGGGGCACAGGAAGATGCCCAGAGACTCAAGGGGTGGCAGGGGCCTCTAGGGGTCTTGTGCTCCGTGCCCCACCCCACAAGCAGGCTCGGGACAGCCAGGAATGAAATACCCCAGTTTCCAGGCACTTCATCCCCTCGTCTCATTGATTCCTCACAGCTCCGTGTCACATTACTGTCCCCGCTACAGGCTCGCAGCGCGGGGTGATTTGCTCAAGGCCGCTCAAGTGGGCAGAGCCACAATCTGAATGGAGGCGGCCTGACTCCAGGGCCCACATTCTGCCCAGGAAGCGGGCCTGCCCTGGCTGTCTCCCCACCCCTGCGGCAGGGGAGCCCCTAGCCCAGCTCTCAGCCCCCCGCAGCACCCACCCTCTCACTGACCGCGTTGTACTTGATGGCCAGCTCATCGCGCTCAGCCCGGCTCTGGGCCAGCAGGTCCTCCACGCGGGACAGCTCCTGCTGCAGAAGCTGGCTCTCCTCCTTCAGTGACAGCATGGATGCCATCTCGGTGGCCGGCAGCAGGGCTGGAGAGGGACAGCGGGCACACAATTAGCTTCCACCTGCATCCTGAGGGACCGCCTCCCCCTACAGGTGCCCTACCCATCCCTGGAGGCAGGAAGATGGACCAGGTCCCCACGAGGAGCTGTAGCTGAGGGGGCCCTTCCCAGACTCTCTCGACCCAAATATGAGGGGTGGGTGCTGCCCTCCAGGGGGAGCAGGGGCCCATCAGCCTTCCTGCCCGGGTGGGGAATGGACACTGCCGCTCCTTATACTTCTACAAAGCCCTGAGCTAAGCTGAGCTGCCCTCCCCCTCTAATCTTGGGTTCATCCAGCTCACACCTTCCCTGGGAGAGAATGTGGTGTTTGGGGTTTAAGTCTTTGCAGCAGGCTGCTTGCAAGCAAGGAGGGGATGCTCAGCCCTGCCTTCCAGCAGCATCACATGGAGAACAAGTCTGGGAAAATTACACCTCTGAGCCTCCATTTCCTCATCTGTAAAATGGGACCCTCCATCACAGGCTTGTGCCTGCCTCACAGTGATTATTCAAGAAATGGAAGCTGCACTCGTTATCGTCATTATGACTGTTGAAGAGGGGGATGTGAGAAGAGGTGAGATGCAGGCAGTGTCTGTGAAGGGGAGTGGTACCTGGGCTCTCAGGCTGGGAGAAGTTGCGGGTGACAATCTCCCTGATGCGGGCAGGCAGGCAGGTGGGCTGGGAATCCTGGGCCGGGTCCTGCACGTTCAGGCCCTTCTCCTGGCCTGACCCCAGGATGCTGCTCTCCAGTGTCTGCAGGGAAAGAAGGAGGGTCTGCGGGGAACCTGGGACCTTGGGCTCCCTGGTGTGGGTGGGAGAGAAACAAAGTCCTGCCGCACCAAACAAAGATGTGGGTGCCCAGGAGACCCTCGGGAAACCCCCAAATGGAAGGAAGCCTGGGAGTAAGAATCGCAAAAAGCCCAATGGGAGGATACTCTATGTGCCCCCTGCCCCGGGAAGGAGGCCCCCTCGGGGGCCAGAGAAGCAAACCAAAGCCCACGGCCCACTCACAGACCTCCCAGGGCAGCACAGAGCATTGGGGGCTCCAATCCAGCTCCCGCTCTAGATGGGTGATGACCCCACTGCTCCAGCAGAGGTCACCTCAACCCTAAAATCTGGAAGTAGGGACTTCCCTTCACTCGCGGGGCACTGGATAAGGGAGTCACGGAGTTGAGCCCTGAGCACCCCTCTACCACCAGTCTGGCCGGGAGCTGCCAGCTGGGGTCCCTGCACACCCCGCCACCACACCTCTCCCACCCCTGGACCCCTAAGATGTCCCCACGCCTCCCACTCCTGCTAGGCCCACACTCCCCTGCTCTGGACAGGGTGGGCACAGCCCCCAGGACCCACCTGGATAACTGCCTCCAGTGCCAGCTGGGCCTCCAACGACCCCTCCAGCCCCAAGTTCACGGGGTGGAGGCCGTGGGCACCCCTCTCCAGGCCCTGCGCCAGGGCCCTGGAGACCAACACAGCACGCCCACCCTACAGCCAGACTGCTGTGCTGAGCGCTGGGCAGATTAGGCTTAAATCCGGCGGCGGCCCCACGTGATCAGGGAGGTGGGCGGGGCTGAGGGGGGAGGGGAGGGGAAAGGAGAGGGTGGGCGGGAAGCTGGGCAGCGGGGAACAGGAGGAGGAAGGACGAATAGGGGGAGGAGAGGAGAGAGGGGAGGAGGTTGGGGAGAAAGGGAAGGAGTGGAAAGAAGAGGGAAAGGATGGAGAGGAGGGGGAAGGGAAAGGGGGAAGGGACCTGGAGGTGAAGACCCCCCCCACTACACACGCGCACACACACACACACACACACACGCACACACACTCTACCCTCTCCAAGCACAGGGGGTGGGGTCAGCATACAGGAGGCGGGAAAGGCCAGTCTTCAAGACTGTCTTTACTGACCCAGAAAAGGGGTCACAGGGTTTGCTAAGAATGTCTTTATAAGGTGCTGGGATGACGTTTTCCCACATCAGGTGCAGGCTGTGGAATTGCCCAGTCCAGGCAAGGAGCTGAATCCCTCTTCTCCAACTCCCAGCCCCACCCCCGCACTAGCTGTGTGCCCCAGGGAAAGCAGCTTTGCCTATCTGAGCCGCCGTGTTGCAAGATGCGAATATTGGCACCCATCCCATGGAGTCACCTGGGGGCATAGAGAGCTTACAACTGGGCACCGGGCTCAGAGTGAGCATGTGATCAGTACTGATATCATTCATCTGAAGATCTGAAATGTACAGTCCCTGTACCCCGGACCCTGGGGCTCAGAGGTCCACCCACTGCCTGCCATTGTTCCTTCCCTAAGGCAAGGAGGCTGTGCGGTGTAGTGGTTAGGCTGTCAGCTCTGAAATCAGGGTCAGATATGGGGTCGCATCGGAGCCCCAGCTCTGCCACTTGCTGGCAGTATGACCTTGGACAAGTTACCTCTCTGAGCCTCAGTTTCCTCATCTCTAAAATGAAACTGATAGCACCTACCACATAGAGTCACTGTGAAGATTAAATGGGTTGAACAGTGTAAGGGGTTTGCACCACAGCTGGCACGGGGTGAGCAGTGAGTAAACGGCGGCTGCTCTTCCCATTGTCATTAGCGCCATGTGTCTGGGCTCCTGCTACCTCTTGGCCCACGGCCTCAGGGTGCCCTCTGCTCTAATGCCGTGTCCCATAGGAGCCACATTCATGTTATCTCATTAAATCCTCACCTCAACCCATTTCCAGATGAGAAAACCGGGACACAGAAAGGTTGGGGCTCCTACCTATTCAAAGTGGCACACTGCTGCAGGGAAGTGGGAAGCCCTAAGTTCTTTCCACTTAAGCCAGGCAGCCTCCCAATAAGTGCCTCAAGGGCAAGACCAGGGCATTTGCACTTCAACGCTCTACCAACCGTGTCTAAGTCAGACCCAGGAATGCAGCAGGTGCTGCATAAACGTACATCAGTCTAAGCGGAGCCTGGAACCCTCACCCGCAACTAGGGAATCTGCTCTGGAAATGGAAAACCAGGAAACAGGGTACACTGGGCCAAAATAATAAGTGCCTCCACATTGCCATGGCAACCAAGGCCAGATTTAGGCAAAACTAAACGCAGCCAGAGGCAGGAAGCCGTCACTACAAAACCCTGGGACTCCATTTTCCCCCCTCCAGACAGCCTCCAGAAAGCCCCTCTACAGGCTGCACACCCATAACCAGAGCAGGGGGAAGCCACAAGCACCCGCAGGCCAGGCTCTCCAGACCTGCTTGCCCAGCTTGGCAGAGACGGGGCCCCAGATGTGCTTGGTGAACTGAACTGAATTATTCTGTGCCCTTCCCCAGCCAGTGCCCTAGGGGATGGGGGAAGGGAGCAGGATACCAGAACCCTTTGGGCTGAGTGATTCCAGCCCTTGGCTCTGTCCACAAAGTTCTCCCCCTCTGGTCCTTCTGGGTTCTATTATAAAGCCCAAGAAACCGTATCTAAACCCTGCATGTATGTGCATTTTCTAATGTCTGCAGCTTCCACCCAATTCTCAGAACAACAATTGAATTCCTCATAGGAAAGATCTGGATGTTACAGCTTCAGCGTCTGACTGCCAGGAATCCAATCTGGCTGTGCCTCCCCACAAGCTGTGTGACCCTGGGCCAATGGCCAATGAGTTTGCCTCTCTGAATCTCAGTTTCCTTTTCTGTAAAATGGGATAATAACAGTGCCTGCTTCTATTAGGAGGATTAAAAAAGATGATCTACGCTTAGCTATGTGCCTGGATATGGTGTGACAGAAGCTGCTCTGTGTTCACCAAAAAACATTTCTGATTCTTCTTAGGAATATGGCTAGAAGTCATTTCCCAGACTCCACTGCAGTCAGATATGGCCATGTGATCAAGTTCTGACCAGCAGAATTAAGACAGAAAGAAGGTGTGCCACTTCGGACCTGGCCCATAAAAACCTCCCACAAGGACTCCTCTCCTCCCCCCAGCTAGAAGGAAATAACGCTGAGTTCCTAGGGGATGCGAGAGCCACAAGCTGGAAGGGGTCTGGGTCCATGGGTCACCATGTAGAAAGCCACCGAACAGGACTTTTCACAAATGAGAAATAAACTTCTGATGTGTTAAGCCACTGAGATTTCAGGATTTCACTATCCTATCAGCTAGAATTACTTTAATGATTACCCACTGTTACATAGTGCATACGTGTTGTCTATTATTAGCGTTATCATCACTAATATTATTGGCTCCTCCCAGTACCCAGTGTGCTTGGTGAACTGAACTGAATTATTCTGTGCCTCTCCCCAGCCAGCGCCCTACCCAATCTAGAACCCTGCCTGGTACACAGTAGACCCTCAGCCATGGTTGGGCGAATAAACACAGAGGAGACACCCTTTGCACTTGCTCCCTCCCCAGTCCTGCTTAGTCCTTTGACCACCCTGCAAAGCTGTCATTTACCAGGTCCAGCTGCAGGCCTTAGCCAAAAAGTCCCTCAAAGGCCACTCATGAGTTTCAAACATACCAGCTGCTCTCACCCACTTATCCTTTCTTTATCCTCCAGTTGCTGACTAGAAATTATAATAAAAATATTGAGCCAACCATGAGCCAGGCTCTGTGCCCCAGTTTCTGCATCTGTACCATATCTGTTTTAACCTTCTTGACAGTTCCATGATGCTGGTACTGTTCTACCCACTTTACAGATGACAACACTGAGGCTGGGTGAAGTTAAATGGTTTGCTCAAAGTCATCCAGCCATGACGAGCTGAAGCCACAGGTGAGAAGTATGCCTGGTTCCAAAGTTTTAAACAATCACACAATGGCTACCATCATGCCGTGCTTACTGTATGCCAGGCGCCACCCTAGGTCTCTGATGTATATTATATAAGCCACTGCCACTGCTTGCCTGGCCTGCTGAGATGGCTCCTCATGGGTCTCCCTACTTCCTCTCTTGTCCCCCAGCCCAGTCTATTCTCACACATCCCTCTTCTATTCAACCCCCACGCTGGCTACTATCACTCTCAAAATAAAATTCAAAGTCCTACCGCAGTGAACAAGGCCTGCTCAGTCTAGCCCTGGTCTACCTCTCCACCTCATCTCTCCTCTCCCCCAGCTATTCCACTCTAGCCATGCTGGCCTTCTTGATTCTCAAACACACCAAGCATGCTCCGACCTCAGGGCCTTTGCATCTGTCATTTTCTCTGCCTGGAATGCTCTTCTCCCTTCCTTTCATGGCTGACTCCAGACCCTGGCCAAAAATGTCACCTTCTGAGATTGTGAACTCTGACTTCCCAGCCAAAGTGGTTCCTGCCAGTAACTGTTCACTGTTTTCTTCTACATGTACGTTGTCTGTCTGCTCCAAGGTCAGGGACCAAGTCGTCCTTGTTTACTGCTGTCTCCACAGGGCCTAAGGCCCAAAGCGCCATGAACAGCTGTTGAGTGAGTGAATAAATGCTAGGAGACAAGTAGTAATATAGGAAATTAAATGAAAAAAAAAAAAGAAACGGTTTGGCAGGGGTCACACAAGGCAAGTCTTGGCCATGTTTGATGTGACCCACAGACTGAGTTCCCATAAGGGCCCCAGCGAACACATACCCAACCCCTGAACACCTCGTAGGAGTTCAAGGTAAAAACCAGGCAGTGTCCCCCACAGGGGACTCCTGGGTGGGAGGGGTACCTAGTCTCTGAGGGCTGACCCCCATCCCCAGGGCTTGAGAGAAAGACCAGAGAGGAGGAGCTAAGTCAAGGAAACCTCCAAGATCCAGGGGTTCTAACTCCTGAGGTCTTTCCTGGCTGAGGAGCCTGGCCTTAGCCTCTGGTCTGATCCGGCCACAGGATTTGTTTGTTAAGCACCTACTGTGAGCTTAGCTAAGGAAAACAGGGCCCCCTCCCCCAGTGTCCCAATCCCCCAGACAAGTCAAGGTCCCAGATGGAGCTGGGGAGACTGGCCACCAAGGGGGCAGACATTGCCTCAGAGCGCTGTCCTCTCGGGTTGGCAAAAAGATCACAAGGGAGCCTGCTCGTAACGGCAACCCCAGAGACTGGCACGAGGGTGGGGTCTCAGGCCCTACTTTGAGTAACCCAAGGAGGGCCCAAATCCCTGCACAGGCGGTGCCATCTTGGGCAGTTCAATTGGCTGCTCTGGGCCTCAGTTTCCTCATCGGTAAAACGCAGCTACTTTCGACGCCGTAGGTTGCACTGAAACACAATCCCAAGCGAGGAGGGCAGGGACGGTGCCTGGCCCACACGAAGCCGCAGCAAGTTATCGCTGCTGGTGGTGACAATTGGGAAAAGCCTCCTACCCCAGCTCAGCCTGGAAAGAGGTGACCCCCGGGGCGGAGAGGCGCTTGTCTGCAGGCCGCTGCGCCCGGGCAGGCCCCCGCCTCCTGCCGCCTACCCGAGCCCGCGGGAACCCGGGCAGGATTTGGAGCAGGACGGCTGGCAGGATGTCCGCAGAGGCCCCGGGCGCGCTCTCCAGGAGGCCGAGCCGGGCAGCGCCGGAGGGTGCGGCGCGTACGCCCTGAGCGCCTCCAGGGCCGGGACGGCGGCTCCAGCCCGCCCCCTGGCGCGCGCCCGCCTTCCCGCCCTCCGCGCGCGCCGCAATCTCGGCCCCGCGGCCTTCTCCCGCCGCAGCCCGCCCCGCGCGCCCGAGCCCCTGACCCACGGGAGCGCGCGCCGCGGACCTCCTACCTTGGCGCGAAACCACCGCTGCCGCCGAGGCCGAGCGGGCCGGGCCAGGCGAAGCCAGAGGGCGGAGCCCGCGCCCGACCCGCCCGCGTCCCCGCGTCGCCTGGGGTGGAGGGCGCGCCCTGGGCCTGGGGCGGGGCCGGCCGCTGGGAGCGTGCGGCAGCCTCAGTCTACAAGCGCTTATCTGGGAGCCGCACTAGATGGGGGGCTTTTCATACACGATCGCATTTACTGCGCCGGACAACCCAGGAAACAGGGATTATTAGCTCCTTATGCATAAACGGGAAAGTGAAGATTAAGCTAATTGCTCAGGGTCTCGAAGCTGAAGGGTGGCAGAGCTGGATGCTTGGGAACAAAGACCCAGCTGCAGTCTCGGTTTTGTGTTCCCTGGCCCAGCCTTAAAGGCCTTAAACTCTTAACACCACACTTTCACCAATGGACAGATCATCCAAAATGAAAATAAATAAGGAAACACAAGCTTTAAATGACACATTAGACAAGATGGATTTAATTGATACTTACAGGACATTTCATCCAAAAAAAACCAGAATATACTTTCTTCTCAAGTGCTCATGGAACATTCTCCAGGATAGATCATATCTTGGGTCACAAATCAAGCCTCAGTAAATTTAAGAAAATTGAAATCGTATCAAGTATCTTTTCCGACCACAACGCTATGAGACTAGATATCAGTTACAGGAAAAAAAAACTGTAAAAAATACACACACGCTGAAAAGCAATTAAGCCCTTGCACCACAGCTACAAAGCCTGCGCTCTAGAGCCCATGAGTCACAACTACTGAGCCCAAATGCTACAACCACTGAAGCCCGTGCTCCTAGAGCCCGTGCTCTGCAACAAGAGAAGCCACTGCAATGAGAAAGCCCGTGCACCACTACGAAGAGTAGTCCCTGCTCGCCGCAACTAGAGAAAGCCTGTGCACAGCAACGAAGACCCAACGCAGCAAAAAAAAAACAAAAAGAGACAAATGACAATGAAAACACAATGACCCAAAACCTATGGGATGCCGCAAAAGCAGCTCTAAGAGGGAAGATTATAGCAATACAATCCTACCTCAAGAAACAAGAAAAATCTCAAAAAAACAACCTAACCTTACACCTAAAACAATTAGAGAAAGAAGAACCAAAAAACCCCAAAGTTAGCAGAAGGAAAGAAATCATAAAGATCAGATCAGAAATAAATGAAAAAGAAATGAAGGAAACAATAGCAAAGGTCAATAAAACTAAAAGCTGGTTCTTTGAGAAGATAAACAAAATTGATAAACCATTAGCCAGACTCATCAAGAAAAAAAGGGAGAAGACTCAAATCAATAGAATTAGAAATGAAAAAGGAGAAGTAACGACTGACACTACAGAAATACAAAAGATCATGAGAGATTACTACAAGCAGCTATATGCCAATACAATGGACAACCTGGAAGAAATGGACAAATTCTTTAAAAAGTACAACTTTCTGAGACTGAACCAAGAAGAAATAGAAAATATTAACAGACCAATCACAGGCACTGAAATTGAAACTGTGATTAAAAATCTTCCAACAAACAAAAGCCCAGGACCAGGTGAATTCTATCAAACATTTAGAGAAGAGCTAACACGTATCCTTCTCAAACTCTTCCAAAATATAGCAGAGGGAGGAACACTCTCAAACTCATTCTAAGAGGCCACCATCACCCTGATACCAAAACCAGACAAAGATGTCACAAAAAAAGAAAACTATAGGCCAATATCACTGATGAACATAGATGCAAAAATCCTCAACAAAATACTAGCAAACAGAATCCAACAGCACATTAAAAGGATCATACACCATGATCACGTGGGGTTTATCCCAGGAATGCAAGGATTCTTTAATATATGCAAATCAATGTGATACACCATATTAACAAACTGAAGGATAAAAACCATATGATAGGGCTTCCCTGGTGGCGCAGTGGTTGAGAGTCCGCCTGCCAGTGCAGGGGACATGGGTTCGTGCCCCAGTCTGGGAGGATCCCACATGCCGCGGAGCGGCTGGGCCCGTGAGCCATGGCCACTGAGCCTGCGCGTCCGGAGCCTGTGCTCCGCAACGGGAGAGGCCACAACAGTGAGAGGCCCGTGTACCGCAAAAAAAAAAAAAAAAAAAGAAACGAAATGGAGTCATTTGTGGTGAGGTGGATGGACCTAGAGTCTGTCATACAGAGTGAAGCAAGTCAGAAAGAGAAAAACAAATACTGTATGCTAACACATATATATATAGAATCAAAAAAAAAATGGTTCTGATGAACCTAGGGGCAAGACAGGAATAAAAACACAGATGTAGAGAATGGACTTGAGGACACGGGGAGGGGAAGGGTAAGCTGGGACAGAGTGAGAGTAGCAATGACATATATACACTACCAAATGTAAAATAGATAGCTAGTGGGAAGCAGCCGCATAGCATAGGGAGATCAGCTCGGTGCTTTGTGACCACCTACAGGGGTGGGATATGGAGGATGGGAGGGAGATGCAAGAGGGAGGGGGTAAGGGGATATATGTATACATACAGCTGATTCACTTTGCTGTACAGCAGAAACTAATACAACATTGTAAAGCAATTATACTCCAATAAAAATGTTAAAAAAAAAAAAAGGAAAAAAAGAAAAGAAAAGGCCTTAAACTCCTAAGATCTGGCCTTGACCCGTCGCCCAACCAGACTAAGGGGGCATGCCTGCCCCATTTCAGAGCCCAAGCCATGTGAGACCTCAATGACTTGACCTGTAGGGAGAATGTCTTTGTTTTCCTGATTGACCTGCAACCTTGGTTGAGGCACTCTGGCCTCAGTTTGTTCATCGGTAAAATGGTGGAGCTGCCCATTCTTTCTCACAAGCTCAGGTGCCTTCTCCACATGGGATGGGGATGAGACCATAGAGAAAACCATGCTTTTGAAACTAAACAGTGATGTGTCCTGTCTATTCTAACAATAGGTTAGATGTCCATCCTCTCACCTGGCCTCAACTTCCCTGCGTTCTTTTTCTTTACATAAATTTATTTATTTATTTATTTATTGGCTGCATTGGGTCTTAGTTCCTGTGCGTGGGCTTTCTCTAGTTGCAGAGAGCGGGGCCCACTCTTTGTTGTGATGCGCGGGCTTCTCGTTGCAGTGGCCTCTCTTGTTGTGGAGCACAGGCTCTAGGCGTGTGGGCTTCAGTAGTTGTGTCTTGAGGTCTTTAGAGAGCAGGCTCAGCAGTTGTGGCACACGGGCTTAGTTGCTCCGCGGCATGTGGGATCTTCCTGGACCAGGGCTCAAACCTGTGTCCTCTGCATTGGCGGGCAGATTCTTAACCACTGCGCCACCAGGGAAGTCCATTCCCTGCATTCTTGAAGGCACCAGATCCACCTCAAAAGGGGGAGGCAGGGCTTCCCTGCTGGCGCAGTGGTTGAGAGTCCACATGTCGTTGCAGGGGACACGGCTTCGTGCCCCGGTCCGGGAAGATCCCACATGCCGCGGAGCGGCTGGGCCCGTGAGCCATGGCCGCTGAGCCTCCGCGTCCGGAGCCTGTGCTCCGCAACGGGAGAGGCCACAGCAGTGAGAGGCCCGCGTACCACAAAAAAAAAAAAAGGTGGGGGGGAGGCAGGTCTGAATCTCTAGGGCTTAGGGAGGGGTGTTTTGTCTATAAAAGCATATTTCATTTTATGATTTTACATTTGAAAAAAAGTAAATACCCAGAAAGAAAAGCAGCAGGCCTACAGCCAATGGTTTCGCCATCAGTCAGAGGGGATAAGTGGGAGTTTTATTTATCAAAGAGGAGCCTGGGCTTTTTGGGGTTTTTTTTAACTTTTTTTTTTTTTAATTTATTTTTGGCTATGTTGGGTCTTTGTTGCTGCGCGCGGGCTTTCTCTAGTTGTGGCGAGCGGGGACTACTCTTCGTTGCGGTGCATGGGCTTCTCGTTGTGGTGGCTTCTCTTGTTGCAGAGCACGGGCTCTAGGCACACGGGCTTCAGTAGTTGTGGCTCACAGGCCAAGTAGTTGTGGCTCACGGGCTCTAGAGCGCAGGCTCAGTAGTTGTGGTGCACGGGCTTAGTTGCTCCATGGCATGTGGGATCTTCCCAGACCAGGGCTCGAACCCGTGTCCCTTGCATTGGCAGGCGGATCCTTAACCACTGTGCCACCAGGGAAGTCCCCAAACCCATGCTCTTTCCTCTACACCATGCTGCCTAATGTGAGATTTTGGGAGGGACAGCAAACACGGTTCCTCTCTCCTTGACCCTATCCCCGGGGGCCCCAGGATCCTGCTGCAGGGAGGCACATACTTACACCAACCCTCCTCCAGAGGCCTTGAGCTCCCCTGCTGTGCTGACTCAGTGACTCTGCTCAGCTCAGCCTGGCCTGTGAGCATTTGAATACCCAGGGCTGCTGCCCACTGGTCACTGCTCCATAACCAGGTGGTGCCCAGCCCAGAGCCCCAAGGTCCAGCCACCAGAAGGGAGTTGTGTTGGGTACTCACCCACTCACTGCGGAGGGTTCTAAGTCTGCAACTCAGGTAACTGGGAAACAAGTGACTGGGACTTACCAACCCCAGGTTGCTGGAGCCAAGTGCCTGCTGAACCCAGGTGCTAGGCTGGGTTGGACTCTGCCCACCAACAGCAAAACCACATTACCCAGGAGGCTTAGAGGACAGATGTTCTGGTTAACTGGATTTGCCAGATATCTTAAGGCTAATTGGCAATGCCTTTTAATGCCTGGCTTTAACAGCAAAAAATTAGAAAGACCAAAATGTCCAGCAATAGGGGACTTGCATATGTAAGTTGTTCATTTAATGGAATACTATGAAGTCATTCCAAATGTTACAAAAAAAGTTCAGCAACTGGAGAAATTGTTATACATATATATTTTAAAATTTTATGTGTGTATGTATGTATTTATTTGGCTGCGTTGGGTCTTCATTGCTGCTTGCTGGCTTTCTCTAGTTGCGGCGAGCAGGGGCTACTCTTTGTTGCAGTGCTCAGTCTTCTCACTGCAGTGGCTTCTCTTGTTGTGGAGCATGGGCTCTAGGCGCACGGGCTTCAGTAGTTGTGGCTCGTGGGCTCCAGAGCGCAGGCTCAGTATTTGCGGCACACGGGCTTAGTTGCTCCCTGACATGTGGGATATTCCCGGACCAGGGCTTGAACCCGTGTCCCCTGCATTGGCAGGCAGATTCTTAACCACTGCACCACCAGGAAAGTCCAGAAATTGTTATATTAAGGGAAAAGTTTCGGAATAGTAGGACAGAATTAGCCCTTGTTTGTAATTTTTTTTTTTTTTTTTTTTTTGCGGGATCTTAGTTCCCTGACCAGGGATTGAACCTGGGCCACAGCAGCGAAAGTGCCGAGTCCTAACCACTGGACCACCAGGGAATTCCCGAAAAATATTTCTTGTATATAGATATAATAGGAAAAACATGAGAAGACACTAAAACGTTAACCATGCTATCTTTAGGTGTTAGGATGACAGATGACCTCTTAAACATAGATTTTCTTTTGTTGAAAAGATGGTACATTTACATGGTTCGAATTCAAATAGTGCAGAACATTGTAAAGTAAAAGTAAGTATCCCTCCCATCCCTGTCTCCTAGTCACCCAGTCTCTCCCTGCAGGCAACCTGTGTGGTGCTGTTTCCTATATATATCTTTCCAGATATTTTATGCACATAAAGTATATTTTCCCCTTCCCATTTTATGTGAAAGAGAGCACGTCTACACCTCACCCCCAATACTTAGCAGCTTAACACATTTATTGTCTCAGTTTCTGTGGGTGGGAAATCCAGGTGCAGCTTAGCTGGGTATTGTCTCCACACCTCTCACAGGCTGCAGTCCAGGTGTCAGACAAGAAATGTCTTAAGCTAAGTTTTGGGGTGATTGTTACCCAGCAATAGGTAACTAATATAGACGTGTAGGCTATTTCCAGTCTTTGCTATGATAATATTACATTTGCTTGTTAATATTGTGTTTTTCTGTTTTCTTATTGCATTACACACCCATAATCAGGTCTACTCTGCCCACAGAGGATGGTATATTCCTGTCATTCCTTGCTCAGAGAAATCAACAGATATTGAGCACCTACTGTGTGTCTATAATGCATTTCAGTGGTTTCCAATTACCTATGGAATAAAGCCCCACCCCTTGGTCTGTCATTAAACACCTGCCATACTAGGGACGCTTTCTTTTGCGGTACGCGGGCCTCTCACTGTTGTGACCTCTCCCGTTGCGGAGCACAGGCTCCGGACGCGCAGGCCCAGCGGCCATGGCTCACGGTCCCAGCCGCTCTGCGACATGTGGGATCTTCCCGGACCGGGGCACGAACCGTGTCCCCTGCATCGGCAGGCGGACTCTCAACCACTGTGCCACGAGGGAAGCCCCCATATTAGGGCTTTCTTAATCCACATGGAGGGAATGGGAACTTCCATGTATTAGGCAGGTCTTAGGTGCCAGCCCTGTCAGCAGCACCACTCAAGATCAACCTGATTAAAAGCATGGATGCTAGAGCCAGGCTGCCTGGGTTCCAACTTAGCAGCTATGTGACTTTGGGCAAATTACATAATCTCACTGTGCTTCAGTCTCATCACTTGTAAAACAGGGATGAGTATCTATCTCATAGGGCCGTTGTGACAATGAAATGACTCTTAAAAATTATTTATTTATTTTGGCCGCACGGCTTGCAGGATCTTAGTTCTCTGACCAGGGATCGAACCCGTGCCACCTGTAGTGGGGACGAGGAGTCTTAACCACTGGACCGCCTGAAATGAATTTTATGTTAAGTGCATAGAACAGTGCCTTGTGCAGAGTAAGCAGCACATAAGCAATAGTTGCTGTCCACATACAGGGAAAGTGAGGCCCCCAAGGAGCAGGTTAAGTGACCTCCCAAGGCCATACAGCCATTAAATCTGTCCACGTTAAAAAAAAAATTTGGGCTGCATTGTGTCTTCGTTGCTGTTCCCGGGTTTTCTCTAGTTGCGGTGAGCAGGGGCTACTCTTCATTGTGGTGCGCGGGCTTCTCATTGCGGTGGCTTATCTTGTTGCGGAGCACAGGCTCTAAGCGCTTGGGCTTCAGTAGCTGTGGCACTCAGGCTCAGTAGCTGTGGTGCAGGGGCTCAGCTGTTCCATCGCACGTTGGATCTTCCTGGACCAGGGTTCGAACCCGTGCCCCTGCATTGGCAGGAGGATTCTTTTTAAAATTTTTTAAATTTTTTGCTGTGTTGGGTCCTCGTTGCTGCACGCGGGCTTTTCTCTGGTTGCGGCGAGCAGGGGCTACTCTTCATTGCGATGCGCAGGCTTCTCATTTTGGTGGTTTCTCTTGTTGCAGAGCATGGGCTCTAGGCGCACGGGCTTCGGTAGTTGTGGCACATAGGCTCAGCAGTTGTGGCTCACAGTCTCTAGAGTGCACGCTCAGTAGTTGTGGCGCATGGGCTCAGTTGCTACACGGCACATGGGAATCTTCCCACACCAGGGCTCGAACCCGTGTCCCCTGCACTGGCAGGCGGACTCTTAACCATGCATGACCAGGGAGGTTCCTGTCCAGACTCTTTTCTCACACTGACTCCCATCTCCAATGCCCTTCACTCACCTCTTGTATTAGTTAGCTATTGCTGCCTAATGATATTACCATCTTGGCAGCTCGAAACACAGTTACTAACTCAGTTTCCGGGGGTTAGGAGTCTGGGCACAACTTGGCTGGGTCCTCTGTAAGGCTGCACTCACAGTGCTGGCAGGCGGGGCTCATCCGAGGATCAACTGAGGAAGGCTCTGCTTCCCAGCTCAGGTGGTTTTGGTAGCATCCGGTTCCATGCAGACCGCTGCCCTGAGCTTCAGCTATTTGTTGGCTATCGGCAGAGGCTACTTTTGCCACCTTGACACTGTGACCCTCGGATTAGGGCAACTCACACAACATGGCAGGTGGTTTCTTTAAAGCACGACAGATGTTGCAATGCCATGTCATTTAATCATGGAAACATCTTGCTGTAGTCCGCCTGCCACCTCAATGTGTCCAAGTCCTCCTGCTGCACAGAGAGCAGCTCAGGTCTCAAAATCCCGAAACCCAACACCCATCTCTTACCCCCACCCCACCAATTTGGAAGCTCCAGTCAAGGGTGTAAATGAAGAGATGCCTGGTTTGGTACTGGGAGTTTTCCTGGGGACCCTGGTCCCATAGCTGGGATTCCAGTTGGTGATGGAGAGCACCAGACTATCCCCTGCCCACCAGAGACCCCTCAAGGTGCTTTTCAGGTTAGATTTTGTGACTGCTGTTTCTTCATCAGCTGCCTTATCAGCACCATTATGAGTAATGGTTCTGGATGCGTTACCTGATTCTACATCAAGGTGATTAAGGTCAAATTATAGGATGGGCACCCGCTAGTGCTTCATATGCCTCATCTGAGTGACACTTGGCTTAAGGAGCCTGTGGTCACACATTTACCAGTAGACAACCTAGATCAAAGCCCAGGTCTGTCTGCAGGACCCAAGGGCTTACCTTCAATGGTATATGCTTCTGGTTAAGGCTCTCCTCTAACTCTAAGCTTCCTCTTTTCTAGCCTCTAAGCACTTATAAAGAAGATAGGGAGTAATGGGAAGCAGACACAAAGAAGTTTACCACTCCTGAGAATCCCTTGATGCAATTTCCTTTTCCTTATTCAAAGGACATGAGGATCCTCAATTCCAATTTTCTTTGTCCTCCCTTAGACAGTTTATTAGCCAGAGTGGCCATTTCTATAACCAACAACAAAAATGCATCTTTCTTACAGAACCCAGACATGACAAGCACCAAGGCCTTTATCTTATTTTTTGGCCTCTGTGTGCCCAGATACCCTTACTATTTAGGAAGATGCTTCTATGGGGAGGTCTTGGTGGGAGGCAGGACTCTCCTCCCACATTAGAAGGCAAGGAGCCCAGAATGTCCCAGAATGGCAGAAAGACTGTCTCTTCTATGTGGAAGGGAAATTGCTGGTTGCCTTAGGGCAAGAGGGCCAAATTCCCCTATTTTGGCCAATCTGTCACCATGGCCCTAGACTTTTAAGTCTGGACAAATGCTCAGTGGTGAGAGGTGGCTGAGGCATCCTGGAGGGTTTGGCAGCCATGCTGCCAAAAACACTGCCATCTCTGATGTACACTGACAGAGTAGAAATATTTATTTTTCATCTTAGAAATCTGGTCCCACAAAGGGGCTAACACTTCTTTTCAGTTCATCATCTTGACCCTTCAAAAAAAGAAATCTTTCAATTAAGAGGTAACGTACGTCGATAAAAGCAATTTTAGAGGTTGTGCTCAGATAAAATTATTTCTTATAAAATTATTTCTTATAAACCAGGCAACTCTAGACTTCCAGTTGCTTCAGAACTCCTTCTGTCTTTCATGTACAGTCCCTGAAGAAGAAAAGAAAGTAAGAGGTTGTCTGCAGACAAGGCACTTCAGAAACCACCCAGGAGAAAACCCAAGTGCGCCAGGAACTGCACTGTGAGCCCAGAGAGCTGCCAGCGAACGGGAAGGCCAAAGCCCCACCTGCATGAGAACAGCTGCCACTTTCCAGCGCAAACACTGTCGCACCTGGTTTCCAGCGTCTGCCCGGCCCGGCAAACACGGAAACCAGGCCCCATAGCCGAGATGAACACTGCTTCCTGGGGCTCGGAGCAGCTCCTGCGACTGACAGTGAGGAATGCTTTCAGAGGCCCCTGCGGGCGCAGACTACAGAAGCAAGCCTTTTGCAAAGACAATGAGTTAGTGCAGATCAGCATGTTAGCAAAGCAAGTATCAAAAAAATCTTAAAAGTCTGGATAATACTCTTGATTTCCCTCCTGATTATCTGTCCAAGCTGCAGCCTATAAACCTGCTAGAAATCAGGAAGGAATCCCTCCTCTTAAGGCACCTGACTGGAATGGCTACAGCCAATGGGAGTGAGGAAAGCCCCCCTCCAGACACTGATCACATGACACCTGTAACCCCCCGAGAAGGGGTGATCTGAATCCAGGCAGCACACTCGACCCCTTCTTTTGCTTCAGGGGCTTGTGTTTAACACGAGTCTTTGCGATGGAAGAAGTCTCAGAGTCTCTCTCAAGTCAAGAAGACAGACAGGGACAGGGATCCTGCAACTCTTCTCCCGTGTTCTGGCTGCACGCTCGAATCCCAGGAAACAGCGCGACATGGTGCCCATTTACTGCCTGACACGCCCAGTCTGTCAGGCGAGTTCAGGCAAGGAAGAGGAGAGGAGAGAGTCATGCTCCAAACAGAGGCTGGCCAGGGAGTGCTTCATCCTCCTTCCTTCTGCCCAGATGAGGCAGCTCCTTTCCAGAAGTTGTGTGAGGAAAAGGAGTTGTGCTCAGGTCAGAACTGGACCCAGCCTGTGCCTGGCTGAGTCTGGCTGGAGGTGGACCTGGAAAGGTTAGATAGGGAGGGGTGGGAGATTTCAGATATCTGAAAATACAAAGCAGATAAGACGGGACTTATTTCTGGGCAGAAAGAGCTCCAAAAGGCCAGTCCCCGAATGTTCTAGAACAGGGGTCAGCAAACTACAGCCCAGGACTAGACCAAATCTAGTCCTCTGCCTTTTTTAGTAGGTAAAGTTTCATTTGTACAGAGCCATGCTCATTCATTTATATACTGTCTGTGGCTGCTTTTGAGCTACAAGAACAGTGCTGAGCAGCCGGAACAGAGACCACATGGTCTGCACAGTCTAAACTATTTGCTTCCTGGTCCTTTATAGAAAATGTGTGCTGACTCCTGTCCTAGAGCTTGTCCACATAAACAACTGTGTGACTAGTATTTAGCATCTCTTCACCCTGACACCAAGTAAAGGCTCGAAATTTTAAGGAAGCAGAAAAGGCAAGAGACCCTGCCTCAGAGGTCCCATGACAACGGGCCAAGGCCAGAACCCAGGTTAACTCTCAGCCCAGTATCCTAGGGTAGCTGCAGGGGAGGAAGGGAAGAGGGAGGTACTGGTGACAAGCCAAAGCACTTGGTGAGGTGGTTTAAAGACCAGAAAGAGTTGCAGAAGGTGGCTCCAGGCCACCCAGCAGTGGACACCAGCAAAAAGCCTTCCCGGAGAGAAACATGCCTCCCAAAGTGGGCACTCTGGGGCTCTGTCCTCTGGCTGGCCGGAAAATGTCTGAACCAGAGCTGTTGCTCCCAGGTTTTTGAGAGAAAGAGCCTTGGCCCCAGTCCCCCACAGAGAACATGACCCTCCTCACCCTGTGGATTTGGTAAAGTCTCCCCAGATGTCGGCGGTGGCAGTAGCGGCAGGCTTGGGCTGCGGCCAGGACACAGTGGCACCTCCAATTGATGTCTCCAAGTCTGAAGGGAAGGGAGAGAAGAGAAGGAGACAGAGGAGTCAGAGATCTCCCCTCTTGGTTGTCTCAGTGACCCCGAAATCAGACTCGAGATTCCAGATGACTGAGAAAGACATACGCGGAGAGACGTGCTTTGGGGCAACAAAACACCTACAAGCAGCCACATTTCCACTGTCTTCTTACGAGCCCTTGAGGGGCTCCTGGAGACAGCAGAAGGCCACACACCCGGTGGAGGGGAGGGGTACCAGCAAGGGCTAGTCACACACCATCACCTGTACCTGAGGCTGACCTCGTTTCAACCGTTTATGTTGGAAATCTGTTTAAAATTTACTATCTCCTGCCCTGACCTCTTGGATGGAGAATGCCCACCAAAACCACAAGGTCGTCTTCATATAAAGTCCTCAGTCCAGAGTCTGCATCAACAAGCTGAGACAATTCTGTGCCAGACAAGTACCAAGTGCTGGGAGCCAAACTGGTTAGGGGCTGGGGAGAGCCTTCCAGAAGTAACAAAGAAGTGGGCATCTGTGTGTATCTTTTTTTTTTAAGTGTGTGTGTATGTGCAGTATTGTGGGGAGCTGAGGGCTGCACTGTAGGCTTTTGGCCTCTGGACCTCTCCCACTATTAGACTTGATCCCGCAATTTCTCTTGTTATATTTTGCCAGTTTATCCTTTTTACTGAACACGTGAACTAGTTTCTACCATTTTACTTCGTATTTTCTGTTTACCATGCTTAATTTCTTTTCTAATTTCCTACTTTTCATAAGAATGATAAAGTTTAATTTACTCCTTTTGGCTTTTTTTTAATCCCTGGGCTGTTTTGGAAGCTATGGATAGCATTATCAGTCTTTCCATATCTACTGCTTAGAATGCCTAGAGTTCCACCATTTTTAGTTATACAGCTGCGTGTATCTCTTCACTGGGGTGGGTGGCATGATGGGGCAGCAGTGCTGCTTTTGTGTCTTTCTGGCACCTCCCCCAGTGCTGCCAGCTGTCCTTTCTGAAGGGCCTGTGCCTGCTACCCTCCACCTTCCCACCAATTTGCTATGTCTAGGGACTTCCCTGGAGGTCCAGTGGTTAAGACTCTATGCTTCCACTGCAGGGAGCGCAGGTTCGATCCTCGTCAGGGAACTAAGATCCTGCATGCCACGTGGTGTGGCAAAAAAAAAAAAAAAAAAAAAAAATTTTTTTTTTTTTTTTGCTATGTCTAATGTGCTCTGGGCTGGGAAACCAGATAAAACTAGGGCCCTCCACAGTTTAGTTTTGCAGTTCACCAAGTGCCTAACGGACATTATCTCATTTGAACCTCATCACAGTCACTGGAGGAAGACAGGCCAGGACCAGCTGTTTGACTTTATGCAGGTTACTTAAGTCTCAGTTTCCTTATCTCTAAAATAGACAGTAACAGTGACTACTTCATAAGACTGACTGGTCTGAGGATTAAATAAGTTAATATATGTGGAAGGCTTAGAACAGGCCCAGCAAACAGTGATGATAGTGACGACAACATCACTAAAATGCGAGCTAACATTCAGCGAGTGCTTACAATGTTCTAGGCGTTGTTCTGAGTGCTGTATGTGGATTGGCTCATCGGATCCACACAAGAAACCTGTACTGTAGGGATCATTACCACCCCCACCCTACAGATAAGAAAATTGAGGAACAAAGTAGTAGGCAATTTTCTGAATTTGAACTCAGCCAGTCTGATTTTGGAACATAGAGTAAGTGCTCAAAAAATGTTAGCTATCCACAACTCTCATTACATGACACCATTTTGTTCGTAAACATGCCAACTGCCTGTCTTACACATTAAAACGTAAGGCCTTGAGAGCAGGGACCTGGGCTGTACCTGTAGTATCAAAAGGGTCTCAAACACTACCTGGCACATAGCAGGATCTCCAAACTGGCCATTAAAAATGCACCAGCAGGGCTTCCCTGGTGGCACAGTGGTTGAGAGTCCGCCTGCTGCTGCAGGGGACACGGGCTCGTGCCCTGGTCCGGGAAGATCTCACACGCTGCGGAGCGGCTGGGCCCGTAAGCCATGGCCGCTGAGCCTGCGCGTCCGGAGCCTGTGCTCCGCAGCCTGTGCTCCGCAACGGGAGAGGCCACAATAGCGAGGCCCGCGTACCACAAAAAAAAAAAAAATGCACCAGCAACGGAGGGACGGCCTAGGACAGTGGCTCTCAGACCTTAGTAAGCACCCAAATAACATTAAATATGCAGAGTCCTGCCCCCGTCCCTGGTGATGCCAAGGCAGGTGGTCCTCTGACCTCACTCTGAGAATAACTGCTAGGGTCCAGGCAGGGGTGCTCCCTGACTGCTACTCCTGCCACCCTCCTAGATTAAGGTATTTCCCACAGGGCTGAGGTTTGAAGCCTGACCTCCAGATAGGGGAGCCAATGTCCATGACCATTAAAAGGGAAAGAAAGCAGGCTTCTTGTCTGGATCCTGCCCCCCATTCCCCCAAGATGCTGGTGAAAGCTGTGTGGAGAAAGCGGGCTGGTGACAGTCACCCAGCCTAGGGAAGGCCAGGAGCATGAAGCCGGGCTGGGCAGGCAGGGCAGGGACATTGAAGGACTGGGCTGGCATCCCAGCACTGCCAGAGGCTGGCACTAGGCACTAACTTCTGGAATCCCAGGGTCTCCAAAAGGCATTCCCTACATACATCCTGGAACAAGCACCAGTGCACCTGCTGGGGGAGCTGCCTCCCAGCTTTCTAGCACCAAACAGCCTCACTGAGGAGCTTGCTTCAAACTAAATCTCCAATTTTATTTCCCACCACTCACCTTGGAACACTTATGCTGCCTTCATCTCCCTAAACACAGCCAGTGTTTTAAACATTAAAAGTCTAAGCCTTATTCACGCTCTTCTTCTGTCTGGAATGGCAAGTGTCCCCAGCCCCAATCTTCTTCCCTCAAGGTCCAGTTCAATGCCATCTCTTCCATGAAGCCTCCCCAGATCATGCTGGCTGGTAGTTAGTCTGGTCCCCATACGTTTGGTCTCTGTGCCCATGACTCCTCTCTCCTACTATACTGAGCTCCCTGTGAGCACAGACCATGTCTCTATCACTTACTCACTCACTCAATGAGCAGCCTCTGAGAACCAGGAACCCACATGCTGATGATTTCACAGCAACAAATGAATTGTAGCCCCTGCCCGTCATGGGGGACAGACGCCCTGAAGGGGTAAGTGGTGGGAAGAGAGGAAGCCCTTACCCAGTGTGGACAGGACCAGCTTTGTGGCACCCACCTTCCAGTTTGTCACACACGGGTACTAAGTGTGACCAGTGTGAGTGAAGGAGGGAAAGCCATGGGGCCCCAGCTGCCAGAGAGGAAGAAGAACCCAAAGGTGCAGGTTTAGCACCAAGAATAGTCACCCTCGAGCACTGACCTGAACTGGGAGCAACTGCTGGCTGGACAATGGATGCCGCCACAGACAACTGCTCCCCAGGGGGAGGGATCAGGGTGGAGGTTTTCCCCCCTGGGGGAGGGGGAAGCAGGCTCAGTCCTCCTGTGCTGGCGGGCCGGGCTCGGGGAGGCCCAGCTGCTCCTTCCTTCTTCTTCATGTTCTAAAGAGAGGGCAGGAATGCGAATCAGTCAGTTCTGCTGGAGTGCCTCTGCGATCAGAAAACTTCAAGAGGAGGCCCAAGGTGACCCCTGGGCCCCAAACGTCCGTATCACCAAAAGATGGTCAAGAGCCATCCATCCAACACTTCCATTGTTATGGGGTGTATTCAATGCATCACAATTCTAAAGCTATCACAAATGCTTTTAATTTAAAAACTCAGCACCCGACTTCATTAATCATCAGGGAAATGCAAATCAAACTACAATGATATACCATTACACACCCACCAGGACGGCTACGACGTAGCATATCAAGCACTGACAAGGGTGTGGAGCAACCAGAACACTCACATTCTGCTAGTGGAAGCGTAACCAGAGAAAACCACGTTGAAAAACTGGAAGGATCTTTAAAGCTGAACGTATGAACCGACACCCCTGCCATTCCACTCCTACATGGACCCAACAGAAATGCATACACATGTGCACCAAAAGACGCACATTTGAACATTCACAGCAGAACTACTTGCAATAGCCCCAAAATGGAAACTACCTACATGTCCACCATCAGTTAAATGGGTAGATAGTGGGATACATTCTCATAACGGAGCATGCCACAACGAGAATAAAGCAACCACACAAAGCAATATGGATGCTCTCACAAATACTACAGAGTAAAGGAAAGGAGTCATACACAAAAGGGTATGAAGTGTATGAGTCAATTAATAAAACACTGAAAACAAAACCTAGGGTGTTCAAAGTCAGCACAGTGGCCACGCCATCCTGTGCGAGAGAGCAGGAGAGGGGCTTCCAGAGTGCTGAGAATCACCCACTTTCTTGATCTGGGAGCTAGTCTGTAGGGGTAAACCTGGTTTTTAAAAATTCACTGAGTTCTACATTTATAACGTGTGTACTTTTCTGTACGCGCATTATACTTCGACAAAACATTTAAAAAAGAAAAACAAAAACCTGAACACCCAGGGGAACCAGAAACCAGAGCAGCTCAAAGGTGAAGACGACGTGGTTCCCACCTTGTCAGGAGAGCAGCAGCTTAATCACGTGCTGAGACCACAGCCTGAAGGCAAAAGCCCTCAAAGACCTGGGCGTGAGCCCAGCTGTGCCGGTTATTTCTAGCTCTACGACCCTGGGCAAGACCCTCAAGCTCTCTAAACCTCAATTTCCCCACCTATAAAAGGGGAGGATGTTTAATTCACACGAGAAGTACCTAAAACACACTACCTGGCACACAGCTGATGCTCATTAAATGTTAGTTTCCTCCCAGCAAGACAGAGATTCACATCCCCAACAGTTCACTGGACATGACCTGGATTTTCTCTTAAGGGCCAGCTGGCCAACTTCAAGGGTCCCAAACCATCACCAGCATGAAGCAGAAAAGAGGAGAAAGAGATAGTAAGTAAAGAGGAAGAGCGTTATTTTAGGGTTACAAACTTTCTTCAGAAAACAAATCCACGGGGTCCTTGGTTCCCCCAAATCACTCATCTCCACCCCCATAGCCAGGTAAAGGCCAAGTCATGGCTGTCCAGCCCAGCTCGACCTTTCCCTCTTCTCAACAGGAGCTAACGGGGGAAAGCCAGATGTAGGGCAGCTCAGGACAAGACACAGGGAGCCAGGACAACACCACCAGCAGAAGCTGCCCATGACTCCCAGTGCCCACCCTCGAGGCTTTCCTGCCCAGAGTGCTACCAAATCTTCTTTCCTCAAGGCTCAGACCAAGACACAGCTTGGGATGAGCACACTGACCCCCCACCCCACCCCAGCCCCCAAAGCCAGGACAGAAACACCAGCTCTGGCAGCAAGTGACTGACGTTCCTTAAAGCAGAGGCTTGGCACATGCCGTTCCCTCTGCCTGAACCACCCTTTGACCCCTCTTCCCTTGCTTACAGGTCGCTTCTGCAAGGAAGCCTTCCTTGGTTCCCCCTAACTCTGGACTGCACGCTCCTCCTCTAGGAGCTCATGGCACTGAAGACATCCCTAGGTCATAGAACCATCCCGCCATGTTGTAATCACACCCAGACTCCCCCCATCTCAGCTCAACTCTGAGCTCTATGACAGCAGAGCCCTTTCGTTCGCCCCCAGCACAGTACCTGGCACCGGGCAGCTGCTCAATAAACATGTGCTGAACTGTGAGAAAAGAGTGATGGGCTCTGGGCTGGGCTTGGTGTGGTGGCCGTGACAGCCAAGTGAGGGGGGGACTCACTGCAATGTTGAGCTTGATGGTCTGGCCCTCCTTGAAGCTTAGGTCCAATTTGGGACCTTGATCTGGGTTCTCAGCTTGTTTTGCAAATTCACACTGCTGTTTCACCCACCTGGGGAGAGAACAGGAAGGAAAAGGTGAGGAGGAGGCGAGCTGCCCTGCCTTCACGCACTCACTTCATTCATACCTGCCACCAGTCCAGGACGAGGCTTTTACTGCAGCAGCGGGGTAGAAACTGAGAGCAGCTTGGGAGTTAGGTGTGAATTTAAATCCTAGTTCTGACGCATACGCAGCTGCACGCACGTCAGTTTCCTCATCAGCAAAATGGGATGACAACTCTCTATGCCTTAAAGACTGCTATGAAAATCATGAGATCACTTATGTAGAGAGTCCTAACACTGGTCTTTAGGAAATCTGAGAACCTGGCCGTCTCCTCCTCAGCATGTGGCATGAAGACTAAGACAAGTTCTCCACATCCTTCCAGGGGCTTAAAAAGTAGATGGTGAGACAGGACAAGTGCCCAGAAAGTATTGAAAGCAACCAAAAAGGTCTCCTACCCTCCATACACCCCTCTTAGTAGCCACCCGAAGCAGAGAAGAGCTAGAGGGGCCCACGAGAGCAGCTGCACACTCCCCGCAGCCAGAGGTGGAGGCCTGCAGATGGCAGGGGAGAAGGCTTTCCTGCCCATTTAGCTTCAGAAAGCACCACCAGGGTGTGTGCTGAGTGGCCTGGGAATCCGAGCACTGCTTATCACAGCATGGAGGGACAGGCCCAGAAAGGCGAAAGGAGCCTGACAAGGACTCTAGCCGCTCAGGGGCCTGATGAGGGAAGAGATGTGACACCTCAAAGGCTGGGCCAGCTGACTGGGATGGCAGAGATGCACCTCGGGTAAAGGAAATGACTTCAAAGCAGAGATGAGGACTGGCAGAGCGCAGAGAAGGTGACCTGACCCGAAGGAGAAGTGAGTTTTCCTGAGGCTCTGCTGGCAGACGTACCACACACCACCACCTGGGTATCCTAACCTGGGAGACCATTCTGTCCGGGGAGAGAGGGAGGAGGCATGAGTATGTGTCTCCTGGAGCCACTCACTTGAAATGGTCCTGCAAGGCAACATTGAAGTCAAAGGCATCACCTCGGTCCCCGAAGCCAATTCCAATAAACGCCCGTCGCCCTGGGGGACAACACACGATCAATCCCACTTCCCAGAGGCAGAGAAAACCCTTCTCAGAGGAAGAAGCTCCAAGTCCCATGCGTACCGTTTCCATCTTCGATGCGGATAACGAAGTACCTGCTGGAATCCATCACGCTCTCCACAGCTGTGCCTGGAAACTGATCCACTGGGGCCTGAGCAAAGAGCTCCCCTGAAAGCATAAGGGAGGGTGAGCCTTGAGGACCCCCCAGACTGTTTCTATCACATGACTGGGGCCTTTTCCTGAGAGGCAGATGGGCAAACCTGACTCTGGGTTTCAAGTCAAATCCACTTTGGCCGAAGGGAAAACAGAGGAATATAACCAAGGAGAGGTTTAAGTCAGAGGTGGCTTACAGGTCAGATCCACTCACAGTTTCAGCATTTTCAATTTAACTGCCAAACACTTCAAAATCAGATTACTTGTAAAATAATCCAGATGTCTGGCTTCTCTTAAAATCAAAAGCTCTAGCAACGCTGGGCCTCCATTTCTACATGAGAACGATGGGCTGGAGCTGCTGGCCACTCATTCCACCTGCCTCAGCCATTCACAGCCACGGCCTGCACCCCCAGGGCCCGGGCTCACGGAGATCATACCTTCAGAAAAGACCTGGTGCCTGAGGCAGGCCTCCAGAGGAGCAGGTGAACCCAGTGGAAAGGGAGGAGGGTTTTTGCACTCACAGAAGAATCTGAAGCCAGTGGATTTAATCTAATCTCAGGCCAAAAGAGTGACTGCTTTTAAAAGGAGCTCTTGTGAAATGCACCCCTCATTACCTACGGCTCTCCAGGGTGCAGTGCAGCACACACCTTCTGTGAACATTTACGACTGGCATCATTTTTGCGTGTGCTGATCTCAGTTGACGTTTTAAGTATTTAACCAATAGTTTCTACTAAGTCCTATGGTTCAGAGGTGACTGTGTAATTAAGGCTGAACTGAATCCAAATCGGTGGCCTGAGTTTGTAGCTTCTTGTTAATTTCTCTCTCTAGTTTTGCACCTGGGGACTGGGATTCACCTGGATGCCTTCAGCCTAGAGCAGTGGTTCTCCACCATGGCTGATTTGTCCCTCCCTTCCACCAAGGGACATCTGGCAATATGCGGTGACATTTTTGTTTGCCACAACTTGGGGGGTGCTACTGGCACCTAGTAGGTAGAAGTCAGGGATGGTGCTAAATATCTTAAATATGACTTAGACCACAACACTCAGCTGGCCCCAAATGTCACTAGTGCTGAGGCTGAGACACTCTGGCCTGGAGTGATTGGAAAGTGAGAGACGAGCACGACCCAGTGGGCATGACCTCAAGCTAAGAGCGTCCTGGGGTGGGTCCTGCAGGTGAGGCTCAGCTTTGAGCAGTGGCTGGTACACCAGGTGTGTACCTTAAAGTCAGTTCCCAAGGCCCCTAGAGAACAGGTGTTGCCATTCCCTTGTGACACCACCTGGGACAACCCAGCAACTCTGACAGCCAGAGTTCTCTGGCCTAGCCACAGCAGCTGTCCCTTCAAACTCCTCTGCCACCAATGCTCAGTCATGCTCAAAACAAATCAATGCTTTGGGTCACCCTGCAGTTCACAAAGCATTTGGATAAATAGGTGCTCACTTTGTATTTCCAACAACCTTGTGAAGTAGGAGCTAATGTGAGCCCCATTTCACCAAAAAGGAGGCCAAGGTGCCAAAGGTCACGTGGCTTGCCCAAGGTCCCACAGCTCAGACAAAAGTGATGCAGACCTGAGAAGAGGCAGCCAGTTCTGCCTATGAATCTTGGCATTTTATTTGCCCCACAAGGAAAATCTCTACATGTTAGAAAAAATAAATGACCGAATGCCGGGGCATCTGACTGGGCAAGCCCTGCGCCCGATTCCGGCTCTGGCTGCGGGGGCTGGCACTATTCCAGGCCACGCTGCCCTGCACAGCTCACCCAGAGGCCCTGGTGGTGCAGGACTTCAGAGAGATTTCACCAAAGGTGAGAACTGCCAGCTGACCCCAGCACAGCCCAGCTTGGCTTGTCCTCTCACCACAGAAAGAGCTGAGAAGGACAGTTTCCAGTTCTTTCAGTTAATGGGTGTGGTCAACCTGGGAGGTTACCATTTGGTCGATAAGCAGAATTCCTGATTAAGAACCCGAGCTCAGCAGCAGAGGGCTATGCGTCTTCACCCGGCTTATCTTCCAGGCAAGCTCCGGAGCTTCCTACTTGGGACCAACCTGCATGTCTTCTCTCCCTGGGCTCCAAAATTAGTATTTTCTTAAGGATGCCCAAAAGAACAGGTGCTTGACAGGAAATACTTCCTTTTAAACTAAAGGCTGGGGGAATGGAAGCGGCTTGTAAGTATACCCGGGCCTTTGATTTCTAGGACAGGGCCCCACGATCCCTGAGTGGCTTGGCCAGGCTCGGGCCACCCATCCCTTCACAAAGTGGGAGGTATGGTACCACGCAGACCTCCCTTGCCTTTACCTGAGGTCCTGTCCTCCAGCTTGATGTAAGCCACCTGCCCTTTTGCAGTGATCCGCAGCCGGCCACTCCATGATGGCTGGTCCAGCTGCCATTCCGCAGCCCTAAAGGGACAAAAACCATTGTGCCTCTGCCAGAGGTTCCTGCTCCACTACTCCAATGCTGGGGGTGGGAATGGGAAGGACATGTGGGCTGCTCGCTCCAGACCAAAGGTTGGCAAACGTTTTGAGAGAAGAGCCATACGATCTCTGTCCCAACTACTCACTCTGCTACTGCAGAGGGAAAGCAGTCATGGTGCATGAACATGTGGGTGCTTTAATTATTTTAACCAAATATTTTCTACTGAGCATGGCTGTATTTCAGTGAAACTTTATAGACAACCTGAATTTCATACAATTTTCACATTATGGAATATTCTTTCAAATTTTCCCCAATCACTTAAAAATGTAAAAACCATTCTTAGCTTATGAGCCAAACAAAAACACAGTGGGTCGTAGTTGGCCAACCCCAGTTTCAGATTATAGAGACTGTCTCTGAAGTAGGATTCCAGTTTTCTTTCTGTAGAGAAAGCAGCTACCAGGGCCCATGGTTTGTTTATGACACTGCTAGGCTGCAGTGGTCAGAGCAAACATTTGGGACCACTGAGACCATCTTGAAGGAAAAGGAGAGAGGGGAGCAATCATCAGTAGAAGAGAAAAGGAGAGCAACAGGACATGTGGGATAAGTGAATGAGCATTCAAGAAATACATTCTCAAAGGTATCCTAAGAAGAAATAAACCCAGGAAACCACAGACCTATCACAATGGCCTCTTTTGGCTCTTTTAAAGTATTAACTTCATATTTTAGTTCTAAGCAGCAGCTCAGTAAAACCCCAAAAGCAAAAACCTTGGGTGTTTCCAAGAGGCTTTTCTTGGAAGTCCCTTAGCATATGCCAGGACTTGGAGAGATATCATTAACTGTGGACGCAGATTGTTTTGAAGGCCACACAAATGCAGACTCTCGATTCACAAGTCAGCTGACTCAGCTTCAGTTCCTCTTATTGGGGCAGGAGGCCTTAGACTCAAGATAAGCAGAGTTCTGAGGCTGAAGGGCAGGGGTTGGCAGTTTCCTCTATGCCAACCTAGCCAGTCCTAACACTTGGTAACCTCGATCTCTTGGGACCAAGAGGGACCAAACTCATCCTACTGAAGGGGATGGGGGCAGATGATCACCTCTGGTTTGATGGCCCATCTCCAGTTTGACGATAGAAAGCAAAATGTTTGTTATTTTACTATTGTTGCTTTCATATTATTTTAAAATTATGTCATGGATGTAGTAAGTATTCAATAAAATATTTGTTCACTAGAGAATCAGCTATAAGGGCTTCCCTGGTGGCACAGTGGTTGAGAATCCGCCTGCCAAGGCAAGGGACACGGGTTTGAGCCCTGGTCCGGGAAGATCCCACATGCCGCACAGCAACTAAGCCCGTGCGCCACAACTACCGATCCTGCGCTCTAGAGCCCGTGAGCCACAACTACTGAGCCCGCAAGCCACAATTACCGAGCCTACATGCCACAACTACTGAAGCCTGCATGCCTAGAGCCTGTGCTCCGCAACAAGAGAAATCGCTGCAATGAGAGGCCCGCTCGCCACAACTAGAGAAAGCCCGCATGCAGCAACGAAGACGCAACGCAGCCAAAAATTAATGAATTTTTTTAAAAAAAGAAAAGAAAATCAGCTATAAGCCCACATTAACACAACTGGAAAGTAACAAGAGGCCAGGTATGTGGACACTCCACCATTCTTGTGGCACAGGCCAATCCTGTATTTCCAACTAACTTGGACAAACATTGCTTTCAAGAGCCCCCCCCACCCCCGGTGGCACAAACAGCCATAGGCCACGTTGTCTGTGTCAGGTACATCATATTTTCTTTTAATATTTTTCTTCTTTTGATACATGGTGACAAAATGCAAACAGTACAAAGAGATATCAAGTCACAGGAAGTCTCCTTTCAACCTCCATTTTCCTCTGGTGGGGTAGTTTCCTGTGTTCCCTTCTACACACTCTACGTTTACAAACACGGGTATTTATTTCTCTCAGGTGAACATTTCACCAGCGAAGTACGGATGGATGCTTCCCAACTGCCACACGCTGTGATAAGGACTGCAGCTCGTGCCAAAGAAGCTGGGCAGGGAGGGGTCCCTGGGCTTTCAACATCAGCTTAAAACTACCCGGGACGAGTTCTTTTGACCGATTCGGGGCTCTCTTTCTTCCCCTCGGGGATTTCTGCCAGTGACAAAGTGCCTTTCCCGAAGGCTTTTCAAGGATCCCTTCAAGGCCATCGGTTAGCTCTGAAAAATATAGGTCTGTGACACCACCACTCCTGACCCCGTTTAGGGTCCCTGTCCCACCTGGGTCCCCGGCAGCCCGCTCGGCGCTAGATTCGGCTTTCATGCCTTCCCCGCTGCCGGGAGCCCCATGCGTCAGACTGAGAAAGGCGAAAGTCTGGGTCCCCCTCCCTACTCTGGCCTCGAACTGGAAGAAACCGCAGCATTACCTCCCCGCGCACCCTGCCCCTCGCCCGTCAATTGGCGGGGCCGTCCTCAGCTCCCACAGTGGGCGTGTCGGGGGTGACAGGGAAGGGGTTAGGTGGTGGCTAGCCTGGCCCGGCGGCGGGTGGTCACCTGTAACCACGGTTGGTGGCCCGCGGCGGGATGCGGTAGACGTGGACCTCTGGCTTGACACAGAGAACCGACTCGTACTCGCCTTCCTCCATCTCGACGCCCGGAGCCCGCTGGACTTCCGGCTCCTTCCCCGCCGCGGGGCGGAAGCGGCGCGACTCTATGGTCCATGTCAGGCTAGAGCGGCAGCTCGCGGGCCTCGGCCGCTCATCGCCCACGCGCCCTCTGCTGGAGGCTCTGGCTCAAGACATGCGGCGGACGGATCTAGGAGCTCATTTGATGCGGCGCGGACTAGGGTTGTCTGGGGGCTTTCTCTTCCACGAGGTCTCGCGGGCCTTTGCAAAGAAAACTTTAATACAGATCCCACTGCAATCCATTGTCTGGTTGTGGGTCATCCCCATCGCCTCAACACTTACACCTGGTGTCCAGTTGGCTGAGATTCAAAGCTGTAGCTACCTAGACAGCTCAGCCTGACGCCTCTCTCTCCTCCAGCCTCTGCTTCCCTCGACTTTTCCTGAATGTCCTGCCATCTCCTGACTCGTAAGCCGCGACTGAGGCGTTTCCTCCTAGAGAAATCCTTACCTGTCCCACCAGCTAAATGCGATGTCCCTACCCTGCCACCCTTATCCTTACCCACTGTGGGCCCAGGGCCCCTGTTGCCTAGACTCAGCAAAAGGTTGTATTCAGAGAAGCAAAGTTTAGTAATAACATAAATAATTTAAAAAGTATCCCAGTCTTAACTTGAATTTCTCACAGAATCTTATAGGAGTTACAATGTCTAACCGGAGTCAAATTCTCAAAATCTCTTCTCCTCCTCTACCATTCTCTCATTCATTACACAAATATTTAATTAAGTGCTTACAATGTGCCAGGTCCTCTGTGGGGCACAGCTGATCCCAAATTCACTGATTTTACTGAATGCTCCCAAACTTTCTCCACTCCCTTCTTCCCTCTCCTCTCTCTCTCCTTTCACTCACTCTTTATAAGCTCTTTATTATAGGATTGATCTACCCTCTTAAATTAAAAAAAAAATTATTGTGGTAAAATATACATAACATAAACTTTACCATTTTAACCATTTTAAGTGTACAATTCAGTGAAATGAACTACATTCACCACTATCTATTTCTAGAACTTTTCATCATCCCAGACCCTTTACCCATTAAGCAATAACACCCCATTTCCTGCTACCCACCCCCCGCCCCTGGTAATCTCTATTCTACTTTCTGTATATGAATTTACCTATTCCAGGTACCTCATATAAGTGGAATCATACAGAATTTGTCTCTGTGTCAGCTTATTTCACTTAGTATAATGTTTTCAAGGTTCATCCATGTCATAGCCTGTATCAGAATTTCATTCCTTTTAATGGCTAAATGATATTCTATTGTATGGTGTAAAACAATTAATAAACAGAAACTGCAATTAAATAGGAGACCAGAATGGGGAGCTCTTACACCCTGGGATGATAGCAGAGCCCAACAGGAAGAAGAAAGACTCCTCTTCTTTCCTGGCAAGAATTCAGCCAATGAAAAGCCACGAACTCTTTGTTTACTGTATCCTTCTTTTTCCCAACTTCCTTTCCCCCTCTGTGAAAGAGTTCTGCTTCCCTTGCCCCGAGGGAACTTGCACATGGCTGGCCATTGTTGCAGCCTCTGAGTTGCAATTCCCTGCTGATCGCATGTAAACCCATCTTTGCTGGAGAAATTCTGACGGTCTATTTATTTCAGGTCAACAACGGATACACCACATTTTATCCATTCATTTGCTGATGGACATTTGGGTTGTTTCCACCTTTTGGCTATTGTGAATAATGCTGCTGTGGATTACTGGTGAATAATACCTGTTCAAGTCCTTGTTTTCAGTTCTCTTGAGTATATATCTAGAAGTGGACTTGCTGGCCCATATGGTAATTCTACGTGTAGCTTTTTGAGGAACTACCAAACTGTTTTCCACAGCAGCTGCATTTTCCATTTCCACCAGCAAGGGTCCCAGTTTTCCACATCCTTGCCAATACTTATATTCCATTTCCTTTGATAATAGTCATTCCATTGGGTATGAAGTTAACCTCTCTTTACGTGAATTGATTTAACTTCTAATTTCAACTTTGCTCCTTACCCTGATTCTGCACAGCAAAGAAGAAATTGAGAAGTGAGATTTCTTCCTCCTAGTTCTTTGTTCCTAACTCATTTTCCTAAAGTCCTGGAGTGGCAGAGACAGAAGTCCCCTTAGAAGCTGGAGGGGAGAGATGTTGAGATGGGAGGGGAGAGCACACTCCCACACTGACAATCTTGTCCCCTCACATTCTCATCATTCTGTTTACATGTCTGCTCTCCCACTAGACTGCAAGCTTCTTCTTTTTTTCTTAAAGGTTTTTTATTTTATTTTATGTGGACCATTTTTAAAGTCTTTATTGAACTTGTTACAACGTTGCTTCTGTTTTATGTTTTGGTCTTTTGGCCATGAGGCATGTGGGATCCTAGCTCCCCGACCAGGGATCGAACCTACACCCCCTGCATTGAAAGGCGAAGTCTCAACCACTGGACTGCCAGGGAAGTCCCTAGACTGCAAGCTTCTTGGATGCAGGACCCTGTCCCTGCCTTTGTGAATCCCTGTGTTCAGCAGCACAGGGTCTGGTACAGAGTAAGTGCTCAGTGAATGAATGGGTAAATGAGTGTGTGTGTGTGCGTTCATTTGGTTACATCCCAAAGCCAAGGGGCAATTTGGGAATGAGGCACTGTGTTTCCTCTTTCACACTGTCTTTGCATCAGTATGTGCTGCACAACAGTAGGGGAAAATAGGGTATCCCAGGAGTAAAGCACCTGGACCCTTTGAGTTGGAGAAAATTTCAGCTGGGAGAGCATCTAGGACCAGCTCTTAAGAGCTAAACTTTGGGATAGCATCCACCATCAGCACCAACATCCGTCACTTCCTTTCTGGAAGCCAAGCAGTGTGAAGGTGGCCCACGGTGACTGTTTTTATTTATTTATTTATTTATTTATGGCTGCGTTGGGTCTTCGTTGCTGCGCATGGGCTTTCTCTAGTTGCGGCGAGTGGGAGGCTGCTCTTCGTTGCAGTGCGCAGGCTTCTCATTGCCGTGGCTTCTCTTGTTGCGGAGCACTGGCTCTAGGTGCACGGGCTTCAGTAGTTGTGGCACGTGGGCTCAGTAGTTGTGGCTCGCGGGCTCCAGGGTGCAGGCTCAGTAGTGTGATGCACATGGCATGTGGAATCTTCCCGGTCCAGGGCTCAAATCTGTGTCCCCTGTCTTGGCAGGTGGATTCTCAACCACTGCATCATCAGGGAAGCCCACGGTGACTGTTTTGGGCCTCCCCATGAAGCTGCCCCTGGTAGGACACCTTCCTCTCATGAATCTGGAAGGGAATGCTCACTCCGTGCCAGGGGGCAGCCAGGTTTTACAATGTGTTCAGAGCACTTCCCGTTCAGTTCAGTCTAACAAAGATGGGCATTGAACATCGACTATAGGCCAGGTGCTGGGTGATGGGACCACAGAGATGAGGCCCCCCCAGCTCCTGCCTTCATGGAGCTAACAGAGAGGAGGAGACAGAGAGAATGCGGAGTGAAAAGTGCTATGATGGAAGAAACTCACAGGGGGATGTGGGAGCGAAGAGAAGAGAGATCCCACTCAGCCTGGGGGCAGTCAGGGAAGGCTCTCTGGAAGAGGTTACCTTGACACAATAATCCCTGTGAGGTAAGCAGAGCAAGGATTTGTACACAGATGTTCACAAGAGCATTATTCATAATCCAAAAAAGTGGAAACAACCCAAATGTTTATCAACTGATGAATGGATGTACAAAATGGGGAATTCCCTGGTGGCCTAGTGGTTTGAATTCCGGGCTTTCACTGCCATGGCTCAGGTTTAATCCCTGGTTGGAGAACTGAGACCCCGCAAGGTGCACGGTGCGGCCAAAAAAAAAAAAAAAAAGTAGTATATTGGCCATAAAAAGAATGAAGGGTTGACACAAGCTACAACACAGATGAACCTTGAAAACATCTGCCCAGTGAAAGCCAGTCACCAAGGACCACATAGTGTATGATTCCATTTAAATGAAATGTCCAGAATAGGCAAGTCTATAGGGACAGAAAGATTAGTGGTTGCCTACGGCTAGGGGTGGGGTGGGAGGACTGAGGTGATGGCTAAGGGGTGTGGGGCTTCTTCTGGGGGTGATGAAAATATTCTAAAATTGGAGTGAGGATTGTCCAATTCTGTGAAGATACTAAAAGCCATTGAATTGTACACTTTAAGTGGAGGAGTGGTACAATACATGAATTAAATCTCAATGAAGTTGTGAGGAAGAACGTGCCCTGAAAGGGGGACAGAGTCTCTATTGGCCACCCACCCCCCTCAATTCTATCCTCAGATCCCATGCCTTTCTGCTAGGGGTGGGGCTTCCTCTTCTCATCTAGATTCTCACAGAGGTTGTAAGCTCCAGATGGGGATGCAGAGGGGGCTGGATCCCCTCTGGAGCCTCTGCCCCCTTAAAACTCCAGCTTGTGGAATACTGGGACCTGAGAATTCTGAGGTTGAGACTGCGCTTTCTGAGGTGGAGACGATGGGGGGGGTGTTTGAGGGTCTGGGAGGGGGGCAGGTTTCCCCCAGATGGGTCATCTACCCCTGGGGCAGGAAGGCTCAGAGGAAAGGGGAAGGCTTAGGGAGCCCTAATGGGAGAGAAGGGAGGAACTCCAAGGAGAGAGAGAGGGGCTCGGTCACAGAGCTGACCTCCTTGTGCCAGGTGAGAGCCTAGGTCCTTTGGGAGGCTGGAGCTGCACCTGGAGTGGGGGTCACCTGGGAGCGGAGGCTTGTTTGCATTGTGGGGATACAGGCCCAGAGGGTAGGGCTGGAGGGTAGGCAAGGTTGGGAGGAAAGGAGAAGGGAGAGGGGATTCGGGTCGGCAGCTGTTAAGGGTACCTCCCCTGTGCCCCTTGTAAACAAACTGTGAGAGCTACCAGACCCCCAGTGTATCCCCAAGGCCTGATGTCACATGTCTGTTAAACAACTGGTGATTGCATGGGTGAGTGAGGGAATGAATTAAGCTTCTTTGGAGGCAAGATAATGTGGTGAGATAAGCAGTCTTGGGAGTCACACAGGCCTGGGTTTGAAGCCGGTTCTTCTGCAGATTTGCTGTGTGGTATTGGACAAGACTCTGGGCTACCCTGAGCCTCCGTTTCCATATCTTTAAAACAGGGCTGAACCCACTGACCTCAAGGACAGGGTGGTTAGAATACCGTTGGCAAACGTGCCCAGCAAACAGAACGTTCCTCCATGGATGGTGGCCGGTCTGTCATGATTTAAAGTGGAAGAAGCAACATCAAGATCCTCAAGGTCTCAATGAGGGGGTAGGATTTACCCTTAGAAACCAGTTAACAGTGAAGAGAGGTCCGTGGCGTCTCCGTAGAAAGGGTGTTGATGTTGCCTCAAAGGAATTCAGAGGCCGGAGAGAGGGCTAAGGTGGTTGGAAGCTTGGAGAAGAGGTGGGAGCTTGAAGGATGGGGTGGGAGGTGCTGGAGAAAGAGAGAGAAGTGGGAAACGAGCAGAGAGGCTGGGGGATCTGCAGGGTTAGGATCGCAGGAGTCTGCCCAGATTAAAACAGAATGTTGTGTAGGGTGTGGCAGTACAGCCAAATAGGAGGTTGGGTAGGAGAAGCAAAAATAGAGACCCTAGGGGCTTCCCTGGTAGCTCAGTGGTTGAGAATCCGCCTGCCAATGCAGGGGACACGGGTTCGATCCCTGGTCCAGGAAGATCCCACATGCCGTGGAGCAACTAAGCCTGTGCACCACAACTACTGAACCTGTGCTCTAGAGCCCGTGAGCCACAACTACTGAGCCTGCGTGCTGCAACTACTGAAGCCCACATGCCTAGAGCCCCTGCTCTGCAACAAGACAAGCAACCACAATGAGAAGCCCGCGCACCGCAACGAAGAGTAGCCCCCGCTCGCCACAACTAGAGAAAGCCTGCGCGCAGCAGCAAAGACCCAACGCAGCCAAAAATAAATAAATGAATTTATTAAAAAAAAAATGACCCTAAGAAAGGCTTTAGAAAGGGATGTGTCCAGGGCAGGGTCAGGGTGCTTTGGTGAACTACCTATTGCCATTGGTGACTTTAGGGCCCCCAAGACAGAGGTTCCCCACTCCTATTCCTTAGCTCCAAGAAGAACGGAATTTTCCTCTATAGCAGCAGCAGCCGTGACACTCTTGGGCTCTCTTTATTTTTGTTTTGTTCTGTTTCTGGCTGCGCCGTGCAGCATGCGGGATCTTACTTCCCCGACCAGGGATTGAACCCGCGCCCCCTGCAGTGGAATCGCGGAGTCCTAACCACTGGACCGCCAGGGAATTCCCTCTTGGGCTCTCCTTAAAAATGCATCTTAGGATATTAAGGGCTCTGAGAAATCCTGCAGGAAAGAGCCTATTTCATTTTAACTCAGCACTTTCCAGACACATTTGGCCTCAGAACCCTTTTTTTTTTGTGGTGTACCTCATGGGACCAATATCCCCAAGAACACCTGTTAGGAAATGCTGCTGTAGGGAAAAGTGTGTGGGTTTTGGGACCCAATAGGCCATGGTTTGATTCCTGCTCTGTGACCTATTTGGTGTTGGACCTCGGGCAAGTCACTTTGTTTCCCAGAGCCTCCTTTTCCCCAGAGTCATCATGAGAATTGGGGAAAATATGTGGGTAACGCATGTGGCTGGCTCTCTGGTCTTGCTGCATGCCTCTCCTATGCCAGGCCTGGTCCTACCTCTTCCCCTGAGCCAGGCTCTCTGCATGACAGACTCCATGTGGGCTGCTGAAGAGGCAGTTAGGTAATGGGCTTGGTGGAACTTTGATTGGATTTCTTTTCTGGGAACACAGCATTTGATGCTCCTCACTTGGTACCCTCGTTGGCCCTGGCACAATGCACAACAGAAACGCCCAGATGTACGTGGAGGGTAGGACCAAGGCTCCAGAGGCCCAGCCGAGTCCTGGCCTGAGGACTGCCAGCAACAGGGCTGGTGTTGAGCCCACCATATCAGAAGTCAGCCAGGTAGGGACCTGCATCTCTACTCCCAGCAGCCACCTTTCCTTTCCCCTGCCCAGGTTTCCTTCCCTCCCCAACTTCTTTAATTAAGCCTCTATTACAAGTGGCACAAAACTCAATTCAAACTGGATTAGGCAGGAATGAGAACACATCAGCCTGTGTAACTGACAAATCTACCTGTAGACTTCAGGTATGGCTGGATCAAGGTGCTCAGTGAGTGTCTCTCAGCTCTGCCTTCCTCTGTGGCATTCCCAGGCAGGCTTTCTCTGCAAAATGGCAAGAATTGCCCTGGCCACTCCAGGCTTAAATCTTCCCATCTTACATCCTCTGGCTTAGCATTCCTAACAGGAGGAGAGCCTCTTTGCAATAGTTGAAGTCTCTGGTATCAGTGTCATTGGCCCAGCTTGTAGTCATGTTTATCCCTGAACCAGTCACCATGGCAGGGCAGAGTGGCCTGGATCTCTTGGTATAATGGAACCGGAGGTGGTACTCAGCTTGCTCTGCTGAGCCGCGTGGGCCGAATGGAGACAGTAAGTTTCCCATAAAAGAATGTTGGCTTTGTTATCAAAAGAGATGCTGGCTGGGTGAGCAAAACAAGAATTGCCTACTTACTTCCATGGCCTTTAGCCTCCCTGTCCCTTATATCCTTCATTCCCCCGACAGCTGCTCAAAGCTTCCATCCATGACCCTCCTCATCCCCTAGCCTGCAACCTAAGCTCTCGTTGCGCCTCTCGGCCTCTTTCCATCAAAAAAAAAAAAATTTTTTTTAAATGCCAAGTGGCATGAATTGAAGAGCACAGAGAAGATCTTCCTTTCTGTGTCCCCAGAGCCAAAAATGTCACCATAAAAATAGTCAACACTCCCTTGGATTAAGTATCACCCTCTCCCTGTAGCCTCTGTTATAAATCATGGCTTCTCCTAGGCCCCTGGAGAGGGCCTGAAATGGGGGTCTTGGAAGGAGGCTGGGGTAAACATTCAGGGCTTCCTTTACCTGCCCATTTATTTTTCCAATGTGCATAGTCAGGGGGTCTCAGTGCCACCACTTAACCAGCTGTATGACCTTGGGCATGTCACTGCAGCCCTTTGAGCCTCATGGGCTCATGTGTGTCATGTCGAGGATTAACTGAGTTAAGTCCCTGGAGGCACCTGACACTGGCCCTGCCCCGTGGTAGATGCCCTTAGTGTTGGCTCACAGTGAAAACTTGTCTTATCAACTGATTGAGCCAGGTTGCCTGGAGTTTGCTGACTCAGGCGAGGCTTGGAGCTGCCTCTAAGTCACTGACTCAAGGTCACCCAACTAGAGAGTGATGGGCATCAAAACCCAGCTCCAGAGCCTGAGCTCTGAAGTAGCGGAAATTGTGGAAGCCTCTCTTGGAACTTGTGAGGGTCTTGAAGTCCCCCAGGGCACTCTGTCAAGTTGTCCTCAGTGGCATCCCCTTGGCCCAGGTACTACTCTGGACTCCAGGTTCACGCTGGAGCCATCGGTGCTGACCGAGCCTCTCTCCCCCTGCCCCTTGTCTCCTCCTTGCCTCTCTCCAATGTCTTCCCCGGTTAGGCACGGGATCTCCCCGTCCTGGAGGCCAGGACGATACCAGAGAGTGGGAGAATCCCTCCAGAATGGGCCAACACTTGAGCCAGTACCATGGGCATCTTCGTTCTAGGTTGTGTTTACAGATGCTGAAGGGATAGACGGTGGGAAGCAGCCCTCATCAGAACCAGGAGAGCCAGAGGACGGGCCCAGACACAGAGAGGCATCAGAGGAGGGGTATCCAGAGCTCAGCACCCAGGAGCAGATGCCTCCGGCGGGGCCAAGGTGAGCCAGGGGCTTCCCAGAGAGCAGCTCCAGGAGAGAATCCCCTGTGACTCACCTGGTGGTGGGGGAGAGGAGGGACAACTTCCAGGCTAAGGTGGATCCACCAAGTCACAGCCCCTGTGACAAGTCACAGCCTCTTTCATAGCATGAATCACACTAAATAATTATTCATGTCGACCTTTTGTCTGAGCTCCCCCACTAGACCACAAACTTCTGTGATGTGTCTTGTTCAAGGGGCATTTATGTCTTGTTTAACCTCACATCCCTCATGCCGTGGACTCTGCCTGTAGCAGATGAGCAATAAATACGTATTCACTGAATTCATAGAAGAATGAACAAAAGAGAGGCTGAGAGACACAGAAACACACATTTATGTGGAATTATTGTTATTACTTTCTAAATATCGTATATATCTTTAAGCTTGCCTACAGTGAGAATATATTCTTTTTAAAAAGAGAAAATGGAGGGGCTTCCCTGGTGGCGCAGTGGTTGAGAGTCCGCCTGCCGATGCAGGGGACACGGGTTCGTGCCCCGGTCTGGGAAGATCCCACGTGCTGCAGAGCGGCTAGGCCTGTGAGCCATGGCCGCTGAGCCTGCGCGTCTGGAGCCTGTGCTCCGCAACGGGAGAGGCCACAACAGTGAGAGGTCCGCGTACCGCAAAAAAAAAAAAAAAAAAAAGAGAGAAAATGGAGAGAGAGCCAGAAAGAGGCAAAGTGAAAGACTTGGGAGACTGGTCAGCTTATCATTTAAATTTGATTATAACCAAAAACCTCTAAATAATCTCTTCTACACGATAAGTTAGGGGAATCAATCAAAGCCAGGTGTCAGCACCCCTGAGACAGGCGTTGCGCACCGTGCTGGCAGAAATAGAAACCATTTCCACACATCTGCTTACACAACTTGGCAATTTGTTTAAACTGCTTTAAAACTGTCTTTACCCTCATCTATTTCTAGAAATATCTAGGAAATAAGTGCATATTCAGGCAAAGTTTTATGCACAAAGATTTCCACATTATTTTAAATGCTAAAAAATTGGAAATGCCAGTGTGCACTAAATGCTCACAATAGGGGGATGGTTAAGTAAATTATGATTTTCTATAAAACAGAGAATTTTAGGGGACTTCCCTGGCGGTCCAGCGGTTAAGACTCCACGCTTCCACTGAAGGGGGCGCAGGTTCAATCCCTGGTCAGGGAACTAAGATCCCACATGCCACACAGTGCGGCCAAAAAGTAAAAAAAAAGAGAGAGAGAGAGAATTTTATACTTTCATTAAAAAGCATGCTTATGAGAGATTTTTGGCATGGGAAAAATTTAGATTATACTGTTAATTGAAAAAAGATTGCAAAATTGTATTCGCAATACAACTAGGTAAAATTATGTAATAATTGAAGATGGTATTTAAATGAATCCCCATTAAAAAAATGTATGTATATCCTTAGGAAGAAGCCTGCAGGAAATACTCCGGAATATTAAAGTGAGATCAGATAGGTGCAGATTCAAATCCGGACCTGCCAACTTCAGCTTAATGACCCGAGGCTTAAGTCTTCCGACCTCTCTGAATCTCAGTTCTCCCTGATCTTTCTTTTTTTTTTCTAAAAAGCAATAAGTAATAATAAAATATTAAATCCTAACTCTCTTAAACATTGACCTCAAAGTGTCTGTGATTGGGGGAATTCACATTAGTCCTTTATTCTTTCTCCTAGGCATTAAGTTATGCACCTATGGTGTGCCGAGCCCTGTGCGGGTGCTCTGGGAACTATGAAGAAATATAAGAATGTAAAACTCTGCCCCAGTTTGGGAGCTGAGGTGTCCCTTTGTCTGTTCTCCCCAGGATGAAGCAGTCATATTTGGCCCCCACAGGAAGGGCCCGGGGAGCTGCAAGCAGGCCAGAATCAGGCCACGCCAGGAAGTGAGCTGGAAGTGCTGCCCTCCAGGGTCCCTGCAGCACAGGAAAGGCTGCAGCAGCAGAGCTCATGGAAGGAGACCAAGGACCAACAGCGGAGCCAGCAGAACCTAGGAACTGTGGAGGGTCAGTTCCCCGAGAGCCGCCAGGTAATGTCCATGGAGACCTGGGCAGGAGGGTATGGAATGACTGACCCACAGGGGAGGCGAGGGAGCAGGGAATTGGTGGAGGAGATGATGGGGGGTTCTGTGTAAAATTCAAATCGGGACATGCTGGTTTTAACAAAGCTCAGACAGCTTTTCACGAAGATGGCGCCGAAGGCAAAGAAGGAAGCCCCTGCCCCTCCTGAAGCCAAAGCTAAAGCAAAGGCTTTGAAGGCCAAGAAAGCAGTGTGGAAAGGCGTCCATAGCCACACACACACACAAAAGAAGATCCGGACGTCACTCACCTTCCGATGGCCCAAAACACTGCGGCTCAGGAGGCAGCCCAAATATCCTCAGAAGAGCCCCCTAGGAGAAACAAGCTTGACCACTGTGCTACCATCAAGTTCCCCTCACCACCGAGTCAGACATGAAGAAAATAGAAGACGACAAGGGACTTCCCTTCCTTGTCGGAGTGGCGGAGTGGTTAAGAATCCGCCTGCCAATGCAGGGGACGCGGGGTCGAGCCCTGGTCCCACGTGCTGTGGAGCAACTAAGCCTGTGCGCCACAACTACTGAAGCCCGCGCGCCTAGAGCCCGAGCTCTGCTACGAGAGAAGCCACCACAATGAAAAGCCCGCGCGCCGCAACGAAGAGTAGCCCCTGCTCACCACAAGTAGAGAAAGCCTGCGCGCAGCAACGAAGACCCAACGCAGCCAAAAATAAATAAATAAAAAGAAAACAAAAGAAAGGAAAATAGAAGACAACAACACACTGGTGTTCATTGCAGACGTCAAGGCCAACAAGCACCAGTTTAAACAGGCTGGGAAGAAGCTCTATGACATTGACGTGGCTAAGGTCCACACCCTGATCAGGGCTGATGGAGAGAAGAAGGCACATGTTTGACTGGCTCCTGACTATGATGCTTTAGATGTTGCCAACAAAATTGGGATCATCTATGCTGAGTCCAGCTGGCCAATTCTCAATATAAAAGTTTTCACTATAAAAAAACAAAAACAAAGCTCAATTTTTTTTTTTTTTTTGGCAGTACGCAGGCCTCTCACTGCTGTGGCCTCTCCCGTTGCGGAGCACAGGCTCCAGACGCGCAGGCTCAGTGGCCATGGCTCACGGGCCCAGCCGCTCCGCGGCATGTGGGATCTTCCCAGACCGGGGCACGAACCTGTGTCCCCTGCATCGGCAGGCGGACTCTCAACCACTGTGCCACCAGGGAAGCCCTCAATTTTTTTTTTTTTTTTAATGCTAGGATATTCTAGCATCTGTTTCTTAGCTGCTGAGCACTATGGGACCCTGCAAGATGTGGTTAGAGTATGGTACCTTTTCCAAACTTATTTGAATGTAAAATATCTTTTAATTTATTTTTATTTTAAGATTTAAGTTTTTTTTAAAAAAACAAACAGCTTCAGTGAGGTATAATTGACATACACTTGCGCATACTTCAAGTATACAATCTGATGTTTTGGACACGTGCATACCCACGAAACCGTCACCACAATCAAGAAAACAAACACATCTATCACCCCCCAAAATTTTCTGTGCCCCTTTGTCATCTCTCTTCCCATTCACCCCCAGCCTCAGGCAACCACTGATCTGCATTCTGTCGCTATAAATTTGTTTGTATTTCCCAAAATTTTCCATAAACAGAAACATACAGTATCCACTCTTTTAGTCTGGCTTCTTTAAATTATCATGATTATTTTGAGAGTCAGCTATGTTAATGTGTGGATGAATGCTTTATTCTTTTCACTGCTGAGTAATATTCCATTGTATGGATAGGTCACAATTTCTCGTCCTACTGTATAGCACAGGGAACTATATTCAATATCTTGTGATAGACCATATAGGAAAAGAATATGAAAATGAATGTTTATATATGTATAACTGAATCACTTTGCTGTACAGTGGAAAGAAACAAAAACCAGTTTCTTCATTCTTTCATCTATTGATGGACATTTGGTTTGTTTCAACTTTTTGACTACTACAAATAAGACTTACAGAAACATTCATGTCTATATGTACATGTACTTTCATTTCTCTTGGGCAAATAAATGCTTAGGAGTAGAATGGGCCATATGGTATTTGTATGTTTAACTTATTAAGACACTGCCAAACTTTTCTCCAAGGTGGTTGTGCCATTTTACATTCCCATGAGCAATGTATGAGAGTCCCACTTGTTCCACATCCTCCCCAAAACTTGGTATGGTCAGTTTTTAATTCTAAGCATTCTAATAGGTGTATAGTCGAATCTCACTGTGGTCTTTATTTTCATTTTCTTAATGACTAATCATGTCAAGCATCTTTTCATGCACTTATGGGCCATTTGTATATCTTTGGAGAAATGCCTATTCAAATACTTTGCCCATCATTTTAATTGAATTAGTCAATTTATTGTTGAGTTGTAAGAGCGCTTCATATATTCTGGATACGAGACTGTTATCAGATCTACGATTTACAAATTTTTTCTTCCATTCTATGGATTGTCATTTCACTTTCTGACCTTTTTTTACAAAACTGGGTTTTTTTTTATTCTTGAGTTTTGAGAGTTCTTATCTATTCTGAATACAAGTCCTTTATAATATATGTTAATTTGTAAATGTTTTCTCCCAGTCTGGGAGCTGTCTTTTCCATTCTCTTAACAGTGACTTTCAAAGAACAGAAGTTCTTAATTTTGATGAAGTCTAATTGATCAGCTTTTTCTTTATGGCTGTGCTTTTGGTATTATTTCTTAGAAATTTTTACTCAACCTGAAGTCACATAGGATGTTCTCCGATGTTTTCTTTGAGAAGTTTTATTGTTTTAGGTTTAACATTTAGGTTTATGATCCACCTTGAGTTAATATTTTGCATATGGTCTGAGTGATGGATTGAGGTTCATTGTTTGCATATGGCTGTCCAACCATCCCAGCACCATTTGTTGAAGACTATCCTTTCTCTGCTGAGTGTGCACCTTTGTCGAAAATCACTTGACCACATATGTGTGAGTGTCTCTACTTTGTTTCATTCATCTATTTGTCTATCCTTATTCCAACACCACACTGTCTTGATTATAGCAACTTACTAAAGTCTTAAAATCAGTTCGTGTAAAAATCACCTTTGTAGGGAGTGCCGTGAAGGACTCTGGTTCTTTGAAACATCCCTTGGGAAATCTCATTTGAAGAGGATCATCTCACTTTCTGCAGGCTCCCATTCTACCCGCACAGAGAAGCCTGGATATGACTTTGGGCAGGTCCTGCCTCTTCTGGGCCTCAATGTCCTCATCCCTCAAAATGATGGGAAGTGGGCAACCTTCTAGGGGTGCTGGGAGAACTCAGTAAGATAATGCTTGCAGTGCTTGCTTGAGTAAGAGTTTGACAGCTGGTCTCTGGTGAGTGTTGAGGGTCAACTGAGAGCCAGGATGGGGCTCACCATCTTGATGTCCTTGTCCTTGGCAGGACCCAGAGTGTCAGCCCTTCCCAGGTCACCTGGCCGCCAATGAGTCAGACATAGTGCAGCCAACAGAGCCTTGTTGCTCCTTGGACAGCTGTGGACAGCAACTGCGGGACAAGCCCCCCAAGGAAGTGGACACCCCACCCATCAGGTCACAGGGCGCTCTGCCAGAGCCTGGCTCAGGGGGACATGAGGACAGTCCCCAGGAAGCAATGTCCCTAATGCCCACGGCAACTCTGGAGGAAAAGATGGCCCACTCTTCCCCACCATCTATGCCAAGACCTAACACACCCAAAGAAAGGTAAGGCATCCTCTGATGGCCCCCCACCCCACTCCCTGACCCCAACAAGACTGCTGTTGTGCTAAGCTACAGGGGAGGTGAATTCTAGTCCTGACAGCTCCTGATATGATGTAGAACTTGGTCAAGTCATGCCCCACTGGGCCTCCATTTCCCCAACTGTACAGTAGCTCTAATACCAGAATTCTTTGTTCCACGGGCCTATTCTTCAAGAGCCATGTCCCCACAGGGGATGTGAGGGTATGAGGAGCCCGTCTGGGATTAGAAGGCCAGGGGAACTAAGCTGGGGCGGTGGACCTGAGTGTCCTGGGGGCTGAGAGAAGGAGTGTGCAAGGGGCAAGCCTTGAGCCGAGCCCCTCCCTCACCTGGGAGTTCCTCCCTTGTTTAGGGACAAGGCTGTGGAGATCCAGGCAGCACTGGGGCCTGTTCCTCCACCTGTAAGTAGAGCCACAGTGGGGATGGGGACAGGGTGGGCTGGGGATCAGGAGGATGAAGGGGGCAGAGGCAGAAATGGGACAGTATTTGGAGTCAAACTGGGGAAGGTGTGAGCGTGTGCCTGTGTGTTTGCATGAGTGTGCACATGTATGTGCATGCGTGTGTGTGTGTATTTGCACATGTGCATGTGTGTGCATCTTGGGTGGGGGTCAAGGATGCTCTTACACTCTAGAGTCCTTGGATTCACCCCAGGTCATGGCTTTTTCCACATCAGCACGGATTTCTTCCACCCATTTGCTCTCAGTCACAGCACACAACCCAAAGCTTCCCTGAACACCTGGGAGGCTCCCATCCCCCTCCCAGCCATCCCCACCTCTGCCAACTCTGCCACTTCCCAGTTCTTTGATTTCATTGAGCAACCTGTGAATATACAGTCATCGTCTGCCTGGTGGAATGGTAGGTTGGAAAAAGAGGAATCAAAAGAGCCTTTAGGGAGTATAATCTACAAAAATATTGAACCACTATGTTGTACACTTGAAACTAATATAATATTGTAAATCAACTGTACTTCAATTTAAAAAAAGAGGCTTTAGGTTTGGGGCCTGAGCAACAAGTGGTGTCATTAACCAAGGTGGTGACACTGGGGAAGGAGCAGACAGGAAGAACCTAAGGTTCTGCTTTGGTCATGTCCTAGACACCCAAGAAGAAATGCCAGGAGGACGTCTGGAGTGAGGAAGGACAGAGAAGTCAGGATGGGAGATGTAAATGTGAAAAAAATGGGGATAACATCTAGGAGAGTGAATACAGAGCAGGAAGGCATCTGAGGACAAGTCACTGGGTCTCTACCACATTTAGAAATGGAGGGACTTCCCTGGTGGTGCAGTGGTTAAGAATCTGCCTGCCAATGCAGGGGACACAGGTTCAAGCCCTGGTCCGGGAAGATCCCACATGCTGCGGAGCCACTAAGCCCATGCGCCACAACTACTGAGCCTGTGCCCTAGAGCCCGCGAGCCACGACTACTGAAGCCCATGCGCCACAACTACTGAAGCCCGTGCGCCTAGAGCCTGTGCTCCGCAATAAGAGAAGCCACCGCAATGAGAAGGCTGTGCATGGCAACGAAGAGTAGCCCCCGCTCGCCTCAACTAGACAAAGCCCACGTGCAGCGACGAAGACCCAACGCAGCCAAAAATTAATAAATAAATTAATTAATTTTAAAAAAATGGAGCAAGAGCAAGGAATAGCCAGCGAAGGAGGCTGCCGAATACTCAGGGAGGGAGCCAGCTGGCGAGAGAGCGGGAGTCTGGAGAAGAAGGCGTTTCCAGAGGGATGGAGTGGTCATCTGGGTCTATCACCAGTCAGTGGTAGGCTCTGAGGAGGGCAGAGATCTGACCACCGCCTTGCAAGGGTCTGGTTGGGGCGTGGTGGCAGAAGCCGGACTGGAGATAGGAGGAAAGTGGAGATGGAGTACAGCCAAATCTTTCAAGGAATTTTGCTCTAAAGGAAGAGCAGAGAACTGGGATGGTAGTTGGAAGGCTTTGTACTGTCGGGAGAGTTTTTTCTTTTAAAGAGGGAAGATAATACAGCATGTTTCCATGCTATGGGAATAATCTGGCGGAGAGGGTAGTGCGGATACTTTAGGAAGAGCGGGTGTGTGGTGAGAGCTGCATCTTTTTTTTTTTTTTTTTGAGAGCTACATCTTTGAACCAGAGAAAAGGCTGGGCTGGAGCCTGCGTGGCGTGGCCTGGTTGGAGGTGGGCAGGGGACAGCTCATCCCTCTAATGGGACGGATGCAGGAGGTGCTGCATTTGCTGAATGAATGAGTGGGAATTTATCGAGCGCCTACCACAAGCTGGTTGCTGGGTCAATATGGATAAAAGAGGCAGACGAGGTCCTGCCCTCTGGAAACTTACTTCTGGTCAGGCAGGCAAACAACAGGCACGGACAGGGCCATTGCAAATTGTGTTGATTGCAGTGAAGCAAATAAACAAGTGGTGAGATGGGGAGTAACTCGCTCAAGACCACAGCTCAGAGAGCCAGGAGGGGGCAGAGCCCAGGTCAGGGGTGGGGGAGGACATGGGGCGGGAGCCTAGTAGGTTGCAGGAGAGAGGTGGGCTTCCCCAGGGGCCCAGAGAGGGAGGGGCAGGGTGAGGATCCGCTGCAGAGTGGGTGGCTGGGAGAAGTTTTGTGGGACAATCTGGCTGGCCGGAGGCCTCCCAAATCCCCTCCCCGGTCCTGTCCCCAGGAGGCGAGGGACATCGGAGAGAGGAGGGAGATGGACCATACCCCGAAGCAGCCTCAGGATCCCGCGGGGGCCACGGGGGCCCAGGACCTTGGCAACCCCCGGCCGGGCTTCATGAAGTGCTTGTTGGAGGTGTAAGAGGAGAAGGCCACGCTTTGGAGGGTCACCAAGGCCCGTGCGCCGCCAAGCCGGAAGTCCCCCAGGACCCTGGCCCCCGTGCCTGTCTCTGTCCCGGTTGGCAACTCAGCCCCAACCCTGCCTCTGACCCTGCCTCAGAGTCCTGCCTCAGCTCCTGCCATGGCCCCATGCTGGGCCCGACCGCCAGCCCCTGGGCCACTTCCTGCCCCCATGGGAGCCCCAGCTTCAGTGCGCATCACAGTCCTGCCGGCCCCTGCATCAGACCTGGGCTGGAGAAGGACAGAACTTTTGCACCACAGCGGGGAGAGGAGCCTGAACTACCCCAAGGCACGGTAGGAGCCACCCCAGAAAGGGTGTCTGGGATCAGGGCCTGGTCCCAGGGCCCCTGGCTACTCTCTTCCAGATTCTTGTCCCTGTCACTGCACCTGTCTGTTCCCTCCCATGTGTCCCCGCTCCATTTCCCCTCACTTCTGTCTCCTGTCTTTCCCAGCTCTTGATCTTTCATATCTAGGCCCCTTTTTCTCTCTAACCCCCTTTAGACTCCCCATACCTCTGCCTTGCTCCTCCTCTGGGTCACTCGTAGACTCTCCTGACCTCTTAAAGCCTCCCCCGGGGTTCCTCCCATGACCCCCTCTGCCTCGGCTCCCCATCACCCGCCCCTAGCTTTTGGTGCAGGGCCGGGGTGGGTGGCTGAATGTGTGCCCTTTGCCCGGGCTCTGTCCTCTGCAGGCAGGAGCTGGAAGAACACTGCCTCTTGAAGGTGTGTCAGATCTGGGAGGAGAGGTTGGAAGAGCACCTCACACTGAAGCAAGAGGAAGGTGAGGGTGGGCCTGGCCAGGGGAGCCCCTTGCGGGGCAGGCAGAATGCTCAGTCCTTGGGTTTATGAGCCCGTGGTGGGGGACAGGGTTGTTGATCGTGCTGCTGCCCTGGTACCTACCCCAGCCCTGCACTTGGCTAGTGGGGTAGGAGGCTGACCCAAACTCTCACACACCACGGAGTCGGGGAGCACAATCCTGCTGGGTCCTCTCACCTGGGGTCCAGTTCTCTTCTCTGTTCCAGAGCCACCTGTCTGAATGAATGGAGCAAGGCTTGCAAAGCTCTTTCGCTTCTGGAGACGTTTGTGCCTACCCCAACCCAAGCCCATGCTACTGGTCCTCTGCAGAGGCCACCTGGATGGGACGCAGGGCTGTAGAGCCTCCACCTGTCCTAGACCATCCCTAACCATTTAACAAGACCACCCGCCCTGGACATGTTACTGAACCAAACTGGGGTCTGCTTGCCCACACGCAGTAAAGTCAATCTACTGACACCGGGTTGTGGTGAAGGAAAGGGCAGCGTTTATTGCAGGCTCCAAGCAAGGAGTCCAGGCAGCTAGCGCTTAAAAGGCCTAAACTCCCTGATGGCTTTCAGGGAAAGGTGTTTAAAGACAGGGTGAGAGACAGGGTTGTGGGGTGTGTGATCAGCTCACGGACATTCTTCTGATTGGTTGGTGGTGAGGTAATCGAGAGTTGACATTATCAACCTGGTTTCAACCGGTCTCGGGTCTACGTGCTCATGGTCAGCATACAGTTAACTTCTTCCACTTGGTAGGGGTTTCAGTATCTGCGAAACAGCTCAAAGAACATGGCTCAGAATATTATCTATAGCCCTTGAGGAGGAACTAAATGTCCTTGACTTTGTTTAATGTCTGAACTATTATTGTTTTGTTTAACTTTGTTTAATGTCTGAACTATTATTAGGTTGTCTTGTTTGACTGTTTTCCTTTCTTTCTGCATTTTCTCACTTCTCTGATTAAATCCATTCTTTGGAACTTGGGGAAAGCCTACGAGGCTAAAGTTTTTCTACAAACAAGAAGAGGCAGGCAGAGGACATGGGAGGTGTGTGTGTGGGGTCTGTCCCAGGAAGGCCCCATAGGGTCCTGCTCAGTTACACACAGGTCCCCATTTTCCACTGCATCCCACCTCCACCAAAAAATTTAAAAGTTCTGAACATGCACCCTGGGCGAGGCACTGTGCCCTTTGCTCCCCATCGTCCTTGGGGTTGGGCCCCGTGATTCCACTTACCTGCGCTTTGAGGAGTGATTGCTGCTTCCTCTGGGCTCTGGAGGTGGCCTAATCAGCCGTCCACATCCACTGCCAACCCAGCCACACCCGGCTCTTGCCCTGGATGAGGAGGTGTGTGCCCTCCTTCCACCCTCCGCTCTTCCCCAAAGTCTGGGCCAGAGCGGCCCCTTCTTCTGCCTTCCCTGAGTGCACTCTCTGGCTCCCTAGGACCCCATCTTTGAAGTTCACTCCTTTTAGCATTAAAAGTCTCTAGTCATTTCTAGAGGGGCTTTTCTAGGTCCAGCGCCCACTGCCCATCTTCTTGAGCTGAGTTCATGGACAATGTGCCACTTTGGCTTAGAGACTCAGCATTCTCCCCAAGGCTCAGCCCTGCCTGGTGAGGAAAGAGCTGGCTACCTGCTCTGATGGTCCAAACCACCCTGCATTGGGGATGATCTTACCACTTTTGAGAGCTGTTCCGTTTTCCTTCTTCAGCGTGCCTGCCTGTGGCAGCTCACCACTTAGTCCAACCCTAATCCCAGCCCTACCTCTTCCCCACATTTCAGTTCTGTTCATCAGAGACTTAGTCTACGATGTGCCAAGCAATGAATTAATACAACCTCTCTGGGAGGGTGTACTGTTGTTCTGTCCATCTTACAGATAAGAAAATTGAGGCTCAGAGAAGCACAGTGACTTGCCCACGGCAACTATATTAGCTTGCTCAGGCTGCCATAATGAAGTACCGCAAACTGAGTGGCTTAAAATTTATTTTCTCATAGTTCTGGAGGCTAGAAGTCCAAGATCAGGGTGTTGGTATGTTTGGTTTCTTCTGAGGCCTCTCTCCTTGGCTTGCAGACGTCTGCCTTCTCCCTGTATCCTCACATGGTCTTTCCTCTGTGCACATGCATCCCTGGTGTCTCCTGTGTGCCCAAGTTTCCTCTTCTCTTAAGGACACCAGTTAGGTTGGACTAGGGGCCACCCCAGTGGCCTCATTTTAACTTAATCACCTCTTTAAAGGCCCTATCTCCAAACATCATCACATTCTAAGGTATGGGGGTGGGGTGGTATTAGGGTTTCAACACATGAGTTTAGGCGGCAGGCACAATTTAGCTCGTAACAGCAACCCAGCTTCTTAGTAAATGGCAGAGCCAGTCTTATCACTAGGTCTGTTGATTCTAACCTGGATTTTGCTGTGGGCTGTGAAACCAGACACCACACGTTATGACCAGGACGCGACTTTTCTATCAAGTGGTGCTGTTCTGGGACTTTCTCAGCATTTTTCCTGGTCCTCTGCTCCGGACCAGACAAACAGAGCTGTCTTAGAGGCTATGTCCATCCAGATAAGTAACTGCAGAGCCCCAAGGCCAAGGCACAGACTCGGAGTCAGAAAGATCTATCTGGTCCTCTAACCTCTGAGCCTCAGTTTCCCCATCTTTACAAGGGAATAAGCATTGTACTCTTACCAGGCTGTTGTAAGAATTAAATGAGAACATGGCTATAAAGAGCTTAGCACAGTGCCTGGCACATAGCAGGGGTGCCCTAAAGTGGGCATGTTCTGGTGCAAGGTGAAGGCAGCTAACTAGCTGAGCTTTTGCCACACCAGCTGAGCCCTTGGTCTGACCTTGTACTAGAGAGTGAAGTGAGTCAATGGGCCCACACCCCTCCACTTTCAGTCTTCGTTAAGTTTGTCCCTCTACCCAGCCATGGTGATAAAGAAGGCTGGACAGGTGGTGGTTGGAGCGGATGGGATGAATGGTAGGAACAACCCCACTGCCCACCCCAGCCTTCCGCAGCTACTTTGAGATCTTCAGTGGTCATGGCGAGGTGGATGCACAGAGCCTGGAGAACATCCTGCTCCTCGTGGGCATGTCCCTGACACCGGCCCTGAGGAGGTGGACTCCTCCACCGGTGGAGGATGCCCTGAGGAGTGCTGATATCGACGGTGAGTTGAGGGAGGCTTCATCCTGAACCCCAGGCAGGGTCAGGTTCATGGGCAGCATGAGACCTGTGCAGTCACACAGGGCTCTGCGCTTACAGGGTCCTGACTTTGGTTTAATGCTCTGCTGTTACAGTCTAGAAATTCTTGATAATCTTTGAAAGAGGGGCCCTATTCTGCATTTTCATTTTGACCTGGGCCCCACAAATGATGTAGCTTGTCCTGGCCCCAAAGTTAGGGCTCCCTGAGTACCTACTCAGTGCCAGGTTCTGGGGACCCAGAGATGACCAAGACTTATTTCATGACCTAAGATGTAGGTGATCTCTGAGATCACTCCTTCCAGAGCTTTATGTGTGCTTCATTGGACATTCCTCCATGACTTGGTCACTCATTTTACCAGCTGTATGACCTTGGACAAATCACTGAAGTTCACCAAGTCTCAGTTTCCCCACCTGTAAAATGGGGCTTACAGCAATACCCATCTCACTGGGCTGTTAAAATAATTAAATGAGATAATCCAGGCAAAGCATGGAGCACAACACTTGGTGCAGAGCATGCATCCGGGAGACATTAACTGCTGGTACTATTCATTCACTATCTTTATTAACTGGCTACTGTATGCCCATTCCTGTGCTGGGCACAGGGAATAAAGACATGTGTAAGACCTATGAGACCTGCCCTCGAGGTGCTCACACAGTCAATGACACAGAAGGAAGAGTTGCTAAAGGAAGCAGTGCTTAAGGTGGCTTGGAGGAAGGGATCAGGAAGGAAGGCTTCCTGGAGGAGGTGATGCCTGAGCCAAATTGTGAAAGATGAAGCAGGAGTTAGGCAGGGAGAGGGGAAGGAAGAAGGGCATTGCTGGTGGCAGAAATAACCTGGACAAAGGGAATAGGGCACAGGGTGGGAAGCATCACATGTGGTTTGGTTGGCTAGATGCAGGGAACACAGCGGAGCTGTAGGGGGCCTGGGCTCCTGACCTCTGAGTGTCAGCTCTGCTTCCTCCATCACTGCCTGAGTGTGAATCCTCAGACACAAGCTAAGAATGGACCTCAGCTCGGCCCCTACATGACCCCAGGCAACAGCCTACTTTTGTCTATGCCTCAGGCCTCATCTGTGACATGGGGATAAGAGTATTAGGCGACCCCCCCACCTCCTCCCCCCCACCCCCCCACAAGGGTGGCTTTAAGAATTACAGACCACTCATCAATTTGTCAAGTAGTTCAGAGAACATTTGCCAAGCACCTCTCTGTCTTAAGCCCTGAAGACACAGTGCAGAACAAAACAGCCAGTTCCTGTCTCCCAGAGCTTCAGTTAAATCCCAGATCTTATGAGTGTGTGGTTCAAGTACAAGGGTTCTATGACAGTGTCCAACAGGGGGTCTGACCTGCACTGGTCTGACTTCCCTAAGGAAGTGATGGTCAAGGGGGAGCATTGAGAGAGTTGGAGGGAATTCCTTGGCAGTCCAGTGGTTAGGACTCCGCGTTTCTCACTCTGCGTTTTCACTGCCGGGGCCCGGGTTCAATCCCTGGTTGGGGAAATAAGATCCTCCAGGGCCACAACAGACAAACAAGAACAAGCAAACAAACAAACAAAAAGAGTTGGAGGGTGGTGGGGAGAAGTCTAGGAAGAGGAAGCAGCGTGCACAAAGGCCCGCAACAGGGAAGAATGTGGCCCCTGGAGGGAGAGCAGGTTAGCGCTGGGGAGTTTGGTAGCAGGTGAGGCTGGAGACAGGTAACGGGCAGGTCTAGCAGGACTTTGAAGGCCAAAGTGGGAAAACAGTAGGTACAAATATGTTCTCATGCAGAGACTAGCACACTGTAATAAGAGTTGCTGACGTTTAATGAGCGTGTATTATATGCATGGCCCTATTCTGAGCACGTTGCCTCAATTTCTCTCCCATGAGAAAGGTGTTAAGGTCATCCTCACCCTATAGATGAGAAAACTAGGGCTTAGTGGGGTTAAGAGACTTTGCCAAGGTCACAAAGATAAAGTGGTACACCTATGACATGAACCCAGTCTGCTGCTTCCAGGAACTTCTGGGAGCCTCTAACCCAGGAGATTTTAATTTTCACCTTCCACTCTCCTGTGTGCACCACGCTCTCCGCATTGAATATGCGTTACTTTTATCATCAAACCCAATGAGTAAACGCTAATAACCGTGCCTGGGTCGCAACGCCCGAGCCTGCTCTGAAAGGCCCCTGGCCACACTGTATTCTTCTGGCCTCCACAGGAGACGGCCACGTGAACTTCAAAGACTTCTTGGCCGTGATGACAGACACCAAGAGCTTCTTCTGCTGTGGGTGAGCAGGGGTGAGCCCAGGGCACTCAGAGCTGGGGGGAGGGGCCAGGTGGCTGCTGGGGCTGTTAGGCATCCAGGGCTGTTAAGTGGTAACGGCAGCCACCATCCCACGTCCCCAGAAGAGAAGGCCTGACGGACGTGGCTCCCCCAAACCCCCGCACTCTGCTCTTTGAGATCCTGTCCCTGCTGGTGGAGATGCTGGCCTTACCTGAGGCAGCCTTAGAGGAGATCACCAGGTGAGTAGGACTGGCTGTTGGGAGTGGAGGGTTGCGGACACGGAAATGGCACCTAGCGTTTTGGCAGCTGAGGACTTTTGATAATTAGGACTATTAGTTGCCAGTGAAACCCACATAAAACTGGCTTATACAACAGGGGAATGTATTGGCTCACATCACTGCTCAGGGCCTCAGGAATGGCTGGATCATCTAGGAGACCAGATGATACCATTCAGGCTTTATCTCTCCCGCTCATCTCTGCATTAGCTTCAAGCTCAGCGAGCCTCTTCGCACAGTGGGAAGGATGGCAACCGGCAGCCTCTACTCTACGCATACCCTCCTTGTCTTGTAACCTCAGCAGCAAGAGGAATACCTTCTTGCAGTACTCATACAGCAGTCCCAGAAAGGGAATGTGATAGGGCCTGTCTAGGGCTAGAGAACACGAGGTGGAAGCCTCCCCGTGTTGCCAGAGTGGGCTGGTGGGTGGTTAGTGGTTCACCTAAGGAAGAGACGGCTGTGTACAAAAACACCACGAACATTCGAGGGCTAGAAGCAGAGGGTCAAGGCAGAATGGCCCACCTGGTCTCTCTTGCAGCACACAGAAGCTTGTCCCTATCGCTCAGAAAGTTGGATCATTTTTTCCTGCCACAGACCAGGCTTTTTCGGCAGGGGCCGGAGGAGGGGGAATGATTGCAGGCTGTTCCACTAATACCAACTTAGCAAACCCCAAAGACAAGAGATCTTTCTTCCTCCCGGCATCTATAAATCACTAAACATATATAAGTCTGAAGACGACAAATGTATCATTTTAAAAGCAATAAAACAAATTGCCAGGTATCAATTTCTCCAGTTTAAAAACAGGGCTTCCCTGGTGGCGCAGTGGTTGAGAGTCCGCCTGCCGATTCAGGGGACACGGGTTCGTGCCCCAGTCTGGGAGGACCCCACATGCCGCGGAGCGGCTGGGCCCGTGAGCCACGGCCGCTGAGCCTCCGCGTCTGGGGCCTGTGCTCCGCAACGGGAGAGGCCACAGCAGTGAGAGGCCCGCGTACCGGAAAAAAAAAAAAATATATATATATATATATACACACACATATAAATTCCAGTAATCTTGAAGCCCGTGTGTGCCCTACCCCAATCACAAAGTACTTTCTCCCTAACAAGAACCAACCCTTATTCCTTTGCTTTTTGTTTTAAAATTTCACTGCTTATTTTTCCCTTATCGTTTGTTGAAAGTTTCATACATACGGCAAAGTTAAAAGACTTTTACAGTGAACATTTATATACCCACCACCTAGATTCTACTGTTGCCATTTTGCCTGTCTGACAACTTCATATAAATGGAAACAAACCGTATATAGTCATTAGTGTCTAGCTTCTTTCACTCAGCATAATGCTTTTGAGATTCATCCATGTTGCTGTGGGCAGCAACAGTGCACTCCTCATTACTCTATCCCATTGGATGAATATACCACAGTTCATTCATCCATCCTTTCATTGGTAGATTTCTGAGCTGTTTTTAGTTTGGGGTTATAATGAGTAAAGCTGCTATTAACATTTTTGTACAAGTCTTTGTGTGGACATATATTTTGTTACTTGGGTAAGTACCCAGAAATGGAATTGCTGGGTCACAGGATAGGTGTATTTTACTTACAAGAAACTGCCAGACTTTTTTATCTAAGTGATTCTACCATTTTACACTCACATCAACAATGTACGAGAGTTCCAGTTGCTCCACATCTTGTGCAAATCTATACTGTCAGTCTTGCTAGTTTCAGTCTGGTGGATATGCAGTGGCACTTTTTAAAAAAAAAAAAATTTCATTTACTTATTTTGGCTGCGTTGGGTCTTCGTTGCTGCGCGCGGTCTTTCTCTAGTTGTGGCGAATGGGAGCTCCTCTTCGTTGCTGTGTGCGGGCTTCTTATTGCAGTGGCTTCTCTTGTTGCGGAGCATGGGCTCTAGGCACACGGGCTTCAGTAGCTATGGCACGTGGCCTCAGTAGTTGTGGCACACAGGCCCTAGAGCACAGGCTCAGTAGTTGTGGCGCATGGGCTTAGTTGCTCCACGGCATGTGGGATCTTCCCGGACCAGGGCTCGAACCCGTGTCCCCTGCATGGGCAGGCGGATTCTTAACCACTGCACCACCAGGGAAGCCCTGCAGTGGCACTTTTAAATTTTGACTCACACTTGTTTGTATTCCTGAATACTTTATTGTTTAGCTTTCCATATTTTTTTACCTCTATCGGAGTGGACTCATACTGTAAGTCCTCTGTTACTTTTTCTTCTCAGTGTTAGGTATTTGTGCCTCATCCATGTTCTTATGCAGAGCTGTAGATCATTTATCATTTTCACTGCTACATACTATTATCTGGTATGACTACATCACAATGTATGTATTTGTTCTGCAGATGGACATTAGGTCTATGTTCAGTTTCCAGCCATGGTAGAAACAGTGTTAAAATTTTGTATATGTTTCCAGGATACCTGGGCAAGAGTTTCTCAAGAGCAGCAGTTTTAAAACTTTTTCGTCTAGGAAACTGTCAATATTTTCTATATATGAACTTAAAACTGAGAGATCTAAAAAATATTAATTTATTTAACAAAGATAACCCCATTACATGTTAATAGAAAAAAAACATTTTAAATGAAAAAATAACGATATTTTCCAAAACAAACAAACAAGAAAGTTAATGAGAAGAATGGCACTGCTTTACAATATTGAGAATCTCTTCAGTGTCTGGCATAAAAGAAGTTGGCTGGATTTTCCTATATGCTTCTGCATTCAATCTGGTGTTTTGGTTGAAGTATATGAAGAAATCCGGCCTCACACAAATATGTAATTGGAAAAAGTATTTTAATAGCCTTTTCATTTAATATCCCATATATCATGGAGGTAGTTTTCTTTGATAGTACACCAAACTTGACGAGTAGTGTCCTAAAAGTTGGTTGCAATATGGAATCTGATGCCATATGGAATCTGATGCCATATCTGTGAACTGTTCGTTTACTCTTTTTTTAAAAAAATATTTATTTGGTTGTGTGGGGTGTTAGTTGCGGCCGGCAGGCTCCTCAGTTGCACGTCCAGGGCTCCTTAGTTGTGGCAGGCGAACTCTTAGTTGCAGCATGCATGTGGGATCTAGTTCCCTGACCAGGGATCGAACCCGGGCCCCCTATATTGGGGGCACGGAGTCCTATTCACTGCACCGCCAGGGAAGTACCCTCGTTGTACTCTTTTAAATAAAAAATCTATTGTTTTTGTAGTTTAAATGGATCTTTTCCCATGAATGGCTTTTGTAACATGCATTGTTCATTTAGAACATATTGCGTATCTTCTAAATGTTGACACATTTCATTGTAGTTATTCTATATATCATATGTATAATTATTAATATCACCCCTAATGTCAGACAAGTCTTTAGGGAATTCCCTGACGGTCCAGTGGTTAGGACTTGGTGCTCTCACTGCTGGGGCCCAAGTTAGATCCTTGGTTGGGAAACTAAGATTCCACAAGCCACATGGCATGGCCAAAAATAAATAAATAAATAAAATAAAGTCATCCTTGCTTTAAAAAAAAAGTTTTTAAATATTAGAAGTGTTGTGTGAGGCTACAGTTCAGTTCACTCATTTGACTGTTATAAACTATTCCGTGTATGAACATGCATATGACACATGCTTATTATAATGGATTTTTTAAATTTTTATTTATTATTTATATTATTTTGGCTGCACTGGGTCTTCATTGTGTCACGTGGGCACTCAGGCTCTTCGTGGCGGTGCGTGGGCTCTCTAGTTGCAGTGTGTGGGCTCTAGAGCACTCGGGCTTAGTTGCAGTATGTGGGGATCTGAGTTCCCTGACCAGGGATCGAACCCGGGCCCCCTGCATGGGGAGCTCGGAGTCTTAACCGTTGGGCCACCAGGGAAGTCCCATGATAATAGATTTGCTTTCCCAAATTCTAATTTTTTACTTGAAAGCTTTCATTTTGTCATAGGTAACAAATGCTGTCAGCTGTTTTCCTTGAAAGGATGGGCTAACTTCATCCATTTTCGAGAAAATACCTGCCAAAATACGCAAGGCTGCATAACCATAGTTTGCCCTTTTTTCAAGTAAAAAATGACATTTAGTGTGTAGGGGAGGTAAAATTTTCCTTTACCCTCTTAGAGCTTCCAGCTGGGACTGATGTAAGACAGACTAACAGGAGAAAAGCATACAAGTTTAACTTACACGCACATGGGAGCCCTGACAAGAATAATGAAGACCCAAAGAACTGACAAGCCCGAGGGGCTTGCATACAAGGATGAAAAGAGTAGCAACTGTAGAAAAGTAACTAAAATATACGGGCAGGGGCTTCCCTGGTGACGCAGTGGTTAAGAATCCGCCTGCCAATGCAGGGGACACGGGTTCGAGCCCTGGCCCGTAAGATCCCACATGCTGCGGAGCAACTAAGCCCATGCACCACAACTACTGAGCCTGCACTCTAGAGCCCACGAGCCACAACTACTGAGCCTGTGTGCCACAACTACTGAAGCCCGCGCGCCCAGAGCCTGTGCTGTGCAATGAGAAGCCACCGCAATAAGAAGCCCGCACACTGCAACGAGGCATAGCCCCCGCTCACTGCAACTAGAGAAAGCCCGTGCGCAGCAACGAAGACCCAGCACAGTCTAAAAATATATATATATATATATATGTGTGTGTGTGTGTGTGTGTATATATATATATATATATATATATGGGCAGAAGTAGGAAGATAAGAGTTATTTTAACCATGTCTGTTTGTACAGCGTTCTCTTGGCCTGGACTCTTTTTTTTTCCTTTGGCCGCACCACACGTATACACTGGCCCTCGGCAGTGAAAGCACAGAGTCCTAACCACTGGACCGCTGCGAAGTTCCCTCTTCCTCTCTTGTGATAAGAATGTTTCTTCCTCCTGGTTCAGGGAGGGCAGCTTTCACCTGGGAATTTTGTCTCCTGCTTTTAGAAAGAAAAAGTCAGTGGACCCTTCTTGCATCTACTGTTTTTCAAGTGCCTTTAACTCAAAATAATCAACATGCTGAAGTGGCACATATTGGGATGGCATGTCCTAAACTCCTTCCTTCCCTCCATCTGGCACTTCCCTAGAAGGTTCATCTATTAAAAGCCGAGTTGGTGGCCATGGAGAAAAAGTCGGGTTAGAAGTTGCAAAGAGATCTGTGAAAGGGGGAGGAAAACACAGATTGGAACAAGCAGAAAAGAACAAATCTAAGCACATGATCCTGTATTTCCCTGGATCCGTCTCTTAGTCCTGAGAACAGGTCAGTTCAGTGACAGTCGGAGCTCACTTTAGGAGGCAATGGTATAGGTGGGAGTAGGGCACCCGCCTAACTTAGGCCTTTATATGGTGAGCTGCTAGCAAGCATTTAATGAGGGGCATTTCTTTGGAAAAAGAGAAACAGAGGTTAATGGTTAGAATAAATTGTAAACTCAGTTTTTGAGACCAGAGGGCAGTTAATTGTGAGATTCTTACATGTCAGTCTCAAAGCATCTTCAGATGGTGGAGGGACTTCCCTGGCAGTCCAGTGGTTGAAACTCTGCGCTTCCACAGCAGGGGGCACGGGTTCGATCCCTGGTTGGGGAACTCAGACCCTGCATGCCACACAGTGGCCAAAAAAGAAAAAAAAAAAAGGTGGAGTGAGGCTATCTGGCGGCTCTCTGATGAATTTTCTGGCTTGCAGTTTGAATGTCTTTGGTGACGGCACTGGGTGTTCCCGTGAACTAACAGCAGCAGGCATACAGGGTTGTTATACATGATCTGTTGCAGTGATTTTTTCTTATGGACGTTTATATTAAGTTGCCTTAGCTTGCAGGACATTGGGAAAAGGGCAGTCCTAGTTTTCAGTGATGCCAGGTCAGGAGGGTGGAGGGAAACTAGAAATGTTGATTCACTTTGTGAATACAACAAGTGGCAGGAGCCAGTTTATAACAACCTACAAAGGGGTGTTACAGCTTTTATTGAAACACAGAATTTTTCTCTCCACAATCAGTTCCATTTTTATCAGATAATCAAAGTAAGACTAATTTGTCTGTAAAAATTTTTTTTGTTATTGAAGTGTAGTTGATTTACAATGCTGTGTTAGTTTCAGGTGTACAGCAAAGTGATTCAGGTCTAATATATACTAATATACATATTAGTGTGTGTATATATATATATTAGTGTGCGTGTGTATATATATATTAGTTTCCTTGTGGACAAATCAGGCAAGTATCAGAAATCACAAAGAGTTCCCTGGTGGCCTAGTGGTTAGGATTTGGCGCTTTCACTGTGGAGGCCTGGGTTCAATTCCTGGTCCAGGAACCATCTCACAAGCTGCACAGCTTGGACAAAATTAAAAAAGAAAAAAGAAATCACAGAGACAAAGAACCTAGAAAGTTAAACGTATGGCTCTCTCCATTCTTTTTTACTTTTAATTTACTGTCATGGTTGACATACATCAAACAGTGCACTTTAATTGTGCATTTTGTTCTTAGGTTGAATTCATAGCATTATAATGTTAAACATCTGGTAGAGATAATATATGCTTGTTTGACTAGTCTTAATTTACATAAGCTTTTTTCCCCCTTTCTTTAAGCCAATTAAATACAGCTCTCTTACAAGTTAATTTTTATCAATACCATCTGGAGTAGAAAAACATTACTTACATATTATATATATACATATATATACATGTATACATAAACATACAAGACCCAATGCAGCAAAAATAAATAAATTAAAAAAATAAATCTATTTAAAAAAAGGAACTCGTTTCATTTCTGGTGGGAATGCAAAATGGTACAGCCACTTTGGAAGACGGTTTGGTGGGTTTTTTTTTTTAATTCATTAATTAATTTATTTTTGTCTGCATTGGGTCTTCGTTGCTGCGCATGGGCTTTCTCTAGTTGCGGTGTGCGGGCTTCTCATTGCGGTGGCTTCTCTTGTTGTGGAGCTTGGGCTCTAGGTGCGTGGGTTTCAGTAGTTGTGGCATGCAGGCAGAGCACAGGCTCAGTAGTTGTGGCACACAGGCTTAGTTGCTCTGTGGCATGTGGGATCTTCCCGGACCAGGGATCGAACCCGTGTCCCCTGCACTGGCAGGCGGATTCTTAACCACTGTTCCATCAGTGAAGTTCCAGTTTGGTGGTTTCTTACAAAACTAAACAAACTCTTACAATATGATCCAGCAATTGTGCTCCTTGGTATTTACCCAAAAGAACTGAAAACTTAGTCCACACAAAATTAACTGTGCTACACCTACATAGTGGAATATTCAGCACTAATAAGAGCCATCAAACCATGAAAAGACAGAGGAAACTTAAATGCATATTGCTACGTGAAAAAAACTGATCTGAAAAGGCCACATACTTTACAGTTCCAACTATGTGACATTCTGGAAAAGACAAAACAATGGAGACAGTAAAAAGATCAGTGCTTACTGGAGTGAGGGGAGAGGGAGGGAAGTGGAGCACAGATTTTTAGAGCAATGGAACTATTCTGTATTGCCATAATGGTAGATACATGTCATTTCACATTTGTCACAACGTTATACAATGTACAACACTATGAGTGAATCCTAAGGTAAACTATGGCCTTATGGTAATAATGATATGTCAGTGTAAGTTCATTAGTTGTAACAAATGTACCACTCTAGTGGGGAATGTTGATCATGGGGGAGTCTGTGGGTGTGTGTGTGGGGGAAGGGCAGCGGGTAAATGGGAACTGTCTGTACTTTCCACTCAATTTTCTGTGAATCTAAAAAAGTCTATCAAAAAAAACCTTAGTTAAGAAAAAAAATACACTATAAATAGAAAGTCCCCCCCCCAAATTAATTAACCATATACACTTGGGTTTACCTCTGGATTCTTTATTCTCTTCCTGTGTCTATATTTCTGCAAATACCACATAGGTCTTGATTACTACAGCTTTATAGTAAGTATTCAAATCAGGTAGAGTAAGTCCTCCAACTTGTTCTTTTTCAAAGAGTTCTAGATCCTGGTCTATTCTAGGTCCTTTGCATTTCTATATAAATTTTAGAATCAGTTTGTCAATCTCTATAAAAGAGGCTGCTGGTATTTTGTTGGGATTGCATTGAATCTATATGTTCATTTTGGGAGAAATGACATCTTAATAATAACAAGTCTTTCAGTCCATGAACATGGTGTAACTCTTCACTTATTTAGGTCTCTAATTTCAGCAGGATTTTATAGTTTTCAAGATATAGATCTTTTACATATTTTGTTGAATATATCCGTAAGTAGTGATAAGGTGCTGAGAGTTTAGACCTCTGCAAAGCATGAGAGTTCACGGTTAAGAAGTTTAAAATATATATATATATCCGTAAGTATTTCATATTTTATACTGTTGTAGATGTTTCCATTTTCCTATTGCTCATTGCTGGTATTATAGAAGTATAGTTTATTGTTGTATATTGATCTTGTATCCTATGACCTTGCTAAATTCACTTATTAGTGCTGGTAGCTTTTTCTAATAGATTTCTTAAGATTTTTACACACACAATGATGTCATCTGTGAATAAAGACAGCTTTACTTCTTCCTTTCCAATCCATTAGCATTTATTCCTTTTGCTTGTTTTATTGCACTGGCTAAGACCTTAAGTAAAACAAAAGTGATGACAGCAAACATTTTTGCCTTGCTCCTGATCATGGGGGAAGCAATCAATCTTTCGCCATTAAGCTTGATTTTAGCTGCAGGATTTTCGTAGATACTTTTATCATGTTGAGGAAGTTCCTTTCTATTTCTAGTTTGCTGAGTGTTTTTATTATGAATGGGAGTTGAATTTTGTCAAATGCTTTTTCTGCATCTTGAGATGATTATAAGGTTTTTCTCTTACATTCTGTTAATATAGTAGATAAAACTGATTTTTCAATGTAAACTAACTGCATTCTTTGGCAAAACTCCCCTTAGTTGTAATGTATTATCCTTTTAATATATTACTGGATTCAACCTGCTATTTTGTTAAGAATTTTGGCACCTATGTTCAAAGGAGATATTGGTCGTTAACTTGCTTTTTGGGTGATATCTAGTGTTCCTGTTAGTATAATGCTGGCATCATAAAATGAGTTACGTGTTCTCATGTCCTGAAAGAGTTCATGAAATCTTGGTATTCAGTCTCCTCTAAAGGTTTGACAGAACTTACAGTGAAGCTGCTTGGACCTTATTTTCTTTGTGGGGAGGTTCTTTTGTTTGTTTGTTTTGTTTAATTGAAGTACAGTTGATTTACAATGCTTCAGGTGTACAGCAAAGTGATTCAGTTACATATATACATATATTCTTTTTCAGATTCTTTTCCATTATAGGTTATTACAAGATATTAAATATATTTCCCTGTGCTATACAGTAGGTCCTTGTTGTTTATCTATTTTCTATATAGTAGTGTGTATATTTTAACCCAAAGTCCTAATTTATCACCCCCCCACTTACCCCTTTGGTACCAATTAGTTTGTTTTCTATGTCTGTGAGTTTATTTCTGTTTTGTAAATAAGTTCATTTATATCATTTTTTTATTTTCCACATACAGGTGATATCATATGATATTTGTCTTTTCTCTGACTTCACTTAGTATGATAATCTCTAGGTCCATCCATGTTGCTGCAAAAGGCATTATTTCATTCTTTTTTTATTCCATTTTATATTTTATCATCTTTATCCAGTCATCTGTTGATGGACATTTGGGCTGCTTCCGTGTCTTGGCTATTGTAAATAGTTCTGCTATGAATATTGGAGTGCATGTATCTTTTTGAATTAGAATTTTCAGCTTTTCCAGATATATGCCCAGGAGTGGGATTGCTAGATCATATGGTAACTCTATTTTTAGTTTTTAAAAGAACCTCCATACTGTCTTTCATAGTGGTTTGTGCCAATTTACATTCCCACCAATAACGTAGCAGGGTTCCCTTTTCTCCACACCCTCTCCAGGCTTTCTCTTTCTTCTTGAGTATTTCTGGCAGTTACTTCTACATAATATGGATGTACTACAATATTTTGGTTAATGATTTTTAGACTTGTATCTACTGACTTCTTGTTATGGTAAGAATTTAGCTGTCTGATACAACTATCCCCTCAGCTCCTCCTTCCCCATTCAAATATATTATCATTTTTTAACTAAATATTTGGGGTTTCTAATATTATGGCTACACAATTATTCATAGCTGAGCATTTTTTATATAATGATTTCATTTCCTTTCTTATTTTTTCATTTCCTAAAAGTTGACAATTGCCTTTTTTTTTTTTTCTTTGTACTCACTGACAATTCTTGTACCTTCCTAGAGCTTCTTTTTCTTGGAGGCATTTTCTAAATAATTCCATTTTTCTCATTTTTGGATTAATTTCTTCTTAGGCATGCTGCAGAGCCGTCATCTTGGGAGTCTGTTGTCATCCTAGGAATTCTTTCTTCCTTTCCTCTGATTGGAATTCTGTCTACTGGATCACATGTCTTACTTTTCCTTGATTTGCTTACTCTTTCTTGGTTTGATTTGCTTAAAAAAAAAAATAACGGGAGCATGTTTCACCAGTAGCTTTTTGGGGTTAGAAAGGCAGTAATTCAGCGACAGATATGGGAATGCCAGCCCTTGAAATTTTTGTCTTTTAAGCTATAGTGATCCAACCTAAACTGGTTGTCCTCTATGGCAGTTGCACTGCCATTGTGGGATCTCCCTTCACCATCTTCCTTTAACTTTTGTCTTTCTCCTGTGTTAGATTTCTTATTTTCTGTATGTATATCTTCCTTTTCTTTTTGGTTTATGCCCTCATTTTGGAAGAACATGCCCTCCAGTACCTTCCTGAGAAAGGATGAATGGGAGGCATGAGTTCTGAGATTTTGTATGTCTACAAAATTGTTTATTCTACCATCACACTTACTGAATAATTTAGCTAGGTACAGAATTCTAGATTAGTGTATTCATTAAGGAATAGACCCCAATGTACTACAGTTCAAACAATATAGTTTATTTCTCTCATATTGATGGCTTGGAGGAAGCAGGCAGGAAGGCAAGGTTGCTCAAGCACCCAGTTTCTTTCCCACTTATTCTTCCGCCATTCCCTAGGTCAATCCTAAGCCAATTTACCAGCAACACATCTAAATTCAAGCCCATAAGAAGGGGAAGGAGAGGAAGTAGAGAGCAAGCAATTTCCTTTAAAATGGCGACTGAGAAAGTTGCACACACTCTGCTCATGTCCTGTTGGCCCCTGTGGGGTGAAGTTATTTCCTAGTCCATCTTTTTACTCAGGATGCTGTCTTTTCAGGTTCTAATTCTACACAGGGGTCTAGATCCAATCTCCATTTGAGGGCTCTGGTATTCATTTTCTATTTTCTCTGTGTGAAGCTCATTAAAACCCAAAATTCCAGGCTTCAGGGATAGGCAGAGGTCCTAGCAGAACCACCTGCTTAAGCCCTACGGGCTTCCTAACACTCTGAGTAGCATGCCTAGCCTTCATCACTGCCTACAAAGTCTCAGGTAGTCTGGCCCCCCCATCCTGCTGCCCATTTCTACCCCCTTCTCCCTCACACACAAGCTCTAGCACCTCTCTGTTCTTAGAGCTCACCAAGCTCTTTCACGCCTCCTGGCCTTTTCACAAGCCATTCCCTCTGCCTGAAAGAGGCTTCTTCCCGATATCCACTTAGCTTGGTTCCTCCCCTCATTTTGCTCAAATGCCACCACCTCGAGACTTTCACTGACTACTATGGACAAAATAGCTCATCACTACCTCCTACTCAGCTTTTACTTTCTCTCAGAACACCCATCACTCCCCACATGGTACCATAATTTATTTACTTGTTCATGGTCCGACTCTCCCACTAGATATGTGCATAGGTGGTTGATTTAAAAAGTGATACCAGGGAGCAGATGTGAGGGAAGGGACATGAACACAGAAGGAGGAGGAGCCAATACAATGATGTGCTACTGAGTCAGCCATCCCCAGGATCTTCTGAGGAGACTATGAATGGTGGCTCAGAACCATCAGGGGAAGAGACAGGAGCCTGTATACCTCAGCTGCTGGTTCCTTTGTCAAGGGTGCCCCACACAGATGTTTAACTCCCCTGCACTTCTGGGGCGCATATGTGTCAGAGAGGCTCTGGAGCAAGCAGCAAGAGGTAAGATCTGAGGTGAGACTGGGCCAGGTTGTCCCTGTGCAGAGCTGGTTGAGGCCCACGTAGAAGTGGTTGCTATGACAGTGGCTGGACTAAGAGGTGGGGCTGAGAGATGACACAAGGACCTTATATGAATATCTCCTGCACTGCTCTTTCCCAAGCATTTAGGTGAGTGGCCAGCATACAGTAAACACTCAATAAATATTTGAATGAATGAATGAATGGTGCTGCAGTCTAGTGGGGAAAAGGCAAGTAGTGATGAGTTAAGAGTATTAAGTGGGCTGTGATAGGGTTAAGTACAAGTTGTCAGGGGGCCTATAGTGGGAGCCTAACCCATCTATTGGAGGAGAGAGGACTTTCTGGAAGAGATAGCCTTTAAACTGCGATCTGGAAGATGAGGAGGAGTTAACTGCACAGCTGGCTTACAAAGCACTTGCACATCTAAGTAAAAATACCAGTGATAGAAATCATGGGCAACATTTACCAAGCTCTTTCCTTGAGTCAATTTGCTGAATGCTTAATGGGTCTTGTTATTTAATCTTTGTTTTTAACCCCATAAAAAACGCTGACTGATCTGCTTAGAGAAGTGACTTCCAATGACTGGCAGAGATAACCATTTCCCCCCACTTTATAGGGGTGACCGAGACCCAGAGCAGAGCAGTGACTCGCCCACAGTTACAGGAAGTTAATAGTTGAGCCAGGACTAAAACCCAGATCTCTTGTGGCCCTGCTCCTGAGCTGGCCAGACAGAACAGGGGCTCAGAAAGAGTGAGGGAGGAGGAGGGTGAATTAAACACGGCTGGGCTGAGCTGGGTGGCACTGCCTCCCCAGCTATTACCAGAAGAAGCTGAAGGAAGGCACCTGTAAGGCCCGAGAGATGGAACCGGCCATTGGCCGGCTGCAGTCCCAGAAGAAGCTTCCCTACAACCCGCAGCAGGCAGACTCCTTGGAAGTCCCAGAACGAAGAGCCCTCAGGATCCTGAGCCAGCTGAAGCAGCAGAACTATGGTGAGGGCCCTGGGTGCCACACAGCCAGGCCCAGGAGCTGAGACATGGTTTCCCACTTCGGGCTTAACTGTGTGCCATCAGCCAGCTGGCTGATAATCACCACCCATCTCCAGCCTTCCGCACACCCTTTCCCCTGAGCCTTAGCCCTGAGCACAGGTTGGTCCCAAGAGCCTGGACTGAGGAGGAAGAGTGCTTAGCAATCCCACCTCATCATTTATTGAGCACCCTCTGGGGTCACTCACTATGCTAAGCCCTTTGCAGACATGCTAGAATTTAATCCTCATAATCACATACTTACCCCACGTATTCACGATGAGAAAACTGAAGTTTAAGCAACTTGCCCAAGGTCCCACAGCTAGCATGTGTCAGAAAGGGGAGATTATACCCAGGTCTGACTCTAAAACCTGTGCTCTTTCCTCTGGGCAAGGTTACCTTCCCATAATAGTAGACTTCTACTGTGTGCCAAGTGATGGGCTAGAAGCTTTCTAGAGTCTGTAGAGTGTGCCTATCAGACTCTGCCAGGACTCATCCCAAAGACATGTGCTCCTTTTTAAGCAGGTATTAGCCCTTACACTGTTCTCAGCATTTAGCTGAGTGCTTTGCATATATTATCCCTTTAATCCTCATCATCAACTCTGAGGCGGATACCACCATCAGCTCCAGCTTATGCAGAAGCTCAGAGAGGTTAAGTTACTTGCCCAAACCCACCCCGGTCGTTATGTGGCAAAGCTGGGATTTCACATGGGTCTGCCTGCCTCCCAGCACTGGACGTGCTCTGAAACATTCCCCTCTCCTGCCTCTTCCACCTTTGCCAGTTGCCAACCTGCAAAGCCCCTATGCCCAGGTGCCTTGCATCCCACTCTGCCCGAGGCTGGACAATACGGTCCGCCGGAAGCAGGGCAGCCACTACATGCTGGAGCTGTGTACCCCCCCAAGCCTGGGCCCTGACACCCGTAGCCTCTTCTTCCAGACTAGATCTCAAGGAAGCAGGTGGGTACCCAGAGGGCAGGGACTGCAGCCCAGGCCCATCCACCTCCTTCCTTATGAAGTCCCTGGCCTAACCCAAGGGAAATCCATCCTTCCAAGAGATGCCTCAGAGACTGTTGTTCCAGGGAGGAAAAAGGGGAAAGGATGGAAGGGGGAAGAAACTAACCTTTGAGTGTCTGTGTCCCAGGTAGATTGTTCCTAAGTCATGGTACTTACGCCTTTCTGTGCCCGGGACTCGGTAGCACTACCTGCCTTTCTCATGCAGGGGGTTTAAGTCCTTTGCCTGAGTCTGATTCCATGTTAGGAGTAGTAGGAAACAGGCTTAGCAGCTGGGTGGAGGGAAGCTTCCCCTGCAGCAGTCCTCTTCCAGGCATCCTGGGATAAAAGAACACTGGACTTGGAATCAGGCCTCTAAGCCCGACTGCTGGCCCCATCACCTCCCTGGGAAGGACTCCTCTCCCCTTGGGTACATGGGGTGGTTCACTTCCTCCCACCCTTCTCTTCCACCTCTCTCCCTAGGGAACCCAGCTCTGACAGCCGAAAAGTGGCTCAGTTCTGTGCCAGCTCGAACCCACTGACCCTGCGGAGTCCTGACTCTGGGCAGCTTAGCAATCAGGGCCTGCAGACGGACGGGTCATCAGGCAGGGACTGCTGCTGGATTTTGCTTTTGTGGCCTGGTAAGCCAATAAACAACAAGAACCTCAGCCTCTGTGCCTGGTGCCAGGGAAGGCCCCAGGTTTTCACCCTTCCACTCGGCTCTCAGAGCGGAGGGCCTCAGTCTCCCTCAGGCTTCGGAGCCCCTGAAGCAAGACTCGCCTCAAAACACCGCCGAGGGTCAGGAGTCCTGCTAGAGGTGGCCCTGGGTTCAAAGTCTTGACCTCCTGTGCACTCTCAAAGCACAGAGCTGGGACTATTCTCAGATGGGTGCCTCCACGCCTTGGACTAGGAGTCCCATAAGGGCAGGAATTCTCTTTCCCACTTGCTTGAAGGGAATGGTGAACATAATGGAAGTACCTGGGAAAGACACTGGCCCCTAAAACGGACAGACCCTGTGGAAGGGCAGGAGGGGCCTCAGCCATGCTCTCACCAACAGAGGGCCAGGACCCAGGGGTGCCCTTCCCTTGGAGCCTAAGCATGTGGGTCCGTGGCCCCAATCCATACACCACCCCAGGCCTATTACTCAAAGCGAGAGCCCCTCCCTAGGACTGAGCAGAGATAGCTTCCCAGTGGTTAAACAAGCAGCCACAGCAAGAGGTTAGGAGGCCAGAAACTGAAATGAGGACAAGGTTCTGACAAGTTTAAAACATGTATTTAAAATACAATTTATAAAATGCTTAATCTGCCAACTCAGGAGCCCGCGGTGCGGGGTGGGGTAGGGTGGGCAGCTACCCGCTAGACCAGCAGAGCAGGACTGCAGGGGTGCGGCCCTCCCTCCCATGCCCTTCTGTTCAGATACCCAAGGGGCCCATATGCACCCCTGGGATCACATGGCCGAAAACAGGACCCCAGAGGTTTCCAGAGTCTCTGCCTACCAGGGAGGCTGGGGCAGCCCTGCCGGCCCATCCCTGAGCAGAGCATCCCCAGATGGGGCAGAGCAGGGTACGGCTGGGCTAGACAGGGTGGGGTGAGGCAGTGGGCTCTGGAAGGGGCTGATGGTAGCAGATAGGGTGTTGCCTCCTGCCTGCAGGTGGGGAGCACCCTGACTGAGTGGGCGGAGAAGGGTTGGTCACCAGGCCCAGACCCCCAGCTCCTTTGGTTATAGGCTGACATCAGAGTAGTGGCTCATGGGAAGCAGTTAGCTGGAAGGTCTGAGGCCTGGCTCACGGAGTCAGGGAGGAGCTGGGGGAAGGGGACAGTACCATGAAGGCAGATAAAGGGGCAGCAGCCTCAGGTTTCTGCCCCCAACTCCCCTGGGGTTTTCCAAGCCAAAGCCTGCAGCTTACTTTTAAAAAATTAAAAAAAAAAAAAAAAAAAAAAAAGCACTTAAGGAAAGTTACAGACAACTACCCCCCCAAAAAAAACCCCAAAACAACCACAAACACACACACAAAATCCAAACCGTTCTCTCATCTCCCCTCCCACCTCCCCCCAACACAATAGTTTCCTGTTTTCATTTCTTTCTCTTTAAAATGTTGCCTGTCACCTCTCCATCTGGGAAGCCAGGACATGACCGCTGGTGGGTGGTGATAGGCACACAGCGGGCAGAGCCCCATCTTTGGCCGCAGGGAGGTGGGAGCATCAGTCCCTACTACATCCTTGATCCACAGACACCCATCAGCCAGCCTCCCCTTGGCTCCCACTAGAGGAGGGCAGCAAGGACAGGTGGTCCCGACAGCTGAGCAATCAGCACTTCTGGCCTTCCCACCTGGCCTACCTCTGTACCTTCTCCAACTGAAAAGGACAGTCTCTTGGGCCAGAAACCACTATTACATGAGGGATGGACACTATCCGTTTAGAATGCAGAAACTTGGTCAGGGCAGTGGAACTGTAAAGACAGCAGCAACCTTCTCCCTTGCCCACTCCTGGAGGTCACTTCCCCTCAGAACAGCAATGTGGGCACCATTCAATGTTCTGTGGGTTCTTACTGACTGAAGCTTTGTTCCAGCTCTGCTCACGGACAATATCCTGGCTTCACGCAGTTATAAGCCTGTGCTATGGACTAGTTACTGACTTAACCGACAGCTGACCTTTCCTCCTAATGGGAAGATGTAGTGGGCCAAGGCTTGCTGGGCCCGGCTGACATCCCCACAGGGCAAGGCTGAGAGCCAGCAAACCAAAGGTGGAGTGAGCCTGCAAGACCTAGCTTGCCACCTTGGCCACCGCGAGCTGCCCTAATCACAAATGTCACACCAACCACTCCAAAACTCATCTGCTGAGCAAGGAGGCCGTCTGGCTGGCTGAGGGATATAAGGCGAAGTGGAACGGAAGAGATCGGACAGCCTGAGAGGGACCAGATTGTACACACACAGCTGCTCTGGGCTGGGCCCCCTAAGCCTCTTCCACCTCAAAGAGCCAAAGCAAATCTCCAGGCTCCAAAGACCGAGGGGAAACTGCCTTCATTCCAGGCCCTTGCTCTGGAAAAAGGGGTCGAGGGTAACCTAGGCCTATGGGGAACCCGTCTGTCATTACCAGTCTTTGCAATGCACAGCTTGTCTTTCCCCAAATGTTATTCAGAATGGTCTGCTCCCAAGGTAGTGATTTCACAAGGGAAATGTACCGGGTAGAGTTACTGAGCTGATGCCATCAACAGAGATGGTGCTCCACAGACCCCTGAGAGTTCTAAGCCTTGCTGGAGTGGGAAGACCCACCTACCTTCTGACCACACTAGGCAGGAGGCTCAGAGTCCTGGAGTCAGACTCTCTCCTGGCTTTCCTTGTGCTGACAGCAAAATACTGAGCAAGGCTTGCAGCCTCACTCCTAAAGCCCGGGAGTGCAGCCTCACTCCCTGCCCTCTTCTAGAAGTAGTAAGCCCAGCTGGTAGGGAACCACCCTGAGGGGTTTTGGAAGGGAAAGTCTGTTCACTTTCCCTATCTCCCAAAATACTAAAGGTGAGGGGTTGGCACCCTCCCCAGGCTCTCTGAGCCTACAGAGCTGGCCCAGTCTCCAGGTAGGGCCCAGATGCTCTGGTACTTAGTTGGGGGGAGGGAGGTATAGGCATGGGGTGCTCATCTGTCCTGGGCTGCAGAGCCCTGCCCCTTTTCTCGGCGGCAGTAGGAATACAGAAGCTAAGCTCACCAAAATCCTATTGGTTAATGTTTCTAGTGGATTGACCAGAAACATTTTTAAGTAGACTACCAAACTACCCTTTCTCAATTAAAAATTCATTAAACTGCTAAAACCCCTCCCATGTACTTTTTTTTGCAAATCAAATATTTGTATAAACAAACAAAAATAGGAAGGAAAGAAAAAAAAAAGAAAGGATATCTTCAAATGGAACTTGCTTTTAAGTGATGAAGACATGCACTTGAGGGTGGGTGGACGGGAGTTCTCATTTGTGTTTTGAAATCCCAAATTAATGAGCATGATAAACTGTTATTGCTGGCACTGGCTTCACCCCAAGTGGCCAAGTGGCACTGTCTGACTCTACTCTGAGTCCTTGGTGGGTCCCCCCAACCCTCCTCTAACCCCCACCCTTTCCCTTTCCATGGACTTGGGACAGCCCTTGTAGAAGTGCCAATCACAGTGGGAAGGGGGGGAAAGGGAGGTCACAGTGCATGGGGTTCAAGGTCACAGTGGGCGGAGCAAAGGGGATCACAGTGCAAGTAAGTCAGGTCGTTCCCTCTGCTCAAGTCCAGCTGTCTGCCACGGCAATGCGACCCGCAGCGGACGACCCAGGAGGTGGTGACGGCGGTGGCGGCGGCATCCTTCCCTGCCCGCGTTTATCTGCGCTGTTTGAAGCCTTGTGATCCATCAGGACCCAAAGGCTGTCTGATCACATTGTTAGGCTGCCTGCTGTCTTCAGGTTGGGAGATCCTGGTTGGCCTGAAGGGAAGAAGATCAGAGTGAGGCCTGAAAAAGGGTATAAAAGAGGCCCCTAAATCTTAAAATCAACCAATTCTGCAGCTGGGGCAGAAGTCACAGTGGCTATTAGCCAGCTCTGGCTCTCTGAGCCTGCTTCTTTGGCAAGCGGACTCAGTGCAGCTCCAAGCTGGGAAGCCCCTGGGAGCAGGTGGGGTGGACGGTCCATGTTCACCTCTAGCGCCTGCAGCACTCTTCCCCACAGGCTGGTTTGCCATCATTCACCGGAGGCAGAGGAAGTGCTCAAGGGCCCATCCTGTACAGAGGCAGTGACCATGGATAGCATCTCTTCCACAGAACTTCATGGCACAGACTCTCCAGAGGTCGGGCCAAGGTAAAGACCTCTAACCAAGAGCTCATCAGAGTGACCTGGCTCCCGCCACTGCTGCTCTCCTGCTTCTCTCCAAATCATGGGATTAATGGTTGACTCATATTACTGTGGAAAACTACAAGAAAATGGACTTTTTCTACTTTGCCAAATGAAGGCTTACAGGAGAGATAACAGAAGTCCATCAAAATAATGAAGGCGTAGAAATAAGGTACAGATTAGCACTTCAAGTCCCAGAATACACCATCCAAGGAGGAGTCTCAAAGTTAGAAAGAGGCTGTTTCAACAAATACTGCTTTACCAGGAGGTGACAAACTTACATAATACAACCTCTAGGACTGCAAAGAAAAAAATGCCAGGAATAAAAAAGAATTTAGAAAATTCACAGAAACATCACAGTGGGCCATTATAAGGCCCAAAAGATAACATCCAAAACCCACTTATTTAATTGCACAACAAATGGACGAGGCAGGTACGATCATTATCCCATTTTTCAGACTAGGCACAGAGGGGTTAAGTAGGTCTAAGTTAAGCAGAAGTTAAGTGGCAAAGGGGGACTTTTCCTCTGTGGCGCAGTGGTTAAGAATCCACCTGTCAATGCAGGGGACACAGGTTCGAGCCCTGGTCCGGGAAGATCCCACGTGCCGCGGAGCAACTAAGCCCGTGCGCCACAACTACTGAGCCTGCGCTGTAGAGCCTCAAGCCACAACTACTGAAGCCCACATGCCTAGAGTCCGTGCTCTGCAACAAAGAGAAGCTGCTGCGATGAGAAGCCTGCGCACCGCAATTAAGAGTGGCCCCCACTCACCACAACTAGAGAAAGCCCGCGGGCGGCAATGAAGACCCAACGCAGCCAATAAATGAATAAATAAATAAATAAATTTATATTAAAAAAAAAAGAAGTTAAGTGGCAGAGATGGGCTCAGACTGGCTGATTTTGACTCAAAGTCCATGCCTTTACCCTGTATGCCACACTGGCCCCTGGCGCCTGCAGAGGCAGCATGCCAGCAAAGCTTTCAGAGCAGTCCCGGAGCCAGTGCAGACAACAAACCAGCCCTACCAGCCGGGGTGGGCGGCTGCAGCCACGATGGTTCCGGCCATGATTCTGCCTGCTTTTCACTACTCTGCAGGCAGCCAGCCCACTCTCCTCCTCCTCCTCAAGGTGCCCTGGTGGAGTGGTCAAGTCTGGCTGGCAGGTCACCCCTGCCAGCTACACTCACCGGTCGAGGATGGGTTTCTCTTGCTCCTCCTCGGGGCTGGCACTGCCCAGGATCCGCTTCCGGGCCTCCGCGTACTCTGCCTCCCGCTGTGCTAGGGACTTGACGGGAAGGGCTGGCCTGCTGGTGGAGCTGGGGCTGCTGACCACACCGTTGCTGGTGGGCCTCTTGAGGATGCGAATCTGTGGAGGGGGCCCCGTGGGAAGGCTACCGTCCTGAATCACAATGGGCACTTTGGGAGGAGATTTGCATTTCCTGCTGGCAAAGAGCAAACACAGCTTCACAAGTCCTACCCTTGACTACAGAGGCCCCAGCCGTGTCCCACACCCGCCCCTCACCACTGTTCTCTCCCTCCCCCTCCTAATTCTATTCGTTATTCTCTGGCCTCTGACCAGACATCAAAATTCTCACTCTTCAAGAAGGGTTTCTCGAAAGAGCAACCTTGCCTATTAAGCTCACGCAGCCCACAGGTCTGCTCCTCAGACCGAACCCCAGGCAAGGGGGGCAGGAACGTCAGCTCATTCTGGAACTTCTATCCCCGTGTTCGTCAAAGTCACATCAACCACTGTCGGGCCCCTGCGGCAAAACACCTCTTGTCCAGAATCCAATGGCCTCAGTTAAAACCCCAGCTTCCCTACACAGACCAGCGTGTAACAGGCCAGTGCGGTGGGAGCCCCTTAGCTTGGGGATCAGCAAAGTGTTCACTCCCAGTCAAGGTCCCACAACATGCGCTCAGACCAAACACTCCAGCTCCGCCGTCCCTGCCTGGCATCAAGACAGGATTTACCAAACTGCCTCAGCCTCTGGTGAGTGTCCTGTGCCTCCCAGAGACAAGCTACTCCAGACACTGGATGGCCTCTTCAGAAGAGCTTCTGAGCAGAGACCCCTCCCTCACCAGGGCTCTCTGGTCTGCTGGACGCGGCGGGGCTGGGGTCAAGGATGACCCTGGAAACAGTGCTTGGCAGTGCTCAAAGGAAAAGCACTGTCCAAGGCTGGTAGATGTGCACATCGGGCAATGTGTCCACAAGAGGAGGAGGAAAACGACACAGGAAGGGAAAGAAACAAAAGCCACAGGAGAACAAGGGATCCAGGCAGGAACAGCCACCCCTCAACAGCCACAGAGACCCTCCCCAGAGCAGTCAACTAGCTTCTCTTCAGAACCAAATAGCGCTCAGGGGCCTGTTTTCAGAGCCTTGGTTGTCAGGAGGAGTAGGTACTGGAGGGCTGCTGCCAGGGGGGCTGGAACAAGTCTTGGGTGGGACAGGACAGCATGGCCAGGGGACTGTAACCAGGCGCTAGTGTCGTTGCTGAGATGAGCAGACAGACAAGGAGCCAGCACTCGGATCACAGAGGCAGGGAGCCAGGAAAGTCAGCAGACGGGCAGGGCACCCCCCAGTTCCCTGGGGATGACTGTGCAGCCCATCAAGCAAGTCCAGAGAGGCCCCCCCTCCTCCCTGCCGCCTGTCCCTGGGGGAAGCTGACAGGTTACCAGGGCAAAGACAGACTGCTGAAGTCAACTTTCACCTGCTTCGGAAACCCACTTCCTCTGCTGCCTGGGTGGGGGAAAAAAGCTATCCTTAAAGGTCTTGAAGGATTCCCAAGAATCTTTTCTTCTAGGATACCCTCGTAATGCCCCAAGCCACCAAGTCACGGAGGGCCCAGGGAAATCATCTGTCCAACCTCCTCGTGTCACAGAGAGAGAAAGTGATGTCCAGAAAGGGACACAACTTGCTCCAAACCTCAGAGTCAGGCCTCAAGCCGAAGCCTTCTGACTTGTCACCCCCCACCTCACACAGGGTGCCCACTAAGGCAGGAGGCAGGTGCAACACTCCAGCCTCACTGCCAAAGCCGCAAGCCACCGTGTCCCTAAGGGAAGGGTTCGCTGCCCAGGAGCCTGACCTGCCTGTATCTAACGGCCAGCTGGAGAACACCACTGACTGCCCAGCTCTCACGGCAGAGAGCATGAGCCCTCAGACCAGACAGCAGCCTTACCTCTCCTTTTGTGTGATCTTCAGTTTTTTTTCCAACCGTCTGTCTATTTCCTAGAGGAAAAAAATGTATATAAAAAGTGGAAAAAAATCTCTCTCAAATAAAAACTTACGTCTTTATTTTCAGAGCTAAGGGCACTGTCCTTTCTGACCAGGGACATTACTGTGTCCTTTGAAGTAACGGATGCAGCCCTCCCTTTATGAGACTCCGGGATTTGGGGCTCTGACTCCCTGCAGGCTCATCTCCATCCAGCCCCGTGGCTGCGGTGAGAGTTCTAGACCTCATCATTCAGCTGGGTTCTTTGCATGGCCTCCAACTAGTCTCCTGGTCACCAATCAGTCCTTCACAGAGCCAGTCGTATCAACTTTCCAAACGTAAGTCTGACTGTGTCACTTCCCCACTTAAAACACTTCAACTGCTGGCCGGATCCAGTCCAAGCTCCTAAGCGTGCCTCGCCCACACATCCCGTTAGCTTCTGTCCCTGTGCTACACCACAGCAAAACCGAACTGTGGCAACCCGCAGAACCCAGCGTGCTGATCCGCCTGCCTGCAATCTCCGCCTCCTTGCAAACTCTCATTTATCCTGCAACACCCAGCTTGAATGTCCACCTCTTCTTTCTGAAGTCTTCTTTGATCCCATACAGTTAATCACCTGCTCCTCAGACATAAGCTCTCCCTTTTACATTCCTTCATGATCATGTGTGTCACATATTTTATGATCTATTTTTCTTACTCGTATGGACTTGAACTGTGAGTAGCACCTAGCAAAAGGCCTAGAACAAAACAGAAGCCTAACACCTGTGGAACTGGATGGAAGTCAGAGTCCTCAGGCACTCAGCACCAGGAACTCCTCCACAGCCTCGTGTACGAGCCTCCATGCACGGGACAGGGAAGCTGTGCACAGAGCACAGCCCAAACCTCCAGGCTCCTTGGCTGTCCCACTGCTTTTTCTTAAAAAACGTTCCACCAACCTGCAACGGCAAGACCATCCAGCTACTGGATTATGCAAAATTATGTATTTCTCTGGAGAGTAGATCTACAACAGTGGTTCTCAACCAGGGGTAACTTTGTCCACCAGTACGTGTGGCAACGTCTGGAGACATTTTTAGTTGTCATTACTGGAAGGGAGCTGCTACTGCCATCTAGTGGGTTGAGTCCACAGATGCCACTAAAATCCTACAATGCACAGAATAGCCCCACAGCAAAGAATTATCTAGCCCCAAATGTCAACAGTGACAAGGCTGAGAAACCCTGACTTATAAGATGGATGGGATTTTCAAAGGAGTCTGTTACTTGCAAAATGTTAAGAATGACTACCTTAGTAAAACGTTTTTGAAATTTGCTGAGTTCCATCTCAGAGCTCAGCGTGTAGCTAGTTTTCACAAATGCTCTGTATTTCTTCTGCAGTTCAAGCTGGTTAACCATATTATTCAAATCTTCTACATTCTTACTGATTTGTTTGATCTATGGACTACAGAAAGAATCAAGAATTATTCCTTCTAGTACATTAAAGTTTATCATTGTGAAGTAATCTTCTTTACCTTAAAATCTATTATTTCACATTAATAAAGCTATGCCAGTTTTTTTTTTTTGGTTAGTATCCCCTGAAATGTTTTTCTCTCTTACTTCTTGTCTCTCCATGTCCTTATTTTTGTTTCCTGTGAGCAAGATGAAGCTAGCCTAACCATATGAAGCTGAATTTAAATCGAGTCTGACACTGACACTCATTATGACTGATGCTGAGTTGTGTTTAAAATTTTTTGTTTTTATGAAAAACCCAAAGTATATTTAGGCAAGCACAACAAACTGTATTCTGAGGGCACCATCAACTCTCTGGAGGGGGTAGGAAGCCACAGAACAAAAACCTCTCACTCAAGCATGGAACACAAGTTGGCACCCGATGGCTGTTAAATGACTGAATAGAAATGGTGCACGGAGGGTAAGAGAATGGCCTAGATGTTTTCTGTGAACAGACAGACACGCACTCTAAGGGAATCTATGCCACAGCACAGTCACTAATGTAATTCTTCTAAATTTTTGGATTAATAACAGTGTTACTGCCTGAGTAAATACTATGTTTCACATTAGTCTAATGCCCACTACCTTTTATGGGCTTTTCACAAATAACGTGCAGTTTTAAAATTCCACACTATCATTCTGCTCCAATCTGAAGATGAGACTTCCTATTCAAGTTTCTCCATCATAAATGCAAGGTTTCACATCTGTGGGATTCAGGTGTCTTCAAACAGTCAAAATCAAATGCCTCCACAGGCGGGCAAGTAACCAAACTCCGTAAGCAGGCAGCACAGTGAGGGGGTGCGGGGCTGTGAGGCACCAAAGAACACTCATTCCTCCTACAGACAGGCAGCCAAGCCCTGGAGGACACGGCCAGGGCTGCTATTTTAGGAGATTTTTATGGGAAAGCTCTAAATGTTTAAACGTCATTATGTGAACTCTGGCTTTCATATCTCCTTAAGGGCCAAATAAGACAAGAGGCAAATGGGCCTAACACGGTAGCTGATTTTTTAAAACACTGTGGAAAAATACACATTACAGTGGCTGAATTTGAGAGGTCGCATCCGGGTTTCCTCTCAGGAAGGCAAACTGCTTCCTTCTTTCTCTAGGGCCTTAGGGAAGACGAGGAATCTGCCCAAGCCCAGCAAATACAGCTCGGGTGGAAAGAAGCCTTTCAAGAGGGCATACGGACTATAATGCTTAATGGCTGTCAATACACTCCCAAACACTCATTTCTGGCACACCAACTCTGTTTGATAAACAAAGTAGCTTGTATCCGTCTCTGTCAGATGAAGGCAAGTTGCTCAGGGAGATTAAGGAACTTAGCCAAGGTCACAAGGTGTACATCATGGAGGCAGCCCTAGAACCACGGCCTCTGGAGGCCCTGTCCCGTGCTGCCACACCCCCAGGAGTGCTCAAACCCTTGGAAATGCTGCTAGAGTCATTAGATATTGATCCCCTCTTCCATATAGCCCCTGAATCCTACACTGCTCCCTGGCACTCCAATAACTAATACTCCCATCAATTTCCATCGCGTCAGACAGGATGGTTTATCGGAGTTGAAGAATTCTTCCATCAGATGAGAGGACAAGATATGAACCCAACAGCTCTGGTGGAAAGCGGATCCTGGCCATCTCCAGATGGCCAGCTGTACACCAGCATGCTCAGCGCCGTCCAAGCAGGAGAGGGGTGCTCTGCCAGCAGCTAGAGAGGGCACTGCACCTCACTCTGGAGTCTGTCCAGGTACCATGAGTCAGTCCATTCTCTCCTTGGACAAGGCTTTGCAATCAATCTGCTCTCAGACTCATGCTCTGAAGAGCTGGACCAAGTGGAAACTTTCCTACAGGGTGCACTACAAGGAGAATGCTTGTCTCCTCCAGAGATGCAATAGCCCAAAGGAATTAAACAGGCCTCAGAATGTGTGAGGAAGCATCTAGATGTGGGCCCCAACAAAGAATCTAGTTATCTAAGGGCACCTTCTCTTTTTAAAAAGATGCACAGAGGCCCGGCCCAAGGTCAAGGCTCCTGTGTTAGAGGACCAAGGACTTCTGTGTTAGTGAAAGAAACCCATAAGCTCATCACTTTATAACTCAGCTCTGAGTGAGGAAGCGTCACCAGGACACAAGGCAAGTTTTAGGGGATAAGCAATCAGAGGGGAGGTGTTAAGAAAGTTTGATTTCCTACGGCTTCTCCTTCCAGAAAAGCTCTTTGTTTGTCAAGTAGCATTGAAGAGACTCCAGAAGATGATGCTCTCTGCTAAGTGGGGTGGCCACCGCTCTTTGGGTCAAAATTCTAAACAAAAGATCTCTTGTTACCAAGCACAGGTATCACTTCTCCTGTGGAGCTACCCCTCTACAAAAATGAGGTACATGCTTCTTGGTCTGAGAGAACAAGCGAAACCATAAAGAAAGCAAGCATGGGGGCAGGAGGTCATGAAGAGCCACAGTGGGGAGCAAGGTGGTTCTGGATGGGCTCGTCCTCATGGGAGGCAGAGGGGAGGCCACAGCCACCGGGTGAGCGACACAAGACATCAACATCTGCAAATTCAGCTCACCCAGGGAAGCAGCACAGCTTCACCGGCTGCCGAGGACCTTAGTCTTGCAATGATTATGCTCACGTGAACCTCCAGCAGAGAGCTGGGAATGGAAGCATGGGAGGGGAGGAGACGCCTCAAACAGCCTAAGCCGTGACCCAGCCACAACCTTCAAAAGGAGCAGAGGCAACAAAGAGGACCAGGATGTATGTGCAAGGGCAGGCAGACTACAGTGAGAGCCTCACTCCTGTAACACTAAGAGGCGCATGAGAAAGGAAGAAAGAAAAGTGAGGTTAGGAGGTGAGGAAAAAAAGGCAGAAGAGAGAAACAGATAGGTTATTCTGGGCCTTGGTGCAAAGTACAGCAAGTACAGCACCATTACAGCTTACTGTCCCCAAAACCAGACTTTATCAGCTCACCTAGGGACGGTGAAGCTGACCCACACTAGCCACACTCGCAGGAGACAGAGTGAACAAACCCCAGTCCTGATCTGTTACGCTAGGAGGGGTGGGAGGAGGTGTCCTGTCCTTTCCGGAGCCTGACCTCCGGCTACCAGCTCCCCAGGGCCCCCACCGCACGGTGTCCTGCTCCACCACAGCACCCCTCTCGCTGATAACCCAAATCCTCTGGTCACCAATGCAGCCAGCACAACTCCAAAGAATCCAAGTAATCTTGTATTGAATGGAGGTCTAAGAGGTCTTGGCTCTGAGTCAGGAAATAACATCTTTTTATCAGCAACAGTTACTATTTAAGTGACTTTTCCGGGGCAATTTGCCTCTCTTTGTCAGTTTCCATTTCAGAAGAGGATCTTTTCTGATTTTCCTCTCAGATTCAAGGAATTAATAACTGGTCTTGGGCTCCCTGTGAACCACTATGCCCCACAGGCTCATCTGGTCTCGTCCAGCTATCCCAAATTGGGGAGCACATATCTACAAGCAGACCACTGGGGGGATCTGAAGAGATAGGAGTCCTGAAAGTACAAGTGTTTCTCTCAGAACCAGAGCCTGACCGGTCCTGATGAAAAGCAAAGAGAAGACGCTGTCAAGGAGTTGATGGTGAGACCACCTTCCAAGTACGTTCCGGCTCCCGAACTCCCACCACAGCAGGAAGTGCCCAAGCAGGGCCTAATGTCTTTAAGTTTTGGGCAGGACATCAGCGCCCATTCCCCTGGCTAAAAGACTGCCTGTGTCAGGGTCTCCTGGAGAGCAGTCTCCCCAGAAAGGTGCCTGTGTCTCCATACCACACACAAGGATGGAATTCTGGCTCCTTCCACGAGGGCCTCAATTTCATTCAGGAATAAAGCAAAAAGAATTCATGGGGAGAACCAGCAAAATCTGGTCTAAAACCAGATAAGAAGGTCCCTGTAACTTTTAAAGTGCACCACTGGTCATTTCAAGTCCAGATGTGCAATCCATAGAGACGTTTCCAAACAACCTTCATATCGACGTGTGTAACTCCGTGCTTCATCCCTGCCTTGCTTCTCTACATCAGTGGCATGGCAGTGACACTGTCCTGCCCCAGTGGGGCTGGCCGTCTCCAATGCTTCTGCTTATTCTACCTCCCCCGACTAACTCCAGGGAGGGAAGCACCCAAAGTCGTACCACCCCAGGTTTGATTTTACAGTGATGCTTCAGGATTACTGTCAAGTTCAGAAAATCAACTCAACTCCTGGGCACACATGATTGGGTAATTCAGAAAAAGCAAAAGGCAGAAATCAGAAGTTGAGACACAAAGAAGACCTGTGGGGGCACAGCTAGGCCATCAGCTGCCTTTTTAATACAGACGCAGGTTAGTCTGTTTGAAGGTTCCATTTCCCGCAAAACATTCCTCCTTCCTCTGTTACTCCCACAGCAAGGAAAACATTCCACTTTAATTACGTGGGCCACTGTAGGGCACAGGATATAGTTCTAAAGCTCCCTCCCTAAGGAAGTCTACGCTTTGTTAATGTATCTCAAGGCCATTTTCCTTTTGCTTATACAGTGATAAAAAAAAAGCTGGAGACAAGCATTTATGGAAAACCTACTATAAAGTAGATGTGCTAGAAGCTGGAAACCCAGAGATGAGTAAGGCAATCCCCGCTGATGAGGAGAGCCTAGCCAGGTGGGAGAAGACAGATAAACCACAGTTGCCATGTTGGTTGTAACAACAGTGTTTTGGAAAGAGAAATGAAGGCGGGACGAGCCTGCCATGAGAAGTCAGGGAAGCTGCAGAAACTTAAAGGACTAGAGTTTCAAGGAGAAGAGAAGGGGCATAATAAAGTTGGGGAGAAAGAATGAAAACATGAATAGAGGGAAAGAAAAAAGGAACCCCAAATAAGATACTTCTTAAATGGAGATATTCAAATCTAGAAAGGTATTTGATAATGGACCCATCTCTCTTTTAAAAAATCTAGGTTTGGAAAACCATCTGAGATTACTTTAGCTGCAGTCAGCAATGGTTCTTATTATTTGGGGACTTCCCTGGTGGCACAGTGGTTAAGAACCCACCTGCCAATGTAGGGTACATGGGTTCAAGCCCTGGTCCAGGAAGATCCCACATGCCATGGAGCAACTAAGCCCATGAGCCACAACTACTGAGCCTGTCCTGTAGAGCCTTCAAGCCACAACTACTGAGCCCACGTGCCACAACTACTGAAGCCCGTGTGCCTAGAGCCTGTGCTCTGCAACAAGAGAAGCCCGTACACCGCAACAAAGAGTAGCCCCCGCTCGCCACAACTAGAGAAAGCCCGCGTGCAGCAACGAAGACCCAAAGCAGCCAAAAAAACCCCCCAGAAAAACAAAAAAACAAAACATATTTGGTGTCAACACTACTCAAAAAGCTACTGCATGGGCTTCCCTGGTGGCGCAGTGGTTGAGAGTCTGCCTGCCGATGCAGGGGACACAGGTTCATGCCCCGGTATGGGAAGATCCCACATGCCGCGGAGCAGCTGGGCCCGTGAGCCATGGCCGCTGAGCCTGCGCGTCCGGAGCCTGTGCTCCGCAACGGGAGAGGCCACAACAGTGAGAGGCCCGCGTACCACAAAAAAAAAAAAAACAAAAAAACAAACTACTGCATAAAATTAGTTGTAACTCATAGGGCCAGCATGATACGAACTGGAAGAACTTAGGCACACCAGAAAACCACAAAAGGCTTTGGGGTGGTACACTGTAAAGACCAAACAATTCGTACTTGCTCGTAAGGAACAACCACTTCCTGCTTTCTTTTCCAAGTTCGCTACAGCTTTCTGGACCTCTCTGCGCCTGCCCAGGAAGAGGGAATCCTTTGGGCACACTCTCTTCTGCACTAGATCCAGCTATACCACTCAGTGCAGTGGTGACTGCCACGTGTGGCTGGTAAGCACGTGACATGTGGCCAGTCCAAACTGAGACGTGCTTTAAGTTCCAAATACACAGCAGACTTCCCAGACTTAGTACAAAAAAAAAAGAGTGTAAAATAGCTCATTAATATATTTTCAATATTTATATGTTGACATGATACTACTTTGTATATACTGGATTAAATTAAAAATATTAAAATTAACCTCACTTGTTTCTTTATACTTTTCAAATGTGGCTTCTAGAAAAATTTTATATTACCTATGTGGCTTGCATGATACTTCTGTTGGACAACACTGCTTTAGATCTAACCCTAGAATAACATGTGCCTCTGTTGTACATTTCATCTGTCGGCAACTAGTGACTGAGTGTCTTAAGGACCCAAGAGGCATGGTGTGTATTGATGTGCAAGACCTGCTTTGGTGGGTCCTATCTGTCATGTCGGCATAACAGCAACTAGCACTCATCCAGCGCCCAATGTTTGGCTCAGGTCCTGCTCTGGGTAACATTCACCACCTCACTTCAATCCAGCTCTCTAAGTCCCACTGTCCCACTGAAACTGTTCTTGTCGAAGTTGCCAAAGACATGCAGTCATTGGCCAAAATCACTCGTAAACTCCAAATCTTCACTTAGCTCCGTTGGGTCTTCGTTGCTGCACACAGGTTTTCTCTGGTTGTGGCGAGTAGGGGCTACTCTTCGTTGCAGTGTGCGGGCTTCTCATTTCGGTGGCTTCTCTTGTTGCGGAGCACGGGCTCTAGGCACACAGGCTTCAGTAGTTGCAGCACACGGACTCACTAGTTGTGGCTCACGGGCTCTAGAGCACAGGCTCAGTCGTGGCACACGGGCTTAGTTGCTCCGCGGCATGTGGGATCTTCCCGGACCAGGGCTCGAACCCGTTTCCCCTGCATTGGCAGGAGGATTCTTAACCACTGTGCCACCAGGGAAGTCCGTTAATTAACTGAAGTAAGCTTTTATATACAGAATGCATAAAGCATTTTCTTTATTCAGTCTCCAGACACTACTCTCCTGGTAGTTCCCTCTCACATTCCATATTTGATTTCTCCTATAACAAGATAGGTTCCTTTTCCTCTCCTGATCCCTTGAGGTTGAAGAGTTTGCCCCTTCTGTATCCAAGCTGGCTTATTAAGTGATCTCATCTAGTTCCACAGCTTTAAAACCATTGATACACAACTGCCAACTTGACATTCCCACTTGCATTTCAAAAGGTATCTCAATCTTTTGTGTCCAAAACCCAACTCTTGATTTTACCCCATCACCCAAACCTGCTCCTCCCACATTCCCTTTACTCACCCCATTTCAGCAATTCCAGTCTTCTAGGGATCAGGCCAAAGACTCTGCACTCATCTCGATGTCTCCTACACACCCACATCAGCAAATCTTGTTGGTTCTATTTTCAAAACGTACCCTGAATTTTCTCAACACTTCTGCTTCTGTGACCACCCTGGTCCGAATTACCAACAGCCTCTGAATGGTCAGTTGTAACAGTATCCTAATTAGTCTCTGTGCTTCCATTCTTGCCCCTGAAGTTTATTTTACACACAGCAGCCAAAACTACCTTTTTAAAAACCAAGTTAACTTCTGTTTAACACCCTCACATGGCTTCCTATTTCAAGGTGATCTCCACCACGGCCTCCTATTCTCTACTGGATCTGGCTCCCTGCTACCTCTGACCTCATCTCTTGCCACTTTCTCTTTCATCCATTCCTACTACATAAAATAAGCACAATTCAGCCTTAGAGCCTTTGCACTTGCGTTCCCTCTGCCTGCAATGTACTTCTGCAGCTTCTACATGGCTTGCTCTCTCAGCCTATCTTTATTTGAGAGGCCTTCTCTGACTGTTTTTAAGAAAAGGTACTCCTGGGGAATTCCCTGGTGGTCCAGCGGTTAGGACTCCACGCTTTCACTGCCGAGGGTCCGGTTTCAATCCCTGGTTTGGGAACTAAGATCCCGCAAGCCACACAGCACAGCCAAATTTTAAAAAAATAAAAATAAATAATAAAAAACAAAAAAGGTACTCCTGCCAGTCACTTTCTATGCTCCTTTATTTGTTTTATTTTTCTTCATTGTGTGTGTACATAAAATATTATTTATTGTCCATCTTTCTGCACTAGAAAGTAAGCTTTATGAGAGTAGAAACTTCATTCACTACAGCTGTCCGGAGTGCCTAAAACAGTACCCAACACATAAATCAAGGAACAATCCTATGAAACAAGATTTTAGCGCTATATCCCCATTTTACAAATGATTTACAAACCAATTCAGAGGCGGTTATGTAACCTGACCATGGTTCCACAGCTACTATGGGGTGGAGCCAGAATATGAACTGGGTCTATCCGGATCCAAAGGCAGTGACACTCTCCATGTTCCAAATAAAATCTAAGGCTGCCTTAAGCACTTCACAGTAGTGGTGGTGGGAGCACACTCTCCTAACGCTTGCCACAGATATGTGTCAGGAAGGCACCAGGTCCTTCCTTCACCACCCTAATCCTCACCACAACTCAAGCGATGTACAGCACCCCTGCTGCACGCTCAGAGGTTAACTGACTTACCAAAGGCTACGCAACTAGTAAGTGAGAGAACTGAACCCTAAACCTCAAGAGGAGGAAGCAAAAAGGTTCAGGAGTGTGGCTGGTGTGTGGCCGCAGGAACTAAGAAGCAGAATAAAGACTGACAGGGAGGGCTCCCCCGGTGGCACAGTGGTTGAGAGCCCACCTACCCATGCAGGGGATGCGGGTTCGTGCCCCGGGCCGGGAGGATCCCACATGCCGCGGAGCGGCTGGGCCCGTGAGCCATGGCCGCTGAGCCTGCGCTCCGCAACGGGAGAGGCCACAACAGTGAGAGGCCCGCGTACAGAAGAAAAAAAAAAAAAAAAAGACTGACAGGGATCACCAACCTGCCTGCCTGCCTGTGCACCCCGAGCCAGGTGAGTGCAAGCCCACAGTTCCTGAGGAAGGACTACAGCAGAGCTCAATTCCAAAGTCCAGGTCTTAAATCTAAGAAGTGCCCCAAAGGAACAAATTTCCAGAACAGGCCTAGCAATTTAGATGTATCCCTCAGAAACTCTGTAACTTGCCATCTTGAGACGATGTATTATTCTGCTTCGAGTGCCTCTTCAGAGGGTCTCCATGGGGGAGGGAATCCACACAGTCCCTTACCTTAAAGGAGTGGAACAGGCAGGGGTGGGAGTAGCGGTGGTGAGCCCAACCCCTGGAATAAAACAGGAAGCAGAGTCTAATGGGGGTCCCCTTTCTCCATGTTTATTATTGCTTTCTCCTTTCCCTTTTCATACAACACTAAGCAATACAACTCTTAGAGTAAAACAACATACAAATTAGTCCTCTGGGGCGCCAAGAAAGAGACCCCTCAGCCAGTCCTGTTACACCCTAATGGGACAGAGGCCACACTGTCAATGGCTGGAGAGCAGCCCTCACACTCAGAGCAGCAGCACGCTCTGCTCCAGCACTGTCTTTGAATGATGCTTTATTTACCTCTCATCACCAGGCAAGGCAGATTTTATTAATCTAACTTTACAAATGAGGAAAACGAAGCTGAAAGGTAGTGATGAAATAAAAATTATTTTAAGACAAAACAGGAAAAATTTAAACACAAAAGATTCCTCTGCCCGTTTGGGCCCCCTCCCTCCCCCTCTAGTGTGCACTGTGCACCTGTATTATGCATTAACCACACCTTCCCAATGGCAGAAATACCTGCTCAACGGTAAAGATCCACTTTTCTTCTGGTGTCGGCTACGCACCTCCTTAGTAGATAACGTTCCTTTCTCAATCCTGTAAGGAGTCAGAATGACCTACCACTTGCCTTGTACATGCAGACATCTTTGGTGAACTTTATGTACAATGCCAATATATCAGTTTGCTTAAACACAGTGATTGGTGCAGAACAGACTGGTCAGACAACCTGGGGAGATACTGGGTTGCACCTAATGCAAGTTCTCAGCTTAAATACTTACTTATAACCTTATTAACGTTACTAGCTCTATTACTTGTATTCTACCTGTTTTACAAGATTATAATTTTTTGCACTGCCAAATGTATGACTGAGCCTCTAATAAAATTAATGATGACTAGGTCACTTGAAACAATTGACCAGATATACAGTTCTGTAAGATCAATGACTGTAATAGTCTAACCCTACATACAGGAAGAAGCAACAAGAGGGAACCACTTCCTGGACCATAACAGACTAGTAAGTCAGGTGGTCCAGAAGCTTTTGGCTACTGTTAACAGGGCCTAGTCGAGTAATAGCACATTAAGTGGCCTATCAACAAAATCCTCACCTGACCTGGGAATGAGCATTCCTAGTGCCATGGGGCAAATTGGTCAGGAAATGTCTCCCAAACCTTGGTTGAAATTAAGACCGAAAGGGAAGGGACTGTACAATAAAGAATGTTGCCCACCATCCAGTTCTACAAGAATCAGGCCATTAGCCACTGCAGTCACTGACCTAACAATACACCTAAAAAGAATTCAGGGTGATGATCAGGATGAGGCATTTTGTGCTCTGGGAAAACTGGCAGAAATGGCCCTCAGATATTTTCAGGAGAAGATTGTATGGACCCAGTTTCTCACATCTTCCCATACTTAGAAAGCACTAAAACCATTAACTGAGATTACCTGTTCCTCGTAAACAGCAGTAACCTTCTACCAAGATGTGTGCTTGAAGTACATGCACCCCTTCGCCAAAATCACACATCTACTGGCCTCTCCCTTTACCTCTTCGGAACCGTTCTCAGAGCTCTCTGAGAGACTGTCTCCAGGTTATAATCCTCAGGTTGGCTAGAATAAAATTTTCCATTTGTTACTTAGACTGACTGTTGATTAATTTTTTCATTGACAGTAGGTAGTGACTTGCCCCAAAATCAGACATGGCACTTGAACCCTTAGCCTAGACTTCTGACTTCTGCCACGGATGGTGGAAGTGCATCATTGACTGGCAGAGGCAACCTATTCTTTCTTGCTACCTTTTAGAATGAAGACAGCAAGTCTCCTCTCCCAAAGGAAACATTAGGCATACAGACTGGGAGACGGAGCAAAGTCACTATTACCACCCCCAACACCAGGTTTTATTCAAACACCCAAGGGCGCCTTCACCAAAGGCTAGTGAGAATCGCGCACTCAGGAGGGTCAGCAAACAATGCCTCCAGGGCCAAGTCAATCAATAAAGCAGGCAGGACAAAACACAACAGGTAACACAATACGTAGGTAGGTAACATGCGGTGGGGACTATGGAAGAGAGGAGACTGAGAGGAATCAAGACGTAGGTAAAGACATTCAGACTCAATATTTAAAAAACAACGTGCACCCCAAAAAAGTCTATAGGTCGAATACCTGAGGGCTGGCAGTGTGAAGTACAGATAAAGGGATCCTAAGATAGCAGAGATGTTCAATCTTCTCAGGAGATCTGAGCAAAAATTATTTACATTCTCTCTCTCTCTGCTTGGCTAGATGTTAAAAAGTTATTTCCCATTTATAATCAAGATTTCAGGGAATCCCCTGGCAGTCCACTGGTTAGGATACCACACTTTCGCTGCCAAGGGCCTGGGTTCAATACATGGTTCAGGAACTAAGATCCTGCAAGCTGCATAGTGCGGCCAGAAAAAAAAGATTGAAAGAAAGACTTCAATCACTTGCAGTCACTGTTCTTAGTATTAACAGCTAACAGAAGCATTGTCCTTCTGGCTCTTGAGCACCGAGTTCAAGTTTCTCAGATACACAAAATTTATTAGCTGGTCATCCAGAAGCAGGAGGTCAATCCCAGGCAAAACAAATACAATACTTCAAAGGAACTAGCAACTAAGCACCCTAAAGCACTTAACTAGTTAAATATCTGCCAAGAAGCAAAGGTAAACAAACTGTCCAATAAGATCCCTAAGTGTAGGCTCAGGATGCCAAAAGCCTCGGCTGAGACCGACCATGTGATTTCCTCTCCTGGACACTAGGAATAATAGTACCTACACTTCACTAGGTCACTGAAACAGAATGGGATAATGAACGTAAAAAGGCACTCCACCTGCCCAGTAACGAGCTCTCAAGATGCTGTCTAAGAAGCCCTTTCAGAAAGGCCAGTGGAATTTGGGAGTTCACAGGTTTATAGGCAGTGTTCATTCATTCACCACCGCGATGTGCAACTAGGTAGCAGAAACACAACTGACAGCTGAAGGGTCGCAAATGCTTTTATAAGCCAAGAAGGCAAGAGCATGAGGGCTGGTAATTTGGCTCCCAATGTCTATAAAGAGTAACGACAGTCCTGACCTTTCCAGACTCGAGTCATAACTGTCCTGTACAATCTCATCTAAGGATCACACCCCTGAAGAATGCAACTTTTTTTTTTAATCTTTTTTTGGCCACGCCACACGGCATGCAGGATAATAGTTCCTCAAACAGGGATCAAACCCACATCCTCTGTGTTGGAAGCATGGAGTCAACCACTGGACCTCCAGGGAAGTCCCAAAGAATGCAATTTTAACTGTACATATTTATTATTCCTTTTAGAAAGGAATGACTATTTCCTGTGTTCATTTTATAAGGAAAAGAGTTTTGGGTGTGGGGAGTGGATAACTTACTGTGAGGGACATTTTAAAATCTCTTACCCTCAGGGCTAAGACTCTTTTAAGTACACACAGATCACTGTTAGGATTTGTTGCTAATTTCTGTGGTGGCTGGTTTTAACCTTTATCTTGCATAGAGCTGAGCTGGATGTTAAGGAGAAGGATGCTTGGCGGAGTCTAGCATAGTTTAAAAAACCCTTGGGAAGAGAAATCTCTATAGCTACCACTTAAAAAAAAAACATTTCATTTTGTATTTTGGCCACAGATAAAAGTAGCTAAACTCAATCTTCTCCTAGGAAACCAACAAGTCAGTAGTTGTCATGACAGGAAAAAATTTCCATTTCCATGGAAAGTGTGCAGGAAAGAACCGACTCCACCTTGTGAAGGCTAGCTAACTGATACAGCCAGAAACTGACATTAACTGTGGGAGGCCCACAGCAGTGTAAAGGGAGAAACTGGAAAGAAAGGGCTGGCCCCAAGAATACTTTTGAGTCACCAGATCTAGACAACAGTGCCTTTTCTCTTGGAGGATTTTACCAAAAGCTTTAGAAAGACACACAATTCTGTCCTGTTGTAGAAGGAAAAGCAACTTTCCGAATTCCAACCCACAGCACCATGGCAGTTCTCTTGTACACCCAGAGCATGCTGGGAACAAGACCCCCGTGCAGCCTCAAAGAAAAGAGCTGAGCAGTTACGAGTGAAAAGCTTTCTCCAGAGTCCCAGGGACAGACTGCTCAGCACAATCATGTCTAAACTAACTGCTTTATAGAAAGTCCTTTCTGAAGACATCAGTGCCTAGAACTCAATCTTTCCAAAAGGACCAGAAACAGCTTAGAAATGGTTCCTTTGGGCACAGTACACCTAGATTTGTGCTGATAGCACAAATCTTAAATATCTTCTTTACTGTAAGGACAGACATAAGGAAATCAGCACCAGGTAGCCCCAAAATAGCTAGTATTTGCCCACTATCCACAGCCACTGTACACCTTCTGTGATGACAGCAATTACAGGTAGCACTGAAGACCCCAAAGTGAGGTGGCAGCCACACTTCAGGGAGAATGGCCTCTTCTCTAAAGAAAGATAAGCAAATCAAAGGTCTTATCTCTTAAATTAAAAACTAACTATGTCACTACTCTGCTAAAAAAAAAAAAAAAAAAAAAGCCCTCCAAAGCTCCTTTCTGCTTTCAGGACAAAGTCCAAGCTCCCCAGAACCAAGTACAAGGAGGCTCTTCCTGATCTGGCCTCTGCATACCTCTCCGCATACCTCTCGGGCCTCATCTCTTTCCACTCAGTCCTGCCAACACTCTACCCTCCAGCCAGAAGGAAATACTTGTAGCTCTCCCAATGCTGCAAACTCTTCTCTCACTGCCTCCTTGCCTATGTGTGCATTTGTCCTACATTCTACCTGCCCCTCCCCTCTCAGACCTACTACTGCTTTATTCAACTGGTCCTTCAAATCTTATCACCTTCTCTACAAGACTGTCTCTGATCCCAGCCACGGTACCCTGTCTGTGCCTCTTCCAAAGAAAGTGCTGCCCCACTTGACTCCTCCACTGGACTGTGCTGTGCCTAGTACCTGGAATACAGCAGGTATTCCATGTTTACTGGCATCTTACTAGAGACTTATATACCATGCAGTACTGCTGAAGGGCTAATGTTTAGATGACTAGCTCAATGAGGGTAGAAAGTAAACATAATTTAAATTCTTAATCCAGAAGACCAGTATCCTTTAACTTACGCAAGATGCATTTCTTTCCAATTAGCTACATGACTTGCCCTTGCAAAAAAGAATAAAATGCAACTTTTGAGATGCAAGGAAATTAGAAAGGTTGCCAACTCTTTATAATAAATACCAGTCCAATTCCATTTATGTACTATCTGTCTTTCCCTAGGACTGGGTTAGCTCATTACCAACAAGATGGACTAGGTCGTATCTTTTTTGTGTGTCTAAACAACAAGTGAATATAAAGCTTCAAACTATCAGAAATTTGAGCCTGAGTCCATTAACCAGCTTTTAAGAAAGCTTTGATTTTAAACTTTTCCCCTTCTCCCTTTTCTTTTTCCTCCTCTAAATTCTACCCCATGCTTGCACAGTAATAATTAACCAGTACCAGATATCTGAAGACTGTAACCTCTGATAACATCACTGATGCACAAGCCTAAGTTGTTTTCAGAACAAGATGACCTTTGCAGGCTCCACGTCCAGACCACCAGGTCACAGACCACCGGGCAGGAGGCACATAGACCACAGACAGCCTGGCTCCTGGAACTATGATTAAGAAATGTCACAAGAGCATGATTAACCACCAGCTTCCCCTCTCCTTCCCCTTTAAAAACTCCTAACTAAGGAATTCCCTGGAGGTTCAGTGGTTAGGGCTCCATGCTCTGAAGTTGAGAGGCCGGGTTCAATCCCTGGTCAGGGAACTAAGATCCCACAGGCCGTGCGGCTCAGCCAAAAAACCCCCCAAAACAAAAAACAACAAAAACAGAAACAAAACAAAAAACCAACTCTTAACTAAAAGACCAAGTTGGAGTGGATCCGAGACTTGTCTCCCACTTCCTTGCTTGGCACCTTGCAATAAAATCCTTACTCTGCTGCAAACACCTTACTTTGCTGTACCCTGGGCACGTGAGCCCTTTTCGTCTTTTCAACTTGAGCAAACTGCTGATCTGATTTCGGGGGGGAGTAAGGATTACAAACTACTGTACCCTATTTGTCCCTTGAGAAGTGCTTAAGACAAGGACGCAATTTAGAGTTTGAATCAACATAAACTCAATTCTACATTTTCATTTCTCCCAAAGGCAGCATATTTTTAAAGAAGCATTTCCTCAACGGAATGTAAGTTACATTTTTTGAATTGTCCTTTTTTTGAGGATGTAACTCCTTGGGAGAACAGGTAAAGGGACAATTTTATATCAGATACACCATATTAACTAAAAGCAAAAAGCAGTGTATTTACAGAATATTTGAGGTGTTTCTCAAAGTCAGTCTTCCCCTGAAGGACACAACAGAACTTGCTATTGAGTGTTCTGAAAATACAAAGGAGACAATGACCTCACATGTACTGACAAATAAGAAAAAAATTCTAGCATGATGGCAAAATTCTTTTGTGGTATTGGAGGAAAGGGATCACCAAAAGCCTCTACTTTCAAGGATTAGAACTGCCTCTAAATCACATAAAGTTTAAATGCTCACTTTTAGAATTAGTCGACCCCATTTGCTAGTCTTGCCATCCCGGTGTTTCATTTTTTTGCAAGGGGTTGTGTATGTGTAATTTAACACTCATTACCATATATCAGTTGAGAGACAGGGTAACCTGAAGCTAAGACTTTCACATATGCAACCGGGTACGTCTTCAGACGCTGTATAGTTAGTTGGTTTCCCAGTGATATGGACACTATGCTTCATCCCCTCCTTCTAAAATGCACATTTACAAGACCCTTTGTGAAATTCGCAAAGGGAATCAAATTCAAGAGAACCTTCAAATATAAGCCCAAAACAAACATATTAAAAATGAAAGTTAATGCCCAACTCCCAAATTTTCCATAGGTCCCCAGGCGGGAGACAGCAAAATGCTAAAGAATCCAGCTTTGGAGTCAGGTCAAAATCCCAGCTTCCCAATTACTATCTGTGTGCCTTGAGCAAGAGAGGTTACTCCCTAAACCCCAGTTTCCTTATTTACTAAAGGAAGGTAATACCTCTACGGGTTATTTCAATTAAATAAAAGCTATATAAGGGAACTTGCATTTTGGCAGTACTACTCATCATGTCAATGAAATAAGGTTTGGGTTCTATTTCTGTACCTGGCACTTATAAAGGGTTTTCGTAAAGTACAGTACAAATACTGGACGAGCACCAGAAAGATCTAAGTTAAATCTTACATCTCTGGTGTTTATTCAGCTATAAAATGCAGGAGTGTGCTAGCTGATCTCTAAGCAGCTTATCAGTTCTGAAAAACTAAAGCAATCCTCAATTTCTGAACCCTACCTTCATTTTTGTTTATTTTCTTATTCCTTAACATGAGAAACTCATGTCCCTTTGAAACATGTGAGGAAAAACAAAGAAAGGACAAGATGCTCAAGAAACTTATCATTTGAGTCATATTCAAACTGTAGGCCAAGCTTTTTTTGCAGGAAGCAGCATGAGGGGTTCTGAATGATTCACTCACATTGGTGGTAGGCAATAAACGCCCTACCGGAGACTGTAAATCCTCTGGCACAAAGTCACTGCTAAGCACGCTGTCTAGCACAGAGCAGACACTCCCAAATGTCTGTTGAATGAATAATACCTAGCTGACACCTGTTGCTCCCTATAAAATCTTTCGATTGCTCTCCTTACTCAAGTCAAAATCCAAGAAAGATAGTCGGCACAGAAGAGCTGTACCGAATACCTTCTGAACGAATTAATTCTTCAAATCCTCAATTATGCTAAGTGGGAAACAAAGACCTTGAGAGAAACGCTGAACCACCACCGGGAAAAACTTCAACGCCAAAGTTTCAACATTAAGGAAATGTTAAGGGATCCGTTTCTCGACCTCTTCAAGCGCTGACAAGCACCCTAAAGTGCGCTTGGGGGAAAAAAACCCAGCTCGTTGTTCTACCCCGGTACACTCGGCTCTCCACGCCCTACTTCCGACACAGAAACCTTCACGGTGGATGTCACTCGAGCCAGCACTGAACAGACACGAACACGGGGAGGACAAAAAGACATCTCCCCACCTTCACAAGGGTCACCATAGAACCACATACTCTGAAAAGACCAAATTAAACACGAACCTAATGGAACTGGCTATTCGGCTTAAGAAAAACTAATTTCCTATAGCTTATGGAGGTAAACAAAACTCCAAAGACCGAAGTCGAACGGTCCATTTTCCCCCTCCTCTCCCAGGAATGCGCCTACTTCACATACCGCACCCCTCCCCCCTCGACCCCGGCGATCACACTTCGAGACCCTTCCCCGGTGCTCAGATCGTTGGGTGGGCCTCGGGGAGAGAGGCTGCCCGCTGGGCTTTCGGTTGTTACGGCGAGGTCCCCGGGAGACGAGCCTGCCGCGGGCTCTCAGAGTAAAATTGAAAGAGGAAAAAAACCCCAGACTCGCCCACCGTGGCGTATGGCGCAAAGCAGTGGGGGATTTTAGCAGAGTTGAGGGATCCAGAAATGACTCAATTTCCTCCTCCTGCTCTTCTGCGGAGCCGGGCTTGCCGCCCCAGGTCCGCGCACCCCCTCCCCACATGGTGTGTAGCTCCTCTTCAAAGCACATGAACTTTAAAATGGTGCTTTGGGCGGGGGGAGGGCCGACTGGGAAAGGAAGGATCAAAGGAACTTCGGGCGGGTTAGCAGGCGCCTGAAAAACAGGCCCTGGGGGGCGGGTGTGGCGCCCCGGGTGACGTGCACGTCGCTAAGGGGGTGGTGGGTGGAAGGAGGCGCACCGGGCAAAGGTGGAGGGAGAAATGGAACGCGGCCCCTTTAAGAGGCCTTCACGGCGCTCTGGGGCCGGGGGCCTCTCCTTCGCCCCCGGTCCGGCGTGCGGGGCCCTTCCTCGGGGAGAACCATCCCCAGACCCGCTCCCCGGAGGGTTCCCTCACGCCAGGTCCCGCCCGGCCCAGCCCCGGGGCGGCGGCTCCTCCTTACCCCGCTGTCTGCCGCCTCCTCCCAGCTCTCAGCGACCTCCTCATCTTCCATCTTACTCGCCGCTTTCCCTCCTCCCCCACCCCCTATCCGCGCCTGCGCCCTGAGTCGCGTCTCGGTCGCGGGCGCCAGCGCGCAAGGTTTTGCTCAATGAACCCCGCCCCGTTCCAAGCCCGGAAGAGGCTTCAGTCCAAGGCCCAAGATCATCCAGGAAGCCATCTTGGGAGAGGGCAGAGAAATCAGAAAGTTGCCATTTTTCTTAAGGGCAACGTGATTTTTCTCTCTCTCCCTCTCCCCCGCCCCCTCCCCGTCCCCCTCCCCCGCCCTTTCTCTCTCTCTCAGTGGGAGTCCCTGGAACCATCTTTTCTAAGGGCAAACAATTACTTTTTTTTAAGTCGTAGTTTCCATAAACTGCATATTATGCTTTTTCAAAATTCTGAAAACATTTTTATACCTCAACAAAGTGAAACAGGAGATAAAACATTGACCAGCTTAAACTGGTTTTGACTCCTTAAATAGGTTGATTAATCAAATCTTGAGGGTTTTTTTATAGAGACATTACTGCGCATGTGCAAGGCCGGAACCCACGTTTCCAGGATGACCCCGGAACCAAGAATCTTCAGTCTGCGGAACTCAAACAATAGAAATGTTGCCATCGGACCCCTTAACCAGCTGAAGCAAGAAGTCCTTCAGTAAGGAAAATCCGGCTTCCATCTGCCATAGTACCTTGTTTACCATATATGGACTGCTTTGAAAACTAGCCAATCAGCTTGTGCCAAGTTTGAAATGTCCCTAACCTCTTAAATTTTGCCCCAAACCCTGGCTGGGGAAGACAGATTTGAGCCCTGCCTCCTGTCTCCTTGCCGGTCGACCTCGCAATAAAGCTTTTTCTTTTCTCAAAAGCTGGTGCCATAGTATTGGCTTCTGTGCGCGCCAGGCAGTGAGCCCTTGCTCGGTGAGAATTTCTGGCGATCGCAAACGAACTAAGCTCCTGTGATCGCCTGGCTGAGGCACTGTAGCCTCCGGCTGGGTGTAGGCCCTCGTCACCGACCCTGAGTGGCCACCTAGACCCGATTTGTCTAGAGGCTCGGCTGTCGGGTTCCTGCTTCCCGCAGCAGCTGCGCTCCAAGCTCCTCCGCGCTACTTTCACTTTTGGGGAAAGAAACAGCTCCTGGATCTTTTGGGTGAGTAACCTCATTAAAACGCGCTTGTGCCTAAATTGTCTAATAACAATTATTAGACAATAAATGTCCAATCAGGATTGTGGGTTAGAGTCCCACTCTAAGGGAGACAGTATGAAAGGTTCAATCCGTTGTCTGGGAACTAAGATCCCACAAGCCGCACAGCGCGGCCAAAAAAAAAGTTATAACCACCGAGGTACCCAAAAGATCCGGTTAGAATCCCAGGCCTTTGGATTTCTTGGTCTATGTCTGACTGTTTTGTTTGTTAGGAATTGGCTAATAGGGTTAACTATTGGATGACCACCGAAAAACTTTATTGAATCTGTTTTATGTCATTTTGCTGTGGTCATCCTGAGAAAAAAATACTTCCAAGATGGGGAATGATAACAGCGTACCAGACGGCACTCCCTTGAAAAGTGTTCTTTGAGGTTGGTCAATGTTTACCTCTAATGATGAAAGAGGTATGGAAAAAAAGAAAATGATTTTCTTTTGTGACACTGCCTGGCCCAAATATCTACTGGAGTCAGGGGAAAAATGGCCCCCAAATGGGTCTTTGAACTATAATACTATTATACAGTTAGACTCGTTTTGTAAGAGAGAGAAAAAATGGGACGAAATCCCATATGTAGACTCATTTATGTCTTTATATAAGAGGAGAAATATGCATAAGGCATTTATTGATGAAATGATGGGTCAGAGGGAAGAACCTCACAAAAAGCCTGTTTTACCCGAGTCAAAGTCTAATGACGATCTAGTCCCTCCGTCTGCACCTTTTGCAGTAGCCGGACTGTGGGCACTTCCTACGGTAGCCCCTCCCTCAGCACCTCTTGTGGTTCCCGGGAATCCTGAAGGGGATCTTCCTGCAGGCAGTGCCAAGGCTTTTACCAGTCCTCCTAGGGCTGCTGGTCCGGCTCTGTACTCGCCCTTAGCAGATGGTCAACAAGGAATGGTCTACCCTCCCTGTACCCTCCAGGGTATTCAGTTTGGCCCAGGGAACACTCGACTGTAGGCGGGACAATTTCTGTTAAGGCAGGTCCCAGCAGGCTTGGATGACCAAGGCCAATCCAGAGCACTTGGAATCATGCATCATCGTTTATCAGTCATAGATTTCCTTAACTATAAAGCTAAAATGCCATCTTATCAAGATGATCCTAGGAATATGGAGAATCTCTTTACATATATTTTTGCTGTTTTTCATCCTAACTGGGCTGACATACAGACCCTCATGTGTATCCTACTCAGTCCAGAGGAACGCAGCATGATATTAGAGAAGGCCTTCCAGGAAGCCAAAAGGCTTCATGAATTAAAACCAAATAATCCAATCAGAACTCCAGCAAAGCAGGCCATCCCTGGAACTGAACCAGAATGGGATCCCAGTGACCCAGGGGATCAAGCAAGGCTGAATCATTATAAAGATTGTTTAATAACTGGACTGCAAAAAGGGGCAAACAGCTTCAAGAGGGTCCGGAATGTACAGCCAGGGCCTGAGGAGGGCCCATTCACCTTCCTTGAAAGGCTTTATGAGGCTTTCCGAAAATATACTGATATTGATCCGGAACACCCAGATGACATGGGACTGGTCAATTTAAACTTTATCGGTCAGAGTGCCCCAGATATAAGAAAAAACCTAGAACGACTGGAAGGGGGATCATGGACACCGACGTCTCAGTTGGTCCAGATTGCTTTTGAAGCGTTCAAAGGCCAATACGAAATTTGGGAGAAGCAGGAGCAATGCATCGAGCAATGCATCCTGAGGCAGGTTGCTCTGCTCAGCTGTAACCAGTCAAAACCCAGCAGGACGTCTGCAGGAGAGAACAGACGACCACGGGTAAGACCCTGGGGACCTCCAAAACCCAGCCGGAAAGGCCATCCATCTGTTGGGCCACAACAGTGTGCCTTTTGTAAACAGGAAGGGCACTGGAAAAGGGAGTGTCCCAAAAACAGACAGGGCCCCCTCTCCCCCAAGATAACATCCATTACTGGTGTATCTGGGGAAGTCTCTCAGAAACCTTTTCTACAATGGCTTGAATGTCATGTAGAGAAAACACATGTAAAGTACAGCTTTGTGTATGTGCCTGGATGTCATAGTCCCTAACCAGGGCAAGAGGTACTAACAAATTTAAATGACCAAGTGGGTTTCTCAGCAGAAAAAGTAGACACCAAAGTACTCCCAGGTCAAGACTGCGCCCTCCAAGCTGCGCCATTACAATTGGGAGACAAGCCTCAACCAGATGTCCCTGAAGAAATTCTTCAAAAGGTAAGAGCAGAAGTTTGGGCTGACGGGACACCAGGAAGAGCCAAGACGGCTGACCCAATAGTAGTAAAACTCCACCCAGGTGCCCAGGCTCCAAAGTTAAAGCAGTACCCTTTAAAGAGGCACCCAAAGGAAGGTATAAAGCCTCTGATAAACACTTTTCTTAAATGCCAATTAATCCGACCTTGTCAATCCCCGTATAACACTCCCATCCTACCAGTACAAAAACCTGGGACTGGAGATTATCGTTTTGTACAGGATTTGAGAGCTATCAACCAAATTGTAGAGGATGTACATTCGGTGATGCCAAATCCTTATACTTTGCTTACAACTTTATCTGGAGACTTTTGCTGGTTTACAATTCTGAACTTAAAAGATGCCTTTTATTGCATACCCCTAAGTCCTGAGTCCCAGGAACTGTTTGCCTTTGAGTGGAATGATCCAGAGACTAATATAAAACAGCAGTAATCCTGGACTGTACTTCCACAAGGATTTAAAAATGCCCCCACCATCTTTGTGGAGGCCTTAGCCAAGGACTTAAAGGATCTCCAATTAAATGAAGGAGTCTTACTCCAGTATGTGGATGATATATTTACTAAGCGCTAGTATAATTAAGGAAGCTTCAGACCAAAATACAATCTTCACTTTAAAGTTTTTGGCAGACCGGGAATATAAAATCTCCAAGGGAAAGGCACAAATTTCTCAACCAGCTGTAAAATATCTAGGAATTGAGTTATCAAAAGGAGAAAGAAACTTGCCAGATTGAAGGGAAGCACCCACCACCAGAAAGCAATTGAGAAGATTCTTAGGAATGGCTGGGTTTTGTTGTATTTGGATTCCTAACTTCGGACTTATAGTCAAACCTCTATATGAGTCTCTCAAAAGAAATGCCAATGAGCCATTAAGCTGGACTGCGAAATGCCAGGAGTCATTCCGTACCATCAAGGAGAAAATTTCAACAGCCCCAGCACTTGGTCCCCCAGACATTAGAAAGTTATTTGATCTTTTTGTGCATGAAAGACAGAGCATGAGTCTTGGAGTGCTAACTCAAAATTTAAATACTGCCAGAAGGCCAGTAGCTTACTTTTCCAAACAATTGGATGTTGTAACTCAAGGATGGCCAGTTTGCCTCCGGGCTGTGGCTGCAACCTGGGACCTTTTACAAGAAGCTGAAAAATTTACTCTGGGTTGTTCTACCACTGTGCACACCCCACATCGTGTGCAACTTTTACTTGAACCAAAGGGCCGATATTGGCTTACTTTGGGGAGACTGGGCAAATACCAGGCCATACTATTTGACAACCCAAAGGTAACATTAAAAGAAGTATCTGCTTTAAACCCAGCCACTCTGCTCCCCGGAAGAACCTGTTCACGATTGTACATGAAAACAGAAGAACCTGTTCACGATTGTATACAAAAAATTGAAGAAGAGTATTCTAGCAGACCTGACCTGACTGATCAGCCTTTAGAGAATCCAGATATGGAAATGTTTGCAGTCGGGAACAGCCTCATGGATCGTGGACTCCGAAAAGCTGGATATGCAGTGGCAACTCATCAGGAGGTCGTAGAAGCAGAAGCTCTCCCTCCAGTTACGTCTGTCCAGAAGGCAGAGCTCGTAGCCCTCAGGAGAGCCCTGCATCTTGGAGCTAAGAAAAAGGTAACCATTTATACTGCTTCTAAGTATGCCTTCTCTGTCATGCATGCACATGGGGCCATGTGGAAAAAGAGAGGTCAACTAACATCAGAAAAGAAAAAAATTAAACATGCAGAGGCGATACTGGCCTTATTAAACTCTGTTTTTAATGCCGGAAGAAGTAGCCATAGTACATTGCCCGCACCAAAAGACTGATAGCTGTATAGCTAAAGGAAATAGTTTGGCTGAACACGTAGCAAAACAGGCGACCAGAGCCAAACACCCTAGCACTCATTCAAAGTGTGGACCTGTCCCTGTTTAAGACTCAGCATTCAGAAATGGATCTAGAGAGAGATGATGATGGGGATTTCACACTGACTCTTGAGACATAGATGGTGATCAGTACCAAACAAACAAAGAAGGCTGGATATATAATGAACAGGGATTAGTGCTTATGCCCCAACATTTAATGGAAAGAATTATCACTCATCTACATCAAGGAACCCATTACGGGAAGGATGCAACCTATCATTGGCTACTAAAGTTTATTGTTAGTCCATAAATGCAAAGGACCATCCAAAAGGTAATACAAAATTGCCTGATTTGCACCAGAAACAATCCTAAAGCCGGGCCACCTCCAATATTCAAAGGAGTGCAAACCCGAGGGACAGAACCAAGAGATGCCTGGCAAATAGACTTTACTGTTATGCCAAGAGCCATGGGACATTATAGATATTTGCTGGTATTTGTGGACACCTTCACAGGACGGGTCAAAGCTTTTCTGTGCTGGAGAGAGAAATCTTCCTAGGTAAAAAGGCCTTACTAAAAGAAATTAGCCCTCATTTTGGGTTGCCTCTTTCCATTCAAAGTGACAGTGGAGGAGCTTTCATAGCCAAGGTAACGCAAGGGGTATCTGGGGCCCTCGGACTACAATAGAAGTTACATGCTTCATGGAGCCCTTATGACTGAAATGATGAATCATACCTTAAAAGAGACAATCACCAAAGTATGTTAAGAAACCAACTTCACTTGAGATAATGTCTTAACAGTTGTCCTGCCGAGGGTAAGAGTAGCCCCTAGAAGCAAGCGCCACTTGAGCCCTTATGAAATGTTAACAGGAGACCCTTCCTTAAGACTAAGTATTATTGCTGTCTTGAAAGTGATCTCATTGTAAAAGAAGTAGATACTATAAAATGTGTACAGTCCCTTGGTGCTATCTTATTTTCTGTATATAAATATGCCTCTAGCCAATTACCATTTCCTGCAGACATTCCTGTGCACTGCATAAGCCCAGGGAATTGGGTCCTCCTCAAACTTGGAAAAATGACTGCCCTGAGGATCAACTGCAACCCAAGTGGATTGGAGCCTATGAAGTCCTTCTGGTTACACATTCTTCAGTAGAGCTGAAAGGAGTTAAACCTTGGATACACCCCTCCAGAGTAAAAATAGTACCCATTTCTAACCAGCACCCCCCTTGTCCCCTTTACAGTTCCCAAACAGGGCACGCTCTCCATGGACAGGAGGAAGTAGGAGGACCCAACCTTCCTAACACTAGAGGGGCCTGGAAACCCACTACTGATTTCTCGGCCCCTAATTACACTTGTAAACCCTTAACTGAACTTAAGTTACTTTTCACATAGAAACAGGACAGCTAAGTCTCCACCTGGTCAGGAAGAGAAGACGAGGACATCTTGAAAGTAGACAGCTCCACCTAGAAGTCTGGACCAGGCTGATATAAATCCAAATTCAGTCACTAAGAATGTTAAAAATAACATGTTTTCACTGGTTCCCAAAGAATAAGGTCTGTTTCTGGAGGACTGTTAAAATTAGGAATCATAGTTCTGTGTATCATGGGGTTAATCTTTTTACTCACCAAATTTTTTACTTATTGTCTATCTCATATATTTAAAAAGGCCTCCCCCACTCACATGTTGATTGCCCAAGACTTAAGCGTTCAAAGTGGGACTCGTGAATATTTACAATCAAGTGCAAAAACAATTTCATTCCTCTTATAAAAATCTATGCCCCTTCTCAGCAGGAAGCAGCTAGAGCGGTCGTCGCCCTATTTCCCTTAAGATTGAGGAATGTACAAAGTAAAAGGGGGGCACTAAAACAGCACATAAAATATTGACCTGCTTATCCTGGTTTTGTCTCAAATAGGTTGTTGACTAATCAAATCTTGAGTTATTCTACAGAGACAGCACTTCCATGTGCAAGACAGGAACCCATGTCTCCAGGATGACACCAGAACCAAGAATCTTCAGTCTGCAGAACTCAAACAATAGACATGTTGCCACTGGAGCCCTTTACCAAGCAAGAAGTTCTTCAGTAAGAAAAATCCAGCTTCCAGCTGCCCAAATAGCTTGATTCCAATCAGCTTCTGACTGTCAACACTAGCCAATAAGCTTGTGAAATTCTTCTAACTTACATTTTGCCCTGAACCCTGGACAGGGAGACAGATTTGAGCCCTGCCTCCTGTCGGTTGACTCACAATAAAATGCTTTCTTTTCTTAAAAGCTGGTGCCATAGTATTTGCTTCTATGTGTGGTAGACAGTGAGCCCTTGCTTGGTAACAAAAGGATGAAAAATATCCACTGATGCATAAAACATTTTCTTATTTCTATCTGGTAGAGTGAAAATGATTACAGTATTTCCTGCTCATAAAGCAGTATTCCAAGCATCTATTAACACTAGTTTATATCCTTGAGGTGAAAACATTAGTTGTTTTATCAACATTAGTTGATAAAATTGCACCTGAGCTGGATGACCAGAACTGGTGAAATTCTCCTGAGTCTTTAATGACAGATACGTACATTAACTTCGAAAGTTACTTTATGTGTCTTCCTAAACAATGTTCTTTTTTTTTTTTTCTACAGTATAGAATTGGAGACCCTGGACTTTAAAGTTCAACTTTGGATACTTCCAACTTTTTTTTTTTTTTTGCGGTACGCGGGCCTCTCACTGCTGTGGCCTTTCCCATTGCGGAGCACAGGCTCCAGACGCGCAGGCTCAGCAGCCATGGCTCACGGGCCCAGCTGCTCCGCAGCATGTGGGATCTTCCTGGACCGGGGCACGAACCCTCATCCCCTGCATTGGCAGGCGGACTCTCAACCACTGCGCCACCAGGGAAGCCCTGGACACTTCCAACTTTAATATGCTGTGTGATCTTATGGAAGTTGCTTAGGATTTCTGTGCCTCAGTTTCCCCAAGTGTAAAAAAAGATAATAATAATAGCTCCTTCAAAGGTAGATTGTAAGGATTAAATGAGTTACTATGCTAAAAAGCTTAGGAAAATGCTTAACCCATAGTAAGAGTTCTAAAAATTAGCTATTATCATTATAGAGGTGTCTTGCCTGCCTTAAGAAGACTTATAATTCTCACTTCTCTAGTTATCCTTTTTTCCCCAAAACACAAAAGCAGGAGGAAAAGCAAACACCTTGTGATTTTATTCTCACTGACATGTTCCTGTAGGCCTCTCAGTATTAAAACCATATCATTCAGTAGTGTTGCATTTGGCTACTATAATCAAGTTATCTGACTTAGAGTGGGTTTTTTGAATGGGTTTTTTCTTGTGTTATTAGCATGCCATTAATCTTTCTTTTTTTTAAATAAATTTATTTTTGGCTGCGTTGGGTCCTCCTTGCTTCGTGCAGGCTCTCTCTGGTTGCGGTGAGCAGGGGCTACTCTTCATTTTGGTGCGCGGGCTTCTCATTGCAGTGGCTTCTCTTGTTGCGGAGCATGGGTTCTAGGCATGTGGGCTTCAATAGTTGTGGTGCACGTGCTCTAGAGTGCAGGCTCAGTTGTTGTGGTGCACAGGCTTAGTTGCTCCGCGGCATGTGGGATCTTCCTGGACCAGGGCTCGAACCCATGTCCCCTGCTTTGGTAGGCGGATTCTTAAGCACTGCACCACCAGGGAAGTCCACCATTAATCTTTCTAAAGTGACAATTTCCTGTTGAGAAATGTTGCCATTTGTATTCCTAATGATTATTATAAATTGCAGTCATGTATTAACTCTGACTAGTCTTTATTTAAAGTAACATGCTTACTAATTTTCTGGTTTCATGACTTCCTGTCTCTGGAATATCAGTCATCTCTGAGTCTGTCCTCAGTCCACTGTTTTTACCTAGATGCTCATGGTGTAAGCCACCCACTGTTGGAGACTCCCAAAGTTGATTTACAGCCCTGAATTGACCCGGTGTTTCCGATTCATATAGCTAGGCTTCTTATTGGCACTTCACATGGCTATTCCACTAGCAGCTCAAATACTCTATTCTAAAATATCACTAATACCGTTAACGGCCTGACCAACTTCAAAGATGAAAGATTTTGTCTTGGGCTTCCCTGGTGGCGCAGTGGTTAAGAATTTGAGCCTGTGCTCTAGAGCCCGTGAACCATAACTACTGAGGCTGCATGCTACAACTACTGAAGCCCACGTGCCTAGAGCCCATGCTCTGCAACAAAAGAAGCCACTGCAATGAGAAGCCCGTTGCACTGACCACGCTCACCGCAACTAGAGAAAGCCCGCACGCAGCAACAAAGACCCAATGCAGCCAAAAATAAATAAATAAATAAATTTAAAAAAAAAGATTTTGTCTGTTCACTCTCTGGAACTATATTTACTTTGAATATATCCTCCCGTGAACTCATTCTTTTAAGTAAATTATCCTAACTGAGCCTTGGCAGCAGAAAGGTGGATGAGACCATCAATCAGTCATCACCTATGTCTAGTTTTCCGTAATTGCAAGTCATGAAGTCGTTTTAGGCTTTGTAGTTGCAGTATGTTACCAGCGGAGGGAGACAGTTTATTACAATTGTGTTACATTTGGCAATGAGCCTTACTTAACAAAGGAATTTGCTGGGCATTTTTTTAAAATTGTTTCTGATATTCTCCAATTATCTTTTTAAAAATTAATTAATTTATTTATTTTTGGCTCCGTTGGGTCTTCGTTGCTGCTCGTGGGCTTTCTCTAGCTATGGCAAGCGGGGGCTACTCTTCATTGTGATGTGCAGGCTTCTCACTGTGGTGGCTTCTCTTGGTGCGGAGCACGGGTTCTAGGCACGTGGGCTTCAGTAGCTGTGGCACGCGGGCTCAGTAGTTGTGGCTCGTGGGCTCTAGAGCACAGGCTCAGTAGTCGTGGCACACGGGCTTAGGTGCTCCACGGCATGTGGGATCTTCCCAGACCAGGGATTGAACCTGTGTCCCCTGCATTGGCAGGTGGACTCTTAACCACTTCACCACCAGGGAAGTCCCATGGTGGGCATTCTTAAGACTGAATCTACTAAGAGACCAGAAAGATATCTTGGAGCTCGATTGAGCTCGTTTCCTTTGCAAAGGAAATAGCTTTTCTTCCACTAAATGGATAATCAAGAGGCCAGCCCTAGTTAATCACATAGGCCTCCTGGGCAAGTCCCTTCCTCATCTGTAAAATGAGGGGATGGAACCAAGTAAGGTCTAAAATTGAGGAAGTGGTGGAAGTTTCTTCCTCCAGGGGGAGAGCCCCAAAAGTTGAGGCAGTGGCATAAACAGGCACGGGCAGAGACCCTAAAGCATGAGCTTCTCTTTCTTGTGAAATATGTTTGTTATACCCTTCATGTTTGGGGCTTAGTGATTTGCACTCAGACCTGCAGGTACCTTTGATCTATCACGTGAAACACTCTGGTATGTGATAGGAATATAAGAGCAAAGCCCATAGTGAGAAGACTTTCCATCTGATTTCCAAGGTGGGGCTATGTAGACAGTTAAATAAATGGCAAAACCTACCAGTATTTAAAATGTACATGCCCGTTGAGCCAGCAATTGCATTTCTAGGAAATTTCCCTGTAGATACATTGGCTCATATGCAAATAAAATTATGATGCTATTCATTGCTGCTTTGTTTATAATCACAAAAGACTGGAAACAAATGTCCATCCCTAGAGGATTCATTTTAAAACTATATGGTCGGGCTTCCCTGGTGGCGCAGTGGTTGAGAGTCCACCTGCCGATGCAGGGGACACGGGTTCGTGCCCCGGTCTGGGAAGATCCCACATGCCGCGGAGTGGCTGGGCCCGTGAGCCATGGCCACTGAGCCTGCGCGTCCGGAGCCTGTGCTCCGCAACGGGAGAGGCCACAACAGTGAGAGGCCCGTGTACCGCAAAAAAAAAAAAAAAAAAAAACAAAACTATATGGTCCAGCCATGCAAAGGAATAGAATGAATTGTTAACTTAGATGGTTCTAAATAAACTGACATTAAATGATCTCGAAGAACTATAGTTAAGTTTAAACAAAAAGCAAGATCCAGAGCAGTGTGTATAGTCGGCTGCTGTTTGTAGGCTTATCTATTTATATGTGTATGTGTGTGTTTGTATATGCATCTCTGGAAAGATACAAGGGACTTGTAACAGTGGTCACTTTGGTGGAGAGGCAAGGTTTACCAGGTAGCTGGGGGGACTGGTAGGATGGACTTAATATTTATTATATGTCCTTTTGTACCTTTTGACTTTTGTTTTATGTACATATATTATTTATTCTAAATAAGTAAGAGCATAAGAAATGAATTTCAGTAATGGATTGTGGGGATGAACTCTGCATAATACTTATGAGAGAGACCATAGCCACTCCTCTCATCCTAGCCTTATATCTTGTCCCCGTACCTCCAGCCATGTCCCAATCTGTCTTCACACTGCAGAGAGATTGTGCTAAAACACCATTTCATCACATATCCTCTTTGCCCCCCAATCTCCATGACCTAGGAGGTAATACCCAGTTTTCTTCCTGATATTCCAGGCCGTATATAAACTGACCTCAATCTTATGTCCTGTTGTTTGTCAGAAGCAACATTGTGTAGAGTTCAATAGCAAAGGCTTTGAGGTGAGACCACCTGCGTTCAAACCCTACCCATGACCATGAGTTGAGTCACTTAATCCCTGGGTGCTTCAGGTTCATCATCTGTAAAATAAGCTCAACAATGGCACTTACTTAGCAGTATTTGGTACATAATGAGAGTATACAATATACATCGACTGTGATTATTATTAAAGACTTTGCTTTAATAATAATACTTTTGTGCTTATGACAATTGATAATTTTATATTGGCTTATTTATTTGTTTATTGTCTGTCTCTCCCAGTAAACTGTTGGGCTCTCCATGAGGGCAGGGACTTTGTTGTTTTATTTAAAAGTACATTGCTGTACATACCACATGGCTTGGCACATATTAGGTGCTCACTAAATATTTGACTGAATGCCCTCTTAGTTTTCAAATTCCCAGTTCATTCATTCTTTCATCCATTTAACAAATATTTAGCGAGTCCCTACAGGGTGCCAGTCTCTATAATTATGTGATAAAGCATTGAACAAAACAGACAAAAATCCCTGCCGTCCTTGAGCTAGGAGATTCAGGGTGGAGTGGTTTCTGTATTTGAACCTGTTCTAACATAATCTAGCAGTTCCAAACCTAACTGGACATCAGAATCCCTGGGGAGCTTTAGAAGAAGTCTGAGTCAGTGTCTAAAGTGAGCCCTGCAACCTGCATTTTTTTATACAAGTAAGATTTTATTTTTGTCACTGTTAAGAGTCTGAATTTTAAACAGATTCTTGGACTCATGACTCATATTAGTTGGCTCATTCAACTTTAGTACCTATCTCACCCCCAGTAGCTTTTCCAGAACTACTACCTTCATCATGAAACTCCATGAGTTTTCCCAGTTCAAACTTGAACTTCTTCAGCATTTTTACTTTATTGTCTATTTATTTTTATTAAAAATTTTTTTATTGAAATATAGTTGATTTACAATGTTGTGTTAGTTTCAGGTGTACAGCAAAGTGATTCTATTATACATATGTATATATATCTGCATTTTTACTTTTCTAACAAAGACATCATGGAGTGGATAATTAGACTGGTGAGCCTCATGTCTTTTCCAATGCTGTCTGGAATCAACTTATTGACAATTTCTATCTAGTCATTTGTCTGCATCATCTTCTGGATTTGTCAGACCCGTTGGTGCTGAGCGTAAGAGGTCTTCTGAATTTGATTGTTGCATTTTTTTAGTAAAGCCAAGAGAGAATAGACAAGCAAATAACCATTGGTAGTCTTGACATCAACATGAGTTTCAATCACGATCTGCTGTTTTTTTGACCATGGAGCTCCTTTTGTCACAGGTATGATCCATGCCATGGAAATTAAGCAGTTTTTCCCCTGAACATCTTCAGTAATCAGCTTGAATTTTTTTAATGTAACTTCATCATTCTGCAGATCAGGAAGGCTCACTTCAAAAACAACAACCCCTGAGGCCATCAGATGGGATTTTGGTTCCCAGAGGTTTTTTTTTTTTTTTTTAAGATTTTTTTGATGCGTACTATTTTTAAAGTCTTTATTGAATTTGTTACACTATTGCTTCTGTTTTATGTTTTGTTTTTTTGGCCATGAGGCATGTGGGATCTTAGCTCCCCAACCAGGGATCAAACCCCCACCCCCTGCATTGGAAGGCAAAGTCTTAACCACTGGACTGCCAAGGAAGTCCCCCCGGAGTTCTTATGACTAGTGTTTTTCCAATATTTCTTATATTGAACATAGCTGGTGCTTTCACAACATACCAATCTTTCTTAGAAAACAGATCAACCACTTTCTTCTTGGTACCCTTTTTGCTGCTATTCATAAGGTGCTTGTTCTTGCTGACCTCCGTGGTACTGTTCAGAGAGCCAAAAGGTGGAGCCTGCATTTTTAAAAGGAAGTGCTCAAAAGCTGGTCCAGTGTTTCTAACATTGAGTCTACAGGGTACTTGGGGGTCAGGGTGGTGGGGTTCACAAGTTCTATGACAATTTTTAAGCTTGGGATTTTTAATGATACAATTTTAATATTTATTTATATTTATAATTGCCAAGTTTCTCTTTTGCAGTGATATTTCCTAACTGAAAGTCTTGAGTTTCTTAAATCAGTGTTTCTCATACTGGGATTCCATGAGTGTTTACCCAGGGGTCTTTGCATTATTCAAGTTTGTGGAACACTGATCTAGTGCTTTCTAGTGTGAGATTGACCCAAGTTTGTTCAATAGCATCTTGCCTTCCCAACTTGAGAGCAGACCTGGGTTCTGGCCCAGCCCTATGTCCTAAGAGATGTCCCAGAAGGTCCACTTTACCCAGGGTGGTGGGCTGGCAGCTCAAGGTTGCTTCATTTTTGGGTGCAAGGGATGAAGACTGAAGCCCTTGGGCTCTGTATCTCTGGCATTTCCTTAGACCACATGCTGTGCAGGTAATTCACGGAGGTTCTCACCTACACACCAGGCTGCTCCCTTGGAAGGGGGATTTTGCTGGAACCAGTGATAGTGATACTGGAAAGTACAAGAGCTTGGGAACCAGAAGCGCCTGAGTTCAAATCCTACCTTCCCCCCCAACTCCCCAGATATGTGGCTTTGGGAAAATAACTGATATATCCCGCACCTCAGTTTCCTCATCTGAAACATGCAGCTAGTAACAAGTCACACAATGGTTGGTACACAATTATGGGAGGCTTCGGTTGCATAACCAAGGCACTGAGTTTCTCTCCTTCAGTTGATATCAAGAGCGCTTGTGCTCATCGGGCCCTCGGAGTACACATGAATTAATTCCTGGTCTAACATCTATCATAGACTCAAGCCGTTGGGAAAACTGCTCGGTTGTCCCTAGCAGCGCAGAGGAGGGTGAGTGCAGTTCTAATGCCGTTTGTAGGCACCCGAAGAAAGCGGGCGCGGAAGCGCGAGGTTTCCTCACTCCAGCTTGGCTCCCCCAGGCGGCGTTCCAACCTCGGAGAATCTCCGGGGACCAGGGGGGTGGGGGGTGGGGGGTGGGGGCGGCGGGCCGCGCCGTGTACCTTCCCAACATGGCGCCGCCCATAGGCCGCCTGCCGCGGTCCCACCGCACTGACGTGTGTGCGCGCGCGTGTGTCCTGTGTGCCGGTCCCCGGCGCATGCGCGCTCCGTGTGGTCTTCTCCCGGCCAGAGCAGCAGGAGCGGCGGCGGCGGCGGTGACGGCGGCGGAGGCGGCTGCGGCGTTAGAGCGGAGGAAGATGGCGGCTCGGAGCGGCTGGGTGTCCCGCCAGCTGTGAGGAATCCCGAGTGCGGCAAGCGCGGCCTGGGGTGGAGCGCCTCTGCTCAGATCCTATCCCCGGCTCCCTCACCTTCTTCGCCAGCGGAGCGTACCCGAGAGCGTGGCGCTGGCTGGGCCAGGTGAGGCCTCTTCCTCTCCCGGGGCCGCGGCGGGGAGCTGGCGGCTTATGCCCTTTATGCCACGGGTCCGGCGCAGGCCCTGCACCCCGCGCGGGGGTCGGTGCCGGCTGGCCTGGGGGCCTTGCTGTAGTCATTCTCGGCCTCCCCGGGTGAGGCAGGGCGGAGAACCCCTTTCCAGGCAGCCCTTGGGATGGGGGCGAACCCGGCCTCTCCCCTCTAGCACGGCGGTTTTCGTCCCCGCACCGGAGCCACGAAAGGGTGTGTGGCCAGTGTAAGGATGGCTTTGGGGTGTCAAATTATCTTCCACCCCACCCCCAAATCTTTAACGCCTTTTGAGAGGAGCCGGAGTTCGGTGCCCTCCAAAATTGGGGCTGCGGCGAGGGGCCAGCATCTCTGAAGCTGCAAAAGGAAGATTTTGGAATTGGCTTAAAAAATGAAACACAAGCAGCCTTTCCTACCCCTTAGTTTTTTGAGTGTTCCCCCAGTGAGGTAGGAACTGCGGATCTCCTTGATTGAGACAGCAGCCCACGTTGTGACCGTGGAAGGCTTCTGGTGAGAATTGGTGCAAAGGGAACCGTGGAGGGTGGGAACCAATTTGTAAACGAAGAAAAAAACAGTCGTAAGATCTTGATAGTGTCTGGAAAGTAACTTCGGGGCTAATGAAGTCCTCTCGATCCTTTGAAACCTTTGGATTGTTGAGATTCGGAATACCCAATTGCTTTTGTCTGTTAATCTCCCGAATTTTATTAGGAAAATAAAAGCTTCATTTCTCAATTGCCAAAGTCTTTGGACTTTTCTGTGGTGGGATTCCTACTGCTCAGCGTGAAGATTCAGACACATTACCAGTTCTCGCTTGCTGGCAGGGACATTGTACTATACTTACCCTTTTTGAGAACAACTTTTGTTGTTGTTGTTCAAATGCTAATTTGGAGACTTTGTTTCTTTCAAGTAGGGAAGCCGGTTTGAAGCCTTGTGGTCTCGTCCTTGAGGAATGAAGGCTTCAGTTGCAGTTGTGCTACGGGGAATTGTTGAGGAGACAGCATTGGCTTGGGCACACCAAATACCTTTTATAACTTAAATTTGTGTTTAAGAATGATGACGTCATGGATTTAAAGGGACAAGGAAAATTTGAGAGGAAATAGCATCAGTTAGAATTGAACATTTAAGATTCAGTCTATAGCTTTTACAGTGAATAGTGGTGCTCTGTTTCAGATCCCTAATTTTGAGCGTATTCATGTGTATAATCTGATTGGTTTCCTTTCTGTTGTATGTTGTCATTTTACATCCTGTAACTGTTTGCTTTTTACAAGCCCAGTATGAATATATTACTTTATCTACATTGACCTATGGGTGTTTTGTCTGTTTCAAAAAGCTTTTAATTGTTAAAATGACAACTGTTTAGTTTAATAGTAGCTAATTTTTTGACCATTTTTGTCTTTTCTTAAAGCCTTTTCCATAGAGATTTGTACATTTTCTTAGTGCCTTTGCTAAGGACATAAACCTAAACCAACAACTTCTCCATTTTAGACAACTGGAGAGCCACTCTCCATTTCAATTTGCTAATAAAGAGTCATGAAATTAATGCAGTGAAACATCCTGGTGGTTTGACATTATACTTCTTGGCATAATGTGTTGCATTGTTGTGCTAAATCATCATCAGATATTGATGCACCTTCATGACATCCATGACATCATTCACTCTCCAGCATTTTGCTTTTTGCAGTTTCTTGCCTTCTCAGAGTCACAAAGAAAGAGGATCAGGAAAAATAGCTTAGGATGCTTCTTAAATGTCTGATTTCTAGAAGAGCCTTCTCTAACACCACTTTATATAGTTAAAACCCTTCTGTAGGACTCAGAGCTGTGTAATTGCTACCCATTGTGAAAATGCTAGCAAAACCTCTAGGTTTTACAAGAATATTGAGGTCCCAAGGAGAAGTTATCTCAAAGATGAACAAATACGCAATTATCTTTGTGATTTCAGGGTTGTTTTAGTCTATATAAAACTAGAAGCCATTTGTTAAATATTGCCCTTCCCACTTCACAAGATTGTTAATGTGAAGCAAAAGAGTAATGTTTGTGAAAGTGCTTTGTAAAATAGAAGGTGAATGTAAGATTGATTATTCAATAACCAGTTTTATGAAAATACCTATTGAGAGCCCTCTGTGTGTTGGACATTTTGGGAAGTAGGTACTGATGATTCTAACCGTTTTTGGTCTCAAGTTGCCTGCAGTCTGGTCGGGGAGCCAGACTGAGAAACTAGTTAAATATATTGTAGTGTAAAAAATGCACTGAATGCAACCAAGGGAGTCAAGGAAGGCTTCTCAGAGCCAGGATGTCTTTCCCCAACCTTTCCTGTTATTCTGCAGAAAAATATGCCTTTTGTGAGCAACCTGCTTTTTATAAAAACTTAAAAATTTTCTGTCACAAGTTCTTTTCCTCTTTTATTCATTCATTGTCATGACACTTCCCACACAGTATGCCCCAGTTATGGTTTCTGCATTCTCAAAAATCCACCAGAGTCTTGGGAGAACCTTTTTGAGAGTGAGTCATATGCACAGGCAATAAACACAAACATTGCAGCTGCAGTTTCAAATATCTCCGATTACTAAGTGGTGACAGCTCTAGAGTGGTGATGCTTTTATTTTTGTTTTGTAAACTGGCACAAGAAGTACTGTATGATTTGAATTTGATCACATTCAGTTAATAAGTGTTTAGTTGTCAGTCCCTTAGAATGTTGACTGTAAGTGATTATTAGTACTGTCTCCGGTCTCCCAATAATAAATAAAACAAGAAGGTCCTTCTCCTTTTGAGGTGAAGCTGACAGTTTAAGCCAGAAGTATATTAAACTGTTTTATAGAATCTATTTATGTAGATCGAGGCTGCTTAGCATCTCTGATATTAAACTTCTGTTCAATGCAAGTTCCTCGTCTTAGTGCTGTGGTATTTTATGATTCATTTAGCATGTTGTCACCTACATTGCAGAAATTTTATGGATTTTTGGATTGAGTGGAATCTGTAAGTGGTGCAGTATTGAACACATACCATCTGTATCTTAACTGAACATGAGTGCTTTAAGGTGGTGGTTGACAAGGAAGTGAAGGTGATGTGTTTGTTCATTCTTCTATATTGTGGCAGTTTGTCACATGTAGAAAGGTATGACCTACAGACAAGTCATTTTAAAATTGCCCAGTATGAAGCTCATAACACTACAGCTTATTTTTAAAATTGTTTCTTATGACATTCTTCTAAATATCTTGTAAAATTAGTGGTACTCCTGTATAGCTTAATTTTGTGCTTACTTACTCATGCATGTATCGGAAAGCAAATTTGCTTTGAATTCTGATTCTTCCTTTATTAAGTTTCTACTTTTTAATTTCTAAAGTTTTCTCCTAGGCTTTTTATTTAATTTTTTCTAGTGTTGCTGTTCTGTTTTGCTTCAAAGGTGGCTGTTTTGCTTCAAAGGTGGAAGTATCTTGTGGTACTTTGATGCTTGTTTATATATATAAATCTGATAAATGTACAGATATTCTATAAAGCAATAGTTACTTGTAAATTTTACTACTCTGGACAGTAACTTAGCTTAAATAGTAACATATTTTCTCTTGTCTCCTAGTAATACATAGATTTCAGGTAGTTCATTTAATTTCTTTTTTTTTTTCCTGGCTGTGTTGGGTCTTCGTTGCTGTGCTGCGGCTTTCTCTAGTTGCGGTGAGCAGGGGCTACTCTTCGTTGTGGTGTGCGGGCTTCTCATTGCAGTGGCTTCTCTTTGTTGCGGAGCACGGGCTCTAGGTGCATGGGCTTCAGTAGTTGTGGCACGGGGGCTCAGTAGTTGTGGCTCGTGGGCTCTAGAGGGCAGGCTCAGTAGTTGTGGCACATGGGCTTAGTTGCTCCACGGCATGTGGGATCTTCCCGGACCAGGGCTCGAACCCGTGTGCCCTGCATTGTCAGACGGATTCTTAACCCCTGCACCACCAGGGAAGTCCCAGTTCATTTAATTTCTATAAAGGCAAGCAAGTTCCAGTTTTAGCTACTAACATTCCCTTAGAATATTTAACATTTAGGATACGTTTGTTTCAGCTATTTTAAGGAATTCACTGGTATGGCATACTCTTCCAAATTTGTGTTTCCTTTATTATTCTCATTTTAAATGTTTGATTCATATTACTATCTAGAGAACAAGAAATTTTTTTCCAGAATGAACCTGTTGGTGCATTGTTTGGAGAAAGATTGATGTTAATTATAAATTGATCAATACAGTTTTACTAAATGTTGCCTCTCCCATCTGCTGGTTTTTCAGATGCAAATCAAGGGAAAATGGAATTTATCCTTCTGTTTCAGTATTTATTTTTAAAGCTTTTTTGCTTAGTAGTCTTGCTGTGTTTTGCCAAAAAGCGACAGTGTCTTGTCTTTTCTTGGTTGATCCAGCAGTGTTAAATGTTTGCAGTCTGTTCTGCAGGACTGCTTTCTTAGCTTTTGCCTTGAGATACTTAGATAGATCCTTCAGTCTAGTCAAAAGCGAGCAAGCTGCTGTCTTCCTTATTACTGAATCTGAAGTTTTACTTTCCTGTGGGTCCTTCAGATTTTGATTTGTCTGTCTTCCTTACGTCCCCCCACCTTTTTTTTTTTTCCAGTAAATGCAGTTCTCTCTTCCAAGTATGTTTCATAAATCATAATGGAATTTTGGAATATAATTCCCCATAGAGCTGCATAATGATGTGTGCGTTAGAATTTCACATTTTATTTAACTTATAAGTAACTTAATGGTAATGAATCTTGAAGACATTATGGTAGGTGAAATAAGCCACAAAAGAACAAATATTGTATGATTACACTTGTATGAGGTGCCTAGAATAGTCTAATTCATAGAGAGAGAAAGTAGAATGGTAGTTGCCAGGGGCGGAGGAGAGGAGGGAAAGGGGGGTTACCTTTAATGGGTATGGAGTTTTAGTTTGGGATCAAAGTTCTGAAGATGGATGGTGGTGATGGTTGCACAACAATCTGCATGTACTTGATGCCACTGAACTGCATATTTGAAAATGGTTAAAATGGCGGTTTTTATGTCAAGGTATACATTAACACACAGAGGAAGCTTAATGGTTTACGTGTGCTCTGTGGGCTGGCTTGATAATTATTTATTTCAGTATAGTAATTAAGATCATAGGCTTTGGCCCCAGGTAGACCCAGGCCCCTACCCTAGTTCTGCTACTTTGCTTGGGTATGCACCTTAGGTTCTCTAAGCCTCAGTTTTTTCATCTATAAAATGAGGATGATGCCCCCACGTTTTGGGACAATTAAATGCGGGAATACGTGTGAACTTTCTCAGCACATCGCCTAGCATATAGTAAACACTTAAATCTTACACATTATTATTACAATGTTTTATGGAACATTAAAACTGGGACAAGGGGAACTTGTCTCCTAGCTTCCTCATAGCATAGTCCAATGGCATACTTGTCCTGTATGCAGACATACCTGTAGCAGGAATACGTGTTTTCTGGTTTCTCCCGTGCTTCCCTTTCTGTATTTGATTGGAGAACTGGGCTTATTCATGTCTTCATTTGATATCACTGCCCTTATGTCTCTTAAATCCATCTAGATGTGATCTTTCTTTTATGCCTCTTGGTTTTCCAGGGACTTTATAGAGCATATCCTCTAACTCAGCTGTCCATGTGTTCACAACTGAGTCCATTGTTTCACCTCTTACCTCCCTTAACATAAAAACCTTTACTAACCAAGTTCCCTTCTTAATATTCCCATCTCTGTAGATAGAATACGTTTATTCTGGTCTGATAGACCATGAAACTGGGAGTCATTTGTTAATACCCTTTTTTTAAAAAAAATCTTTTGTATCCTGCCATGTAGATCTGTATTATCTTCCTCAGTATCCCTTAGGTTTCCCTGCTCCTCGTTATACTTGCTGACATGACTCTAGACCAGGCTTTTATGAGCTGAGGGCAGACTGAAGTACTGCTGTAGTTCTTAACTAGTCTTGTTGCCAGGGCTCTGCTACTTACTAGTTGTATGATCTCAGCCTCCCTCATCTTCAAAATGGGAGTTACAATTCCTACTGCATGACATACGTGTGCAATATTTAACTAAGTGTCTAACACATGGTGAACACTGCATAAGAAGTATTTGCTGTTGCTTGAGTTTTTCTTCTTGGTAATTTTTGGAAATGGTTAAGATTGAAGTGACAGTACTACAACAGACCAATCTTAAGGGACTGCGATCTGAATGTTTCCCCTCTGATCGGGAACCTACGGTAACTCATTATTGCCTACTCCCTTACTGATCTTTGAAGCTCTCCATTTGGCCCTCATTGTACCTTTCCAGCCTTATTTTACATGATACCCATCATGCGGTCTGTTCAAGCCAGACTAGTCTCACTGCCTCTCATGTATATCATGTTCATTTTTATAACTGGAATATTCATTTTCCTAGGTAGGAGGCATATTTTTCATTAACTACTCTATCCAGCTCTGTAGAGTATCTCCTGTGTGCTCCGCCACTTAACCACTGTTGCCCTGTGCTAATGAATTCCTGCCAAATACTTAGAAGGGACATATCATGCAGTATAATTCACGTGTAATACTTTTAGTGTCTTCTGTGCACATTTAGTACTTACATATTAGGCACTCAAATATTCATTCAGTGTATGCGTTTGATTCTTATGGGCTGATGTTCTTCGTGAGCTTTCTGAGGCATTGCATGATCCTAAGCGTCTGTTGCGTCTTTTTTGCCTTTTTGTTCATTGGTCCATTCATTCAAAAAACATTTATTAAATGCTGTGTGCTAGGCATGGTTGAAGATATTAGGGTTACAGTGGACAAAATAGGCAAGGGCTCTGATTTCTAGGATCTTACATTCGAGAATGAAGAAAGCAGTTAATGAATGAACAAAACTTCAGACAGTAATAAATGCTTCAAAGAAAATAAAAGAGAGTTAGCTAAAAGGGAAGACTGAGATTGGTTTAGAGAAAGCCTCAGTGAGAAGGTGATATTCAGGCTGAAAGACACAAGGCAGAATGTTTAATGCTAAGTTGTGGGGACATAAGGAACAGCTAGCGCAAAGGTCTAAAGTACAAACCAGGATCTAGTTGGGACTCTCAAGTTGCATTTGGCTGTTGTTTAGTTTTTGCTTCATAATCTAAAATAGCCTCCTCCCCTTCCCATTTTTTTTTTTTCTTTTGCTCAATGACACTGCCTTTTTTTTTTTTTTGCTGTACGCGGGCCTCTCACTGTTGTGGTCTCTCCCGTTGCGGAGCACAGGCTCCGGACGCGCAGACCCAGCGGCCATGGCTCACGGGCCCAGCCTCTCCGCGGCATGTGGGATCTTCCCAGACCGGGGCACGAACCCGTGTCCCCCGCATCGGCAGGCGGACTCTCAACCACTGCGCCACCAGGGAAGCCCGACACTGCCTTTTTGAAGAGACCAGTCTGGGTCTCTGGTAGACTCTTCCACATTCATGATTTGTCTTACTATTTCCTTGTGTCAATTAATTCCTTCCTTTATCACCTTTTAAGATAATTGACAATTTGCAATCCTTTGTGATACTGTGTATTCAAGTTGTATCACACTTGATGTCAGCTTTTGCCATTATAATGATGCTGAATTTGATCACTTGGTTAATGTGCAAGTCCTAGATCTTTCCATTGTAAAGGTTTCCCTTTACATGGATCAAGTAATCTGTGGGTAGCAATTTAATACAACACAATGACTCTATTCCATCTTTCACCTGTTGGTTTTAACGTCCGTCAGAGATCCTTGCCTGAATCAGTTGTTTCATTGGAGGTTGCAAAAGGATGATTGTTATTGTTGTGTTCCTTCCACATTTATTAGCTGGCTAATAAATGAGAATCAACTGAGAATTAACTACTAAAATTCTCTCCTAATAAGGCAGGGTGTTTTGTTTAATTCTTTGCTTTTCATTGTAAATTTTCTTGGTGAAGAACTGGTCACCTCAGTGGTAGCAAATGAGTTTCTTTTCTATTTTCTGTATCATTGTAGGCACGTGAATTTTTATTTATTCATTATTTTACAGTTAGTTACAGCCATTAGTCTCTTTTTTTTTTTTTTTTTTTTTTTGCGGTACACGGGCCTCTCACTGTTGTGGCCTCTCCCGTTGCAGAGCACAGGCTCCGGACGCGCAGGCTCAGCGGCCATGGCTCACGGGCCCAGCCGCTCCGCTGCATGTGGGATCTTCCCGGACCGGGGCACGAACCCGCGTCCCCTGCATCGGCAGGCAGAGTCTCAACCACTGCGCCACCAGGGAAGCCCCATTAGTCTCTTTAACGCAGAACTTTCACCAGTATGAGTGTCTTCAAGCTAGTGTTGTGTCCTTTTGATGTGCCCCGTGTGCCCTTTGGTGTTTGGGTTGTTTTCTCTTGCAAGATCTTCCAGGTGCACCTTGTACTCTCTCTGTTCTTGACCCGAAATCAGTCATTTTTCTAGGAAGACCTAGTTACTTTTACAGAGAATGCCATTAGAAACCAAGATCTGAGTGCTACGAATGCTCATTGCTTACTGGGTCTTCATTATTTCTAGGTCCTTTCAATGGGCAGAGATAGAAAATATGTTTTTTAGAAATCAAAACTTCATATTGATATTTCCAATTTAATTTGAATCTTTACAGGGTTCTTTTCTTTAGATTTTATATTTGTCTCTCTTTCCTTAAACTGGAAATCTTATTTTTTTAGTACTGTTCACGTTTATTTGTTCTATACTACAGTATACATAACTCTTATTTTTATTTAAAAAATATTTATTTATTTATTTGGCTGTGTCGGGTCTTTGTTGCAGCACGCGGGATTTTCGTTGCTGCGCACGGGATCTCAGTTGCAACATGCGGGATCTAGTTCCCTGACCAGGCATTGAACCTCGGCCCCCGTGCATTGGGAGCGTGGAGTCTTAATCACTGGACTACCAGGGAAGTCCCATACGTAACTTTTAAAAATATAGTCTTCAGGGCTTCCCTAGTGGTGCAGTGGTAGGGAGTATGCCTGCCGATGCAGGGGACGTGGGTTTGTGCCCCGGTCCGGGAGGATCCCACGTGCTGTGGAGCGGCTGGGCCCGTGGGCCGTGGCCGCTGGACCTGCGCGTCAGGAGCCTGTGCTCCGCAACGGGAGAGGCTGCAACAGTGAGAGGCCCGCGTACCACACACACACAAAAAAATAAATATATATATATATATATATATACACACACACGTATATATATACACATACATATGTACATATACATATATATATAGTCTTCATGTTGTTACTAACAAAATTACTGAGGTAAATTTAAAATTTATTTGTCATTCTTTTTTTACCCTTAGAACATTCTGTCAACATCCAGTAAAGAAAATGGAAAACATACTAGATAGTTCAAATATAGGAGATTTAATGTAGGTTGCAAGACTGAGAGAGCAAAAAAGAGTAGGGCAGGGTGATTTAGAGATTAATAACTAGGGTGAAATTGAAACTTCCCTGGTGGTCCAGTGGCTAAGATTCCGTGCTCCCAATGCAGGGGGCCCAGGTTCAATCCCTGGTCAGGGAACTAGATCCCACAAGCATGCCACAACTAAGAGTTTGCATGCTGCAACTAAAGATTCTTCCCACTGCAACAAAGAACCTGCATGCCACAACTAAGACCCAACACAACCAAGTAAATAAATAAATATTAAAAAATAAATAAAGTAACTGGGGCGAAACTATTATCTCAAGAGTTGGGAACAAAAGGGATAGATGGTATTATCAAACCTTTTAAAGAAAATGGAGAGGGGGTCACCCACGACCTCAAGCACTGCTGCCACTTTCAGATCTGGGACCAAGAGGGGGAATTGCCAAGATACGCCACATGGCTGGTGCTTGGATCATCCTCTTCCTAATGTTTATTAGTTTCTGGTTTATCCTTACAGTGTTTCTTTTTGCAAAAATAAACAAATATCTACATATATTCTTTTTTATCCGTTCTTACACAAAAGATTGCCATATTATGTACACTGTTCAGCATTTCTTTTCACTTAATATATCCTAGAGATTATGCCTTATTGGAACAGAGGTAGTCCCTAATCATATTCACAGCTTCATTGTGTGGATGTGCCAGATTTGTTCAACTAGTCACTTTTTGATGGTAATCAGTAAGTAATGCTTTACTGCTGATCTTTTAAAAATAGATTTTGGTGGGAATTCCCTTGCGGTCCAGTAGTTAGGACTCGGCACTTTCACTGCCGAGGGCCTGGGTTCAGTCCCTGGTTGGGGAACTAAGATCCCACAAGCCATGTGGCGTGGCCAAAAAAAAAAACCCACCCTACTTTAAAATAGATTTTGGTATGTGTGTTAGAAAGAGCATTGAGCTGATAACAGGTTCTGTTTTGCCACTAAATACATGACCTTAAGGAAGTCACCTGTTTTTGTACTTCAGTTTCCTCATTTGTAGAATAAGGGTTAAATTGCTCCATAATCTCTAAGATCTCCTGCTATAATATTTTATATTTTTCTGAGAGTTTTATTAGCCGTATTTTAAACCTATTGCTCAGTAAAGTATGTAAAGCATAGGAAAATTATAAACGAGAACGTAAGGTTAAGTTTTAGAAGTACTACTGAGGGTTTTCTAAACTTGAATCTGTTCAGGTGCTTGTTAAAAAAATTAAGATTCCTGGGCCCATCCCTGTTTTCTGAAACAGTCTCTAGGAAGTGTACCTACTAAGTGATTTTTTTTTTTTTTTTTTTTTTAATGATCAAGCTTGTGAAACAAGATTTACTTCATGTGCATATGCCATTGTCCTTTAGGTTTCCTGAGGATAGGGAGTAGTCAGGACATTATTTACCCTTCATGAATTCCTTTTCTCTGACCACCACCAGAAGAAATATAAGTAGAAATGAAAATTTCCATTCTCTTACAGCATCTTGTCAAAATGTACTATGTTCTTTGCAGAATGTTTTTGTGTCAGTGAGGTTGCTGGTTCTATATGCAAATTGAGAGATTTGATGGGAATACCATACAGTTGTAGAGTGCTTTGAATTCTGCTTCCTGAAACACTGTTTTCACCATGCTTCTCATTCGCTCACATTTAGTGAATTCCTTCCTAGAGACTTCAGAACATATTGGATTCCAGTTCTGGTTCCTTTTCTTTTTACAAAGCTGGCTAATTGTAGGCAAATGAATTTATCTGGGTCTCATAATCTTCATGTGTAAAACATAACTGATAATATGTCCCTTATAGAATTGAGGTAGGGTTAAATGAGATAAGGCGCTTGGCACAAACTCTTAATACCTGTTGATTCCCTTTCCTCTCAGCTAGTCTTCACACCAGCTGCCTTTTAATGATTTCTTAAGAAGTTGGTACTCAGAGTCCATGGACTGGCAACGTTGGCATCACCAGGGTTAGAGTGCAGAATGTCAGGTCCCACTCCAGGCCTACTGAATCTGAATCTGTATTTTGAGTTGCTCATTAAAATTTGAGAAGCATTGGAACCTTAAGAGATTTTCTTTTTGTCTGAGTTCCTAATGATTTCGTTGTTCTTTTTACCTTTGGCAGGTTGGTTTTGCTGTGCACTATTAGCTAAAGCTATTTTAGATCAAATATGTGAGCACGTGTTCAGAATAAAAGTTCACCTGCAGAAGTGTTTACGTATTATTATTAAATACTATTAAAAGTTAGGTTTAGGTAGATTTTTTTATAGTGAGAAATTCAGAAGAGTGCATAAAATATGTGCAGTGTAAAGAATAATTATAAGCAAACATCTGTGTAACCGCCATCCAGGTCAAGTGATAGAATATTGCCAGTGCCTCAGAGGTACTTCCAGTGTAGCCCTTTTTGATTACAACCATTTCCTGTCTTAGAAGTAACTACTGTTTTGTCTCATGATACTTTCCTTGCTTTTCTTGATCGTTTTATCACCTGTGTATCTAAACAGTAGTTTAGTTTTGCCTGTTTGTCAACTTTACGTAAATGGAATCATACTTCGTGTATTTTTTTGTTGTCTTCTTCTGGTCAGTATTAGAGATGTATCCATTTATTGTATAGATTTTCTTTTTAAAGTAGTAGAGGGCAAAAAAATTCTGGCAAGTTTTGAATAATTTTAGCTGTAGTATTAAACCTTGATTTTCTTTAAAGAAAACAGAAACATTAATTCAAAAAGACATATGCACCTCACTGTTCATAGCAGCATTATTTATGACAGCCAGGATATGAAAGCAACCTAAGTGTTCATCAGTGGATGAGTGGTTAAAGAAGATGTGGTACACACACACACTGTAATACTACTCAGCCGTAAAAACAAATGAAATTTTGCCATTTGTGACAACGTGGATGGACTTGGAGGGTATTATGCTTAGTGAAATAAGTCAGACAGAGAAAGACAAATACTGTATTATATCACTTATATGTGGAATCTAAAAAATACAGCAAACTAGTGAATATAACAAAAAAGAAACAGACTCATAGATATAGAGAACAAACTAGTGGTTACCAGTGGGAGAGGGGAGGGGCAAGGGTCAAGATAGGGGTAGAGGATTAAGAAGTACATTCTACTGTGTATAAAATATATAAGCTACAAGGGTATATTGTATAACACAGAGAATATAGCTAATATTTTATAATAACCTTTAAAAATTGTGAATCACTGTGTTGTATACCTGAAACTTATATGATATTGTACATCAACTATACCTCAATTAAAAACAAAAACCTTAATGCTTAGTTTTCTTTGGAAAACACCCATTTATACAGTTTGTTTTTTTTTCCTCTACTTAAAGATACATAGATGTAATATCTAAACCACTGTGCACTTTGCTTCTAAATATTACAAAATTGCTAGTTTTGTTATATTTATTTTTGGCAGGAATATTATACACTCTCCTGGGTGTCTTTTGTTTTAAAATTAGACTGTAGAGGGGACTTCCCTGGTGGTCCAGTGGCTAAGACTCTGGGCTGCCAATGCAGGGAGCCCGGGTTTGATCCCTGGTCAGGGAACTAGATCCTGCCTGATCTGGCATGTGGCAGTGAAGATCCTGCATGCTGCAGCTAAGACCTGGTACAGCCAGATAGATAGATAAATATTTTAATAAAATAAAATCACACTGTAGAATAGCCTACTTTTATTTTTATTTATTTATTTATTTATTTTTGGCTGCTTTGGGTCTTAGTTGCGTTATGTGGGCTGTTTGTTGCAGCGCACAGGCTTCTCTCTAGTTGTGGTGCGTGGGCTCAGTAGTTTTGGCACGCAGGCTTAGTTGCCCTGCAGCATGTGGGATCTTAGTTCCCTGACCAGGGATCGAACTCGTGTCGCCTGCATTGGAAGGCGGATTCTTAACCACTGGACCACCAGGGAAGTCCCTATTCTACTTTTTTTTTTTCATTTTTATTTTTTATTTTTGGCTGCGTTGGGTCCTTGTTGCTGCGCGTGGGCTTTCTTTTTAGTTGCGGTGAGCAGGAGCTACTCTTCATTGCCGTACACGGGCCTCTCATTGCGGTGGCGTCTCGCGTCTTGGAGCACCGGCTCTAGGTGCGCGGGCTCTAGAGCGCAGGCTCAGCAGTTGTGGCGCATGGGCCTAGCTGCTCCGCAGCATGTGGGATCCTCCCAAACCAGGGCTCATACCCGTGTCCCCTGCATTGGCAGGTGGATTCCCAACCACTGCGCCACCAGGGAAGCCCCCCCTATTCTACTTTTAAATATGTATTTTTACATTTAAAAATCAGAACCTAGTTGAATTTACTGAAAATTTGGGAGACATTTTTACAAATTACAGAATAGATGTTTGTTGTAATCAATTCACATAAGTGAATCCTTTTTTACAAACTACCACAGATAACTACTTTTGACAGTTTGAAATGAAATTTTCTCTGTGGATTCAAAAAAAATTCACTTCTGCATTTTTAGGCAGAAATGGCTTCTTAAATTTTGTAATATGTTGTAGAGTATTGTCCACCTCCTTTTAACAGCTACTTAAGATTATGTTGTGTCATAATATGTTTGTCTACTCCCCTGTGAATGGACACTTGGCTTGTTTCTATTTATTTTTTAAATTTGCTGTTAAAACAGTGCTGCATGGAACACCTTTTTTGCAGTTGTGCCAAGGTTTACTTCAGACATATTTCTAGAACTAGAATGTCTGAGTCATCTGGCCTGTGCATTTAAAATGTTGATAGATAACACTTTAAAAAAGATTTTAACTGGTATGGTTTAGTTTTCCTTGACAGTCCTCAACTTGATCGGAAATTTTGAATTATTTTTATCTTAAAATTTATCTTTATTCCTTTGTCATTGATCCATTCTATTCATTTACCCATTGTCTACTACTTGCTAGTTGCTGAAGGCAGTATATATATATGAATTAGACATACTTGCTGAGAAAGATGTGTACCTGATTATTATATATGGTAGAAAGTGAGAGGGAAATATAAAGGGAATTCATAAAGAGAGATTCCTTCTAGTTGGAGAAATCAGGGAATGTTTTCCACAGTAGGTGGTGCTTGAGCTAGCCTCGAAGGATGGGTAGATTTGCACTTAGGAAACTGTTTCCCAAACAGAGAGCAGCAAGGAAAATGGATTTTGGAGGTAGGAAGGAAGAGGCTCTGCTGAGATTCAGTTTGGCTGAATGATAGAGGACTAGACTGCAGTAGGGAGAGATACACAGAAAGAGAGCTTAGACCCAGATTGTGTTGACTTTAAAATGATACACCAGCTGTGGAAGACAATTCTTCAAAATATTAAGCAAGGGACTTCCCTGGTGGCGCAGCGGTTAACGATCCACCTGCTAATGCAGGGGACACGGGTTTGAACGTTGGTCTGGGAAGATCCCACATGCCTTGGAGCAGCTGGGCCCGTGCACCACAACTACTGAGCCTGCGTTCTAGAGCCCGCGAGCCACAACTACTGAAGCCTGCGCACCTAGAGCCCATGCTCTGCAACAAGAGAAGCCACTGCAATGAGAAGCCCACGCACTGCAACGAAGAGTAGCCCCCGCTTGCCACAGCTAGAGAAAGCCTGCACGCAGCCACAAAAACCCAGCGCAGCCAAAAATTAAAAAAAATTAAAGAGTTACCGTATGATCTAGCAGTTCCATTTCTAGGTGTCTATCCAAAAGAATTGAGAGCAAGAACTGAAACAGATATTTGTATATCAGTGTTCATAGTAACATATTCACAGTAGCCAAAAGGTGAAAACAGCAAATGTCCATCAATTGATGAAGGGATGGAATGGAATAACATGTGGTATATACATACAATGAAATATTATTCAGCCTTCAAAAGGAATGAAATTCTGACACATGATACAACATGGATGAAGCTAGAAGATGTTATGTTAATACGTAAAATAAACCAGACACAGAAGGACAAATGTTTTATGATTCCACTTACATGAGATACCTAGAGAGTAGTCCAATTCATAGAGACAGAATAGAATAGTAGTTACCGGGAGCTGAGGGGAATTAGTTTTTGTTTTTGTTCTTGTTTTTTGCGGTACGAGGGCCTCTCACTGTTGTGGCCTCTCCCGTTGCAGAGCACAGGCTCCGGACGCGCAGACTCAGCGGCCACGGCTCACGGGCCCAGCTGCTCCGTGGCACGTGGGATCCTCCCGGACTGGGGCACAAACCCGTGTCCCCTGCATCGGCAGGCGGACTCTCAACCACTGCGCCACCAGGGAAGCCCAGTATTTTTTTTTTTAATGTGACTTTATTTGGAAACAGGGTCTTTAAAAAATTTTTTTATTTATTTTTGGCTGCATTGGGTCCTCGTTGCTGCGTGTGGGCTTTCTCCAGTTGCCTCAAGTGGGAGCTACTCTTCCTTGCGGTTCGCGGGCTTCTCATTGTGGTGGCTTCTCTTGTTGTGGAGCACAGGTTCTAGGCGCGTGGGCTTCAGTAGTTGTGGCACGCGGGCTCAGTAGTTGTGGCTCATAGGCTTAGTTGCTCCGCAGCATGTGGGATCTTCCTGGACCAGGGCTCGAACCCGTGTCCCCTGCATTAGCAGGTGGATTCTTAATCACTGTGCCACCAGGGAAGCCCGGGAGGTAGTATTTAATGGGTATGGAGTTTCCATTTGGGATGATGAAAAAGTTCTGGAGATGGATAATGCCATTGAAATGTATACTTTAAAATGATTAGAATGTTAAGTTTTATGTGTATTTTACTACAATAAAACACAAAATAATGCAACGTTAAAGACCTTGAATATTAAAGAATTGGCACTGAGGACTCAATGATCTAGATTTGCACCATGAAGATCAATCCTGAATCGAAATAAAGGCTGGATTGGGGAAGGAAGGAGTAAGCAGTGGGAAAACCAGCTAATCCTCTTCATTGCAGTAGTTTAGTTAAGAGATGATTTTGGCCTTTAGAGTAACAGTGAGGTAATTGGAAGGAAGGGATAATATGAGAGAAATCTGTCAACTAATTAGATGTGAGAGGAAAGAGAAAAGGAAAAATAAAAGGGACTTCTAGGTTTTGAGTCAGGTAAATGGAAGGAAGGAAGATAAGCGGGTAGCTGGGAAAATGTTCAATAGGAATTTGGTGTCGGCTGTCTAGAAGGCAATTGAAAATAAGAAGATGCAGAGAGGTAGTTCAGGAATATCAGGCCTAGAATTTTGGAGTGATTAATTTGTCCATCCGTCTGTCCATCCATCCATTTTTTTGAACAAATGTTTCATTGAATTTGCCTTATACCAGGCATAGAACATGGACACATCAGTCTGTATCCTCAAGGATCTCACAGTCTAGCAAGTCGCTCTCTTAGTAGTCATATTTGAAACCATGTGATCCTCTAAGGAGAAAATGTAGCAAGGGCAAAGAAGGCAAAAATGGAATTTTGGGGTCCACCTCAACATTTGGGGTATCAAAGGAGAAAGGAACCTCAAAATGAGGGGACAGAGAGATAGTAGACACCAAGGGGAACATATATAGTCATCAAGAAGTAAGCTGAATTTGAGGAATCAAAATAGTGCTAAGATGAAGTTGGAAAATTTCAGAAATTTCTTTAAAATGAATTTGAAGTTTTGCTATTTTTATTTTGTCCATGGGAGTGATGACAATGTAATCTTGTTTCCTTTTTTTCTCTTTGCCATTTTTTATATTTTTTGATCCATAACTGATTGAGATAGAATTACATTAGTGTGCCAGTCAGCTGTGCTTTCAGCTTTGGATTTCTGCTGTCATCAGCAGAAATTCCCACTTGGAACTTTTGTCCTTAGTTTTTACCTATAAATAAAGTATTGTCGGGACTTCCCTGGTGGCGTAGTGGTTAAGAATCTGCCTGCCATTGTAGGGGACACGGGTTCGATCCCTGGTTGGGAAAGATCCCACAAGCCACGGAGCAACAAAGCCTGTGCGCCACAGCTACTGAGCCTGTGTTCTAGAGCCCGCGAGCCGCAACTACTGAGGTGTGCACACCTAGAGCCCATGCTCTGCAACAAGAGAAGCCACCACAATGAGAAGACCACATGCCGCAACTAAGAGTAGCCTCTGCTCACCACAACTAGAGAAAGCCTGCGTGCAGCAACGAAGACCCAGTGCAGCCAAAAATAAATAATTAATTTAAAAAAATAATAAAATAAAGTATGGTCTTCCTTCAATCTAAATTGACCTAGCTCATAATATACTTCTTTTTTATTGTGGTAAAATATACATAACATAAAATTAACCATTTTAGCTGTTTTTAAGTGTATAGCGGCATTAAGTGTATTCACATTTTTAAAAAATTTTTTAAAAATTTATTTATTTATTTTTGGCTGCGTTGGGTCTTTGTTGCTGTGCGCAGGCTTTCTCTAGTTGCACCGAGTGTGGGCTACTCTTCGTTGCGGTGCGCGGGCTTCTCATTGCTGTGGCTTCTCTTGTTGCAGAGCACGGGCTTTAGGCACGTGGGCTTCAGTAGTTGCAGCATATGGACTCAGTAGTTGCATCACGTGGGCCCTAGAGCATGTGGGCTTCAGTAGTTGTGGCACATGGGCTCAGTAGTTGTGGTGCATGGGCTCTAGGGCGCACATGCTTCAGTAGTTGTGGCTCACGGGCTCTAGAGTGCAGGCTCAGTATCTGTAGCACATGGGCTTAGTTGCTCTGCAGCATGTGGGATCTTATCAGACCAGGGATCGAACCAGTGTCCCCTGAATTAACAGGCGGATTCTTAACCACTGCGCCACCAGGGAAGGCCCACATTTTTTACGTAATAATAATACCTTTCTTTATTCTTACTGCTTTTTAAATCAAACCTCTTTCCTAACAAGTTTTCATCTTTCCCACATAGAAAATTGATTCTGTTTATTTAATTTCACTATAATATTTAACTTATTTAATTTGAAGTACCTAGTAAGGTTGATCCAAGAATGATACTTCATATGTGGTATATATACACAATGGAATACTACTCAGCCATAAAAAGGAATGAAATGTTGCCATTTGTAACAACATGGATGTACTTGGAGGGTATTCTGCTTAGTGAAATAAGTCAGAGAGAGAAAGACAAATACTGTATATCACTTATATGTGGAATCTAAAAAAATAAAGCAAACTAGTAAATATAACAAAAAACCAGACTCAGATATTGAGAACAACCTAGTGGTTACCAGTGGGGAGAGAGGGGAGAAGGGGAAAGGGACAAGATAGAGGTAAGGGATTAAGCAGCACAAACTACTATGTATAAAATAAATAATCTACAAGGATATATTGTACAGCAAATTGTACAGGAAATATAGGCAGTATTTTATAATAACTATAAATGGAGTATAACCTTTAAAAAGTGTGAATCACTATGTCGTACATCTGAAACTTATATATTATACATCAACCATACCTCAATAAAATTTTAAAAAATACTTCATTTTCCTTGTTTCTTTGAAAAAAGAAATATAATGTTTTATATTTTATACCATATTATACAGAAAAATAGTTTTGGGGCAATAAATTTTTTTAACCTTTCTACTAGCTTTATCAAGTTTCCTTTTCCCGTATTTGCTTCAGAATTTTAGTTTATTTATTTTTGACTACGTTGGGTCTTCATTGCTGCGCATAGACTTTCTCTAGTTGCCGCGAGCAGGGGCTACTCTTTGTTGCGGTGCTCGGGCTTATTGTGGTGGCTTCTCTTGTTGCAGAGCATGGGCGCTAGGCGTGCGGGCTTCAGTAGGTATGATGCGCAGACTCAGGGGTTGTGGTTCATGGGCTTAGTTCCCCCAAGGCATGTGGTATCTTCCCGGACCAGGGCTCGAACCCGTGTCCCCTGCATTGGCAAGCGGATTCTTAACCACTGGGCCACCAGGGAAGCCCCAGATTTTTTTTTTTTTTTTTAAGGAAAATGTAAGACACAGGTAGTAGTTGAAACCCTATGTATTCCCCTTCCAATCCCAATTGTCTTTATCTCTCTCTAAAATAACCATAATGAATTAGGTATTTATCATTCCCATGCATGTTTGTATATTTTACTATATATTCATGTATTCACACTATAGTATATAGTGAATGTATTGTTATGCAAGTATAAATATAAATGACAGTCAGTTTTAAGTTTAAAATGAGCAATATTGCACAAATTACATTCTGGGTTTTTTTGCGGTACGCGGGCCTCTCACAGCTGTGGCCTCTCCCGTTGTGGAGCACAGGCTCCGGACGCGCAGGCTCAGTGGCCATGGCTCACGGGCCCAGCCACTCCGCGGCATGTGGGATCTTCCTGGACCGGGGCACGAACCCGTGTCCTCCCATCGGCAGGCAGACTCTCAACCACTGCGCCACCAGGGAAGCCCTACATTCTGTTTTATAAAGTAATTTTTGTGAATGTGAAAAGTGAGTTGGTGGAGCATATCGTTTGTACTAACATATGTAACTTTTTTTTTTTTTACTTCCCTTACATTTGAGGTCTAAAGGTAATGTAACTTGCTTTAAACTGAAAGTATGTGTTTTTTTTTAGATTAATTTATTTTATTTTTGGCTGCGTTGGGTCTTTGTTGCTGCGTGCGGGCTTTCTCTAGTTGCGGCGAGCGGGGGCTACTCTTCGTTGCGGTGTGCGGGCTTCTCATTGTGGTGGTTTCTCTTGTTGCGGAGCACGGGCTCTATGCGTGCGGGCTTCAGTAGTCGCTCGCGGGCTCCAGAGCGCAGGCTCAGTAGTTGTGGTGCACGGGCTTAGTTGCTTTGCAGCCTGTGGGATCTTCCCAGACCAGGGCTCAAACCAGTGTCCCCTGCATTGGCAGACGGATTCTTAACCACTGCGCCACCAGGGAAGTCCTGAAAGTATGTATTTTATGAAATGTATATTTAATGAATATATTTATTTCAATATATTAACTTTTTAAGTTAATTTAATGAAAAAGTGTATCCATTATTACTTCAAGTAGTTTTTGGACAACCACTGTTGCCAAACCAGCAGAGGGGGCTCAGCAGTGTACAAAACTGCCAGTGTCTATTCTGACTGGGAAAGTTTTGCAAATTTAGTTCAGAATATAGAAGTAGAATAAATAGAAGAGTCTTGATGATTCCATGTCTGCATATAAATGACTACATCTCAGTTATTACAAATTTGATATCAGTATCACTGCAAGTGAATGTTATTAATAGTAAAATTCTTGTGTAACATCTAAATCTTCAATGCTCTTTCTCCTCCCTCCTTACCCCCTGCACCTATATATGTGTGTGTGATTTCACCCCCTGCACCTATATATATGTGTGAGATTTTGCATTTCTTTCTAGATTAGATTCTGGTAGGCAGCAAACATTTGTAGAATTTGGTGCAATTGTTTTGTTCGAATTCTGAAAATTAATTTTTTCCTTCAGTTCTTTTAAGTTTACAGATAGCTTCTTGTTCTGGCCATAACACTATGTAAATAGGAAGTAATAATGAAGGTAATTAATTATGCTAATCTGCTGTTTTAGTTAAGAAGCCTTTTCTCTATAAAATTAAAATAAATACTTAGAAATATAACCATAGGCTTCCCTTAAGTACTTCTGCATTTTACAAAAATTGGTATAAACAACTTGTGGGTAAGCTGATTTTAAAGGAAAGTTTTCTTTAAAGTTGTTAGGCTTCCTAAATTGTAAAACTTTAGTCTAGAAGTCAACTATGGAGGGAAATAAGAGGGAAGAATATTTTTTTCTCTACTAGTGTAATATAAGCAGATGAGCATTAGTATAAGTAAACTGCATAGGTTTAGTTACTTTATCAGTAAATATAGTTTCTATACTAATTCTCTGTAGAGGATCATAATTAGAAAATTATTTGAAATGTGAAAGAAAATATTTATTTATATACAGTGTTCTGTTCCACTCAGAAGGCAGGAATAGGAATATTATTTGTACAAAGTAACAGTAACAAACTCTTCTATCAGAATGAAACTAGAGATTATAAAATCATTCGGAAGTCAAGACATAGATACTTTTTACATGATGAAAAATAGTTTCAGGAAATTTTAAGGATAACAGTGTGAGATTTGTAATTGTGGGATGATTACTTGTCATTAAAAAGGTATAAAATATATACATATATAGTATTATTTCTCTGTGTATGCCTTGTGTGTATAAAGACATCTCCAATGTTCTCTGACTAAAGGATTATGCTCATTGGAAACCCAAATCAAGTGAAACTGATCACGAAAGACTATTTTATCTCCCTTTGGACCTGTAGTACGTGGTACTGCTTTCCAGTGGAAATTTCTTTGCTAGGCTTAGAACTGCTGGTATAAGTGATTGTAAATTGCATATTTTTCTTTGAATAATTTTTGCCTCATTGTGTAACAATATAGGGCACACTATTTTGCTAACCAGCTTGAAATAAAGCTAAATATGTTTACATCTTTGTGCTTATTAAAAACATTGATTCGTTCAGTTTATTGTTTCAGAATATACAACTGCTTTTCTCAAAGGAAACTTTAATAAGCATGTCTTCTGGTATAAAATTGGTATACATGGTAAAACAAATGTATTTTCACTACTGGCTTGTTTAAAATGTTCTATTAATATTGATACTTTAACCATTAACTTCTGCAAATAGAATGTAAAACAAAATGCAAGGAATATTTACTATATGCCTTACACTTTTCCGAGAGTTTACGTGTGTTAAAGCATTTAATTTTCACAAAGCCTCTATGAGATAGGTATTATTATTACCCACATTTTATAGATAAGGAAACTAAGGCTTTTTAAAGAAACTCTAAAATATTGCTTTTTTTTTTTTTTTTTCTGGCCATACCGAGTGGCATATGGAACTTCCCCGACTAGGGATGGAACCCGTGCCCCCTGAAGTGGAAGCTCAGAGCCCTAACCACTGGACCACCAGGGAATTCCCAGTAGTATCCTTTTAATTAGTGTAGCAGTTTAATTAGTTCAGTAAACTCTTTTTCTTTCTTCCTTTTTTAACTTTATATAATGGAAAATGTCAAATACATGCATAAATACAGAGGATAATATGGTGAATCTCTGTGTACTCATCACTCAGCTTCAAAAATTACCAACATTTTTAACTGTCTTATTTCATTTATCTCCCCACTTTTGGGCAGGGTGGTGGTGGAGTATTTTAAAGCAAGTCAAGATACCCTATTATGTCACTAATGAATACCTAGCTATTCATCTTTAGCTGATTTTGGGGTCTTGGAGGTGATTTGTTCATGAATTTTGCAGTTCTTATTGAGAGAGTACACATTTAGGATTGCTTTTTCTTCTGCATGAATTGACGCCTTTATCATTGTGAAATGTCTCTCTTTTTTTCCCTAGTAATATTCCTTGTTTTGAAGTCTACAGTGTCAAGTGTTAATATAGACATTGTAGCTTTCTAACGCTTGAAATTTCCCTTATATCCTTCCCATCCTTTGACATTTAGACTCTCTCCACCTTTATATTTAAGGTGCATTTCAGGGAATTCCCTGGCCATCCAGTGGTTAGGACTTGGCGCTTTCACTGCTGAGGGCCCGGGTTCAATCCCCCTGGTCAGGGAACTAAGATCCTGCAAGCCTCTCGGCGTGTCCAAAAAACAAAAAAGTACATTTCTTGTGGACAGCTTGTATTAGGCTTTACTTTTTTAGCCAGTCTGATAGTCTCTGTCTTTTTTTTTTTTTTTTTTTTTTGGTACGCGGGCCTCTCACTGTTGTGGCCTCTCCCGTTGCGGAGCACAGGCTCCGGACGCACGGGCTCAGCGGCCATGGCTCACAGGCCCAGCCACTCCGCGGCATGTGGAATCTTCCCGGACCGGGGCACGAACCCGTGTCCCCTGCATTGGCAGGTGGACTCTCAACCACTGTGCCACCAGGGAAGCCTTTGTTGACTTTCTTTTTTTTTTTTTTTTGTGGTACGCGGGCCTTTCACTGCTGTGGCCTCTTCCGTTGCGGAGCACAGGCTCCGGACGCGCAGGCTCAGCGGCCATGGCTCACGGGCCCAGCCGCTCCGCGGCATGTGGGATCTTCCCGGACTGGGGCACGAACCCGTGTCCCCTGCATCGGCAGGCAGACATTCAACCACTGCGCCACCAGGGAAGCCCTGTTGTCTTTCTTTAAAGAGTGTTTTGGCAGACAGGTAAGTCGCCTGCTGATCAGTTTCATCTTTTTGAGGTCTGTTTTTAAGTCTTGCTAAGGTGGATCTACAGTGGTCCTCAATTTAGGGACAGTTTAGCTCTATATTAAGGTGAACTCTCTGGGGTCTGCACTGAATATCCTAGGTGATCACCGAAAACTCTCCAGTCTGACTTGATGGAACTTGAATGTCTTCCTGCTTGTGAGCTGTGGGAATTGATCATCTTACAACTTTCTTGTAATTCTTTGCCTGACTTTGTGGAGTTTCACTATGTATGTGTTGCCCAATACTAAGCAAAGATTCAAGAGGTCACTGACCATTTCTGGAGTTCTTTTTCTGTATGGCTTCCTTCCTTTCTGGAATTCTGCCCTCACAAGTTCCAGCCTCCTCAGCCTCCCTGAACTCTGTTATCTGTCTCCTCAAGTCAGAGAAGTTGATGGGCTCTTTTGGTTCCCCCTCACTTCATTTAGGTCCAAAAATTGCCTTCAGGCAGAAGGCCTGGGCAATCACTCTTTTTTTTAGCTTGATCTAAAGGCATGATTAAGTTAAAATTTTAGAGCAAGAAAGCTTCACAGGCAGTTCTGCATACTTCCCATTGTATTCCTCATGAGGTGTAATTTCTGTTGGTCTCACAGATTGAGCTCTAGGTTCAGATATCAGCCTGATCTATCAGAGTGTTTTCCATCAATCTTTTATATAATGCTTTTAGCACCCTTTGTTGATTATAAATTATTAGAGTTTGCAAAATGATAATGTTCTTATTCAGTCATTCCTTCTTCGTCTAAATAGAATTCCTCACAAGGTTCTTTCCTATTTTAGCTATTTGGTTACTCTGTTGGTTAGTATAGGAAAGGCAGGAAGAGGACTGGATTCTTTCCCTTTATTAATGAAGTTTTAGTAATCATGAATTAGTCCCTTAGCAGCCTCTCCTAGTGACCGGTAAATTTTCTTCGGTATCATTTTGAACTTACAAGTTTTTATATATTGGATACATTTGACTCCATAATAGTTTTCTTAGGTTTTTGTGTTTCTTATGCTCAGATTGTTTCCTCTTAGGCCCATGGGAGTGCCTTCAAGTTGGGTCCTATGACCTTTTGACATGACTGCTTTAGTCTTTAATAGCCTCTTTGCTTTTGGGCACAGGAAGATATTCCAGGCTCATCTTGTACATTTCCTGCCCCAATTGTAGAAACGGCCATTTCTTTTTTTTAAGTGATTTTTAAATTATTAATTAATTAATTAATTTTTATTTTTGGCTGCATTGGGTCTTCATTGCTGGGCACAGGCTTTTCTCTAGTTGTGGCGAGTGGGGGCTACTCTTTGTTGTGGTGCGCGGGCTTCTCATCGCGGTGGCATCTCTTGTTGCAGAGCATGGGCTCTAGGCGCGCGGGCTTAGTAGCTGTGGCTTGCGGGCTCTAGAGCGCAGGCTCAGTAGTTGTGGTGCATGGGCTTAGTTGGTCTGCGGCATGTGGGCTCTTCCCAGACCAGGGCTCGAACCCGTGTTCCCTGCATTGGCAGGCGGATTCTTAACCACTGCGCCACCAGGAAAGCCCCTATTTATCTCCTTAATTTTATACTTGTATCTCTTTTATGTTGGGTTTTTGTTTTTGTTTTGTTTTTAATGGAGTAAACGTAATTATTTATTTGCTTTACACTGCACCTATAGTAGTTTAAAAAAAATAATGACAATATTGTTACTACAAGTAAGACAACTGAATACAGCTTTATTTTTTTCGTGAATTTTTTTGGTAATTAAAATATAACGCACAGAAGATATGCAGTAAGAAACACTGCTTTTTAAAGCTACTTGAACTAATTTCTCTCTCAGTGGTATTATGCCACCAACTTGTTATACAATTAAGTAATTTTATTTTTTCAAATATTTTCTTCTTGTTAATTTCTCAAGATCACTGCTTTCCTTTCTGAAACTCCATTTAATGGGTGTTTACTTTCGTCCAGAGAATTTCATTGTACAAGAATAAAAGAAGTCGAATGTTTCTGCATACCTGTTTGTCTGTTTGGTTCATCTTCATGTACTCTCCATGTAACATTTCTCCTGTCTGGAGTTTTGATTATGGTTTGCAGCTTAAAAGAAGTAACAGGGAGGTACATAACTCCTCACAAACCAGGTGTTATCTTTCTTTTGTATGGTAATGTTATTGTGTGGGTGGGAATTCTACAAATGTATGTCAGTTTGATTTTAGAATTTGTAAACTGATCTGGAATAGTAAATGTGAAGCAGTGAAATTAGGGGCATTTCGTTTTATAGTATGTTATTATTTATGGGCTTTTTTTTTTTTTGCGGTATGCGGGCCTCTCACTGTTGCGGCCTCTCCCGTTGCGGAGCACAGGCTCCGGACGCACAGGCTGAGCGGCCATGGCTCAAGGGCTCAGCCGCTCTGCGGCATGTGGGGTCTTCCCGTACCAGGGCACGAACCCGTGTTGCCTGCATTGGCAGGCGGACTCCCAACCACTGCGCCACCAGGGAAGCCCTATAGGCTTCTTTTAAAGAATATTTAGAAACTAACAAAACATTGTAAATCAACTATATTTCTATGAAATTTTTTAAAAAAGAATATTTAAAGGCAGCTGTTTAGGATAGACCATTCAGTTGACCTTTGGCTCCAAGGACAAAATCTCACCATCACGTATTTCTTTCTACCTGGAATTTAATATTATAAACTTCCTTTGAATACATTTGTATTTTGCACAGTCTTCACTTATTTTTATAAAAATGGTACAAAATACTGCATTTTGACATTTCTTGTTTTTTTTTTAAACCAGACAATTGATACAGTATGCAGAATCAGCTTCCCTGAGATTATAGCAAATTTAAAGAAAGTCAAAGATAGAAATTAGTTTCCCTGACTCCACCCTTTTAAATGTGGACTCTTAAATTTGAATTAGAGTATTAAAGATTTTCAGCCATCACAGTATCCATCTGAATACAATATGATACAACACATATAAAAGGGCAGGTGGCATTGGCAATTTTCACTTGTTCCTGGACGCTGTATCTTACAGCATATTGTCTGCCTAAAAGCAAAGTTCTGGCTGTGCATGTTGCATCTTGATTGCCTTTTGTGCTCTTGCCTTTGTCTGGACGTTATCGGAAACTGCAACAATACGTGAAATATGGGTTTTAATTAGACAAGTTATTAATGAGCAGAGTCGTAACTTGTGAAGTGGTGAAAAGTAGAAACCATCTGTATTATTTATCTAATGTTGCTTAGGTCTTATAGGCCACCTAACTCAACAAATATTTATACAACTCTAAGATAATGAAGATACTGTACAAGATGAATAGAAGGCCAGAAGCATACTTAATTGGCTGGAGGGGATGGGAGAATCCCCTCCAAAAGAAAGAACTCAAATAATGAATAGGAATTTGCCATACTGGCAAGTAGGAGAAGGGATTTGAGGAAGAGAGAGAGGTGGCCAGCAGGAGCAAAGACCAGAGATGGGAAAAGAGTTTAGGTTATTTCAGGAACAAGTAGCTCAAAATGACTGGTATATTTATTTTATATTACCTGGTAATTTCATTCATTTTATTAAAATGTTCATATTTCTGATGGGAAGAATTAAACCAAATAAGATATATTTTCCAGGGTTCAGGAGGATAACTATTTACTTTCTGTCCAGTTGACATTCTATCAGAATTTCTTCCATTAAATCTTTTCATGTATTCCACAAGTGTTCTCTTTTTGGAGAGAAATACATGTATTTGATCTTCCTTCATTCAATAGTAATAATAGCAATCTGCTTTCCTATGTTGGAGAAATTTTAAAGTTTTAACCTATAAATGCAATATCATTTTTAAGTATAAGCAGAGCCCTCCGTATGTGAGGTTAAATTTACTGAAGATGGCAGTGACATTTTGATATCATTTGTTTCCTTCCCCCTCCCTATATCTGCTTATTATCCCAGAATCAATCAATTTATCATAACTTTTGGGGGGAAGCAAAGGCATTCCGAAATCAGTGGATCTTTTCTAAGGAAAAAATACGCTGCGTCAGAAGTGACTAAATATTAAAAATGAGGAGATATAACCAGTGACTAATACTATGTATTTCCTCTAAGTCCTTTATTTATTTATTTTTTAATGGGTTTGCCTGATTTCTTTTTTCTTTTCTTTTTTTTGGCTGCGGGGAGGCGTGTGGGATCTTAGTTGCCCCACCAGGGATCGAACCAACGCCCCCAGCAGTGGAAGTACATAGTCTTAATCACTGGACTGCCAGGGCAGTCCCCCCTCGAAGTCCTTGAAAATTTAGTTTATTTATTACTTCCTACGTACTTCTGTTGACATTTTCGTTATGGGGTGTTTTAGAGGGAAGGTGTCTTAGCTCAGGCTGCCATAACAAAATACCATACGATAGTTGGCTTAAACAACAGAAATTTATTTCTCACAGTTCTGAAGACTCGTAAGTCGAAAATCAAGGTGCTGGCAAAGCAGTTGTCGTTCTGAGGCTTCTTCTTTTCGTTTGTAGGTAGCTGCCATCTTCTTGTAGGCTCACACGACTGCTTCGGGGAAAGAGAGTGAGCAAGCTCTTCGGTGTCTCTTCTTATAAGGGCACTAATTCCATTATAATGGCCCTACCCTCATGACTTCACCTAACCCTAATTATCTCCCAAATGCTCCATCTCCAAGTAACCATTACATTGAGGGTTAGGACTTTAGCATATGAATTTGAGGGGGGGACACAAACATTCAGTCCAGAACAGATGGTAATAAGAGTTCCTCATCAGTATTTTATGTTTTTATCATTTCAGGACTATTCCCAAAGGAAATGAATAGAAGATCTTAAGAGTTTGCTTAATAATGTGATCAAAATTGAGCTTCGGAAAATCCTCTCAAAGGGGTCAATTGAGGCCTTGCCTCCTTAATATTGATATGCTTTTGTCATACAGCTCTTTTACTATCTATATTTTGAGTTATTTGCACAGAAGCTGAATATATATTAATAAATGTTGATAGCTCACTTCAGCAAAGGGAAGAATAGTTTGTAAGCAAGGGTTTTGTGATTTACTTAATTCTTAAGTCAGCTACTTAAACGAGCAGTCTAGTTCTGGGTGTGCAAATGTAAAGGAACGCTTGTGGGGGTAAACAAATTGGCAGTCATACGACAGTTAGAAGTGAGGTCTTGGGTGCCATCTTGATGCCTTCTAATGGAAAGTACTGGTTGTTTTTCATTTCTTTATTTTTAACCTTCATTTCCCCATTGTGAATTTCCTGGCATAGATATACATGAAAGTTTTATTTGCCCAAGGTATAAAGAATGAAGTTATGCAGCAGTCTTCTGGTTGAAATTATTTTCTAGCTCTCTCGGCCTTAGTGCCATCTTCTTAGAAATTTTGGCGCTCTGAGAGTCAAGTGGAGGAAGAAGTGAATAGGCACAAAAGAAGAAAGATGAGTCAGAGGTCCAGATAAACCGCTAGCTAGTGCAGCATGGAAGCCACAGGAGCAGAAACAAGGAAAAGCAGACACTGGTGCAAATTGTTGGATTGCATGCCTAACATCTAGAACTTGTCTCAGTGATCTAGAGCATCCATTGCCATCTGATGGCCTCCACCACATTTGAGAGGCCCTTCTTGCTCATACCAAATCAGTCCCCTTTGGTCCTTTATCCTGGACCTGTGACTTTCTGGACTAGTTCTGTTCTCAGTGTGGTTGAATATAACACATGTACAATAAATCATCTCTTTTGTTGTCTTAGCTGAAGAAAAAAAAGAAAAATTATTTCCTATCCACTGTAAAACTAGCTTAGTATCAAGCTACATTGTATGCGCATAAGAATTTTACCTAGGTGGAGACAAATTAGGAAGATGAGGGAAATTAAGCCACACCTACTGGAAGGGGGAGAATCTACATGAATCATTTGGAAATTTGCAAGGGAGATTTCTCTCCCCTCTTTTTTTTTCCGCCCCTTTTTCAGTCATTTATATTAGTATGAACTCATGGATATTTATTTTGTGCTCAAATTGTTTCATCTTTGGCCATCAGGAGTTCTTTCATTTGTCTCTTATGTTCTTTTGATATAATGCCATACATGTTTTGTTTTTGAATCACATCCTTGCTTTCTGGCACTACGAAATTATTCAGGCTCATCGTGTGTAGTTCCTGTCCTAGTCCTAGTTCTGCCATTTCACCAAGCTGCCGTTGTTCCTTTTATTGGAAAATGGTATTAGAAATCAAGATCAGGGGACTTCCCTGGTGGTGCAGTAGTTAAGAACCCGCCTGACAATGCAGGGGACCCGGGTTCAAGCCCTGGTCCAGGAAGATCCCACACGCCTTGGAGCAACTAAGCGCACGTGCCACAACTACTGAGCTTGCGCTCTAGAGCCCGTGAGCCACAACTACTGAGCCCATGTGCCACAACTACTGAAGCCCACACGCCTAGAGCCCCTGCTCTGCAACAAGATAAGCAACCACAATAAGAAGGCTGCGCACCGCAATAAAGAGTAGCCCCCGCTCGCCACAACTAGAGAAAGCCCGTGCGCAGCAACAAAGACACAATGCAGCCCCCCCAAAAAAAAATCAGGATCTGGGTGCTAGATATACTAATTGCTGCTGGGGGTGTTGTTGCTTCTAGGCCCTCTCAGCTGACAGTGCAAGGATATATATGTATGTATACTAACCCCTGTATATATATAAATCTATAACTTTCTATATGTAACCATCTATATTACATTGTATCTCTACTCTGATCTATTATCACATGATCATTCTACACTCCTTCCCTCACTTGTCTGTAAATTCCCACTCCAGCACAGTGAGAAGCTTGGCTCCTGCCATCCACCATTCATCTACTAATTGTTCAGCTTCATTATACATATATAGCTATATTAGAATTAACTGTGTTTCTGTGGGAAACGAGTTCAAGTAGAGTCTAGTGCTTACATGCAGTTCCTTTTGCATTTAGTGTTACAGATGCCACTCATGTGGTCAGCAACTTTTCATCCACTCAGGACTGTTTTATATATTTGTAATACAGTTAGATTCTTTAGTCATAGTCTCACTCCTTCCTAAAAGTTTTTTAAGAATTTGCATATATTAAGACTCTGTGCTGTAAAGTTCTGTGGGTTTTGACAAATGTGGATTGGGATAGTAAGGTTTACTTGAATTTTAAAATGCTTTTAAAAATGGTTTGGCCAGAACTTTAAGTCCCACTTCTAAAGTGCTATGATTCTTTTTTTTTTTTTTTGGCTCCACTGTGCGGCACGCGGGATCTTAGTTCCCTGACCAGGGATGGAACCTGCGTCCCCTGCAGTAGAAGCGAGGACTCTCAACTATTGGACCACCAGGGAAGTCCCAGTGCTATGATTCTAATGCTTATCATTCTTTGTGGCCTCCCTTTAATGTTTTTCTTTTGGGACATAGCACTATTAAAAGTTGGCAGTTTGGGGCAAGGGAGTGGGAGCTTGCTTATTTGTTTGTTTTTGGCAACATGCAGATTTCCATAGAGGATTAGTATGTCTTCAGAAATTCCAGGCGTCTTAGAATCTGTGATTGAATCATGGCAGTTATTTGTAATCTGTCACAGAATAATATCCTGGCGTTTTCCCCTGATCATTTTTTTTTTTTTTTTTCCCGATACGCGGGCCTCTCACTGCTGTGGCCTTTCCCATTGCAGAGCACAGGCTCCGGACGCGCAGGCTCAGCGGCCATGGCTCACGGGCCCAGCCGCTCCGCGGCATGTGGGATCCTCCCGGACCGGGGCACGAACCCGTGTCCCCTGCATCGGCAGGCGGACTCTCAACCACTGCGCCACCAGGGAAGCCCTCCCCTGATCATTTTGAAGTGTCATCCCTATTGTTCATTTTACAGTTTTATACTTAGTTGACTCATTTGGTTAGCAGGGAGTTCAGGTGCAACAAGTAGCTCAAGATTTACTTTTATTTCAGTAGCTTCATCAGGGAAGAAAAATTTTTTTTTTTTGCGGTACGCGGGCCTCTCACCGCTGTGGCCCCACCCGCCGCGGAGTACAGGCCCCGGACGCGCAGGCCCAGCAGCCATGGCCCATGGGCCCAGCCGCTCCGCGGCACGCGGGACCCTCCCAGACCGGGGCATGAACCCACGTCCCCTGCACCAGCAGGCGGACCCTCAACCACTGCGCCACCAGGGAAGCCCCCCCAAAAACCTATTTTATATCGTACTACCAGCTAAGGCAAACTGTCTTAGTAGATGTGCTTTTGGTCACAAGGAGGGCCATGTGAAAGAATGGTCTGATAAGAGTTCTTCAACACTAAACGCTTCAGGAGTACACTTGGCAACCCAGAAGTGAGTCACTAACATTAAGCTCTTCAGCAAGGGACCTTGTGATCTTCATTCATTAAAAAAAGTATTTATATTGGTGGGCTTCCCTGGTGGCGCAGTGGTTGAGAGTCCGCCTGCCGATGCAGGGGACACGGGTTCGTGCCCCGGTCCAGGAAGATCCCACGTGCTGCAGAGCGGCTAGGCCTGTGAGCCATGGCCGCTGAGCCTGCACGTCCGGAGCCTGTGCTCCGCAACGGGAGAGGCCACAACAGTGAGAGGCCCGCGTACCACCAAAAAAAAAAAAAAAAAAGTATTTATATTGGTAAGGTAACTACTAATGTGCTAGATGTACAAAGATGAATATGACTTAGTCTCTGCACTCAAGGAGTGTACAATGTAGTGGGGAAGAAAGGAATCTAGTGGAGAAGAAGCAGGTTATAGACATGGGGGCTGTGTAAGTGAACAGACTTTTTGGTGACGTCTGTTGGAGATTAGAAGAGGTTAGTTGGCTCAACATAAATTGAAAGTTTTCAGAACAGATAAAACTTGTTCAAGGGCATTTACCCATTGCTTACATGACATCAGTGTAACTCACCTCTATGTTTTGTCACTAGTCTAAGTTTAAATTGTATGGTAATAAAAGCTATAGTTGATTCTGGCTAGTGAGACTAACTCAAGTAGTCCTATTACAAAAGAAATGGTATCAGTGGACAGAAAGGTCTCACAAAGAAAACTCCAGGGACTTCCTTGGTGGCGCAGTGGTTAAGAATCCGCCTGCCAGTATAGGGGACACGGGTTCGAGCCCTGGTCCGGGAAGATCCCACATGCCGCGGAGCGACTAAGCCCGTGGGCTACAACTACTGAGCCTGCGCTCTAGAGCCCATGAGCCACAACCACAACAAGAGAAGCCACCGCAATGAGAAGCCCATGCACCACAACGAAGAGTAGCCCCCGCTCGCCACAACTAGAGAAAGCCCACGCACAGCAACAAGGACCCAATGCAGCCAAAAATAAAAGTAAAGAATCCGCCTGCCAACGCGGGGGACACAGGTTCGAGCCCTGGTCCGGGAAGATCCCACATGCTGCAGGGCAGCTAAGCCCGTGTGCCACGACTACTGAGCCTGCACTCTAGAGCCCACGAGTCACAACTACTGAAGCCCACACGCCTAGAGCCAGTGCTCCGCAACAAGAGAAAGCCCCGCTTGCTGCAACTAGAGAAAACCCACGTGCAGCAACAAAGACTCAACGCAGCCAAAAAATAATTAATAAATAAATAAACTTCCTTTAAAAAAAAGAAAACTGCAGGCCTATATAGATTTGCAAGCAATTTCTGCCAAATATTCAAGGAACAGGTAATTCCAGTTTTATGTAAACTCTTCCAGAGAATGGGGGGGAAAGGAACAGTCCCCAAATCAGTTTATGAAACTAGCATGATTTTGATTCCAAAACCAGGAATGGACAGTACAAGAAAGAAATTATATGTTGTGTTTCTCATGAACATAGGTGCAAAAATCCTAAACTAAACATTAGCAGAATGAATCTAACATAAAACATATAATAAACTGTGGCCTAATTCAGTTTATCTGAGGAATGCAAGCTTGTTTTAACATTAGAAATTCAATTAGTAGGGTGATCCAGTGATGGTCCTGTGGTTAATCAAGACTCTGCGCTCCCAATGCAGGAGGCCCGGGTTCCAATCCCTGATCAGGGAACTAGATCCTGCATGCCGCAACTAATCCCACATGTTACAACTAAGGCCCGGCGTGCCGCAACTAAGATCCAACACGGCCAAATAAATAAATATTTTTAAAAAATAAATTAATATAACTTATTTCACCAATAGACTAACAGGAAACATGATATTTTAATAATTGAGCAAAAGCATTTGATAGACTTTTTGTTTTGTTTTTGTTTTTTTGCCGTACGCGGGCCTCTCACTGTTGTGGCCTCTCCTGTTGCGGAGCAACGGGCTCCGGACGTGCAGGCTCAGCGGCCATGGCTCATGGGCACAGTCGCTCCATGGCATGTGGGATCTTCCCGGACCGGGGCACGAGCCTGTGTCCCCTGCATCGGCAGGCGGACTCTCAACCACTGCGCCACCAGGGAAGCCCTTGATAGACTTTTAAAGCCCCTTTATGATTTTAAAATCAAGTCAAATTAAAATCACTTGTTGCATACACTGCAGGTGGGAGTGTAAATTGGAACAGTGACTTTGAAAGACAGTTTGACATTATCTAGTAAAGATGTATAACCTACACCCAGCAATTTCACTCCTAAACATGTACTCTAGAGCGTTGTTTTTCAGCCTGTGGCTTGCACCCCATTAGAATGAAGACAATTTAGTGGCATTTGACCAACCATTTTCTTAACTGGTAAATACAATAGAAAATATCAGTGTACTTTACTGTAAGGGTATTATTTTGTGAAACTTATTCCTAGCTATGTATCTGTGTATGTGTGGGTAGACTGATTTATGAGGTAAAGTGTATTTTCTTATTGTGGTTGCTGTCAAAATTTGAAAGCCAGTATTCTAGAGAAGTTAAAAAATGCTCATTATTTCATAAGAGCAAAACATTGGAAACAATTGATTTCATTCAACAAGGATAAATTATGACTGATTCATACATCAAGGTTTTACACTGCAGTGAAAATGAACTGCAGCTACGTTTAACAACTAAGCAGTGTATTGCTTAGGAATATATATGTATTTTTTGTTAAAAATTCTTTTTTTACAATTTAAAAAAAATTATTTATTTATTTTTGGCTACATTGGGTCTTGGTTGCTGCGTGCGGTCTTTCTCTAGTTGTGGTGAGCGGGGGCTACTCATTGCAGTGGCTTCTCTTGTTGCAGAGCGTGGGCTCTAGGTGTGCGGGCTTCAGTAGTTGTGGCGTGTGGGCTCAGTAGTTGTGGCGCACAGGCTTAGTTGCTCCACCGCATGTGGGATCTTCCCAGACCAGGGTTCGATCCCGTGTCCCCTGCATTGGCAGGAGGATTCTTAACCACTGCACCACCAGGGAAGTCCTATGCAGTTTTAAAAAATTGTGGTAAATTTACATAACATGAAGTTTACCATTTTAATCATTTTTAACTGTACAGTTAAGTGGCATTGAGTACATTCACATTATTGTGCAACCATCACCATTATTCATCCCAGAATGTTTTTATCTTCCCTGACTGAAACTCCATACACATTGAACAATAATTCCCTGTTCTCCCCACCCTCTAGCTCCCCTGGCAACCACCATTCTACTTTGCTGTATAACTTGAGTACTCTAGGTACCTCACATAATCGGAATCATGTGGTACTTATCCTTTCATGTCTGGCTTGTTTCACTTAGCATAATGTTTTCAGGCTTCTCCTTGTAGCATGTGTCAGAATTTCCTTCCTGTTTAAGGCTAAATAATATTCTGTTACGTGTGTATACTACATTTTGTTTATCCGTTATCCACTGATAGACATTTGAGTTGTTTCTACCTTTTTGCTGTTGTGAACAGCGCTGCTATGAACATGGGTATACAGATACCTGTTTGAGTCCCTGCTTTCAGTTCTTTTGGGTATATACCCAGGAGTGAAGTTGCTGGATCATACGGTAATTCTGACTGATTTTTTGAGAAATTGTCATACTGTTTCCCACTGTGGCTGTACCTCTCTATGGTTTTGTCTGTATGATATATCAATACATTAATTAAAAATTAATTTTAAAAAGGCAAAGCCTCCTTCTTTCCCTCCTCAGAGGTACTGCTCCTAACTTTGATGTGTGTCTTTCTAGATCATTTTCTATGCATATAGATATAGATACCTATGTGGATATACAATTTTGATTTGTTCCTTTGTTGTTGTTGTCGTTGAACTGGCTGTGAAAGAGCTGTTCAGGTGCTCTCTTAAAAATAAAAATGCCTGGGATCCAACCCCCCAGAGATTTTGATTAGATTGGCTTGAATGGGCTTAGGAATCTGAATTTTAATAGTTCTCAGACGATTCTGATGGGCAGCCATTGATTTATTATTTAACATAAGTGGTATTATATTAATCATTATTTTTCAGTTTTTGGAGATTTTTTCATGCCAATATATGCTGGCATACCCACATTTTAAAAAACTAGTGCTTTAAATTCTGTAGCTTAGATATAGCATAATTTACATAGCCATTCTTCCATTAATGGACTTTTATTTTCCTCTTTGGCCGCACTGCGCAGCATGCAGAACTTCCCCGACCAGAGATTAAACCCGTGCCGCCTGCGGTGGAGGAGCTACATCTTAACCACTGGACCACCAGGGAAGTCCTATTAATGGACTTCTAGGTAGTTGCAAGTTTTTGTCATTACTGAGAAGATGCAGCAAACCTCCACTAGTGCACATGTATAGATGTTTGTGTTGGAAAGATGCCTGAAAATTAACTTGCTGAGTCAAACGGCAAGTCATTGCCACCAAATCGAATACATTACTGCAATTTTCCTTCTTCTGAAGAAGGAAATGCTTATATAGTTGACCCTTGAGCAACAGGTGTGAACTGCAAAGGGGCCACTTATACAGGGATTTTCTTTTTCCAGTAGTAAATACTGCAGTAGTACACCATCTGGGGGTGGATATGGAGGAAACGCATATAAGGAGGGCTGTTATTGGGTTGGCCAGAAACTGCGTTGGGCGTTTCCGTAAGATGGCTCTAGTAGCACTTAGTTGTCTTTAACTTGATTAAAAACAATTTTGTTAGATTGTATTGTGGCAGCTGTCATACCAGCGTGCACTTAAAAAAAAACCCATCAAAATTGGTGAATTTTTGTGTAGCCATTTTAATATTGAAGATGGAAGAAAAACAACATTTTCGGCATATTATGCTTTGTTATCTTAAGAAAGGTAAAAACGCAATTGAAACTCACAAAAAGATTTGTGCAGTTTATGGAGAAGGTGCTGTGACTGATCGAATGCGTCAAAAGTGGTTTGTGAAGTTTCATGCTGGAGATTTCTCGCTGGGTGATGCTCCACTGTTGGGTAGACCTGTTGAAGTTGATAGCGATCAAATCGAGACATTAATGAGAACAATCAACGTTATAGCACGCAGGAGATAGCCGACAGGCTCAAAATATCCAAATCAAGTGTTGAAAATCATTTGCACTAGCTTGGTTATGTTGATCGCTTTGATGTTTGGGTTCCGTATAAGTTAGGTGAAGAAAACCTTCTTGACCATATAGCCGCATGCGATTCTCTACTTAAACGTGACGAAAACGTTCTGTTTTTAAAACAAATTGTGACAGGCGATGAAAAGTGGATACTGTACAATAATGTGGAACAGAAGAGATCATGGGGCAAGTGAAATGAACTTCCACCAAGCACACCAAAGGCTTCATCCAAAGAAGGGGATGTTGGGACTTCCTTGGTGGCACAATGGTTAAGAATCCACCTGCCAATGCGGGGAACACAGGTTCAAGCCCTGGTCTGGGAAGATCCGAGCACCACAACTACTGAGCCTGCACTCTAGAGCCCACAAGCCACAACTACTGAAGCCCACGCACCTAGAGCCCATGCTCCGCAACAAAGGGAGGCCCCCGCTTGCTGCAACTAGAGAAAGCCCGCACGCAGCAACGAAGACCCAATGCAGCCAAAAATAAATAAATTTATTTTTAAAAACCCAAAAAACAAAGAAGGTGATAATGTGTATATGGTGGGATTGGAAGGAAGTCCTCTATTATGAGCTGTTTCCTGAAAACAAATGATTAATTCCAACAAGTACTGCTCCCAGTTAGACCAACCAAAAGCAGCAGTTGTCGAAAAGCGTCTGGAATAATGCAAGACTGCATGTTTCTTTGATGACCAGGCAAAAACTGTTACAGCTTGGCTGGGAAGTTCTGATTCATCCACCGTATTCACCAGACGTTGCACCTTTAGATTTCCATTTATTTCAATCTTTACAAAATTCTCTTAATGGGAAAAATTTCAATTCCCTGGAAGACTGTAAAAGACACCTGGAACAGTTCTTTGCTCAAAAAGATAAAAAGTTTTGGGAAGATGGAATTATGAAGTTGCCTGAAAAATGGCAGAAGGTAGTGGAACAAAATGGTGAATACATTGTTCAGTAAAGTTCTTGGTGAAAATGAAAAATGTGTCTTTTATTTTTACTTAAAAACTGAAGGAACTTTTTGGCCAACCCAATAGTTATACGCAGATTTCAACTGAGTGGAGGAGGGTAGACGCCCCTAATTCCCGCCTTGTTCAAGGATCAGCTATACAAGAAGTTCTGTGCAATAGTAGAAATACTTGTATATGTTGATATATTTAAAAGAAACTTAATATCAATTGCTGTTTTTTAATTATGGGGAAAATATTTAATGCTACAGAGCTGATTATGCAAAGTAAAATGAATTTGATTTTTTAAAAATTATTCCTTCTGGGAATTCCCTGGCGGTCCAGTGGTTAGGACGCTGCACTTCCACTGCAGGGGCCACGGGTTTGATCCCTGGTCAGGGAACTAAGATCCTTCAAGTTGCACGGTGTGGCCAAAAATAATAATAATAATAAAATAAAACTTAAAAAAAATTTCTTCCTTCCATTGAAATAGATCTGCAGTGGATGACTGAACTAGAAAGATGTTAGCCCTTCTTAAAACTGAAACCATGAAGTGATGATTGCTTTAACTATCCTTAACTCAGGGGAGACTTTTGTTTTCCTCTGTAAAAAGACTTTCCTCTGGATTTTGAAGAGTTTTCTAACTTAGATCATTTTGGAATGAGGTTTGGACTTGTTCCTTTTTTTCCTCTTTTTTCTTTTTTCTTTTAATGTGTCATAAAATAGCATCTTATGTTTTAAACTTTAGCTTCTATGGGAAGTTTTGAAACTCTATGGTTTGACTGTAGTATCCCTAATAACAGTAATAAAATTTGATATATTCCATTGCAGTTTAAAAGAAAAAAAGGTGCTACAGTTGTCTTGTTAAAAATACAGACCTTAAGAATTTAGTGGGGGAAACACTTGAGTAAAAAAAGTTATGAATTCACCAGCCAGTAACAAAAGAGCAGCTAAGCTATTTTTAAAAGAAATCAGGTTACATTCATCTTTCATGCATTCTTGCCAGTAGCCATCATTGTCTCTCTTTTTCTAGCATTTGGAAATGGTTTCCCAGCATGCTGGGAGTTTTAATTTAAATTAGCCTTTAAAAAATTTCAGACTGTATAACTTGTTTAAATTGTGGGATTTTTTTTCATAAAGTAAATAAGTAGTAAAATGAAATAGCCTGACATAGTAGTGAAATAGTAGTCCCCAAAAAATTGGTTCAGGTTCATATTGTCTTGAGGGTTTGTGCATGCGTGTGTTTATAAGGTTTCCTTTCTTGGAAGGAAAAGCCTTTATCAGAGATTATGATCTTCCAATCCAACTTGTTCAGGTTTTTAAACGTCCTTTTATGAAACTGACGATATTAGATGGTAGGATTTGTGGGTGTGGGTGGGTAGGTGTTTTTTTTTTTTCCCTGCCTTATTTGGGAAAATAAAAAGTTGTCGACCCTATGTCAGTTCAAAAAAACTTGCTGGTCTGTGAAATTCAGAGGTCTGGGAACCATTGTGATAGAACCTTTCCCCAAAAAGCTAAGAGAATCCTGATATGCAGTGGTTTTGCATACTTCTCCCTTGTTTTCAGAATGAGGGTACATAATGGCAGAAAAATCAGAGCATCTTAAAAATAGTAATGACTTGGGACTTCCCTGGTGGCGCAGTGGTTAATACTCCGCGCTCCCCATGCAGGGGGCCCGGGTTCCATTCCTGGTCAGGGAACTAGATCCCACATGCATGCTACAACTAAGAGTTCCCATGCCGCAACTGGGGAGCCCATGTGCCACAAAGAAGGAGCCAGCGAGCTGCAACTAAGACCCGGTGCAACCAAATAAATAAAAAAATATTTTTTAAAAATAGTAATGATTTGCTTAAGTACTATACATTTTATTTATTTTTAATTTAAAAAAATTTTTAAATTTTTTTGGTTGCACCACGCAGCTTACAGGATCTTAGTTCCCTGACCAGGGATCAAACCCGTGCCCCCTGCAGTGGAAGCATGGAGTCTTAACCACTGGGATGCCAGGGAAGTCCCTTATGCCCCATTTTTACCCTCTAGTTTTATTTGTCTTTAATCATCTGAAATCTTATTATTTTTCATTTAAATTTTTGATATGAAGTTTGTTTTTTTCAATCAGAATATCTAGAAATGAACATTTAGCTTTTGTTGACTCTAAAATGAATTCATAAAGCTTTGTTTGCTTATTCATTCAGCAGCCTTTTGCTGAGTGTGTATATGAATGCAAGAAATAGAATTATTTTCTTTTGTGCCCTAAGGGGAGAGGAGGAGGCAGACAGACAACAGTATAGTAATTGCTAGTATGAAGGCAGGTACTTAGTATTGTGGAAGCACAGAGGGAGAGGTAGGTGTGCTTTGAGCGTTTCTGCAGCCTGGTGCAGTCAATTTTGAGTTAACACAGTTTACTACTGTTACAGTATGGTTATTGGCCTCTTTTGCATTTTCTTACTTTCCTAAATAATTATTTTCAAGAGGAAAATAATTTCCAAGCCTAGAAAATTGCACCTTTTCTCTAACTCTCCTCTGATTTGTACTACACTTCAAATGAAAGCCTTTTGTTTAAAATCACTGTTACAGTTAAATTATTATTTTTTTTTGTAAATTTATTTGTTTATTTTTGGCTGCATTGGGTCTTCGTTGTTGTGCGCAGGCTTTCTCTAGTTGCGGCGAGCGGGGGCTACTCTTCTTTGTGGTGCGCGGACTTCTCATTGAGGTGGCTTCCCTTGTTGCGGAGCACGGGCTCTAGGTGTGCGGGCTTCAGTGGTTGTGGCACGCGGGCTCAGTAGTTGTGGCTCTCAGACTCTAGAGCATAGGCTCAGTAGTTGTGGTGCACGGGCTTAGTTGCTCCGCAGCATGTGGGATCTTCCTGGACCAGGGCTCGAACCCGTGTCCCCTGCATTGGCAGGCGGATTCTTAACCACTGCGCCACCAGGGAAGTCCTACAGTTAAATTACTACAATTAGAATTACGCTATACTTTGTATATTATTACTGTCTTCTCTTAAAATCTAAAAATTCAAGCTCTCACGAAATATAAATTTGAGTGTTAAAGTTTTGTTATACTTTTTTCATTTTGTACCACATGAAACATTTTGCTGAACCTAGAGTATATGGTTCTCCATATGGAATTTTCAGAACCTAGAACATCTTCATTGATGATTGAAACCAGTATATTTTTCTCAGCCGTTTATACTTAGTAAAATCCTTTGGCTGCTACATACGAATATGGGGAATGGCCCTGAGAACTGTACATTTCTGCTACTATTCTGTAACAGTCATAAAATGCTTTCATTTAACATCAGCCATTGCAAAGAATGATAAGAAAGTATACTGTTGGGTAGTTTGGGAAAATACTTTATTTTTCTGTTTCATTAAAGGGACTCTTACTTGGATAACACAGAGATGAGTTAACCATTTAAAAAGAACAAACCTCACTGCAGCTGATATCTGTTATTAAATTTGGAATGCTTTCTAGAAACAGCTCTCTGAATTTACTTGTCAAAATAGCTCACAATTTGCTAATAGCAACAGTAGTTATGCCAAATTATTCTATTTCTAGGCTTTTTTTATATCAAAACATTGACTGTCAGGAACTAAGGAGTCTCCAGATCATGAGCTTCTGTTAATGTAGATAAAATATTAAGTAGTTTGTACATGTGGTAAAATGCCCATCGAGTAAAAAAGTTTTTGCTCTTCTTAAAAAAAATTTTTTTTATCATTCTTTTTAAAGTTATTTTATTTTTGGCTGCGTTGGGTCTTCGTCGCTGCGCGGGCTTTCTCTAGTTGCAGCGAGCAGGGGCTACTCTTTGTTGCAGTGCACGGGCTTCTCATTGCGGTGGCTTCTCTTGTTGTGGAGCATGGGCTCTAGGCACATGGGCTTCAGTAGTTGTGACACGTGGGCTCAGTAGTTATGTTGCATGGGCTTAGTTGCTCCGTGGCATGTGGGATCTTCCCAGATCAGGACTCGAACCCGTGACCTTGCATTGGCAGGTGGATTCTTAACCACTGTGCCACCAGGGAAGCCCAGTTTTTGCCCTTTTGTCCTAAAAGTAATTCTGTAAGTGGCAAAGAATATTGTACAGGAGACAGTAACTTGAAAATCTTTCCTCTTTCCACCTTCCCCCATTTCATTCTCTGGGATGCTACCTATTCTTCAAAGCCAAAATGCTTGCTTCTGTGTTACTTCCTTCTCATACTAGTTGGAAGCCATCTCTTCCTTTCCTGAACTGCTAGAGCTTCTTGATTGGTACCACAGTCTGTCCTGTGCTGGTATTCTTTATGTGTCTTTGGCTCTTACTGGGTGAATCTCTTTGAGGGGAAACAGTGGCATATCTTCTTTTTATAACTCCCATGAGATCTAAGCACAGTATTTTCACATATAGCAAATGTTCCATTGGTATTTATTGAGTGCATGAAGTAAGGTAGAAATTTATATTTTACCATTTTTTCACTTCTTGTAACTTTTTCATTTGACCTAGTACAATGATGATAATAATGGTGGTATATTAATATGAAGAAGACTTACTATCATCTTAGATTGGATCATATTGTGGTCTGTAAATCTTCATTCAACAGTATTTTCTGTTTTCAAGGATAGTATTTAATACTTAGCTCACAGGACTTCCCTGGTGGTGCAGTGGGTAAGACTCCACGCTTCTAATGCAGGAAGCCCGGGTTCGATCCCTGGTCAGGGAACTAGATCCCATGTGCATGCCATAACTAAGAGTTTGCATGCCACAACTAAGGAGCTCATGTGCTCGCGGGCCACAACTAAGGAGCCTGCGATCCGCAGCTAAGGAGCCCACGTGCTGCAACTAAGAAGCCCACCTGCCACAACTAAGACCCAGCACAACCAAATAAATAAATAAATATTAAAAAAAAATACTTAGCTCCCATTAGTGTGGCCGGGGTGGGTAACTTCGTGAGTTCATAATGAGGTCTGTGCAGGGTTGCTACTTTGCCCCTGAAGCTTGAGAGGCCCTCATGCTGACGATGACTGTGGGTGCTTTCCATTCAATCCAGCTACGCATTCTTTAGTTAGGTCTCAGTGCTTTTTTTTACCATCATCATTAAGGTTCTTCCTTAATTGCATTTTTTAACCTTTTGAAATTGTGAAGAATAAGCTTGATTGTATTTTAAATGTTCAATTTCCTTTCAGGTAAGTGAAGTGTATTCTGATTTTCTTAAGGAAAGAAAATGTGTTTACTCCAAGAGGATTGTCAGATGTCTAGTTGTGTAGAAATCAAAGGTACAATTGGTCAAATATTGTACTAGGCAGTGATTGTTACATGGATAACAAAGTAGTTTCATTCCCATGTTGAATTTCTTTGAATCGATTTTAACCCTTCACAAGTTAATCTGTTTCCTCCAATAAGTTCAGAGGAGTTTGTTGCCAGTTGCTGGCTTTACAGAATCTTTATGAAGTAGGTGGGGAACTTTCATTACTTAGGGATAGAGAGATTTTCCTGTTTTAACTGTGTGACTTAGCCTGGGTAACAGATCATTATTGCTAGAAGCAGTAGCCAGATCTCCCAGTCTCAAAGTCTTAACCTTAATTTAAACTCCAGAAGGGCAAAATATTTGGATTTTAAATATTGGTTTGTATTTAGTTGGATATAGTGTAGTAGTTTTTCAAAAGAAAAGATACAGCTGGGCCAAATAAATGGTTTCTCTTCAGTGCCATCCCTCTTGACCCAGCAAAGGGTCATTGGGTAAGGCTCAGGAGTCTGGCAGCAGACTCTCAGGCCAGTGTACACCTTTTGGCATGAAAAAATGAAAAACTGTTTCAAAGTGTCTATATCCTCTGGGAGTATGAGTGATGATTTCATTACCTAATCATGAACATGAAAATGAAGGGTTGTGCAAATTGGTGCAGGGCACGTAATTACAGAGGATTTGCATCTGAGCCCATACCTGTGTGTTCTCATTGGCATCTGTGCTCAAAGCCAAGTCAGCAAACATGCCCTCGGGGGCATGAGGTTTGCTGCTTTTATGGACAGTGAAATGGTTGAACAATGAGAATTGCTTAAAACTTGGAATTACAAAAGTGTGAGTCCCTTTATTTAAGCTTGCTAATTGTACTTTGAGAAGGTTTGGAAAGAGAGTAAGAAGTTGTTTTATTGAGCCAAACAGATTTATTTTGCTTGGGAAAAAAATAGTAATATAGATAACCTTTTGCAGCCTTCATTGATTCAGTTTGTTCAGAAGCAGACCCTCAGCTCACAATCTGTCAAGATGTGTAAGGGAGCAGTTGTATTTCACATGCTATATTTAATTCAAATGTGAAAGATGCAGCCGAACTCAAGGAATCTGTTTCTTTGGACTCTTTTCCTTGGTGAATTTCAGAGCTGAATGAGGGTTAAATATATGAGAAAGTCAATAAATAAAGGAATATGGTCAATGGGAGTTGAAAAATGATAACTTGCAGGGGAAAGAGTAAGAAGGATTGTGGGAGGTGATATTTTTTCCAGTAGAAAAAGGCACTTTTGTGGGAGAGGGGCCAGAAAAATTCTAATTATTTTTATTGTTTTCTGTACTCTTTTTTAAAAGATTTTTAGAAATTTTATATTGGAGTATATTTGATTAACAATGTTGTGTTAGTTTCAGGTGTACAGCATAGTGATTCAGTAATATATATAAATGTGTCTATTCTTTTTCAAATTCTTTTCCCGTTTAGGTTATTACAGAATATTGAGCAGAGTTCCCTGACAGTAGATCCTTGTTGGTTATCTGTTTTAAATATAGCCGTGTGTACATGTCAGTCCCAAACTCCCAATCTATCCCTCCTCCCCCCCTCCCCCCCGTAACCATAAATTCATTCTCTTAAGTCTGTGAGTCTGTTTCTGTTTTGTAAATAAGTTCATTTGTATCATTATTTTTAAGATTCCACATGCAAGCAATATCATATAATATTTGTCTTTCTCTGTCTGACCTACTTCACTTAGTATGATAATCTCCAGGTCCATCCATGTTGCTGCAAATGGCATAATTTCATTCTTTTTAATGGCTGAGTAATATTCCATTGTATATGTGTACCACATCTTCTTTATCCATTCATCTGTCGATGGACATTTAGGTTGTTTCCATGTCTTGGCTATTGTAAATAGTGCTGCAGTGAACACTGGGGTGCATGTATCCTTTCGAACCATGTTTTTCTCTGGGTATATACCCAGGAGTGGGATTGCTGGATCATATGGTAGCTCTATTTTTAGTTTTTTAAGGAACCTCCATACTGTTCTCCATAGGCTGTACCAATTTACATTCCCACCAGCAGTGTAGGAGGGTTCACTTTTCTCCACACCCTCTTCAGCATTTATTATTTGTAGATATGTTTGTTTGGCTGTGCCGTGCAGCTTGCAGGAACTTAGTTCCCTGACCAGGGATTGAACCCGGGCCCTGGACAGTGAAAGCACAGAGTTCTAACCACTGGACTACCAGGGAATTCCCTATAGATTTTTTTCTTAATAATGGCCATTCTGACTGGTGTGAAGTGTTATCTCACTGTAGTTTTGATTTGCATTTCTCTGATAATCAGAGATGTTGAACATCTTTTCATGTGCCTCTTGGCCATCTGTATGTCTTCTTTGAAGAAATGTCTATTTAGGTCTTTTGCCCTTATTTTGATTGGGTTGTTTGTTTTTTTGCTATTGAGCCTCATGAGCTGTTTGTAAATTTTGGAGAGAGACTAATCTCTTGTCTGCTGCATAGTTTGCAAATATTTTCTCCCATTCTGTGGGTTGTCTTTTCGTTTTGTTTATGGTTTCCTTTGCTGTGCAAAAGCTTTTGAGTTTAATTAGGTCCCATTTGTTTATTTTTGTTTTTATTTCCATTATTCTAGGAGATGGCTCAAAAAAGATATTGCTGCAATTTATGTCAAAGAGTGTTCTGCCTGTGTTTTCCTCTAAGGGTTTTATAGTATTCCGTCTTATATTTAGGTCTTTAATCCATTTTGAGTTTATTTTTGTGTATGGTGTTAAAGAATGTTCTAATTTCATTTTTTTACATATAGCTGTCCAGTTTTCCCAGCATCATTTATTGAAGAGACTGTCTTTCCTCCATTGTATAGTCTTGCCTCTTTTGTCGTTGATTAATTGACCATAGGTGTGTGGGTTTATTTCTGGGCTTTCTATCCTGTTCCATTGATCTATATTTCTGTTTTTGTGCCAGCACCATACTGTTTTGATGACTGTAGCTTTGTGGTATAGTCTGAAGTCAGGGAGCCTGATTTCTCTAGCTCCATTTTTATTTCTCAGGATTGCTTTGGTTGTTCAGGGTCTTTTGTTTCTCCATATAAAATTTCAGATTTTTTGTTCTAGTTCTGTGAAAAATGCCATTGGTAATTTGATAGGGATTGCATTGAATCTGTAGATTGCCTTGGGTAGTATAGTCATTTTGATATGTAACTGTTCTCTTTAGGGTAGGAGTTAGGGCTAGAAATGGAAAGGCCTTCCTCTAGCAAGTTAAGCATGTGGAAAAACAGTTCACTGAAAATAGGGCAGATGTGGCTAAGGATTTTTTATTTAACACAGTTTATAGTGAACCTATCACAATACTTCTCTACTTTTGAGGAATGGAGGGAATTGCTGCTGCCCTCCCTCTGCTGCCACCACTCTCCCCCAGCTAGGGGGATTTAGGCTACTCCCCTACCTTTTTTTTTTTGGCTGCATTGGGTCTTCGTTGCTGCACGTGGGCTTTCTTTAGTTGCGGCGAGCGGAGGCTACTCTTCGTTGCGGTGCATGGGCTTCTCATTGCGATGGGTTCTCTTATTGCAGAGCACGGGCTCTAGGCACATAGGCTTCAGTAGTTGCAGCACGCAGGCTCAGTAGTTGCGGCACGCAGGCCCTAGAGCGTGTGGGCTTCAGTAGTTATGGCACGTGGGCTCAGTAGTTGTGGCTCACAGGCTCTAGAGCGCAGACTTAGTAGTTGTGGGGCACGGGCTTAGTTGCTCCGTGACATGTGGGATCTTCCCGGACCAGGGCTCGAACCTGTGTCCCCTGCATTGGCAGGCAGGTTCTTAACCAGTGTGCCACCAGGGATGTCCCTCCCCTACTTCTAATTAGCCACCCGTTGTTCATCATCATCAAGATTCTAGCAGCCACTTTGCTAGGATACATTGCAGTATCATGAGCTAATTTTGTGGATAAATTATGTTGGGAGCAATTTCATGAGTTTTGACTCATGTTTTTCTTAATGTGATCATTCTTCCAGTTTTTAAGATGCTGTACATAATTAGTATGTGAATTACAGGAGCGGTAGAGATGAGGGTGGAGGTTTCTTTTCTTTGCTCTCCTCGCACCCCCGCCCCTCACCTTTTGGAACATTTCAGATCTTTCTCTAGGCCCCAAAGTATATTTCAGGGTCACTCTTCTCTTCCTGTTATTTCTTATCCTTCTCGTTAGTGCTGGAGGGAATGCTGGAAATTTGTAAGGCGGATGGCGTAGTGAATGATCAGGGTAGGTGTGTATGGTCAAGGGAATAGATGTATTAACAAATTATAAAATGAACTCAGATGCCCCTTCAAGAAATGACTTGCTGCCCGTTTGTAAGGAATGTAGCAAAAGAAAGCTGTTAGTCCTTTCAGGGTCTGCCACAGCATTGGAAACAAGGTCATGCTCTTCTCAGGGCAGGCAGTGGTGGTGAGCAGAGCAGTGATCTAAGAGCCTCACCTTCTTGCCCAGCTCTGGAGTCCTCTGCTGGCCGTCCTTGCTCCCGAGCTCTCTGTTGGACAGGCTTTGTCAGATCTGCCTCATGGTCTGATGGCTCCTCCTGCTAAATCCTATTCTTTTCTTCTCATAAGAGTTCTCTCCATTAAACCTTTTTCATTCCTACTTTTATTTTAGCATCTGCTTCCTCTAGAATCTAACCGGTGACACACTTCTTACATAAATCACCCTATTTCCTGAACATTGTACTGCTTTTACCTCAGGATTTGCATGAAACATCACTGGTGTGTTATAAATAAATTACCTGCCTCTGTGTATGTTTTATTTATTTATTTATTTATTTATTTTTGGCTGTGCTGGGTCTTTGTTGCTGCATGTGGCTTTCTCTAGTTGCAGTGAGCAGGGGCTACTCTTCATTGTGGTGCGCAGGCTTCTCATTGCAGTGGCTTCTCTTGTTGCAGAGCATGGGCTCTAGACGCAGGCTCAGTAGTTGTGGCTCATGGGCTCTAGAGCGCAGGCTCAGTAGCTGTGGTGCACGGGCTTAGTTGCTCTGCGGCACGTGGGATCTTCCCGGACCAGGGCTCGAGCCCATGTCCCCTGCATTGACAGGCGGATTCCTAACCACTGCACCACCAGGGAAGTCCATCTGTGTGTGTTTTAACTTGTGCTCTTTCTAGAAAATTCAGGGAATACAGGTAGCACAAAGACATTTAAAAATACCCATAATATTTTTTTAAAAATTAATTAACCTCCACTAGAGGTAACTGTTAATAGTGGCTTATTTTGGTAAACTTTAGAGAAGTGTGTTAAGTGTTCACCTGGGTGAATTTTTCACAAACTGAACACATCTGTGTAACCATCACCCAATCAGGAAGCTTTACCACTACCCCAGGAGCCTCCCAGTCGTTACGTTTGGTAACCGCTATCCTCACTTGCAACAACATAAATTAATTTTGCCTAGTTTTGAACTTATGATATAAGCATGGTCATGTAGTATGTACTATTTTGTCTTCTTTGCTCAGTATTATGTTTAAGAGATTCACCCATGTGTGTATCTGTGGTTCCTTGCTGTATAGTATTCTGTTGTGTGAATGTACCACAGTCTACCTGTTCTGTTGGTGGTGGGCATTTGTATTATTTCCAGTTTTTCACTCCTTGGATCTGTTATGATGTTTTCTAATATAAATATTGCCTTGTGTTTGGTATTATAGCTAGTTAAGCCTGTTATTGAAATATTTATTGTCCTCTTAAGTGAATTACCTTGTATAAAAGCTAAAAAAACCTGTCATTTCTTATTCCCATATCCTCAGAATGTTCTTTTTACTCTTTTAGGACCCACAATTAGTTTTTTCTTCTAAGTTTGAGGTCTTGAATCATATTACTGGCCAAGGGAAGCTAGTTGCTGTTCCCTTTGCTGTCTACCAGTCAGATCCTTGAGTTAGAGGAGTTGTTGAGAACAAGTTTTTTGGTTTTATGGTTTTACCAGAACTCGGCTGTCACTCTGGTTTTCAGTGGAGAGAAAAAAATACCATCAGAAGCCTTTAGGGATTTATTAGATATTTGGGATGGCGTTGGTATTTGAGCTGTACTTGATAAATTAAGGTGGCTCACAACTGGTGTGGGAAAGTGCTAAAGGACAGATTTCAGATTGAGCATCTAAAAGAAATCATGAACAGCTTGGATGCCTTGCCTGAGTTATTTCAGAACTTCAGACAGTGTATACTGATGTTTGTTTCTTTCCCGCTGTAGCTGTCAAGTGGAATGTCATGGCCAGCTCCTCGGACAGTGAAGATGATAGTTTCATGGCTGTGGACCAAGAAGAGACTGTGCTGGAAGGGACAATGGAGCAAGATGAGGAGCCCCGCCCAGTATTGGAGGTTGAGGAGACTAGACATAATAGGTCCATGTCTGAGCTGCCAGAAGAGGTTTTGGAGTATATCCTGTCCTTTCTCTCACCATACCAGGAACACAAAACTGCAGCCCTTGTCTGCAAACAGTGGTACCGACTTATTAAAGGTACTGTGGAAAGTGGAAAGTTTTATTTATTTACTTAAAATTTGTTTGAATGATTTATTTTTACCTCCCAATTTCATTTTCTCTTTTCTCCCTTAAATTTATTGTGGTTCTAAAATTTAGTGTTAGACGATTAGCATTGTACATTTTTCTTTTCTCTTTATCCTGCCTAATTTTATGAACAGCTTGAATACTATAGTATTTAATCCAATTTCCAGTTTTAAAATGAGGATTCTTTTTCTGCATATTCTTGGAGTTGATCTGGTATGTTGTATTGTTCTTGAATAGGTAGAGTAGGGTTGGATATGTATTGACAGTAATAGTTAACCTTCATATAACTCTTATTATTGTCAGGACTATTATAACTGTTTTACAATCCTCATAGCGAACTATGAATAGCTTAAAGTAGCTAATTGTGGCAGATGTGGGATTATGAAAGCATTTACTGCTTGATTTTATCTCTAAACACAACAGGCCCTATGTATGTCTTTTACTTTTTAAGTGAGTTTCTCTTTTTTTTTTTCCCCTCCATTTTCTAATCAAGATTTCAACTTTGGCTAAATGTTGAGGTTACTAGTTGTACTGTAGTTTTAATTAATAGCAGTTATTTGGTTTCATTCCATTTTAGGTGGAAAGGGCCCATTTTTTGAATGAAGATGACCGAGCCAGTTGAATAATCTTTGATCAAAGCAAGGGTCGTATCAATTTTTTCTTTCCTGTTGGGAACAAGGCGGCCAGAGATATGAGAGAGAAAAACCTCTAGATCAGAATCAGTCTTAAAATCTTTTCCTCAAATCAGAGTGATTCTCTGAGGATTAGGGTCCCTGTCATTTGTCCAAAGTCCAACCTAGAGAGCTAATAAGGACCAGCTGTGTTGAAACTGCTTGCTGGGCCCTGTGCTCATCTGCTCCCAACTGGTAATACTGGTATGCACAGCCTGCTTCTGTTTGCAGAGTTAATGGATTCTTCAGGAGAGATTGGCTCCTTACACTGTGGAAGTAGATGGTTTTACCTCTAAAATAGAGGTGGAGAGTCACAGACAAGGGGTGGTGATCTAATCAAATATATGAATTTATTCTTAGGTTTTATTTGGCGTTCTTATCATTCTGATCTTTCTTTAAGAGAGAAGAGCCTTAACCTAGTACTCGCATTCTTAGATCTTCTGCGGGAAGTCACTGCCAAGACAGCTTTTGTTCCCCTCGATCATTATGTGTCTGTCTTTTATTCATTACTGCCTTACCTCATTTCAACATATGCAAATCTGTATTACTTCACCAGTGCGTAGTTGGCAGTATGGTCACACATTAAAAATGGGCATGTCTTTTTTTATTCTTTTTTTAAACATCTTTATTGGGGTATAATTGCTTTACAATGGAGTGTTAGTTTCTGCTTTATAAGAAAGTGAATCAGCTATACATATACATATATCCCCATATCTCCTCCATCTTGTGTCTCCCTCCCACCCTCCCTATCCCACCCCTCTAGTTGGTCACAAAGCACTGAGCTGATCTCCATTTGCTATGGAGAATATAATGTAAAATAGCTATCTATTTTACATTTGGTAGTGTATATATGTCCATGCCACTCTCTCACTTCATCCCAGCTTACCCTTCCCACTCCCCGTGTCCTCAAGTCCATTCTGTACATATGCGTCTTTATTCCTCTCCTGCCCCCAGCTTCTTCAAAACCAAAAAATGGCCATGTCTTTTTAATATTCCATTTCTTAACTGTGAGTTCAATGAAGGGATAATGATCATCATTAGAAAATATGTTCTGTGATCCTGCTTAAGGATCCACTAAGGTGGCATAAATTCAAGAATGATACACTCTTTCAAAATATAAATAATTGGGGCTTCCCTGGTGGCGCAGTGGTTAAGAATCTGCCTGCCAATGCAGGGGACACGGATTCGAACCCTGGTCCGGGAAGATCCCACACGGCGCGGAGCAACTAAGTCCGTGCACCACAACTGCTGAGCCTGCGCTCTAGAGCCCACGAGCCACAACTACTGAGCCCACGTGCCACAATTACTGAAGCCCACGCGCCTAGAGCCCTTGCACCGCAACGAAGAGTAGCCCCTGCTCACCACAACTAGAGAAAGCCCACACGCAACAATGAAGACCTAACACAGCCAAAAATAAATAAATAAATTTATTTAAAAATTTATATATATATATATATATATATATATAAAATTGGTTGTACTCTTCATTCAAAATGTTTGTCTTTGAAATAAGAAAGTAATTTCATGTGTTGGGAAAGCAGATTGTTCCAGAAGTATAAAGCTCTCACTTTTTAAAAATAGACTTTACTTTTTTAGAGTGGTTTTAAGTTCACAGCAAAACTGAGCAGGTTCGTAGGTTTCCCGTATACCCCTGTCCCCAGACATGCACAGCCTCCCCTACTTTCAACATCCCTCACCAGAGGGGTACATTTCTTACAATTGACGCTCATACATTGATACATCTTTGTCACCCAAAGTCTGTAGTTTACATAGGGTGTACATTCTGTGAGCTTGGACGTATATATAATGACATGTATCCAGCATTATAGTAAAAACTCTGATTTTTTTTTTTAAAAAAACAGCTTTCCTTTGTTATAAATTCATCATTTCATAATCCACTGTAAGCTTATTATTACTCCTTGTTTAAGATGGAGAATACTTGGTTGCCATGGTCTAACCATAGATATTTACTGAACAGCTGTTATATTCCGGAGACTGTTTTACCACGCTTTTTCTCATAAAACTAAATTATCTCCCAGCCCCTTTGCTTTGGAGTAAATAGCACCAATTATTTTGATGTGTTGCCTCATGATATGATGTAAAGGGGAGCAGATTTTAAGTGTGAGCTGATTTTGTAACCTTGAGGGAGTCACTTAACCTTGGTAAAATGAAAGGATTAGATCTTCCAGTTTTGAAATTCTGTGATTCTGTTTTCTGTCTTTGAATGAAAAAATCAAAGAAATTTGGGGTTCCTCAAAGAAACTTATGTCTTATAAAAGTGATAAGACAATTAATAGATGCAGTTTTAATAATTTGATTTACAAGCGAAGAGTCCAGGCTGAAGCTTTTGTTATTTTTGTCTTTAGGTGTAGCCCACCAGTGTTATCATGGTTTCATAAAGGCTGTCCAGGAAGGAAACATTCAGTGGGAGAGTCGGACTTACCCTTATCCTGGAACCCCAATCACTCAGCGGTTCTCACACAGTAAGTATTTACTGTGAAAGCAGATCCCATCCTGCCTGTGGTCGTGTTTCCAAAAGCTACTTTGGAGGGTTGTATTTTGTCTGACTTCTTAATGAAGAAAATGTTAAATAAGGGTTTGTGTTAATTTTACAATCAGAATTAGGGAAGAGCATGAGCCTAAATATATTGTAGGCACTGTGATATAATTTTGTATTCTGCTTTTTCATTGGATTTTTGTACTATCTCTACTCCAAAGAGGTCAAGGTGTTATGCTTAGGTTTTTAAACATTTGACATCATGTAAGAGGCAGACAAAGGAAAGGCATACATGAGGGTTTTTCTGGGATCCTGCTTAGGGAGTAGCCAGAGCTTAGCACTAATTTTTGCAATAACTCTTTATCTTAACGTAGTGTATGTTCAGCAAACACTGAATTTGACTAGGGTCACACAAAAATTTTGAACATGAAGGATATTGTTTATAAAATACAAATTTAAATAGTAAAATTATAAATAAAATGTTTTGGCAAATAGACAATTTAGAGTTTTTGACTTCTAGAATTTTTTTTTTTTTTTAGGATTTTTTAAAAAAATTAATTTATTTTATTTATTTATTTTTGGCTGCGTTGGGTCTTCGTTGTGGTGTGCGGGCTTCTCTTGTTGCAGAGCACAGCCTCTAGGCACACAGGCTTCAGCAGCTGTGGTACGTCGGCTCAGCAGTTGTGGCTCAGGGGCTCTAGAGTGCAGGCTTAGTAGTCGTGGTGCACGGGCTTAGTTGCTCTGCGGCATGTGGGATCTTCCCGAGCCAGGGCTTGAACCCGTGTCCCCAGCATTGGCAAGCGGATTCTTAACCACTGCGCCACCAGGGAAGCCCCAGCTTCTTCTAGAATTAACTCTCCATTTTAATTGATTTTTGTAGATGCCATTTTATTCTTTTATTTTTTTTTTTCCGGCTGCACCCCACGCCTTGCAGGATCTTAGCTCCCCCACCAGGGGTTCAACCCAGGCCCTGGCAGTGAGAGCACCGAGTTCTAACCACAGGGCCACCAGGGAATTCCCGATACCATTTTATTCTATTAGTGATTTATATCCCTCCATCAAAGTGAGACTGAGATGTGATCTATCTTAGGCTACAAAAGCTGTATTTATTAATGGTTTTACATAAAGAAAGTTCATTGACAGGAGAGAAAAGCCGCTTAGAAAGTTCTCAGAATTGCTGCTTTAGTTATATTACTTCTGTATTCAGAAACCTTCAGGACTTCCCTGGTGGCGCAGTGGTTAAGAATCCGCCTGCTAATGCAGGGGACACGGGTTTGATCCCTGGTCCGGGAAGATCCCACATGCCGCGGAGCAACTAAGCCTGTGTGCCACAGGTACTGAGACTGTGCTCTAGAGCCTGCGAGCCACAGCTGCTGAGCCCGTGTGCCACAACTACTGAAGCCCGCACGCCCACAGCCCAAGCTCTGCAACAGGAGGAGCCACTGCAATGAGAAGCCCACGCACTGTAATGAAGAGTAGCCCCCGCTCGCTGCAACTAGAGAAAGGCCACGTGCAGCAACGAGGACCCAACGCAGCCAAAAATAAATTAATTTTAAAAAAAGAAAAACAGAAACCTTCAGTGTCTATCCAGTGCCTACAAGATAAAAACTTAATCTTATATTTAAAACCCTCTTTAAGTTGACTTATTTCTAAATTACCACTTCATCTCCCAAGTTTTCCCAAGAGCTCTCCTCTTTCAAGTTGTCGCTTTGCTATACTTGATTCTTCCTCTCTAGAGTATTCCCATCCACTTAGCTGAAGCCTGGCTTCTCCTTGAAAACTCAGTTGAAGTTTTAGCTCCTTTGGGAAACCTTTTCTCAACTCTCTAGCCCACAGAAAAATTTTTCCTGTTCCGAGCTTATGTCTGGAATACTAATTTGGCACTTAACTCACATTGTCTTTCATTGTTAACTTGTATGTCTGTGTCTTTTTTTTTTTTTTAAGCCATATTTTGAACTCTTGAGGGGAAGGAGAGTTATTGGTTATCCATGTTGTGTAAAAATTACCTGCAGACTTAGCAGCTTAAAATAACATTATCTCACAGTGTTCCTGAGGGTCAAGAATTTGGGAGTGGCTTAGCTGGGAGGTTGTGGCTCAGGGTCTCTCATGAGGTTGCCGTCAATCTGTCAGCTGGGGCTACAGTCACCTGAGGGCCTGACTGGGGCCCGGTGAATCTGCTTCCAAGCTCACTCAGTAACTGTTGATAGGAGACTCAGTTCCTTACTACATGGACCTCTCCACAGAGCTGCTCACAACTTGCCAGCTGACTTTCCACAAAATGAGTGATCTGAGAAACAGAGACAGACACTAAGACAGCAGCCAAGGTATCTTTTACACCCTAATCTCTGAAGTGAATACCATCTTTTCTGTTCTATCCTATAAGTCACACAGGGATTGACCAAGGGCGTAATACCAGGAAGTGAGGATCCTTGGAGGCCTCTTGGTGGTTGACTGCCCCAGACCATATGCTGTACTCTCATATCCAGAGGAGAGTTCCGTAGATAATGATAACTCGTCACTGTCTTTGAATTGTATCTAAACAGATCAAAGGAATGGGTCGAACTATTTGCCGTGTTTTCAGTTCTCTCGGGGAGCTATTTTTGTGCTGTTGTAAATCCCCTGGAGCAGTAGATCTCAAAGTGTGATTCCTGGACTTTGGGGGAGGAAGGCATCTATGAGACTCTTGGGGGGATCTGTGAAGTCAGAACTGGCTTCATTTGTTTTAATCTGTGAGTGTGTGGTAGTGAAGAGCACAGTGACACTAGAGTAGTTGAGTTCCCTTACCTTGAGTCATGCACAGGCTGCAGCCGTTTTCCCCAGCATTGCCTTGGCACCGTTAGTGCACATGTCAGCACAGTGAAAAAAACAATAAATTACTACCTCTACAACTACTACTGCTACTAGTACTTATTATTATTATAAAAGTAGTTTTGAGAGAGTCTCAAATGTTTTCAGGAGTCCACAGACCACGCTTTGATCATGACTGCAATAAACTATACATGAGTCCTTGCTGAGAACATTTAATGAAATTACAGGAGGATCCATATTAGGTCCAGTATTCATTGTTGAGGGAGGGGTAACTTCAGTTACCTACAGATGATTGGAATGAGAAGCAAAGACGAGGTTTCTAAAGACAGGAGTTTTATTAGAATGGTGTTTGGAAACAAATAGTTTTAGAACCCTAAGAGGGAAATCAAATGAATCAGGGTAAAATTGAAACTAGAATAGGAAATAGGGGTGAATAATTATCATAGCAACAGTTTGGCTTTCTGATAAGAGAGGGGAAAAAATATTTTTCAGTTAACTAGCTTTCGAAAAAGAGTATTACCACAAAATAGAGGCAGTTCTTTGAAGGGGAAATAGAAAGGAATAATACCATGAGTAAGCTCACAGAAGCTCAGGGGTTGGTGGGTTTTGACACTTGTTTTTGCTTAAATTTTTTTTTCGTTTCCTTACTTGGTATTTTCATTTCCTTACTTGATATCCAAGAAAAGATTTCTCATTGTCTTTCGTTGTCTCTTTCGGTCTGTCTCTTTATTGTTTTCTTCCATCAGTCTCTACATGCTATCTAACTGGCAAACTGAAGAGGATTATTACAGGGAATGGGCAGTTTTCAAAATAGGTTGAAAACAAGCATTCCTTTAATTTTTTTCCTTAGCTCCTTCAACTTCCATCTCTGTATTTCTCCCTCTAGCTCTATTTCATTCCTTATGCCTAACTCATGTGGAGCTTGAGATCCACATTTCCAGTTCTTTGCTCATACTGCCACAGAGATTCACAGATGTTTCACATTTAGTGAGCCAAAAGCAGAATTCAGTAGTTTCCCCCCAGTTTTCTCCTCTCTTTAATTTAGTTAATGGCATTATCATTCTCTCAATTATACAAGCTTGAAATCTTGGATTAATCCTCAATTCTTCTCCCTCCCTCAACAACAAAAGGCAAATCTTGTTGATTCTGTTCTATCTCTGCAATCTCTCTCATATCTTTCCTTTTACCACGCCCCCCATTACTCACACTTATGACTTAATCATTCCATCTTTCCTAAATCTTTTCTTTCTTTCTTTTTCTTTTTTTTTTTTTTGGCCGTGGCATGCGGGATCTTAGTTCCCCAACCAGGGATCGAACCCGCGCCCCCTGCAGTGGAAGCGTGGAGTTTTAACCACTGGACCACCAGGGAAGTCCCCCTAAGTCTTTTCTATACAATCTTCTTGCCTTTCTTCTCTCTTCATCTGAACCTGGTGTAGACACTTGGCAGCCATCTCCAAAACTGTGGACAGTGCCACCTCCTAGGGCATCTGGAAATGTGTAAGGCCATTGTTTATTGTCTTGACTGGAAAGTACTACACGCAGTTAGTAGGCAAGGACCTACTTGGGTTGCTAAATGTCATGCAGTGAATGGGATGATCCTGCACACAAAGAATTGACTTGCTCAAAATGACAGGAGCTCCTGTCGGGAAAAACTGCAAATCTGAACCATAAAACCAGCCTTGTCACTCCTCTGCCAAAAAGCCTGAGCCTTTTTGCACTGCATGTAGAAGTTTCCACCCCACCTGGCATTCACCAAGCCTACCTTTTCAGCCTGACTCACTGCTGCATCCTTACACAGCCAGGCTCTGCCCACACGAGATTCCTTGTTTGTCTTCAACTTCCCTACCTCATGGCTTTGTTTGGATGCCCTGATTTCATTTTCCCTTCCCCTCCCATTCCTCTTTCACCCCTAGACTTGTTCGCCCCATGTTAATTGATTGAAAATGTCCTGACCTCTAAAACCCATCTTGGAGACAAAGCCAAAAGCCACCGTCTTTCACACTACTCTCAAATTCCCCACCATGGAGATTAAGCTCTTCTCTTTTTCTGCTTATACTCGTTTAATACACTCTTCATACCTTCTTCTTAATGTTTTACCATCTGTCTTTTACCATAATTATCTGTGTGAGAGAGGCTGCATGCAAAGGAAGAACTTTAGACTTGGGAAGCAAATTCCTTGGCTCCTCTAACCCACAATTTCCTCATCTGTAAAATGCGTATGATAAATTCTGTTTGTGCCACAGGGTTGCTAGGAAATTTAATTGAGGAAACACTTGCAAAAATATATTTTAACCTGCAAAATTATAGGACGATGATGATGTCTCCTCCACAAGATGGTTGTCTGCTTGAGGACCGTCAGGCTCCATGTCTTAGACATCTGTGCACCTTTCATAACACCAGGTTCATAGTTGACATCTATTAATTCTGTGGAATTGTGTAACAAAGATACGAGCGATAGAGCTTCTTTCTTATGTAGAAGTCTGGGACAAAAAAATGCTGGGAAAATAAAATGAAGCCAGTTCTCCTGGCTATTTGATGAGTATGTTCATGGCCAATCATGCAATCCTTGATTAAGGTAGAATGTCCCTTTCAGATTGTCATAGGGGTCTGTTGAATCCCCAGCATTATGTTTTGAAAAACCTTTTAGTGTTTAGGCTCCAAATATGGCCAGGTCATTCCATACACTTGCTAATCTTGCTCCTGCAATAGCCAGCAGGCCCAGACTGGATAACCAACCTTTCTTATTCCATAGTTACATAATTACAGGCCTTATCAAGTATGTCCTGGCTTGTAGATGTGAGACACATGACAGCATAGTCTCTAAGCATGGGATAAATGCCTCAGGGCCTTTCCCTGGAGACAAGTGAGGGAACAAGAGAATTTAACCTCTGAAAGTGCAAAAATTAGAGTTCAGTGAACATTAATCTGGTGACTACCAGGCACCATGGAAAATATGAAACAACTGGAAGACCTTGAACTTCAGAGGATTATAATACAGTAGGAAAAGTATTCAGAACACTGAGGAACTCTTTGCTTGTCATGAGTGTAATTGTGCATATTTGACTTGTCTTCGAGTAGGGATTATTAGATTTTAACTTGAGGTATGTGACTTGCAATAGTTGTTTGTGGAGCAGTCAAGCACATTTCAGAAAGCTTGAAGAGATCTAGCAGTTGGAATAATCACGTTCTCAATGTTATTTCTTAGCAGAGCAGTCATACCGTACTACAAATGGTAACTTTTGTATAGCACATTCCAGTGGTCTAGATGTTCTGAAAGGAGAATGTTCTGTTTGGGTGGAGAACTTTGGTAAAAGGAAGTATTTACTTGAGCAGTGGTATTTGCTTAAATTCTTAATTTTTTCTGAAAGGCTTATTGAACTTGGGTCCCCAACCCCCACCCAGACCAACATGTACGCATCTTAAATAAAAATAGGCAAACAGAGTTCAGTAGGATGCTTAAAATATTTGAGTGTATTATTGATGGCTGTTTCTCATTCCCATTATATCTGAGTTCTAAACATAGCTGCCTAAATTGACTCCCTTCCTCTCCAAGCTTTGTTGATAATGACTGCTGGATATTGAAACTACAGTGTGTGAAACTTGTCGTTTCAGTCGCATTAGCTTTGCATAGGGTTTGGGCTGTACCTTCCTCTTCCAGAAACCTTTGTTTGCTCAAAGAGAAGCAGGAAAATGCCAATTGCCTTATTTTAGTATAGCATTAAAATACACGTGGTAAGGACCTCATGGGGCCCAGCTGCTGGCTAGGTTTTCAGTCCAAATAGAGAAGAAGAATGTTTGCTACCTCTTTGAAAAATAAAGGCGCTGTGCTTTTTTGCTGCACGAAGGAAGCAGCTGCCCAGAGTTGATCTTTGAGGGATAGTGGGACATAAATGAGCTACTGACTCTTTTAGTTATGAAATCATGGATTTGTCTTATTAAACATTGTTACGATGAAGATCAGTTAAGGTTTCAGAAGCCAGAGGATATTGCTAATTTCTGTTCTGGGGTTATGGATTATCAGGTGGAAGAGAACGTTCTTTTATGCCAGGCACCAGTCAGTTCAATTCAAAATTGCCCCAGTTTGTTGGAGTAGCTAGTTCAAAAAGGTATGTATGAGAAGACCAAGATACCTGAAGCTTGCCCCCTTTAGTGGAGATTAAAGTGTGGCTTCAGTAATTATCCTTTTTGTTTGTTTAATGTCATCTAACTTGATCCTTTGTTATTTGCAGTTCTCAACAAACCTGAAACATGAGCAGTGGACTTACATAGGGTTTTACTTATTTTTTTTTCTTCTTCTTTTTCCTTTGGGCCACGCTGCTTGCATGATTGAACTTGGGCCCTGGCAGTGAAAGCACAGAGTCCTAACCACCGGACTGCCAGGGAATTCCCAGGATTTTACTTCTTAATAGACTTTCTCGTTGGGATGTTAATTAAAAAACTGATTTAGATATGGATTAGAAGTTATTTTCAAAGGCAAAGAAAGTCAGTAGGAATAAAAAAGGGGATGGGGGAATTACCTGGCAGTCCAGTAGTTAGGACTCGGTGCTTTCACTGTGGGGGCCCGAGTTCGATCCCTGATCAGGGAACTAAGATCCCGCAAGCCTCAGGGCACAGCCAAAAAAAAAAAAAGGAAGAAAGTCAGTGGAAAGTGTAAGATCATTTAAACCTTCATATACCATTGTAGCATGTTTGAGTTCTGGGAGTAATTAAGTATTTTGCAGATGTGAGCCTGTTGATGATTAAATGGTATTTCATTTCTTCACATCTCTAGTTTCTTTAATTTCTTTGTTAATTTGAAAAGTCTGTAGCTCTGTTATTGCACAGCATCAGAGGTCAGATTTTTTTTTTTTAATTTTATTTATTTATTTATTTTTGGCTGCTTTGGGTCTTTGTTGCTGTGCCCCGGCTTTCTCCAGTTGTGGCGAGCAGTGACTACTCTTCATTGCGGTGTGCAGGCTTCTCATTACGGTGGCTTCTCTTGTTGCAGAGCACGGGCTCTAGGCACACGGTTTCAGTAGTTGTGGCTCAGAGGTTCTAGAACTCAGGCTCAGTAGTTGTGGCGCACGGGCTTAGTTGCTCTGCCGCATGTGCGAACTTCCTGGACCAGGGATCAAACCGTGTCCCCTGCATTGGCAGGCAGATTCTTAACCACTGTGCCCCCAGTAAAGTCCCAGATGTTTTGGATTTACGCCTTCCACTGGCTGAGATTACTGGGTGTGACTGAACACATTGCTTTTATTATCTCTTAACTCATCCAATTTTTGGACTTGGCTTTCTTAGTGTAGAGTCCTTAAAGGCATATCAAGTGGGCTGAGTTAAGAAAAAATAAAAAAGGAGGGTTATTCCCAGAGCTAGTATATATCACAGAGGTAATTATAGCGGTGGTGTTTCCCTTTTTCTGAACTTGAATAAGTGGTGCCAGAGTTCAGAAGAGATCTTAGAAACGGTGGTGTGCTAAACTGAACAAGACCTACAGGTAAACTGGATGATCACTGAAGCCACGCACTAGTGGGTTGACTCTCTGAATTTCTTTTCCCTTTCCCTTTTCTTTTATGTGACGCTTAACTGTTTTAGCCTAGTTTCACATTGAGAGGTCTGTTTTTCCCAGTGGTATGCATGAAATGAATGAGGTTTTGCTCAGCCCTTTTCCTGAAATACAAGATGGTAAATGCAGGACTGGAAGGAGCGCATGGTCATCTTTTCCAAAGGACAGAGGCTAAATGAACTTTCCAATGAGAAGCAAGGTGGCAGCGCTTAGCTTTCATGTTTCTTGTCTAGACTCTGGCTCTGGTCTTTCTGGTTTTACGGGAACAGCCCCTCTCACAGTCATTGACTCTTTTCTTCAGAATAGTGCCCATTGGTGAGGTGTATATAGTCACCTAATTAAAAAGGCTTTTCTTGGAGACCTTGGTGCTTTTTAACTGTTACCTACTGCATTGGTTTCTATTCAGCACCAACCAGTCGGCCTTGGTGGCTTTTGGATACACACCTAGGAGCTTAATGACTTTCATGTTTTTTCTCTCAGTTGTTTGGGGACCATACTACCTCTGAGATCGCTGAGCTACATTGGTTCTGTATGTGTGGTTACTTTATGGCGTTGATTAAAATTGTTTTCTTTCCTTTTGAAATTTTAAATTTTATTTATTTATTTATACATACAGCAGGTTCTTAAAATTGTTTTCTGTCATTCTCTTCCATATAAAGTCTTGTTATTGTTTTGTGCCTCATGTTTCATTTGAAAGCAAAAGCAATAAGAGGAGGACAGGTGGAGAGGAATGGGAGGACAGAGTACTTCTGTTAGCGCCGACTATCTTCTCCTAGCCCTAGATGATAATAATGCAGATTTAGATTAATGATGCAGCTGTGCTGAAATTTCACTCATTGAACACCCGTAGTCTGAATTCTTGTGTTCTCTTGCTAGAATTATATTGTCTTATTTAATGATATCATTGTCAGTTTGCTTAGTGTGCTCAGAAATAACATAACATTTCCATAGCTTTTCTCTGGTCCTTATTTTAAAGGTTAATGTGATATTGATCAACCTGAAGACAGGAGGCTGGTTATAGAAAGGTTGATACCTGGGAACAACTGCGGAATGTGTGAAGTAATTGATCTTTGAAAGATATGGGCTATAGTTAAGGTTTAGAGTGGCTTCAGAATTAGACATCAGTTATTCATTTATTGTTTTCTCTCTAGGTGCGTGCTATTATGATGCTAATCAGTCTATGTATGTGTTTGGAGGCTGTACCCAAAGCAGCTGCAATGCTGCCTTCAATGACCTCTGGAGACTTGACCTAAATAGCAAAGAGTGGATCCGACCTTTGGCTTCAGGTAAGAGAAAATGCTGATCTTTGCTTCCTTATCAGGTAACCCCCTTTGTGTGGAAACTCTACCTGATCCTTTAGGTGTTGGTCTCAAGAACAGATTACTGGGGCCCCAGATCCTTTGTCAAATCTGCTTGTAAATGCTAAGAGTAATATGCTTGTGTAAGGTCTTTGAAATTTTTTTTAATTATACTTTATCATTAGTATCGGTACCCTGCCAAAATTGCTATACTACTGTGTGAATTCATTTGTGTGGTTTTCTGAAGTACTTGTACAGGTGTGATACGTTCTTTGGTATGAAGTTGAAGTAAGAGCAGAAGAAGCACAGTCGTGAGAACTGTAGTTGACTGACAGAAGCTATTGTCCCAGGGCTAAGATGTCTGAATATCTTGTTGTTGCCAGCTCAGGTATTTGGGGAGTGTATGGAACATGCCTCTGCTCGTTACTTTTAACAACTCAGGAGTGTGGGAAGATTCCACAGTAGGTACATTCCTGCACAGTCCCACTATGCCACAATTCTGGCAGAAAGAAACTAGATTATTTTCTCTTTTGACCTAATCTTTCTTGGGGAAGAAACACACATACACACACACACACACACACACACACACACACACACAAATTGTTTTTGCACTCATGAGGCGGGACAGTTTGAAAAGGCACAGTTATGAGATTGGAGGGGCTGGTGTGATGGAGAAATAGAGTCCACTGAGTATAAAGTATTCTGCTAGATTTGTTGGCAAGCTCTTCCCAAACATTCTTCATTGGCTTTTCAAGGTTGGAAATCACTCTAGGACTAAGGAGACTTGGGTATCCCTTGGGCAGATTCCATACTTATTTAGGTCTTGATTTACTTTGATTACTAAATGGAAGACAACATGGTGTATTAGAAAGGTCACTGGACTAAGAGTGAGGAGACATGAGTTTCATTTCCTGGCAAAATCACCAATTCTCCATGTAACTATGAACAAGTTACCATATCTTTCTGGGAGAAATATGGAGGAGGAGCAGAAGATTCTGCTTTTAAATGGGTCGGGAAAGCTGGTTTATGTTTCGTTTATTTCTGTAATGACTGCTGTGAATGTCTAGGCCAGGAGCTTAAAATCATTTCATGAGAAGAAGCGACATTTTGCTTCCCCAAAGCTGTAAGTTCTGTTTCTTTCCTCTGCAGCAGGCAAATATAGGAGGGAGGAGCATACTGACAGTGGATAGTCACAAGTGGGGCTGGGTTTTGTACAGATGAAATTCTTTCAAATTATTGGAAAGATAAAGAGATGTTAATCATTAAAATTTTTTGAAGATTAGTATTTTAGAGCCTTCAGAATTTTGTACTTTGGAGCATTTCCTTTTCTAGCACTTTGTCCTTTATTGTACTTAATGCAGTATTGATTAAAATCTAGAATCACAGATTCTAAAATGCAGAGGGTCTTATTGGCTTAAACATCCTACTGCCATTGTACTTGTTGTCCAGGCCCCATTTCAGAGTAGCTTTGATGTTCCACTCGCAAAATACAAATACTGCCTTTCTCTGTTTCGTAACTAAGCTTTATGCCTTTGGCATGGGTGTTGCTCTTTCTTGTAGACATGGAGCTCTGGACCTTCATGGCCTGTTGGCATCTACTTTGCTTATTTTTCCTTATTTCTCCCTATAAGATAGACATGGGATGTTTTGTTGTTGTTGTTGTTAAATACTAAGTTTAAAGGCAATGCTTTGAAATCCCCAAGGTAGAAGTATCAGAGAAATAACTGACTTTGTAATTCAGATTCTACAATGGATCTGAATTTTTTTTATTATTATTATTAATTTATTTTTTAGCTGGGTCGGGTCTTAGTTGCAGCACGTGGGATCTTTTCATTGCGGTGCAGTATCTTCGTTGTGGTGCACAGGCTTCTCTATAGTTGTGGCGCGCAGACTTCTCTCTAGTTGTGGTTGCGCAGGCTCCAGAGTGAGTGCACGGTCTCTCTAGTTGCGGCACGGGCTTAGTAGGCCTGCGGCATGTGGGATCTTAGTTCCCCCACCAGGGATCGAAACAGCGTCTCCTGCACCGCAAGATGGCTTCTTAACCACTGCACCACCAGGGAAGTCCCAGGGATCTGAATTTTTAAAAAATACAATGTTACCCAAGTCTTAAGTTTCTCAATAAAGAAAAAAATCGCCATTAAAAAAAAAAAAACAATGTTAGACTGTTCCCTTTTATAAAATATATTAGTCCTGAATGTTTAAAAGTAATTTTCTAACAAAATGTCTCAAAGAATCTAGCTTCTGCTTCCCTCTAATCTACAATTAGAGCCTAGTTTTAGAGGGGTGGAAACTGAGCTTCTTGAATGTCTACTTTAAAAAAAAAAACCACTAATTTAATAAAGAGTCCTATGAGATTCTCATTTAGGCAGAAATCCCATGGGAAGATTGCCTCGGGAAATGTTTGTATACGCTGTCATGAGTCGCAACCAAAATTACTTCCTAACTGAAACATCAGTGAGTCTTTCTGAATAAAACACAGTTGTTGGTATGTCTTGGTGTGCCTGACTCACCCGTTTTCAGTGCATGGTGGTGGCTAAGTTACATGGTAGCTGAGGGAAGGGTGCTACCCCCACCCTTTGGTACCAGATGTGACGTCTTCTAGCATTTGAGTAGTTGCAAGTGATGGGTATCTAGGGTGATAGTTTTTTTTGTTTTTTGTTTTTTGTTGTTTTGTGGTACACGGGCCTCTCACTGTTGTGGCCTCTCCTGTTGCGGAGCACAGGCTCCGGACGTGCAGGCTCAGCGGCCATGGCTCACAGGCCCAGCCGCTCCATGGCATGTGGGATCTTCCCGGACCGGGGCACGAACCCGTGTCCCCTGCATCGGCAGGAGGACTCTCAATCACTGCGCCACCAGGGAAGCCTAGGGTGATAGTTTTAACAGTGCTCAGTCTTCAAAAGTGTAGCTGTTTGGAAAAGAGCATCAAAAAACAGTGGAACAGTTTGGGTTAAGAGCAGAATCTTGATAAAGAATGCTACTGTATCAGGTATCTTTTTACATGTGTATTTGGTTTTATTACAGATGAGACTGGAGCATCTCATTTTGGTTGGTGTCTTAGCACAGGCTGCCATAACAAAATACCAAAGTCTGGGGGGATTTAACAACAGAAACTTATTTCTCACAATTCTGGGGGCTAGGAGTCTGAGATCAGGGTGCTGGTGAAGGCTCTATTCCTGGCTTTCAGAGAGCTAGTGAGCTTGCTGTGTCCTTACATGGCAAAGAGTGAGTTCTGGTATCTCTTCCTCTTTTTATAAGAGTATCTAAACCTAATTATCTCCCAAAGCTCCTGTTCTCCATATGCCATCACACTGAGATTAGGACTTCAACATATGAATTTTGGGAGGACAGAATTCAGTCCATAGCAGTTGGAATTAATGTGATTTGCCAATGAAACCTTGTCTTGCATTCCTTTTGAAATGATAGAAGGAGGGAGCATCTGGAGGGAGTATGGTGGTGATGAGTGCTGGAATGACAGCTCTTACAGTTGAGAGAGACCTACAGTACTTCTCCGACATTTCGGAGTTACGTGAGTTACCGCCTCCTCCCTTTTACATGAGGGTAGGTGATCCCTACCCTCATGGAGCTTATACTGTAATGGGGAAGAAAAAAAAAACAGTTATGAAGGAAATGAGGAATGAGATACAGAATAAGAGGGGGAGATCTACTTTAAACAGAAGACGACCTTTTTTGCTGAGATATGAAAGATGCAGCAGGGAAGGAAGTGATAACGGCATATACAAAGAAGAGGACGTATTGGAGGAACTGAAAACAGAGCTTTGTGGATGTAGCATAATGAGCAAGGGGTAGAGTGGCACAGATGGAGTTGAGGTATAGATGGAAGCCAAATCATTCACAGACCATAGTCTGTGAGATTTTGAGATTTTAAGCAAAGGAATATTATGATCCTGTTTACATTTTTAGGAACACTTTTGCTGCTATTTAGGAAATGGGTTAAAGAAGGCAAGAAAATAAAGCAGAGAGAACAGGTAGGAGGCTATCAGAATAGTACAGGTGAGAGAATGTGATGGCTTGGACTAGAGTCCTAACAGTGGAGATAAAGAGAAGTGAATGAATTTGAGCTGAATTTTTGTGTTAAAAATGATGGAACTTCTTGATGGATTGGATATGGGGGTGGTGAGAGGGTCAATCAAGGCTAACTTATGTTTCAGGTTTGTTCACTTAGGTAGGTAGTGGGGCCATTTGCTGAAATGGAGAAGAAACATTTGGAAGAGGTTTTTTTTTTTTTTTTTTTACCTCTTTAAACATTTAAGTGGTGGTATCAAGTAATTAGTTGTTATGAGGAGTTTGGCATTTAAAATAGAGGGCTTGACTTTCCTTAAATGGCAGTACAGTCCTTTTGCTTAGTTAATTCTTCTTTTATCCTTCATTTGTTGATTCAGCAAATATTTATGGATTGCCTACTCTGTGCCTGGTATTGTTTTAGATGCTGGGGATACATGACTGAATAAAACAGACAAAAAATCCTACTGGAGATTAAATTCAAGTGAGGGAAGACATATTTAAAATGACAGGTACAGGGCTTCCCTGGTGGCGCAGTGGTTAAGAATCCGCTTGCCAACGCAGGGGACACGGGTTCGTGCCCTGGTCCAGGAGGATCCCACATGTCGCAGAACAACTAAGCCCGTGCGCCACAACTACTGGAGCCCGTGCGCCTAGAGCCCGTGCTCTGCAACAAGAGAAGCCACTGCAATGAGAAGCCCTCGCACCACAAAGAAGAGTAGCCCCTGCTTGCCGAAACTACAGAAAGCCCACGTGTAGCAACCAAGACCCAACGCAGCCAAAAATAAATAAAAATAAATAGATTTTAAAAATAAAATAAAATGACAAGTACCTAATATAATATATTAGAAGATGATTAATGCTATTGAAGCAAAACTATAGCATAGTAAAGGGGATGAGGAATAGGGGAGATTATAACTCGGGGGATCACGGTAGACCTCATGGAGAAGGTGACATTAGAACAAAGACTTGATGGGTACAAGAAGTGAACCATGTGGATATCTAAGGAAACAACATTCCAAAGAATAATCAGTGCAAGGGTTCAGAGGTGAGAGTGTGCTTGGGACAGTCAAGGGGTAATGCGAATCCTGTGTGGCTGGAGCAGAGTGAACAAAGGAGACTGTACTAGGAGAGGTTGGACAAATAATGGAGGAGAGGGTGTCCTACATATAAGGCTTTCTGGCTGTTATAAGGACTTCGTGGACTTTGTCATATTCTTTGAGTGAAATGGCTGATGATTTAGGTTGCTGAGAAGACTGTCAGATGGCAAGTGTAGAAGCGAGGAGATCAGTTAAGAAATGGTAGCAATAGTCTAGGCAAGAAATGATGGTGATTTGGACTAGGGTGTTAGCAGAAAGATAAAAATTGGATGCATTGGATAGAGCCCACAGTTTGGATATGGAATGTGAAAGAGAGGAGTCAAGGATGGCTGTAAGGATTTTTAGCCTAGGCACTTGAAGGAATAGAGTTGCCATTCACTGAGATGAGTAAGACTGTGGGTGGCCAGGGTTGGCAAAGTGCAGGAGAGATGAGAGATTCAGTTTGAAGCATGTTAAGTTTGAAATGCACATTAGGACATCCAGGTAGAAAAAGGTATGTGCCTGGAGTTCAGGGGAGAAATGCAGGCTAGAGATTTTTGTGTAGATAGCCAAATGGGAGTCATGTAGATGGATTTAAAGCCGTGAGACTGGATGAGATTACCAAGGGAGTGAGTGAAGATAGAGAGGCTAAGTCTGGGAGACTCCACCATCTGGAAATCAGGGAGGAGAGGGAAACGGCAAAACATTAGAAAAAGAGCAAGGTTGGGTGGGGTGGGGGCGGTGGTATGAGAAAACCAGGGGAATGTGGCATCTTGGAAGCTACCATACTTGCACGTGTTTCCAGAAGAGGAGGAAATAGTCAACCGTGTCGTATGCAGCTAAGAGGTCAAGTCATATGACTGAGAACTGACTTTGAATTTAATAAAGAGTATTTTCAATGAGAGGTAAGGATGAAGCCTACTTAGAATGGTTTTAAGAGAATGGGAAGAGAGGAGTTAAAGATAGTAAGTATGAACAATACATTAATTTTTTTTAAAAGGGTGTTACTATAAAGGAGAGCAGGGAAGTGAGGTGCTAAGTAGAGATGAATGTAGAATTGAGAGTTGTTTTTTTTTTTTAAGATGGCAGATATAACATGTTTATTTGCTGATGGGAATGATCTTCTAGAGGGAGGAATTGATTTGGATAAAGAGGAAGAATTAATTGCTAGGACAGTGTCTTCACATAGTGACAAAGGCAGAATCTGTTATACAGGTGGAGGGCTTGACTGTGGATAGGAACACTGACCCTTTATCCAAAGGAACAAGAAGGAATATCAGATTACGGATGCTGGTGGATGGGTAGATGTGGGAACTGGTGGAAGTTCTCTACTGATTGCTTCATCACTCAGATAAAATAATTAAGAATGGAACAGAACAGAAGCCCTTGGAAATCTGGGCTGGTGATTATGAATGTACAATTATATTCATTGTAGTCTTTGCCAGGCGGTTCTAGGAAGTTGAATGTTTCGACTTCCTGTATTGTCAAACTAAGGTAACACCTTCACTCTTAGTTTTGTTTGACTCAGCCTGTGTTCAGTTCCCAAAGCAAATGAGCAGTTCTTAGGACAGGTACTTCAAAAGACTAATGTTTGAACCACTCTTTCTAAAATACCCTTTATTCAAACCGAAGCTAATTTTGGCATCTGTTTAATATATAATGTCGTAAGTCACAGCCTTTTTTGGTTACTTTAAATCAAGGTAGAAATTTTCAAGTAGAAATTTTTACGTTTAATATTGGACTGTTGTTGTGATTTTTAAAACTTACTAAACATTAGCTCACACCCATTTACAAAAGGGAAACACATTTCAGTTTTAAAACTCTCCATAGTTATGAGAGTCTATAAATTTTGGGAGGGCCTATAAATGTCAGGTAAAGATTTAAAGCTTAGCCTGTCAGCTCTAGTCCTGGAGCACAGGTGATTTTCCTACCACATTCTCCCCATAGAATCTTCTTTCCCAAGGATTTTTTTTTTCCCCCTTTCTGGTTTCTTCCCTTTTAGTCACACGTGGAGTTCCAAATGATGGGTTGTGGTTCAGGCCCTTTGTTTTAGAAAAACATATCAAGGTCTGAGACACACGTACTAGATGCCTGTTCTAATCTTGGCCTTGCTACTTCTGAGCTACTTGCTTTTGAAGTTAATCACGTCTGCATTTTCTGGGCCTCGATTTCCTTCACTGTATAAAGAGGACAAGACAAGACCACTGTTCCTAAAACTACACAGCAAATCACCTGGGAAACTTACTAAAAATATAGATTCCTCAGCCTCATAACAGTCACTCGCCTGTTCTCAAGGGATTGGGGATAGAGTGGCAGATCTGCATTTTAAAAAAGAAAATGTCCCAGTTGATTCTAAACCTAGCTAAATTTGGAAACCCTGGATCGCTGCGAAATCTTCTTGCTTTCTTACTGTGCAAACTGTGACCTCACTTTGTTGTCACAGTCTATTAGGTGGGTGTGTGCCAAACTGGACTCCCTAACTGTTGTTAAGAATGGCTGCTCTGTGTTCTCTTAGCTGCTTCTTTGTAGAACTAGCTACCTGTTACTCTAGTTAGGAATAGCCTACTTTCTGAGGAAATGGTTATGGAGAAAGGTTTTGGGTGTTGGTTGCCCCAGACTCTTCATGCATACTACCTAACTTTCAAACCAACCCAACTAGGTTGGCACTACTATTATCCCCATTTTGCAGGTGAGGAAACTGAAGCTCAGAGAATCACCTAATAATTTACCTAAGATCACACAGCCAATAAGTGACGGAGCAGTGATTGAAACGCAAGATTTTGTCTCTAGAGTCTGTGTTTTTTTCTACTATGACATGCTGTGAGTAGTTTTATTTTATTCTATAGTTTGCTAGTTTCACATTATCAATTTTACCTTTTAAATGGACTTTTAAATTTTAGAATAGAACAGAGTTCCCACAACCAGTTTTCCGTGTTGTTAACATCTAGTCATAATAGTACATTTATGACAATTAATGAACCAATATTGATACATTATTATTAACTTAAGTCCATACTTTATTCACATTTCCTTATTTTTTTATTCTGATGTCCTTTTTCTGTTCCAAGATCTCATCCAGGACATATTACATTTAGTCTTCAAGTCTCCTTAGGTTCCTCTTGGCTATGACAGTTTCCCAGACTTCCTCGTTTGTTGATCTTGACAGTTTTAGGGGTATTTTGTGGACTATCATTCAGTTGTGGTTTGTCTGATGTTTTTCTTATGGTTAGACTAGAGTTAGGATTTGGGGGAAGAAGACCATAGTGGTGTAGTGCCCTTTTCATCCCATCCCTTCAAGGGTAAATGCTGTCACTATGATTTATCACTGTTGATGTCAGCCTTATCATCTGGCTGAGATAGTGTTTATTAGATTTCTCCACTATAATAATTATTCTTTTTTTCCCCCTCCTTTTAAAATTCTTTTTTAAAGTTTGTTTATTTTCCTGTGATTCTCTTTTCTTTATTTATAGTTGCCCTTGGTCCTTGATATTCAATTTGAGGGGGAATAACTAAGCTGTCTGGCCATTATGTCTATCGTCAGAGTCAGGAAAGAATGATGAGCAGAGGGTATGTCAGCAAAGAAACCTTTTCGCAGCTTAGAGAATTTTAAAATATCAACATAATTTGCCTTTTTAAATTTTTTGGTGGGAAGCAGGAGGATGCTGAAGACAGAATCTCTCTTTTATTATGACTTAACCCAATCAAGATCCTTCCAGCTATCCAGAGTCAGAAGCTCTGTTGGAAATAATTTTGTTTCCTTAGGACCATTCCCCAAGAGAAAAATCACATCTTACAAAATCACTGAGTAATCCTGCAGAAAGTCTACTTTTGGAGTCAGGGGCAGGAGAAAGAAAGAGTATTGGTCATATCAGATGTTTATAGGAAGGCCAGAGTATCCTCAGAAGCTGAGAAGTGCTGGAACTATCCAGAAATAACTGCCCAGAGTGTCACTGTTTCTCTTCTGTGTAAATGATACCTTAAAAATGATACTCATAGGGTTCTTGGATCCATTGATGAAGCTTTCTGTTCTGTGTCTAGTGGAAATGCTTACTCTGAGGTTTTCTACTGCCCTTTCCTGAGCCTGTGGTAATATCACCTGGAAAGAAGGAAGTCTGGGACTGATACCTGGCACCAGATATAACCAAAACAGCTGACAGAAAAATGTGTTCAGGAGAAGATCACCCAGTCCTTCCCTTGCCTTAGGTCCCAAATGTCAATGCTGACATTGAAATAGCTGGATGTGGAATTTTTTAGAATAAAATGTATTAGTGTACTTATAGGCATTAGATTCTGCTTTTTAACGTTGCTTTGCATCTAAACACTTTATACATTTTTTTAAAAAAAAATCACCATTATATGTAAATGTGTTCTGAGAATACCTGTCTATGGAGAAGGGGGAGAAATGGATGCTTATCAACTGGTAAATACTAGACTGTGTAGCAAGAGGACACTGTTGCATGCCTTTCAAATACACTTCAAGCTTCTCTTCTGTCATAAAAACAAATCACTGATCCCATTGTTTTAATATTTTCTTCATGAAGGAGAAGTCAATTTGTTCTTACCTACAGATCTTTTCTTGATTACCAGATGTATTGATTACCAAAATGTATTAAAATCTGTCCTTAGTTTATCTCTTCCATGCTGGAAATTCTATATCCTTTAACTTTATTCATTTGGTCCAACTCATGAGCCTTTCCTGTCCTTTCTTAAAACCTTCTAATCTTTTTTCTTATTTTAGATAGAAGTTCAGAGTGTCATTGAGAATATAAGCAGTGACTTTCTTTAGAATTCTGAGCTTTCATATCTACACGTGTGTTCATGTCTGCCTACTATCTTGACAAACAATTTTTGGTTGCTCTTGGATTCCTTGTGCAGTAAAACTCTCAGACCATCTAGTGTTTCTGTTTATTGTCAGGTATACACATAATTCCCTACCCCACACCCTACCCCGGGCAAGAGCACTTCATGTTTTATGACCACAATAAACTTCATTTTGTATGATTTATTAATGTTGTGTCCTGAACGAAGTTTTAGAAAGCTAGTCCTGTATGGGGGAACACAAAGGTATTGTCCTTGTGTTATTTCTGACTTCTCCTTCCCCATGAATGACCCTGTTGGTTTCTAGTACACTCAGCACTACAGTGTACCACCTCGTGCCCAGTGCACATTGTTTGGCTGTTTACAATCCAGGATCAGGCCAGTTTCTCAAGTTTTCCAACTCTCTTAACCTTGAGATTTTGTAAAGAATCTACAGGGTGCTCTTCCCAGGTGGGTGAGAGTTGTGTTTGGTCATTTACTAACTTAAAAATATCAGCCTGAATTCTGGGAAACTACTTTATCCTTTCAAAGCTCAGAAGCTACCTCTCATCTCTTCTTTGGGAGATGAACTCTTGAACTATACTTTAATTGACTACTTATCAAACAAGTAGTACCCCTGATTATTTTCTCTTTTCCATAGTTCTCTTGAAAGTGGGCTATGGATTTTCTATGTGGTTTGTTGGTTTTTGCCCTGTGTTCCTTTCTTGCTTTCTCTTCCCATTTTAGTAAGCTTTGTGAAATCCCATTGCCCAGTCTTAAAATGTTTGTTGCTATTTGATTTATATGTATATATGAGTTATAGAGTGGTTAGATATTAAATGAGGAGTGTGTTCTTAAAGACCTCACATAATGAATTTTAATTCTGACAATGGATTGCCGGTATTTCTGTTTACTGGTGAAAGTAGTGGGTGATGCCATGTGACAACAGTGTAGCATGCTTTAACATTAGCTTTGGCATTAGCCATTTTTTCTTTCTTAACAATAAATTTATTAAGACAGTTTACATATAGGGAAATGAACAAATCTTAAGTGTATAACTCAAAGACTTTTTTACATATGTATACAGCCATGTGATGATCACCTAGATCAAGATACAAAATACTGCTATAACTTCAGAAAGCTCCCTGTGCCCCTTTCCTGTCAGTACCACTCCCCACAGAGGTAACCACTATTCTGTGGGGGTAACCACTCCCCACAGTGGTAACCACTTCCAAGAGATTTTTTTGAGATTCATCTTGGTTTTTTTTTAAGATTCATCAATGTGGTTGCATCTGTCAGTGGTTTATTCCTTTTCATTGCTGTCAGTATTCCATAACATGAATATACCACTTTTTTTTGAACCCATTCTCCTGTTGATGGATACTTGGGTTATTTCCACTTTGAATATAGCTGCAGACAACATTCTTACATAAATTTGCTTGTGGACATATGCATTCATTTCTTACTTAAGACCTACTTGTCAACTTTAAAGAATATTCTAGGGGGCTTCCCTGGTGGCGCAGTGGTTAAGAACCCGCTTGCCAATGCAGGGGACACGGTTTTGAGCCCTGGTCCGGGAGGATCCCACATGCCACGGAGCAACTAAGCCTGAGCGCCACAACTACTGAGCCTGAGCTCTAGAGCTCACGAGCCACAACTACTGAGCCCGTGCACCACAACTACTGAAGCCCACACGCCTAGAGCCCGTGCTGTGCAACAAGAGAAGCCACTGCAGTGAGAAGCCTGTGCACCACAACGAAGAGTAGCCCCCGCCTGCCTCAACTAGAGAAAGCCCGCGTGCAGCAACGAAGACCCAACACAGACAAAAATAAATAAATAAATAAAAGAATATTCTAGACACACTAAGTACCCAGAGAGTTCTCTCCTCACTTAGTCTTGCTCTAAGTAGGAGGATATGTTGATATAACTAAGTATTTTAGAGGTTTGAAGAGAAAAGACCACTCAGCTAGTAATTAAAGGTACACTCATTATTAGGGCCTCATAACCTAAAGTGATGGGAGGAAGAAGGCTAGTTGGTGGTAGTACCATTAAGAGCATGGTTTTTGTGCCGAGCAAACACAGGTTTGCATCTGATCTCTTCAGGCTAAGGTTGCTTAGTAACCGGATGACCTTAGACAGGTTGTTTAACATTTCATTTGCCTCACCTATAAGGTAGACATGGTAATACCTACATTTCATAGTTTTTGTTCAGATTATATACAATACACCTTTATATATATACTGAAGTCCTAGCTGAGGGGTGTAGAGAGTGGTCATAAGTTATCCTCGAGTTCCCAAAGCTTGAAAAGTGCATTCATTCCTTTGTTCATTTTCATGCCTTTATTTATTGAGTATTTATGCCCAGTGCTGTTCTAAGTACTGCAGATATAGATGTGAACAAGCAGCAAGATCTATAAGGCAATAAACAAATCAATACGAAGAAAATATAAAGAACTAAGAGGACAATAACTGGTGGTGCAAGAAAGTAGATGGAGGTGTTTAAATAAGTTATAAAATGTATATAGAGCCAGGACTTATATGGATGGATAGGTTTTTAAAAGAAATATGACTTATGAGGAGAAAAGTAGTAAACTAATGAAATAGGATTCTGTTCACAATTTGTTACCTTTTTTTTTTTTGGCCCCGCCGTTTAGCTTGCGGGATCTTAGTTCCCCAACCAGGGATCGAACCCCGGCCCTGGCAGTGAAAGCGCCAAGTCCTAACCATTGGACTGCCACAGGATTCCCTGGTACAATTTATTTTTAAGACTAGTTGTTTTATTTTGTTTTGAAATTTCTTTATTTATTTTTGGCTGAGTTGGGTCTTCGTTGTGGTGCACGGGCTTCTCATCTCGGTGGCTTCTCTTGTTGTGGAGCACAGGCTCTAGACATGTGGGCTTCGGTAGTTGAGGCTCACGGGCTCTAGAGCGCAGGCTCAGAAGTTGCGGCACGTGGGCTTAGTTGCTCCATGGCATGTGGGATCTTCCTGGACCAGGACACGAACCTGTGTCCCCTGCACTGGCAGGCGGATTCTTAACTGCTGCGCCACCAGGGAAGCCCAAGACTAGTTGTTTTTATTAAGGTTATGTGATTTTTTAAAAAATAACTCTGACATATTTGAATCTCCATCTCCATTTTTTTTTTGTTTTCGTAGTAGAAAGGCACCCAGGGCCCAGATACCATAGTGTTAATCGCTTTGAGGAAAGCATAGGATGTTAAGTGACTACTTTAAATTCTTTGTTGAGTGAGCTCCTTCCTGCTTCATGGACCCGTTCCTGGTTAATCTTCTTTATGAGTTGGTGATTTCTCCTTGTCTCCTCTAGCCCTATGCAATCCTGGAACAGCCTGGATCTGTGGTGGTCTCGGGAGATGTGAATGAGAGCAGAGCCAGTGGGTTCCCCTAGGAAAGGAAGGAATCCTTTCTGTTTATTTATAAAGTTCAGATCCTGGGATTTTTCCAGAATACATGCTTTTCTAAGGTGGGTACACATTCTCTCCTGGTGGAGAGAAGAGTGGGGAAATTTGCATAGCACAAATCTGGGTGAACTTTAGTCCTCTAAGGAAGAGAATAAATAAGGTTATACCATATTTCAGTTTAGCTCTCTCCTGCCTGACTAGGATTTTCCTGTTTTGTTACCAGGCCAGAAACTTTATGACTAGCAACATTGTTTTGACTTCTAAACAGAACCACTTAAAAGGGCACCCCACCCCTACCCCCCACCCTGAGAACTGCAATTAACAAATTACCAGATTAAACTCAGACTCTGGACCTCATCTCCTTCCCCAGAAATTGAATCAAAAGACTACTTAAAATGGTAACAAGGGACTCTTACTGGTTTTCATGTTGTTAGTTTTTAACTGATAAGTGCTGCCTTATTTATCAAGTGGTCTTTCATGTGGGTTTGTTTAGAAGTGAAAACAGTGCCAACCGGGAATTTCTTTTTGTTCATGCCTATAGCCTATATAGTTATACAGGATCTAAAAGTTTCTCATGCCTATTAAAAAAGTTCCTCTTGTTTTGGATGTTCTGTAAATGACCCAGGGAGTGATGTTTTTAAAGATATGGGTATAATTGTAATAATGAAAATGTGTGCCATGAAGCCTGAGATCCAGACAAGCTTTGTCTAATATTAGTGAGTTGTTTTGATATCAATCAGTAACTTTCTGACCATGTTGCAACTGAGGAAAAAAATAGGAAAAGGAAAAAAAAAAAAATTGGAGTGTGAGGGGAACACCTAAAGAAGTGTTTGGTCTTTCCCCTGCTGAAAGGCACACTGATACCTCCAGGGTAGGTTGTGATTAACTGGAGCCAGGTCTTATCCCAGCCCACAAGGGATCCGGAACCATTTGGCTTCCTTGGAGGGGTTCAGTTCTGCAAACATTTTCATGAGAAATAGTTCCTGTTCTTTAGGATAATATAATCTTATTGGGAGATTCTAAATGGATAATTTCAGCACTGTCCTAAATGCTCAGATTGAGCTTAGATAAAGGTTGTCCCTCTCCATTCACCCCTCCCTCCCCCAGGAGGGTCTTTAGCCCAGTATGGGAAGGAATGTGCTGGTCCTGAAGAAAGCCATGTCTAGAAGAACTTAGTTCTTTTGCATCCAGTACCATGTCCTTGGTGACTAACTTAAGTCCCTATTTTAGAATTAAAGAGCACAGTTGGCTAGAATCAAGTCTTGGAAAGCAGGAGTTTAGGGGTTCTGTAGTGACTTTGCCAAAGAGTAACTTTATATTTATCTCCTACCTTTGTTCTTTAAAATAGGCATTATAGTTTTGTAGCTTCCCTGGGCATGTAAATAATTGAGGAGACTCAACATAATTATTATTGGCCACATTGAAGTTCAATTGGAAACATTTTCATTAGCTGAAGAGAAACTGCTATCTGTTCCAGATAGAACCTCTGTGGTCCTGGCTGCATACTTTGGAGACCATTCTGAATAGTTATTAGTCTTCAAGGTGTTTAGAGTGCCCAAGACAGACTTTATACTCATGAATTGTGTTCTTCTCAGTTTTCCTTTTGTCTCCCCCTTCCTCAAGTCATAAAACCATGAAACATGCTTTTCTTGTTCTGATTACAAAGTATTACCTATAAAATCAAACCAGTTTAGAGATGTAAGCAGTTAAATTATAACTCCAGTAGTTTTTCTTTAAAGGGTCTCTTCCCTCCTAAGTTATAAGTGCCAGCCTATCTTCTTGTGCCCTCTAGGTTTTCTGATTTCAGATGCTAATGTGGTGTTCTGGGAAATACCTCTCCAAATTATCCTTCTCTTGACCTGTGACTCGTGCTACCAAGGTCAGTCACTTCACACACTACCATAATGACAGCTCTGTCACACCAAGGGCTTGGTCCACTTCCCAAGACCCAGCTTGGGTCCTATCAGCAAAATTCATTTCCCCCTACTCCCTCCCCCCCGCCACACACACACACCAACTCAGGCTCCTCACTACCACAGACGAGTACCCACAGAAGAGAAACTGTGAGGTAGGGTTGTTGGTTAATCTGGTCTATCTGGTCTTATTTTGCCCTCAAGGCCAGTTTTGTGTGGGATAGACGAGAGTACCGCATTTGGAGCTGCGAGTGAATGCCTTTCATTGGACCTACCCTGAGAAAGTGAGTGCGAGTGAGGAGTTGTTAATACGAGATGGAGAGTATGCCCTGAAACCTCAGTCCCATTATTCATTCTTTAATGTCCCCTTTGGCATCATTACTACAAAATAGTAATTATTTGAAAGCATCCAGGGAAAAGTTTTTGACTTCCAGTTAAGAAGCAATTTAGACCCCCTTTTTAAAAAAGCAAATCACACACCAAAGCATTCTGTAATTCCATGAGCGAAGTGGAGGTGTTTTTGTCCAGTACTTTTCTTCTGGATTAATTGGCATGCTAGTGAGTCTCCCTTGGTAAAATTTTTCATGCTCGTAGTTTTCTTGTTTTCAAACTTTACCTCTTATAAGTACCTAATTCCTAGTATTAGATCTTTCTATTTTCAGAGTCATGGAGAACTATTAGCAAGTCACTTATGTTGCTGTAAATAAGTCTTAAAGTGACTTGTCTGAAAGCAGTAGGTGGAACAGTTTTTTTCCATTTATTTATTTTGAAGAGTGTAGGTTCAGTAACATGTAGATGAGGATGACCAAGGAAATATTTGTGTATTGAAAATGTTAAAGTAGTTCCTTTCAGCACCCCCCCCTTTTTTTTTTTTTTGGCGGTACGCGGGCCTCTCACTGTTGTGGCCTCTCCCGTTGCGGAGCACAGGCTCCGGACGCGCAGGCTCAGTGGCCATGGCTCACGGGCCCAGCGGCTCCACGGCATGTGGGATCTTCCCGGACTGGGGCACGAACCCGCGTCCCCTGTATCGGCAGGTGGACTCTCAACCACTGCGCCACCAGGGAAGCCCCTCAGCACCCCTTTAATCAAAGCACTTGTGAGGGAAAACCCACTTTGGACCCATGTTCATATAGTCATAAACAGAGTGTATGTATAAAAGAAGTCTGGATAGATTCAGTGTTAAGGAAAATCATAAAAATGGGGAAAAAGTCAAAAGGCTGACCACATGCCCTTTTAATGTCATCTTCGAGCATTTTCTAACAGGTTCACCCAAGGATTATTTAACTCTCTGCAACATGGTTCTCAAAGTCTAGTCCCCAAACATCAGCATCACCTGGGAACTTGTTAGAAATGCAACTTCATGGACCCTACCCCATACCTACTAAATAGGAAACTCAGAAATGGGTCGCAGCAATCTGTGTTGTAACAAGTCCTTCAGCTACTTCTGATACATCTGAAGTTTGAGAACTACAGCTCGAGGGGAATGGTAACTATAACATCTGAATAGTAAACCAATAATATGAATAAATAATGCTCACAGTATGGAGAAGTAAAAGTAGCTTTTTAGTCATGCATAAAATACAGGCACCCCCAATTAGAATGGGTGCTTGTTTTATCTTGTATCAAACAATCGCGCTTCTCTTCTAGTGCTAGGGTCTACGTGAGTAGACACCGCAGTTGTGGGAAAGTGGCGTAGAAACCAAACCAGAATTTGGCATCGCTTCACTGTTTTACCGTCGTCTTTGCAAAAGTAAACGAGAATGCCTTGTAATTCTACCACTGCCTTTCATATGTGAAAATTTCTTCTGATTTCATAGGAATCTTGGGAAACATGTGAGCCAATTAGTGATTTTAGGGAATGTTAGTTCTGTGTATAGGGTGCCTATCAGATTATCCAGTTTCCCACAGATGCCTTTTTGGCTTGTGCCTTGTTTTGAAACTTGCTCCATTGATCATATCTCCTGTGTGATTAGAAGCCTTTAGTGTTCGGGGAAAGAAGCCGGTGAGGATAGCCATCAGCTCTGGGAGGAACGAGCTTAAGTAACATGTCTGTCCAAGTCTGACATGGGCATATTTGGTCCTGTGGTGCTTGATGAGAACCGATTTGGGAGTGACACCCTTTCTAACCCCACTTCTGTGTTACAATGATATTTAGACTGTCTAGAGCCCCAGTGACCTCATATTTTGAAGGCAGGCCGAGAAAGGTCCTAATGAGTAGAAAACCTCCACTTATAAGTTTTCTTGAAGGAAGGGTATTTATTTTATCATATGTCACCGTGATGATGATGGGCCTTTTAACTGTGGAAGGTCTTCTGTTGTCAGACTGCCCTATACTGTACAAGATTTCCAGTGACTCATCCCCTCTCTAATGTCACAGGTGGGTGTGTTAAACAACCATGTGATGTCATTCTAGCTACTGTGTGGAATGAATTGCTTGCACATAGGTGTAGTTCTTCAAAGTTTAGGACCTGATATTTTATCTAGGCATAGTCCATATAAAAGTTACTTTCCTTGCCCAATAACGTATAGTCATTTTGTTTGTTTGTTTGTTTTTTAATAAAGTTTATAAATACTACTCTTTACATAACTTGCTTTTCTTGGAACTTTAAAACAACAAATAAAGGTATGTAATTTGAAAATGAGTTTTCTTGTTTTTCTGAGAATTCTGGTAAAGATATTGTTTGCTTTCCAGAACTCGGATAAATAGACTGTTTATTCTTTAAGATACAGAAATTGCCAAAATTCATTGACCTCTGCAGTCTCTGATCTCACCATAAATTTAATTCATTTGTGGACCTTGCATTAAGATAATTGGGAGGGGAATTGAAGACCCTTTGCTTTAAACAAATTCAAAATAGGAAATATGTAAATTTTAAAAATGATAAAATTAGGGGCTCTTGGCAAAGGCTTTACAATATTGATTTCTTCAAGTAACAGGAATTTTAAAGTATCCAATTTGCAACAAATAATGTAAGCATTACGTGCATGATTGGGTCACAGAAAATTTGACACACCAGTGTCTTTGACCTCTTGTTGCTGCACCAACTGTACAGAGGTTGTATGTTGAATTCTGTGCCCTCCCTCCCCCCTGCTTCATTTGTTCCTGTAGGGTAATTTTCCCCCCACTTTCCTTATAAATTGAGGTGGAGAAGCACAATTTAACTTTTCAGTATGACTCTGTATAGCTGTCAAGATAGTATGATGCTGAAATTAAAGCTTCCATATGTGACAAAACAGACCTTGGAAATTTTGGATGAGAGGATTCTCCTACTTCTTTGGATAAGGAGTAGAGGGAAATTTTTTGAGAATTTGATATTTGAGAAGTCATTTCAGGAAGCCCTTATTTAAGATAATCCTTAAGGATTGATTTATCATTGTCACTGGTCCCAGTTTACTTTCTTTGGACAGCCTGGAGAACAAATAAAGGGTCCTGTCTATATTAGAGGTAGAGTGTGACCCAGAGCCTTGTGGAAAAGAGATCCTAAGAATAGCCTTCTGTTCAATTTACTTATCTCTCTGTCTGTTCTAGGTCTGTGGCTTTAATTAATTAAGATTTAGGTTGTAGGGCTTCCCTGGTGGCGCAGTGGTTGAGAGTCCGCCTGCTGATGCAGGGGACGTGGGTTCGTGCCCTGGTCCGGGAAGATCCCACATGCTGCGGAGCGGCTGGGCCCGTGAGCCATGGCCGCTGAGCCTGCGCGTCCAGAGCCTGTGCTCCACAACGGGAGAGGCCACAACAGTGAGAGGCCCACAGAAAGAAAGAAAGAGAGAAAGAGAGAAAGAGAGAGAGAGAGAGAGAGAGAGAGAAAGGGAGAGAGGGAGAGAGAGAGAGGGAGGGAGGGAGAGAGAGAGAGGGAGGGAGGGAGAGAGAGAGAGAGGGAGGGAGGGAGAGAGGGAGGGAGGAAGGGAGGGAGGAAGGAAGGAAGGAAGAATGGAGGGAGGAAGAAGGAAGGAAGAAAGAAAGAAAAAAAGAAAGAAAGAAAGAAACTAAAGATTTAGGTTGTAAATCAACTATATTTCAATTAAAAAAATTTTTTTAATACAAAGGAACTTAAAAAAAAAAGATTTAGGAAAGAACTTTTTTAGCTTTGAAACACTCAGACCTTTTGACGTGCCTGACTTGTCTGTGGTAACTACTCAGAAGGAATGTATCTGTGTGCATGAAGAACAATCTAGAGAATGAGTATAAGCTATGCCTCAGTATTCTCATCTGTAAAATGAAAATAAAGGAACTTCTTTGGTGGTCCAGTGGTTAAGACTCCACACCTCCACTGCAGTGGGCACGGGTTTGATCCCTGGTCTGGGAACTAAGATCCCACATGTTGTGTGGTATGGCCAAAAACAAAAAAAACATAAAATGGAGGTAAAACTAGAGTTTTGGAAGGATTAAATTACTTAATACATGCAGAGTACTTAGAAATGTGCTTAGCATATAATAAATGCTCAGTAAATATTAGTCATTATCATTAGTAGCAGTAGTAATAGGCTTTTTAAAAGTCTTTTAACTTTATTTTTTATTAATTAATTTTATTTTTGTCTGCGTTGGGTCTTCGTTGCTGCACACAGGCCTTCTGTAGTTGCAGCAAGTGTGGGCTACTCTTCATTGTGGTGCACGGGTTTCTCATTGCAGTGGCTTCTCTTGTTGCAGAGCATGGGCTCTAGGCGCATGGGCTTCAGTAGTTGTGGCACACGGGCTTCAGTAGTTGTGGCACATGGGCTCGGTAGTTGTGGCACACGGGCTTAGTTGCTCTGCGGCATGTGGCAACTTCCCGGACCAGGGCTCAAACCCGTGTCCCTTGCATTGGCAGGCAAATTCTTAACCACTGCACCACCAGGGAAGTCCCAGTAATAGTTTTAAGTAGCAGTAATTGTAATTTCTCTTAAAAGTCAGTCAGGTCACCCATCCATCCTTACCACCTTCCCCATACCCTGTGAACATAGGCATAGAATTTAGAAAGTTAAAATCGTTTGTCTAGAGTAGTACTGTCTCTGTAATGCTGGAAATGTTGTGTATCTGTACTTTCCAGTTCAGTAGTCACTAGCACATGTGGCTAAACGGTGCCTGTGTTGGGCATGCAGGTCTAAAGTATAGTCTTTACTTGGGTTTGATTTTACATGTTGTTATGTTTTACAAACACTCTTTTTGATTCTATGACTAGTTTTTCCCCTTAAGAGGTATGTATTCTCACACTACATTTGTAATCTCTTTACACCCAGCAGTGGTAAACATTGGTTTGCCTTGCCTCGTAAAGTATTGGTAATTTATTTCAAAAGATATTATAGGAAATACATAGTACACATGAAAGAGCAAACCCTAACTAGTCTTATCATGTTAACCATTGGTTTTTGTTTCCAAATCATAGTTCGGTATATTTGAGTTACCCTTCTGGGACTTGGGAAGACCTCCTTTTCATATCATGTAGCATCAGTTACAATTTCATTTCTATTGTACTTTCTTGAGCTAAATAGTTACTCTGCCAGGAATACTGTAATCATATTGTAGTAGTTAAATATGTCCACCAGTTCAGTTCTGTTCTCATAAACTTTGTGCCGTGTAGAAAGCAGTACTATCAGATGTCTGTGGCCAATTGACCTGGTATTAACGTCGTATTAATTTGCTTTAGCAATGATAATAACAATACCAGGCACTGTCCTAAATGCATTATGTGATTTAAGTCATTTAATTTTCCCAACCACTCTTTTATATGGATATTCCTTGATCTGTTTAAACACTGCAAATAAGCATCCTTGTATCTTTTCTTTTTTCATTTGCCCAGCTATCTTGTTAGATTAATCCCTAGAAATGGAATTTCTGATTCAAAGCATATGCACTTAAACTTTTTTGATACAAACTGCTCATTTTAAGTTAAAAATCCTATTTTTGTTTGTTTCCATGTTTTGCTTATTGGGGGAACCTTGGTATGCTGCTTCACTTTTCTGTGGGGGGAGGGTGCACCTTGCCGCTTGCGGGATCTTAGTTCAACAACCAGGGATAGAACCTGGGCCCTTGGCAGTGAAAGCACAGAATCCTAACCACTGGACCACCAGGGAATTCTCTGCTTCTTCACTTTATACACTCAATTTAAAAGCTGGGATTTCCAGTATCTCAAATTCAAATCCAAATTTTAGTCTGGAAAGTTTTTAAGCTACTACTCTGCTGAAGTCTGTTACATATTTTATTAGCTTTTTCCAACTTTTTCACAGTACTTAGGAGTTCCAAAGTAGGGGCAAGAACTTGAAGCTTTGTTTGGTATTTCACAAATTAAATCATTTGGGGGTAACACTAGCATTTTAACTAGACTGTTGTATTAGTTAGGCTTTCTAGTTGGGCTAGGAGGCTTCCTCCTAGGAGGGCAAAAGTTTTTAACCAGAAATCATGAGATTGTATGAAAGACAACATATCATGAGTAGCCCCCTTAGTCGTGATTCCTGTGAGATATGAGGATAGCAAGAAGTGACTCATGGAATACTTCACCTAGTGTCTCAGCAAGAACCATTCCTAGAGAAGACTTGTTTCTGTGGTCAGATCCTGGTCTGGATTGATGTGTGTTCTATTAGAAAAGTATTCAAAATATCTGATGCTCACTCCATATTCTGAGTGCCAGTACCTTCCTAGTAAATCATGTTGTTACTCCTTTTTTTTTTTTTTTTTTAACCACATCACGAGGCTTGTGGGATCTTAGTTCCCTGACCAGGAGTTAAACCCAGGCCCTCAGCAATGAGAGCACAGAGTCCTAACCGCTAAACTGCCAGGGACTTTCCTCATGTTGTTACTCTTAAGTTGCATCCCAGGGAAGACAGTCCTCTTCTTCACCTTCTCAACCTCAGGACTGTGTAATCGACACCATTAAAGCAGACTGAGTAGGGCTTTTCAAACTGTGTTCCCATACCCCTTGCTGAAGGGGGAGGCCAAGTTATCCACTTAAATTGGAGCACCTCAACAGCTATCATGTTAATATACTGCTGGGCTTCTTTCTGCTTAAGATTTCCTTTGAAAAATAGATCCTGTAGCTTTAACAACAACAAAAATTCTTTTTAATTATTCCAGTATTAGTAAATACTGGATGAGACAAATTACTTTGGTCTTAAGCAAACTAAAGGTGGCAGGTAGAGTAAGAGATTGGGAGAAATAGTTATTGTGTCAAAGACAAGAAGCTCTGACAAATGATGCTCCTGTGGGACATTTGTTAGCCATAAAGTTTTCCAGCGTAAGCCAGATTTCTATTGTTTTGAAATGTGAAATCATGGCTCAGAGGTCCAGCCTGGAGGGCCTTAGTAGCCACTCTTGGCTGCAGTTTCATTGGAATGCTTTCATATCAAGCCTTGAAAGTCCGCTTCCATTGTGCTAGTGAGGCCCATAGCTAGGGGCCCAAAGGTCACTATGTTAACATTTGACTTATAGGACAAATGAGAACTGCATTCTGCCTCCTTTTTTTTTTTTTTTTTTTAACCTATGTTTGTTAGCAGCAGTTATTTTTAAGTTGTATCTAGCCTTATATATACTCCTCCCCGGATCCTTTACATGCTTTCGTTTGTGATCTCTGTTAAGCTTATTGAAGGGACGGACAGGAGAGTCAACATTTATTGAGTACCTGCTATGTGCCCGGCACTGTGCTAGGTGCTTTGAATATACTGTTTAATACTCAAAACCACCTTATGAGATATATACGCTCATCCCTAATTTCAGGTGAGCAAACTAAGCCTGAGAGAGACTAAGTAACTTTCCTCTAATTCAGGTTTCTTTACTTCAGTTATAAAAGACGTATAAATTGGGGATGGTTTTCTCTCAGACCTGCAAACCCAGTTTTGTCTCCTCCTCTCCCTTATGCTTTGTAGTATTGGTTCCTGTTTTGCCACTCTTCCAGGAAAAGGTGATCTATAGACAGCCTACTTACGGTTTTTTGTGAGGCCCTGAATCCTAACCATGCTGTTATTGACTTCTCCCAGGGTCCTATCCTTCCCCCAAAGCTGGCGCGACTCTGGTTGTATACAAGGACCTGCTGGTGCTGTTTGGTGGTTGGACACGGCCAAGCCCTTACCCCCTACACCAACCAGAGAGGTTCTTTGATGAAATACATACTTACTCACCGTCTAAAAACTGGTAAGCCACAAGGATAAGATCCTTTCAATCTGGAGCAGAAGATTTAAAATGTTTGGATTCCTTACCTTTTTTTGTGTGTCCAGGAATCTCTTTGAGAATTTGATGAAAGCTTTGGACTCTTTTCCCAGAAAAACAAAATTTTTACATATGCACAGATTTTGCCTACAGTTTCAGAGGGTTTACAGGACCCCCTTAAAACTTGAAGTTAAGAATGCTTATTCCAAAGAGAAAATGTAGAAGACATTTATTCCTCTTCCAAGAAAAATGAATGAGACAGTTGAAGAATAGAGAGCTCTTCAGCTTTGGCTACTGACTCCCCAGGAGTGCTGTGGACCCAGATGATTCTTTACTCCCTGCTTTGTCCCCAAGACTGACTCCCAGTTGTTTTACAAACTTGTCTTTTTTAAATGACAGTAACCTCTGTTCCTTGTAATGGACTACTTAGTACAGGGCTCTTGGCGGCCGCCACTGATCAGATCAGGCCTCTAGGCAGAAATAGCAGGTGGTGTTCCTTCAGCAAACTAGTCCGAAGCAGCTAAGGAACCATAGTGGGATCCCTTGTCATTGTTTTCTCATCACTCTACCTCCAGCCACACACATTGAGAAGCTGAACGTGTACGTGACGCTAGCAGATTCGTAGAAAAGGCATAAATACCTTGTGGCATCCTCCATTTATTATCCTAACAGTTTCTCTACTGAAGGTGATAGGATTGTCATTTTAAATGGATGCCTGCTTACTGTTTTCCACCTTAAACACATAAGACCAGAAGCAGAGGGGCTGACTTCTTGGCTTCCTCCTGTCTTTCTATATTAGGTGGAACTGCATTGTGACAACCCATGGCCCACCTCCCATGGCTGGGCATTCTTCTTGTGTGATAGACGATAAAATGATTGTCTTTGGTGGCTCCCTAGGATCCCGGCAGATGTAAGTATATTTGGTTTGCTCGCTGTCAACCTGAACGTAAATACTCCCGGAAAAGTAAACTAGGTCAGAAAAGTAAAACTAGTCAGGGTCAGTACTCCTGAGCATGGTTCTAATTAATCCAATAATTATCTCACCCCCTAGTATTCCATTTTTTGATTCTAGTCATAGACCAATAAGTTGAAAAACTTGCTCCATAGAATCAGGGCTATGTAGAATCTCTGCTTTGCTTGATATGTGGTTCAGTTCAGTGGGATCAAGTTCTGATGGGGCCTCCGCCTTGTCTGTTTCTACCTGTGCCTACAGAAGGCCACCCTCCAGGAAGCAGAGTACTTTTCCTTCTTCTCCTTTATGGCCCAGCTTTAGAGAAGGAGAGAGGTAGATTGACAGGACAGGTGGAAATGGTTCACTCTCCAAATAGGATGGATTGAGGGCATGGGTAGGAGCAAGAAAACTGTATCAGGCCTGACATCCCCTGTGAGGTGGTTCTCCCTGCCCACTGCCCTCCACCTCTGGCCACGACTGGCCAGCCCAGGCCAGACCCAGAGCAGTCTGTCTGAATCACTGTGTATCTGCTTCAGCGTTAGCACCAGTAGCGGTCGTTTCCTCTGTGCTTTGAAATGGAAGTTGATGAGCTGTCAGCAATAAAACCATTCCAGATCCAACCCTGTTCCCCCTCAGGGTACTTTCCATCTTCTTATTTTAAAACGGTATGGAGGAGACAATGTGAGCTCTACCCTCCAGATGAGAGGGTTTAGGGCTTAAGGTATTGGAGCCCTTACTCCTGTGTTTCTGTGTGTGAATAACTGACCATAGAGAGGGGACCGTAAAATAGAGACTGCCATTTAGGAGTCTGTCCGTGCCATACTGGTCCCTTGAGGGTTGGAGATGCCAATTTGTCCTTGATCAAACTGCAGCTTTCATTAGCCATGGTGAAATTACCTTTTGTAGCCAAAGTCAATAAATCTTTATCTCCTGGACAAAGGAGATAAAGCCAAAGTCAATAAATCTTTATCTCCTGGACATTTTTTTCTCTTCCTTGTGGGTTTTGCCTTTGAAAGACTGTATCATGACTAGTATCTATTTCCTGCTATCACCAATTAATTAACTCTAACTTTAGGTATTATTGTTTGGCTACAGACATGACTCAAATGAGGCCTTATGGGTCAATGGAAAGAGCAAAGGTTTGAAGCTCTCCTTTCCAGGGAAAGGAGGAGAAGAAAAATATAGTTGAGTGCTAGCTATGAGCATGGCACTCTTGGGGGGCATCCTTATGAATGTAACTTCATTTATATCAGTTCTTGTGGTCCCTGAGAGCTCCCAACTGCTTCATTCTTTTGTCCTTGTCTTATAGGAGCAACGACGTCTGGGTCCTTGACCTCGAGCAGTGGGCGTGGTCCAAGCCGAACATCTCTGGCCCTAGTCCTCATCCTCGAGGTGGCCAATCTCAGGTGCTCAGAAATTAAAATAACTATTCAGCAAACACTGTAGCATCTTTCAGTTAGGACAGGAGAGGGAGGAGGGAGGCAGGTAAGATGCCAACATACATAAGCCAAAGAGAATTTATCATTCTTTCTTGCTGGTATTTATTTTTCAACTTCTAATGGGTTATCATTATTTTTGTTGGCTTTATATTATGCCTCTCCTGAAAGCATTTACTTTGCTTTTCTATTTTTCAAGAGAACCTGCATTTTATGTGGTTGGCACTCTCATGTTAATAATGTTTGATCAACAAAGAATCCATTCAGGTGAATCATCAGTAATTTGTTTACAAGGATCAGAATTGACATGGTTTGGGTAATGGAGATCTTATGGTAAATAGAATACTCTCATTTGGGAGCTGAGTAGACTATTTTCATTTACCACTGAAGTGTAGGAGGTCAGATGCCTGTGTCTTTGTAGGTTTATTTTAAATTTCTTCATCTCCCCAGATTGTCATAGATGATGCAACTATTTTAATCCTTGGAGGGTGTGGTGGTCCCAATGCTGTGAGTATTGCTGGTATGGCGTTCCCATGCACATGCTGCTAAGCATTCAAAACTTGCTTCCCCGTCTCATCTTGTAAAAGTGTACAAGGCCATTTCTGTAGCATTTTTATTTAGAAAATACCTTTTCCACTTTGGGTATGTAGCCTTTGTGTTTTCTGGCCTTCTTCTCCACTCTCTTTTTGCGGAGGGAAGCTTTTCATCAGAAACATTCATCTATTGAATATTCATATCTAAAGTCTTCCTAACTCCCACTTAGTCTTTGGGCTATAAGGTTTGCTGCTGTCATTTTTTCAAGGATGGGTGGGACAGAAAAGCAGGTGGATAATGGCCAGAGTTCACATGGAATTTATTTAAGAATGCAGATTCAGGGCTTCCCTGGTGGCACAGTGATTGAGAGTCCGCCTGCCGATGCAGGGGACATGGGTTCGTGCCCTGGTCCGGGAGGATCCCACGTGCCGCGGAGCGGCTGGGCCCGTGGGCCATGGCCGCTGAGCCTGTGCATCTGGAGCCTGTGCTCCGCGACGGGAGAGGCCACAGCAGTGAGAGGCCCACGTACCGCAAAAAAAAAAAAAAGAATGCAGATTCAGACATGCTGGATATATATTATCTACCCTTTCATCAGTGTACACACACACAGATACACATACACACATAAAACCACAGGCAAAATTCAAAACCACTTAAAATTGATTCATGGGGTCACAAGTACAATTTCACGTGCCAGGCCAGTGGTAATATATGAATGAATGAATGGCTAGAGATTTTGCTATTCTTTCTGAAGAATTCACACACTCTATGACAGGCAGCACAACTTTGAGATTCCAGCTCTGTGTGTGTGTGTGTTTTGTGACATGTAGCACACCTGAGTCCTGTTGTTGGTGCTTCTCTTACAGCTGTTCAAGGATGCTTGGTTGTTGCACATGCACTCAGGTCCCTGGGCCTGGCAACCACTCAAGGTGGAAAATGAAGACCATGGGGCCCCAGAACTGTGGTGCCATCCAGCTTGCCGAGTAAGTAGGGAGCTGACAGGCCAGCAGAAGGAGAGTCCTAAACTCTAAAGCCAAATTAACTCATCAGATTTCCAAGCAACTTTGTATGGAAATTGAAAACCCCTTGATGTCACAAAAGAGGTGGACATTGACCATAGCTTTTTGGGTATTTCTCACATACATGAGCCACTAGATGGAAAAACTTAACATGGGCCCCACTTATCCTTTACGCCCCAGGTTTAAGCATCTCTTTGTCTCTAAAACTTGCCCCAGGGTCCCCCAAACAAATACTTGATTCCTTCCTCCACTCTACCCCTATTCTGTAGAGATAATTCAAATGGTAGCACATGTCTCCCTGTAGCAACAAATTGTTCCCATCTATCCCCACATCTAGCCTAGAGGGCAGACTGCAATCTTTTCACCTCTACATCTCAGGTACCTACAAAACACGTGGCACATCCCAGATGCTCATGATAAAATGTTTGATGGTTAAATGAGTGATCAGAACTGAGCACAGGTTTTTTGTCTTCCAGGTAGGGCAGTGCGTGGTGGTCTTCAGCCAGGCTCCTAGTGGGCGAGCCCCACTCAGCCCCAGTTTGAACTCTCGCCCATCACCTATCAGTGCCACTCCTCCAGCCCTAGTTCCCGAACCTCGAGAATACCGCTCTCAGTCTCCGGTAAGGAGTATGGATGAAGCTCCCTGTGTTAACGGCCGCTGGGGAACACTGAGGCCCAGAGCGCAAAGACAGACCCCCTCAAGTTCCCGAGAAGGAAGCCTTTCCCCAGCCAGAGGCGATGGCTCTCCCATCCTCAATGGTGGGAACTTATCTCCAGGATCAGCAGCTGTAGGTGGCTCTTCCTTGGACAGTCCTGTACAGGCTATATCTCCTAGCACTCCATCTACCACTGAAGGATATGACCTAAAAATGGGACTTTCTTTGGCCCCCCGACGAGGGTCACTACCAGATCAGAAAGATCTAAGATTGGGATCAATGGATCTGAACTGGGATCCGAAACCTGCTTCCAGTAGCAGTCACATGGATGGTGTGGACAGCAGAACAGTTGGGGGAAGTTTGAGACACCCTCCTGAACAGACAAATGGTGTGCATACCCCACCGCACGTGGCCAGTGCCCTTGCAGGAGCAGTTTCCCCAGGTGCCCTGCGTCGGAGCCTAGAAGCCATCAAAGCAATGTCGTCCAAAGGCCCCCCAGCCTCCGCAGCACTAAGTCCTCCTCTGGGGTCTTCTCCAGGCTCCCCTGGGAGCCAGAACCTGAGCAGTGGAGAAACAGTGCCCGTTCCCCGCCCAGGGCCTGCCCAAGGAGATGGACATTCCTTACCTCCCATTGCCCGGCGCCTGGGCCACCACCCTCCACAGTCCCTAAATGTTGGCAAACCCTTGTACCAGAGTATGAACTGCAAGCCCATGCAAATGTACGTGCTGGACATTAAAGACACCAAGGAGAAGGGGCGAGTCAAATGGAAAGTATTTAACAGCAGTTCTGTGGTTGGACCTCCCGAAACCAGCCTGCATACAGTGGTACAAGGCAGGGGCGAACTCATCATATTTGGAGGACTCATGGACAAGAAGCAGAATGTGAAGTACTATCCAAAAACAAACGCCTTGTACTTTGTGCGAGCAAAGAGATAATATGTTCTAAACCCCTTTCCCTTCCTGTGGCTTTTAATTTGGAATTTTCCAGCGTGCAAGCATTTGGACTGAGAATTGAGAAAACAAGGGACAAAATTACTCTCATAAACCAAACCCCAATTCCCAACCTCACTCACTCCAGGCTGGGATCAAATCTCCATTAAGAAAAGAATTATATAAATATATATTATATAGCCAACTCTGTTTACAAAGAGGGAGAGATCTCCGTCCTGGTTCAGATAAAATTGTTGCTGTGTTTTAGCAGAGGCTGTGCTGCCTTTTTCTACTTTGCTGATAACTAGACCAAGAATTTAGGGAATAGATTAATACCAGAACCTTACTAAAGAAACTGAAGAGCCACCTGTAAATCTTATTTGGCCTTCTTAGAGTTAGAAAAAGAGAGGGCATGTGTAAGATGCACGACTAGAGGTTTCAGATTCCCGTGCTTCAGGGGCTGGCAGGGTAAAAGTAACCTGTAGAAAACTGTTCTTCTCCCCGCCCTGCCCCGCCCGCAGAGGACCTGTGAAAACTTCTCTTTGCAGTAATGCCCTGTGCCTGGCCCTATTCTGCTCTTTGTGACTGAGGAAAGTTACCCAACAAGGGATTTTGTTCCACGTTTGTGTGCCGGGATCATCGTGAAACAAAGTTTATGCAGAAACACCTAGTGTCCATTGGTTTTTGCTCTCTCCATGTTTCAGAAAACATTCTGGTGTCTGATTGTGGAATTTTCTGACAATCATATTTCGTTGCAGTTGCCAAAAACCACATTTGTTCTCTTTTTCTTTCCCTTAAAACCTGATCCTCAGAGGCTGCCTTTGCTATTTATAGGCTGCTTTTCTTCCCTCCTTCCTCTCTCCCTCCCTCCCTCCCTCTTTTTCTTTAATATGTGGATTTTTTAAGCCCTAAAACCTTTCGCACTTTCTCTTATTAAGCTTGGGTGCCCAGAGAAATCTCTTAGAAATATTTCTGGAATCCATTTTCTGGTGTCACTAGGGGACCAGTAGGGAATTCTGAGATGCCAGTATCATGAGAAATCCTTGAAGCATCAAAAGATACTGTTGTACCTTACGGGCTTCTTTTTATTTCCAAAGCACGTTGGACACACCCATCCATGTTTATGGAACGTGGAAATGGATCTTGGGAGAGAATCCCAATAACGGTTCCTTCTAGAAATGACTTTTGCCCTTGTTTGTGACACGCATTTTTCTGCCTGGCTGTTGACTGGTGATTGGGTTGAATATCATGTGCTTGGCCTCTCTGATGCGTGGCTGACCTTGGGAGCAGCTCCTTCTTTGTCATTGTCATGTTTACCTGTCACCCAAACAAGGCTTGGGTTTTTACTTTCATGTCATTTCTGAGATAAGGTGTAACCAACCAGAGCATGTTCTTTGGTTGACACAGGAAATTACAAGTTACCAGTCTCTAAACCACGGCCTGGACATAGGAGACATTGGCACCACTTAAATGTGGGTTTTTTTGGTGATTTCTCATCAGTAGAAAGAGGATTTTTATTTTGCCTTTAGGGTTTAAATTTCAAAACACGGCATTTCTCATCCCCACACTCCCCTTTTTCTTGTTAGCATTTCCCAAGCGCAAGCCTGCTACAGCTGGCCCTGGGTCCTGGCTCTCAGCCAGCTCTTAGCAGTCTGTCTGATAAGTCTGTTTTCTCCTGTTAACGTCATGTTAAATCCTTTCCCCTAGCCATTAGCTCTACAATGTGGTCTTGGTGGGAAAGCGCCCCTGGTGCCAAGCCCAGGAAAGGGCCAGCTCATGGGGAGGGGTATGTGTTCCAGAAACTGCTCTATGTGCTCCCTTAGATGAGGAAACTACCATGTGCCTACTTACTGTGGTGTCCAACTGCTCAGAGCTCAGCACTTAGCTTTCCAGACTCTCTGCTCTGGGCCTGTTGCCAGTCCTTCTTTGGCAAAGACTGATCGTGTGGGGGTCCTTATTCACAAGAGAAAGCTAGCCTAGAAGATCAGCAATTTTGGCATTACTGCTATTGCTGAACCTTGTTTATGACATTGCATTTGTGCATGGACAGTGCCTCCAAACTCAGTTCCTACTTAAATATAACGTATTTGGAAGCCTGCAAGTTCAGAATCTCAACTTTGTAATCTTTCCTTTTGTCCTGTGGCCTTCCTAAGCCAGCTGTTAACTTGTTGATTCCTTCTACTTTCCCCAAGTAGGCAGGCAACAGAGATGATGATTCTCTTAGAAAGTAACCTGGCTCCTCGGAACTCCATGGCATCCCAGTATTACCCACGCCACTTGGAACCAGACTGTCTGTTTACAGCTCTTGAAGAAGAATCTGCCTCTTCCGCACCTGGTGGTGTGGGTCCTGGTGGCTCCTGGGCGTTGTGGCCGTGTATCTTGGGAGAGTGACTCAACATAGTCAAGGTGACTGTCTCCTCCGGCCCTTGTGAAGCCGCCCCATGCAGTGGAACTTCAGGCGTCTCAGCTGAGGTGACCGTTTCCACGGCGCCATGGATGCTTCAGTCAGATCAGATTTAACCACAGCTCTGGTTTTGACATGATGCCGACTTTGTCTTAAAATTCACTGAGGAAAATGAGGCAAAATATTTTTTTAAACCCTCAGGAGCACCTAAAGTAAATATTTATCCATATTTAAGTATTTAAAATACATTTTGTTTCTACTTGAAGCTTTAACCCCCTTCCATTCCTGCAAGTGTGCCTTTGAGAGCCCCCATGTCACATTGACTCCACTGGCCACCTCATTGACGTCGTGAGAATTTTAGTCTCTTCCCGTCCTCTTGAACAGAGCTTCCTGTTTTCTCATTTTGCAGGCTGTGCAGCAGAGAGGGTTCTGTATTTTTGCTCATGTTTCTGCCCTGCTGCTACACTTCGGTGGTGGGTTCCACAAACCACCACCCACCATACATTTGGAAGCACACATTTGGTACCAAAACAAGCTTACATTTTAGTTGTAAGGCAATACTGGGCTTACTCTCCTCCCAGCCCTCTGGAGATTGATTTCATTTTAATGTTTGAGTTTTCTATCAAGAGCTGAAACCACGAACTATCCTAGGAACTGTGTCCAAACTCTTTAAAATAGAAGAAGAGGAAGAAGAAAGAAAAGCAACTGAAGTCTTGACTTTGGAGGACAGAAAGCCACCAGCTGATGGAGAACAAAGGGATGCTTCCTTTTCCTTTCACTTTATTTTTCTGGATTTCCTTCTGCTTTGCTTCTTCAGAGTGACATTCCTGGTTGGTTTGTCTGTCTGTCCTTGTCCTTGTAACGATCCTGGTATGGTGATGTGCTCTGCTTTGCATTATCTGTGGTCTCTTACCAGCGCACAAGTCAATGGGGAGGATCTGAACACACCCAGGGGCAAGGAAGCCGAACTTCAAAGCCTGTACCCCATGCAGCCTCCCCATGAACTGCAGAAGGCATGTTCTGCATGGTCACCAGTAAGTGGCTCCCTCCACCATGTTCACTGTCAAATGAAAGCAACCCTTAGGCATTGGCTCCACTGTACTCTCTCTCTCCTCCCTCTGCTCCCTTCCCACCAACCAGGGTTCATGTCAGTGCACACCTGTCGTGCCCTGACGAAGCTGGTGCTGTGAGTGATGTTTCCCCTACAGCTCAGGGGTCCTGGGTGGCTTACCCTGAGATGATCATTTTAGGCACATAACAGTGTAGGAATGAAAAGTGGATTTGATTTCATTGATATTTAAATCTCTGTCGATTTTATTTTTTGTTTATGTTTTCCCCAATGACTTTTTAGCAGTTTAACAAATAAAACAAAATGGATAGAATTGTCTTAACTGTTTTATTAGTATGAAAGAAAGCAAGCTGTGACGAAAAGCAATTGGAGATTGAAGTTGGAAGCAAGGTAGTTGGAAAGATTCTCCTCCTCTAGGAGGTTGCCCGTCCATGAGGACGTCATTTAATAAAGCAGCTCTCTCCATCATGCTTGAAGGACTCAGTGTTTCAGAGCCTCAGTACCACCCTGCATTGGAGACCCAAGAGAGGTGATGAGCTTGGAGCAGAGGCCCAGGGACCAGCATGACATCTACGCCATCACTGGCCTCCTAAGCAAAGATGAGGACACGGGGCCTCCGGGTCTTGAAACAGCATAGCAAATGGGGGTTCAGAACACAGGCCTGAGCCCTATAGGCCTGTGGCTAATTCTGCCTTCCGCCATTTACTACTTAATCTTGGATACAAGTTTCCTATCTATAAATATAGTTTCTATTTTATAGGATCATGAGGATTAATTGAAGTTGTATATGAAGAGCACCAGCACAGTGCCTGGCACATGATAAATGCTTAGTAAGTGGTGGCTGTTATTTATAATTAGCCCTTGAGGAAAATACGTGATCTTGAATGAAAGTGCTGGGCAATGTGTGTAAACTGTTAGGAGCATGGCCATACTAAAGATTATGCATGTCCACAGTTGTCTGAGTCGTCTTTTACATGTCACCATGAGAACCCCTGAGGCTTTTGCCTTGAGAGCAGTACGTAGCAGCTGCTGCCATCAATCAGGTCAGAATGGTCTCAGTAGTTTCGTCTCCCTGTGGACTTTATTCTTTGGTTTGCCAGTTGAATTCAGCCTCTAGCTCGTGAAGGATTCTGCCTGGATTCAAAGGCACACTTAGGAGTCCCTCCCATCAAGCCTCTTAGATAGCCTCATCCACCAGAGGGCAGACAGCAGAAGCAAGAAGAACTACAGCCCTGCAGCCTGTGGAACAAAAACCACATTCACAGAAAGACAAGATGAAAAGGCAGAGGGCTATGTACCAGATGAAGGAACAAGGTAAAACCCCAGAAAAGCAACTAAATGAAGTGGAGATAGGCAACCTTCCAGAAAAAGAATTCAGAATAATTATAGTGAAGATGATCCAGGATCTCGGGAAAACAACGGAGGCAAAGTTCGAGAAGGTGCAAGAAATGTTTAACAAAGACCTAGAAGAATTAAAGAACAAACAAACAGATGAACAATACAATAACTGAAATGAAAACTACACTGGAAGGAATCAATAGCAGAATAACTGAGGCAGAAGAACGGATACGTGACCTGGAAGACAGAATGGTGGAATTCACTGCTGCAGAACAGAATAAAGAAAAAAGGATGAAAAGAAATGAAGACAGCCTAAGAGACCTCTGGGACAACATTAAACGCAAAGACTTTCGCATTATAGGGGTCCCAGAAGGAGAAGAGAGAGAGAAAGGACCAGAGAAAATATTTGAAGAGATTATATATAGTTGAAAACTTCCCTAACCATGGGAAAGGAAATAGCCACCCAAGTCCAGGAAGCATAGCGAGTCCCATACAGGATAAACCCAAGGAGCAACACGCTGAGACACGTAGTAATCAAATTGACAAAAATTAAAGACAAAGAAAAATTATTGAAAGCAGCAAGGGAAAAACAAAAAATAACATACGAGGGAACTCGCATAAGGTTAACAGCTGATTTCTCATCAGAAACTCTACAAGCCAGAAGGGAGTGGCAAGATATATTTAAAGTGATGAAAGGGAAGAACCCACAACCAAGATTACTCTACCCGGCAAGGGTATCATTCAGATTTGGTGGAGAAATCAAAAGCTTTACAGACAAGCAAAAGCTAAGAGAATTCAGCACCACCAAACCAGCTCTACAACAAATACTAAAGGAACTTCTCTAAGTGGGAAACACAAGAAAAGGATCTACAAAAACAAACCCAAAACAATTAAGAAAATGGTAATAGGAACATACATATCGATAATTACCTTAAATGTGAATGGATTAAATGCTCCAACCAAAAGACACAGGCTTGCTGAATGGATACAAAAACAAGACCCATGTATATGCTGTCTACAAGAGACCCACTTCAGACTTATTTCTAAGTGGTAGAATTATAGCTAATTTTAGGGTTTTTTTGCTTATGTGTATTCTGTAGTAACCACAGGTGTTCCTTGTGCAATAGATATATTAATATTTTTAAAAAACATTCAGAAGAAGTCAGATTCCATCAGATATAGGTCAATTTCCTGTGTCTCCTACATTTAAAGGATAAAGGAAGAGAAGGACACCAGTTTTCATGTAGGTAATAAAAAAAAAAAAGGCACACTTAGTATCATTTGGGGGCTGATGACATGAGTCTGCCCACCCGTGTGGGAGCCTGGGGGGGGGGGCTACAGCCCTGAAGCCACTTGCTGAGTATGTGCCAGTTTCTCATAACCCTGGGTCTTCGTGCCAAGCACCGTTATGTTCTTTTCATTCAGTGCATACTGAATGTTAACCTTATCCCAGGCTCAGGTGCTGTAAGCCTGCAGGTCTCATCCTGTCTGCACAGTTGTGTTTCCCAAGCTGCAAGATGAAACTTTTCCATTTCTAACAACGTGTGGTCTGATGCTCTCTGTTCTGTTTACTGTACTTTGAGGCATATAGCAAACTAGACCATGGTGTGAGGAAGGGTCTTGGGTACAGAGGGCCCATGTGCTGGCAGGTACTGATTTGGTGGTGGTAGGGATAGAAGGATTGTTTCGGATGCTTCCACAGTTGCCCTTGCAGAAGGGTTGGGCTTGCTCCTTATGGCTTTATTGGGCTAAACAAGGTCCAGTAGGTAGAAGCTCTAGAGAAGGCTCATTGGGAAGAACTTTGTACTGTCAGAGCTCTACGTAAATGAGAGGAACCAGTGTGGCATCACTGGAGGAATTCAAGCATTGCCTGGATAGTCGGACTATGGGATGTTGTAGAGGAGGTGATGTTCGGTGGGTTGGGTGCTAGTGGTGATTGGTGGTCCGGGAAGACCCCACATGCCCAGCCTTCAGAATAGGTCAGTCCCATAAGGCTCCCTGACAGCTTCCTAACTCAGTCCATCTGTGCCAGGGGCCGTGCTCCTAACTACTGATGAGCAGGCTCCTGCTCTGGAAGCGTCAGAGCATGAAGATAGCAGTGTGATTGACCCCACGTCAGAGGATGTGTGGAGCAGAGAGGAGGGAACTTGCCAATTTGAGGAGAAACCTTAACGTCAAGGAGAACACAGCGCACAGAAGAGCCATGACTCAATCCCAGGCCTTGCAGGAGTTGGCAGCCAGCAGTCCCGTGCAGTCCCAGCACAGTACTCCCTGGCCACTTCCCTGGGTACTAAAGGGCCAGAGGCCTGTATACATTTGCGTCTGAATCACAGCACCCAGCCAGTGAAAGGGCAATGCCACACTGTCCTGTCTGCTTCCCGCATCTCTACAGCTCTTCTCCAGCCGGCCCTGTGGGGAAGCAGTGCAGGAATTACTGACTCCAACAAGGAGACAAAGGCCTTACAAGTGCTGTTACTACCCTGAGCTGGCTCCTCAGCCTAAGACTTTGCCTCACATCACCCTCATCCGGGGAACCTGGGAAAGACCAGGCTGTGAGTAGCCTCAGGTCCAGGTAGTACAGGAGGCATCACCTTGAAATCCTGCAGGCTGGTCTGCTTGTAGTGTCACCACAGGTGACTGGGGTTTACCCTTCTTACCTCTTCCGGGAAGAGGGGAGCATCTACAGCTAAAGTCTGCCTTCTGCTCTCAATGGCCGTAACTATCCCCTTCTCCCTACAATATACCATTGACAAAAGCAGTCCAGCATTCTTGTGGATTCTTTATGAGGTAATGATTTCACTATTGATGGGAGTATTCAAGCAGAGACTGGTAAATTGTATGGGAGGTGATGACAGAGATGATTTATGCATCAGATCAATAATGAGACCAAGGGACCTCCATATGCCCTTTTAATTCTTGAGACGTGGTTCTGTGGACTTAGAACTTCCCAGAGAGGCTGCAGGACAGGGACATAGGCACAGACTTTGGACCAGGAAAGACCTTGGTTCAAAAGCTGCTCCTGTCTCATTGAGCTGGGGCAAGTCATCCCACTTCTCTGAGCCTCAGCTAAAACGGTTATGATGCTGCTGGCTTCACAGGTTAGCAGTTCAGCTGGAGCCAGCAATAATTGCTAGTCTGTGGCCTGGGTGTGATTCCTCAAAAGACCACCTGGGGGCACCCTGTGAAAGGCTTCAAGTCCTCCTTGCCACTATCAGAAGCAGTCTTGAGAAGGAAACTAAATGGGCTAGAGGAGAAAACTGCCCATTTCTCCTCCACCTCTGTTGGTAAAGCCTGGGGAGGACCCCTTCTCTGGCCTCTGCCACACCTCTGAGCACCATCCCGAAGCTGGCCGGCCTGCCCTCTCTGCTTCAGCCCCCGGCTGTGGGAAAGCCAGTGTTCTCCCCATGGGGTTGGGCTCTGGGCCCGGGCCCTGTCAGTATGCACAAAGCTGAGCTGAAGTTTTAAATGCCTGAGAGGCCTGGCGGAGTGTGCCATGCCCCTACCAGGGAGCCTGTCCGCCCACCCACTGCAGGGAAGAGAAGGAGGGCTGAGGGCCCTGGAAGAAGGAAGCCCCTGCTCTGGGGCCCTGGGACCTGGGCTGCTGCCCGCTCATCGGCAAGACCGGGAGGGCCCGGGGCTGCCCTGGGGATCACTCATTCTCAGCACATGTTCCCTGAACGTGGACTGACCCCTGAGGCACTGGGCACAGATAAAGCAAAAAGAGGCCTGCCCCTGGAGGAGTTCACAACCTCATCACACGCCAGGGAGTGTCGCCTTGGCTGAACAAAGACTACAAATCCTGAGCTTCTGAGGCCAAAAGACAGTCCAGTTATGTCATACCAAAAGACGAGGAGAAGGTGAAGTCAGTAGAACAACCAACACAGCCAGCAGGGGGCAGGACAGTTGAGAAGAAGCCAGAGAACTAGGAACTTGTTCTCCTTGTCCTGGCCTCACCCTGCTAAACTGAGGCAGAGGGCAGATGAGGACCGAGCCTTTCTGGGAGATCCCAGCTCGGGGGGGCCCAGGCCTGGCCTCTGGCAGGCAGTAATGCAGAATATGCAGACCTACAGGCCTCAGACTGGGAAGACAGACTCCCTGTGCTCCAGGAAGGGTGAGAGAAGCTGTGGGGAGTCTGGCATGTCCAGAGGAGCCGGTGTTCAGGGCTGAGGACAATGCAGAGTGACCAGAGGTCATCCCCTCAGATGTAGCAGGGACAGAAGCTCATGACCAGGATCCGCAGTGGGAGGAGAGAACACCTCTAACAGGCCAGCATGGACGAGGCCATGGCAAAGGTACAGAGGAGAGTTCTCTCTGGAGCAGGAGGCCCACAAAGGCCCAGGAGGGATGACGTCTGCGGGCTGTGTACCCCACCCGCACTCCACCATGCCTCCCCGCCACCCCACTGAACACGAGCCCCAGGGCCAGAGGAGGGAGGGATGAAAAGGAACAGCCTTGTGAAGACTGAGTGTTTAAGCTGTATGAGGAATGAGGAATCACTGAACTTAAGTTTGCCAGGAAATTGCTGGATTAAAATGTCTGCATAGCAGAGACAGATTAAATTGAGTCCGAGGAAACAAAGCTCTGTTTCTTAAATGTCTGAATCCGTGGAGGTAGAAACTTGTACTTGCTCCAAATAGAAGGAGAGGAGTCAGATGAAGTGCCTGGGATCCACAAGAACCAAGGATGAGAGGGATTCTGGCAAGTGCTGGAAGAAGGAAAGAAAAGGGTCTTCCATAGAGGGAGCAGCCTGTGCGAAGGCACAGAGACCCGGGTGTGACTGGCCTCTCCAGAGCCTCGAGGTCGGTGTGACTGGAGTGGACAGAACTGGAGAATGAATTGGAGAAGGGGGACGAGAGGCAGAGCCCAGGAATGGGTGCCCGAACCCAGACAGTGGCAACGACGAGAGATTAGAAACATAAAGAGAAAAATCGGCCTCTGGTGGCCAGCTGGATCTGGAGGTGGAGAAGGAGGTGTCTGGCCAGCGTGGATTCCTGCATTAAGCAGATATATAGTACCCACTGTAAGGGGCACTTCCAGGCCCTGCCCCTGCCCTGTGGAACTTACATGTCAGTGGAGGGGCAGGAGAAGGGACAGACAAATGTGTAAACAACTAAGCAAGATTATTCCAGATGAATACTATGAAGAAAATAAAAATGGGATGCGACAGAATGTGATGGGGTTGGGCTCATCAGAGTGTCCTTTCTGAGGTGACATTTCAGCTGAGACGTGAATGTAAGAAACAGCAGCCATGCGAAGATGGGGGGAAGAGCGTTCCATGCAGAGAGAACAACAGGAAGAAAGGCCCTGAGGTTGGTGTGAACTCGACAAGTGCAAGGAGGAGAAGCAAGGCCAGTGTGGCTGGAGTGCCGAGTAGGGGCATAGTGCACAGGTGGGCCTTGTAGGCCATGGTGAGGGAGGGGTGTGGACAGCAGGTGCAGTGGGAGGCTGTTAGAGGGTTTTAAGCAGGGGATTGACCCGAGGCTGTCCAGGTCAAGGACACCAGCCTTGCCACCAAGCACAAACCTGTCACATCCCAGCCTAAAAAGAACTCCCTGGGGATGATTTGGCAGCTCCAGCCCCAAATCCTGTATTTAAAGGTAACCTGGGGCTTCCCTGGTGGCGCAGTGGTTGAGAGCCCGCCTGCCGATGCAGGGGACACGGGTTCGTGCCCCGGTCCGGGAAGATCCCACATGCCGTGGAGCGGCTGGGCCCGTGAGCCATGGCCGCTGAGCCTGCGCGTCCAGAGCCTGTGCAACGGCTCAGCAACGGGAGAGGCCACAGCAGTGAGAGGCCCGCGTACCACAAAAAATATATAAAATAAAGGTAATCTGGACATTTTCAATCTGCCGACTAGAATCCTCTCTACCCTACTGCCCTGCTTACCAGTCTGTGTCAGAATGTGGAACACACAAGGGCAGGGCTTGCATCTCTTTCACTGTTGTCTTCCCAGTGTCTGGCCTGGCACCCAGAGCGCTCATAAATATTTGACAAATACATGTCCTCATCCACCCGTGCCTGGCATGTTTGCCCTGCTTCCTAACTGGTCCTTCAAGCCATTCTTCATGTTGTAGCCATAGCCAGGCAATCAGTCAACACATTTTTATTAAGTTTTTACTATATTTCAGACATATTCTAAGCAATAGGGATTATTATGGGCTGAATTATGTCTCCCCCACCCTGGAAAAAGTTCATATGTTGAAGTTCTAAGCGCCAGTGTCTCAGAATGTGATATTTAGAAATAAGTTCTTTTTTTTTTTTTTTTTTGGCCACACGGCCTGCAGGATCTTAGTCCCCCAACCAGGGATCAAACCTGCACCCCCTGCAGTAAAAGGGCAGAGTCTTAACCACTGGGCTGCCAGGGAAGCCCTGGAGATAAGGTCTTTACGGAGGTGATTAAAGTAAAATGAGATCATTCAGGGTGGGCCCTAAACCAGTAGGACTGGTGTCATTATAAGAAGAGGAAATTGGACAGGGACTTAACACGGAGGGAAGGCGACGTGAAGACCCTGGGAGAAGATGGTCACCGACAAGCCAAAGAGAGGGGCCTGGAATGGATCCTTCCCTCTTAGCCCTCCAACGCAGGGGTCCCCAACCCCAAGGCCACAGATTGGTACCGGTCCATGGCCCGTTAGGAACCGGGCCACACAGCAGGAGGTGAGTGGCGGGCGAGCGAGCGAAGCTTCATCTGTATTTACAGCTGCTCCCCATCGCTTGCATTTCCGCCTGAGCTCCACCTCCTGTCAGCATTATGGTGAGTTGTATAATTATTTCATTATATATTACAACATAATAATAATAGAAATAAAGTGCACAATAAACGTAATGCGCTTGAATCATCCCAAAACCATCCCCTCCTCCCACCGTCCATGGAAAAAATTGTCTTCCACGAAACTGGTCCCTGGTGCCAGAATAGTTGGGGACCACCGCGCCAAGGAACTGACCCTGCCAACACCTTGATCACAGATATTTAACCTCCAGAACTGAGAAAATACATTTCTGTTGTTTAAGCCACTCAGTCTGTGGTACTTTGTTACTGCAGCTCTAGGAAATTAATACAGGGATATAACAGAACAAAAAGACAAGGCCCCTATCCTAGCTTATGTCCTAGGTGAGGGAGACAGACAATACGTTTTAAAATTTCAGGATCAAGAAAGGACGATGTGAAAGCGAGCCAGGGGTGTGCGGGCATATCCTTGAGTGTAGAGGAGGAAGGCTTCTGTGCAGGAGACCTGAGCCAGGGAGCAGTCATCCATGCGAGGCACTGGGGTGGTGCAGGGGGCTCCCGGGGTGGGGTGCAATGCAGAGGCCCTAAGTGGGAACAGGAAAAGCCCAGAGTCGCTGGAGTGCAGTAGGCCAGGGGAAGAGGGTGGCAGTTGAGATGAAAGCGAGAGGTAGTCAGGGGCCAGTCATGGAAGGCCTGGAAGGCATGGAGTCTGGATTTTATTCTGAGCGCAGTGAAAACTACTGGAAGACTGTAATCATGGGTGTGATAGTAGTGGATTTATGTTGCAAAAAGATCACTCTGGTGCCTGTGTGGCGTCCCCGAGGGCAAGCAGGGAAGCCCTGAAGGAAGCAGCTACAGCATCCGAGCAAGAGATGGAAACATGAAGCTGATGGTGTCCCTTCTCCACTTACACTCCCTGGGCGTCCCACCCACCCCCAGCCCTGCCCTCCAGGTCCTCAGGTTTCTGTGTGTGTCTGCCCTCCTGAGCCACCTGCGTCCCTGCCTTGAAGATCTTCCTTTGGAGGCCTTGTGGAGCCTTGTCCAGGAGGTGCTGCATCTGGGGAGAAGACCAAACCATGAAAAAACGAGTGGATTAATCCGAAGGTTCTACACTAGAAGGGCCTTTAGATAGATGGCCCACCCGTTTCACTTGAGACCCAAAGAGGAGATCCTTATGGGGACACACAATTTAGTGGTCAAAGAGGCACAGGAGAGAGGAACTCACTAGGCCATGTTCACAGCATCCTTCTGAAACACAATTCCAACTACCCCACTCCCAGGCTGCAACCCCCGACTGGCTTCCTGTCCCGAGCAATGGTGACCATGTTCAATGAGGCCTTTGGGCCTTGTTTCAGACTGAATTGTGTCACCCCCACCGCGTGTTAAAGCCTTAACCCCCAATGTGACTTATTTGGAGGTGGGGCCTTTAAGGAGGTAATTAAGGTTAAATGAGGTCATAAGTGTGGGGCCTTAACCCAATATTACTGGTGTCCTTACGAAAAGAGGAGGAGACACCAAGGGTGTGTGTGAACAGAGAAAAGGCCTTGTGAGGCCGCAGCTGCCTGCAAACCAGGAAGAAAGTCTTCACCAGGAACCAACCCTGCTGGCACCTTGGTTTTGGACTTCCAGCTGCCAGAACTGTGAGAAGACACTTTCTGTTGTTTACAGCACCCCGTCTGTGGTGCCCAAGCCGACTGATGCAGAGCCCAGCTTCTGAGCTGCCCAGTGCTCTTGTTAAATGTTCAGGCTCACAGACCCATCCGACCCCCTGAAGCAGAATCCCTGGGGGTCGGGGCCCGAGAACCCATGTTTTGAACAGGCTGCTGACGCTCACTGAAGTGTCTTCTCCATGAGCTCCTGAGGGCAGTGAAGACTGATCCCCCCAACCCTCCAGCCACTAGCTCCTCTGACCGCCAGCCTCCCTCTCTGTGCCCAAGAGGACTTCACATCTTATCTGGCCTCCAGGTTAACTAGTAAGCTCACTCTGTCGAGTTGCCCCCTTTCCTCACACTCTCCCTGAGCCCTCCACAAGCCAAGCCTGAACAGGGCTGGGTGTGAAGTCTGGAAACCCAGAGATAAATCAGATCTGAGGCCTGTGACTGAGGCACTCGGGGTCCACGGTGTGAACTCCACACAGCTGTGATTAACCCCACCTCTGGCAGATGCGCTAGGAACTGCAGGAAGGGGAACTGAGTGACCTGGGAGTACAGGCAATGGTTTCAAGCTGCAGAATCCTGTAGGAATGGTTATTCATTTGTTGTATTTCTGCCTAGCTGCAGTGCAAGCAAGTTGCGGGCAAGTGCCCTGTCCCCTCTACCCCCTTGGGGCCTCATAATGGACCTCAATGATTTGTGGGTTCATGGCCCTCTGGCTGCTTTCAGCTTTACTAGGAATGGCCCTCCTAGTGGCTGGGGTCAAAGTTTTAAAAACACAAGACCCCATCTGGCAGAACAGAGACATCCTTCAGAGTCCAGGAACCCTAGGTTCTGAGCCTAGTTTTCCCACTGACCACCTGTATGGCGTGACTTCAGACAATCCCGTTGTCTCTGAGTTTCCTCATCTGTAAAAGAAAAGAAGGATAATAATATTTACTCCACAAGTTTGTTTATAGAAGTAAACAAGCTAACCTCTGTAAAGCCCCCACTGTCTGGCTCTTAGTTGGCCTTCAATAAAAGTTAACTTATAGAGGACTTCCCTGGTGGCAGAGTGCTTAAGAATCCGCCTGCCAATGCAGGGGACATGGGTTCGAGCTCTGGTCCGGGAAGATCCCACATGCCGCAGAGCAACTGAGACCGTGTGCCACAACTACGGAGCCTGCGCTCTAGAGCCCACGAGCCACAACTACTGAGCGCGCGTGCCTAGAGCCTGTGCTCCTCAACAAGAGAAGCCACCGCAATGAGAAGCCTGCGCACTGCAACAAAGAGTAGCCCCTGCTCGCCGCAACTAGAGAAACCCTGCGTGCAGCAACGAAGACCCAACGCAGCCAAAAAAAAAAAAAAGTGTAATAGACAACCTGTCAGTAATGACCCACTTTGCGTCCTGTCCAACTAATGGGCATTTACTGAGCACCCATCTTCTGGGTAACAGACCTAATGCCCAGTGTTGGAACAGTGGAGAAGGGCTCATGGCCTCAGTGCTGAAACATCAGCTCCAGGAGGGCAGGGACTTCTTGTTGCCATTGTATTCCCAGCAGCTGGAACAGGCCAGGCATACAATAGGCGCTCAGTTATTATTTGTTGAATGAGTGACATCAATCAATCAATAAATGAGTGACTTTAAGACCTTGAGCAAGTCCGTTGACATCTCTCAGCAGCTTTTTCCCCATCTGTGAAGCCAGTGGTGTTTAATTCATATCGAGTTCCTGCCGAGCAGGAATAAGTAACAACAATAATAAGTAAACTTATTGAGCACTGCTATGGACCAGGCAGTGTTGTAAACCCTAGGAGGTAGTAGTATTTTACCTCCACTTTATGGAAGAGGAAACTGAGGAGCAAAGAGGCAGGGAAGGCTCCTGGAGAAGGGGGATTTGATCAAGTTTTGTAGGAAAGACTGGGGCTGGGACTGAGCAAAGTGAAGAGGATCCACGGCCCAGAGGGCAAGTCCCTGTCCAGGGTGTCTCTGAGCCGGGGTGGCTGCACACATAGGACCTACGTGGAACCCGGCAGCCTAACCCCGCCCCCCGCGTCTCCATGACAACAGCCTCCGCACATGCGCCTCCAGCACCGGAGCCTGGGCTGGCGGCTTGAGCCGAAGCCGGACGCAAGCAGGGCGGAAGCTGGCTCGGCGGGCTGGGCGGCGGGAGCGCTGGCCGGGCTTTTAAAGGGGCGGTCTCCACCCGGGCCCATTCGCCCGCGGGGACTGCTGATGGTGAAGGCTGGGTGGGCTTGGGAGTCAGGATCCAGGAGGCAGAGGAGAAGCAGGTCTGTGTGACTCCCCCACCCCCCGGAGGTGACAAGGGAGCTAGGGACTGTGTAAATGCCCTCTGGGGCAATAATGGGATGGCTGTCCCCCAGGGAGCAATACGGAGGAGAAAGGACTATGGTTTTGCACCTTTTGGGTGATAAGAGGGGGACGGGGGTGTGTAACACCTCAGGATGTTGAAAGGGAGCTTGGATTCCAAAAATGTTAGTCGTAATAATGAGAAGGGTGGGGCTCCATAGTTGCTCCATCCTCCAAGGAGGGAGCTGGGGCTCCAGGGGAGAGTCTGAGGGCAGGTTAAGAGGCCTCACGGGTACAGCTTAGAACAGTTACCCTCTCCCATCCCCTACTCTCAGCATTCTACCATCTCCCCTCCCCGTCAGGTTGCCTAGCCATGGCCAGACTACCTGCCGCAGGCTCAGTGATTGTCCCAGACTGGCACGAGAGCGCCGAGGGCAAGGAGTACCTGGCCTGTATCCTGCGCAAGAACCGCCGGCGGGTGTTTGGTAAGTGCCCCCCTCCCCCAGCCTGTCACCTGCCATTCCCTGGGGAGAACAGTGTCCCCTGTGGTGGGGGGCGCGGAGCAGAGAAGCAGGGCAGTGAGGGCCTTTTCCACTGCACTTCTCAACCTTGGGGACCCCAGAAGCCCTATCCTGGGGTCCCCACCCCCAAACCTCCTTAGCGTTAATTCTGTCATCAGAGCCATGGAAACAGCCAAAACCCTGCCAGGAACCACTGTCACCAGAGAGGCTGTTGATTGAGGCCTCAGCTGGTGGCAGGCCCTCTGCTGGGCACTTTATACAATGGACTCCAATTTAACCTTCTCAACAGCACGTTGCAGACTTGTCCAAGATCCCCTAGTGAGTAGAGACAAGCCTCTTCCATATCCTGCTGTCTCCAGGGTAAGACACTCATGTTCCCCAGGATGAAGCTAACTCACGCAGGCAAGGTCAGCTGACAGGCCAGCAGAGGGGCCTGGCATCGGCTGCAGGAGTCCAGCTCTGGCCGGGAGAGACAAAACAGCAGAAGGCTTAAGACCAGAGAGTGACAGGCAACCCACAATTTAGGACTTTCAGGTCCTACACCTATAGATGGATCGCAGTTTAGACTTTATTTTTTGCAAGCTTTAAATTAAAAACATTCAGGGCGGTCCAGTGGTTAGGACTTGGCGCTTTCACTTCTGTGGGCCTGGGTTCAGTCTCTGGTCAGGGAACTAAGATCCCACACGCTGCACGGTGGGATCAAAAAAAAAAGAATAAATAAATAAACATTCATAAATATCTCACTGTATTGGTTCTAAGGAGTTTATATTAATTAAGAATACTTTTGCTGGGCTTCCCTGGTGGCGCAGTGGTTGAGAGTCCGCCTGCTGATGCAGGGGACACGGGTTCGTGCCCCGGTCCGGGAAGATCCCACATGCTGCGGAAAGGCTGGGCCCGTGAGCCATGGCCGCTGAGCCTGCGCGTCCGGAGCCTGTGCTCCGCAATGGGAGAGGCCGCGACAGTGAGAGGCCCGCGTACTGCAAAAAAAAAAAAAAAAAAGAATACTTTTGCTGATATTTCTTCACTGAGGAGAGAATTAGGAAAAACCTTTCTCTTACCTGTGGGAAATCTAGGATATGTGATAGTATTAATAAAAACCATCTCAGGGAATTCCCTGGTTGTTCAGTGGTTAGGACTCAGTGCTTTCACTGCCGGGTCCTGGGTTTGATCCCTGGTTGGGGAACTAAGATCCCGCAAGCCGTGTGGTGCGGCAAAAAATAAAATAAAATAATAAAAATCATCTCATGCATCAAACTTTTTTGAAAAATGGTGTTATTTGGAGTAGGCACTGGCCCAGTTCACAGAGCACAGGTGTTCCCAGCAGAGCTTCTCCTCCGGGGATGCTGCTTGTATCCCAGGCCTCTGTCATGAGTGCTGTATAGGGAATGGTTGGTTGGCACTGAAGAAGCCCTGAGAGATGAGGTTGTACACCCAAAGTATGACGGGGCAAGTGCACGTTGACTCCCTGACCCCACCTGGATCCCTCCTTGCCCCAGGGCTGCTCGAGCGACCAGTGCTTTCCCCGCCTGTGGCCATTGACACCGCCCGCTACAAGATCTTTGTGTCTGGGAAGAGTGGTGTGGGCAAGACAGCATTGGTGGCCAAGCTGGCTGGCCTGGAGGTGCCCGTGGTGCACCACGAGACCACTGGTGAGTCCCTCCTAGGAGGCCTTCCCTGGGGTGGAGAAAAGACTTGCCCTGGACCACATAAGCTGGGATTTGTAACCAGCCTTACCATTTACTCTGCAACCTTGGAAAGTCACTTCACCTCTCTGAGCCTACATTCGCTCCTTTGTCCAAAAGGGATAATAGTACCAACCCCTTGGGGTTGTGGTGGGGTTGGTGCTAGCGATAGTGGTGGTAACATGCCTAGCACTGAGCTGGCACAGGGTAGGTGCTCAGAAAACACCGATCTTCCTTTCTTGTTTCCTTCCACTGGATGCTGATTGACCATCATGTTGCAATATCTGAGACTATTCCGGGACCTTTGGCTTCCCCAGTGCACAAGAGGAAACTACTTTGTCATGGCTAGGGCTAGGGCTGCCTCTCCCTGGTAGACTGGAGGCTCCTCTGGGGCAGGGCAGTTTCCCCCGTCGGACTGAGAATTCTCCCACGTCAGGGACTATGCCTTCCCCATCAGACTGAGGACCCATTAAGGTAGGGACATATCTCCTCTTCCTGTTCCTTCTGGGCCCCCTACTCCTCTCCACCTCTGCCTCCCCCATGCTGAGTGACTGACCCCGGCCTCCCCAGGCATCCAGACCACCGTGGTATTTTGGCCGGCCAAGCTGCAGGCCAGCGACCGTGTTGTCATGTTCCGCTTTGAGTTCTGGGACTGCGGGGAGTCTGCGCTCAAAAAGTTTGATCACATGCTGCCGGTGAGCAGGAAGGTGGGCCTGGGTGGGTCCAGGATGGGCTGGTTGCCTGAGGTGGGCTTCTGAGTACAGGCATCTGAGCCTGGCCTGCCTGGTCTGCAGGAGCCAGAAGTGGGCGTGAATGGACTGAGGATGCTGCCTGGGCGGGGAGACCTCTGCCCTGGGACCAGCCGCTCCCTGCTCTGGGCCGCAGTTTCCCAGTCTGTGAAAGGAGGGGTGGTGCTGAGACTTCTCAGGGCCCTGCAGCCCATAGGCTCTGGTTACAAGCCTCGCGTGAGCCGCTCATCAGCCTCTATCCCCAGGCTTGCCAGGAGAAAACAGATGCTTTCCTCTTCCTCTTCTCCTTCACTGACCGGGCCTCCTTTGAAGACCTCCCTGGACAGCTGGCCCGAGTAGCAGGCGAGGCCCCTGGTGCGGTCAGGATGGTCATCGGCTCCAAGTATCCTTTGGGTGGCCCCTAGGACTGTCAGAGGCCACACTTGGCAAGCCACGGAGCAAGGGTGTCAGGCAGCCTGCCTCTGCCCAGCTATGGGGTCCAGCCCCATGGGCTTTATCTTAGAGGCTGCAACAGGGCCTCCCCCAGACCCTGGGTGTTGGGGGCAAGGGAGGAGGGAGAAGGCTGGGTTTGATGGAGTGGTAAGCAGAGGTGCCCGGCCAGGCTCCTTGACCCTCCTCCAGATTTGACCAGTATATGCACACGGACGTGCCTGAGCATGACCTCACAGCCTTCCGGCAGGCCTGGGAGCTGCCCCTCCTGCGGGTGAAGAGTGTGCCAGGACGACGGCTGGCAGATGGACGCACGCTGGATGGGCGGGCTGGGCTGGCCGACATTGCCCATGTGCTCAACGGCCTGGCAGAGCAGTTGTGGCACCAGGACCAGGTGGCAGCTGGCCTGCTCCCCAACCCCCCAGAGGACCCCCCCAGCTGAGGGGTGGTGGCATGATGAGTGGGCATTCCCCACCCTCAGTTGACCCAGAGCAGGACCCAGGGCCCAAGGCTGGGACAGGAATATTGATCTCATCCCGAGGGCTGGCCAGAGGGTCCTAGTCGGGGAGAATGGTGGCCTGAGAAGGCTCCCAGCCCCAGAGCACTTTCCTTGTGGAATTCTTGGCAGTGAAGTGGGGCACAAGGCTCGGTAGGGCAGCCATCTGAGGGCATCTGGCTGTCCACTGGCCTCCTCCCTCTGCCCTAGGAGTCTGGGTTTCTGGAAACGGAGGAACTGTATGCGCAAGGCCTGAGGGCTCAGGCATCCCCCAGCCTCCCCCTGCCCTTCCCGCTTCTGCAGCAGCCATGGAGTGTGACTGGGGAGAGGGGGTGCCTCAGCTGGGCCCTGGGCCTCAGGTGACTTCAGTCAGAGCCTGTACGTGTTAGTTGAGGTAACACCATCTGCTGTACCAGGTAAACCCTGAACTCTCAGTGGCTTAACTTAATAGAAGTTTTTTTCTCTCTATGTCTCACCTCAGGTGGAAGTGAAGGTGGGTGGGGAGGCTCTGCTCTATACACTGATTCAGAGACCCAGCCTCTGACATCTTCAATGAGTTTCTTCCCAGTTTGTCCTGGGGCATCAACATCCCGTCAGCAGACGGGATGAGTGCAGGTGGAAGGTCCCCCAGCAGGTTTCTATGGACTTGGCCTAGGACAGTGTGCCTCATTTCTGCCCACATTCCATTGGCCAGCACCTAGTCACATGGTCACACAGAGCAGCAGGGGAAGTTGGGAAATGTAGTCCACCTGTGTGTCCAGGAGGCAAGCACGTCACTCTGGAATTCCTTTTTTTGACCATGAAGCTGTCAAGTTATGCTTAGGACAGGGGCCCTGCCAGCCTGGGGGAACCAGAAAGTATCACTGGGCAGGGACTGGGCCAGGTGGGGGGTCAGGGCGTGAGCTGGCAGGAGGCCAGCAAGGACAGGAGCAGGAAGGTGAGTGACCTTGTGCCCTTGCCCCATCAGCCAGACAGTAGTGAATGTGGGCTAGAGTTGTAGGCACCTGCGGGCAGATGCCTACAAAATCGGCCTTTATACTTTCTTTCCCTCCCCGGTGACACCCTCTCCAGCCCCATAGATGGACCCCTGGGCAGAGAGCCGGCCTGAGTCTGACCCAGCTGGAAGGGCCCTGGATGCCCAGGTCAGCCAGCTGACCCTCAGAGCCCCCTCTCGAGAAAGCAGCTCTGAACACTCCACACTCACACGCATGATCATGTGCCCACACACACCAGTACTTGCCCTAAAATGCTGCCCCGCTTCTCCCTCCTGGCACACACAGGAGGCTCCTGCATGCTCTCCCTGGCTTACGCTCCTGGCTTACTGATGGCCTGCATGGCACTGCTTGTCAGTCTGTCCACCCTGTGCACTGCCTGTAGGTTTGTCAACCTTTCCAGGGCCTAAAGCATTGATTTTAGCACCTTCTTACCCCCAACTCAGGTTCAGAGCTGAGACCTGAGCTTAGCCCATGTCCCAGAGGAGGAATGTTGCTGGGCAGGACCCAGGCCTCACAGCCTGCACAGCCCACCGGCCGACTCCTGCTCCCGCGCCGCAGAGTGTCCCACCGCCGCCTTCAGCTCTGCTTTGGCCCATTTCCCTCTGGTCTTAGCTCCAGTAGACCTCACCCACCAGGCAGAGCAAGGCAGGACCCAGCAAAGGTGGCCTCTGGGCTGGAATGTGGCCTTCCAGCTATGGATACCCGTGTGTGTAGTGGGCACCAGCTACCCCACATCCCAGCCAGTTATCTCAGGCCTTAAAGCGTCAGCATCCTTCTTGGCCACCAGCTCAGCCAAGAGCCAGAGGCTGCTGTGGAGAAGTAACCTAGATCCTCCCCACAGCAGAGCGGGACACTGGTTGGCACTGGTTAGCACTGCTCCAGTCGGAGAATCGACCCCTCACACACTTTCACCCCAAACCAGGAGGTAAACAATTCCCTTCTCCCTGAGTAAGAACGAAGTGGGGACCACAACGGTGCTAAGACTTGGAGCCGGCCACCTGCCGTCCCAGCGCTGCCTTCTCAGCCCCTCAGAGCCCAGGCCCAGTGCCACTTTAGTATTTCATAGGCTATCCCCTTAGAGGCCTCCACCGAAGTACAGAGAACTGGAAGCACGAGGGAGGAGGGAGCTGCAGAGCCATAATTCTCCTAATAGCTGGTGGCTGTCCCCGCAGAGTGGACTCTGGGCAGGGTCGTGGAGAGCGAATGAGAAGAGAATGTGTGTGCGCACACACACACGGACTCAGGCCGGCTTTGTGGGCCTGGCACCTGAGCAGTCCACAGGGCTCTGCACTGGGGGGCCCACACCTGGTTTAATGCTCTGCTGTTGCCATCTTGAAATCCTTAATAATTTTTCAATAGTTTTCCACTGGACACCACCAATCATGTGGTAGGTCCTGCACAGGAGAGGGTCCAGACTCCAGATAAAGTTCCTCTCTCAGGGCCTTGGAGACAGAGGCCATCCTGTGGCCTGTCCGGAGGCCACCGGAAGTCGGAAGTCGGGGAGTTGCCTTCTCCCCATTTTGGTGCCAGAAATTCCACCGTTAGGTTAAGCCTTACGACAGACAGCTCAAAGGCAAATACCCTGCTGCTCCCTTTGTGGGCCCTGAGGCTACCTGGAGGGAAGGGGTGGTGACTGTGCCCCCAGGCTGGTTCAGGGGTGAGCCCTGACTTAGAGGGGATCCTTGGGAAGAGGGAAGCCATGTTTGCTCCTCCGGGCCCTAGAGCCCACAGACTTCAGGGCTCTAGAGGGAAGCTGGAGGGAGGAGGGACTAGCTTCTCCAGGGGTGGGGGTGTGTATGTGCTGCAGCCCAGCCCTGGTGCTGTTTGTCAGGACATCCCAGCCCCCTCTTCTTCCCTCCCCAAGCCCCTTTCCTACAGAGGGGGAGTGCTATGCTCCAAATGGTTGTGTCCCCCCAAGATGCATACACTGAAATCCTAGTCCACAGTGTGATGGTATTAGGGGCCTTTGGGAGTGGATTTGGTCATGAGGACAGAGCCCTCATGAATGGGATTAGTGCTCTAATAAGAGGGACCCCACAGAGCTGCCTAGCCCCTTCCACCATCTGAGGACACAGAGAAAAAGTGCTGGCTGCGAACAAGGAAGAGGGCCCTCTCCAGAACTGGGCTGTGATGATGATCTTGGACTCCCAACCTCCAGAGCCATGAGAAATAAATTTCTGTTGTTCATAAGCTACCCGGTTTGTGGTTTTTTGTTATAGCCGTCCAATGGACTAAGATAGGGAGGCTGAGGCCAGAGAGGGTCAGGCGTTTCTCCAAGGTTGCAGAGCCATGGAGCAGCCCTGATGCCCTTAGCCTTCTGTACCCCTCTCCCCTGGACTGTCCCTTCCCCTCATCCCCCAATGGTGTCTTCTGGGTGCAGCCCCTCACATGATCCCATCTGGTCTTGCTTTTCCAACCAGAAGCCTGGGGCTGCCTGTAGGAGGGGAAATACGGTACTGGTGCCTGGCTCCCTCCTCCCTCTCCTCTTTTTCTCCTTCCCCCATCCTTCCCAGGCCACAGTGAGCTGGTAAGTGAAGCTCCTGCCTGCTGCCAGCCACCAGCCAAGCCTGGCCTTGTGGACAACAAGGAGAACCCCAGGCAAGTTGCCTGCTCCCAGGATGAGAAAGGAGATGCAGGAGCCAGATCTGCAAAGGCTGCTGGGCAGGCCTCCAGAGCCTTGGGTGAGTCCGGAATGGGGGTGGGACTCCCTGGTGCTGCCCTGGATCTCCTTACTCCCAGGGCAGCCTGGTGCCAGCCATGACACCACCCCCGGCCTCCACCCCGTGCCATGAAACAGACTTGGGGGAGCAGTGCCCAGAGGGTGGCATGGGGCTCAGGGCCCAAGACAAGTCAGAGCTGTGTGGAGGCAAATCCCCAGAGGCCCAAGCTGGGAGTAGGGGGGTGGGGGAGCCCCTCCCTCCCTGTGACCTCAGACCTAGAGGCTGGGTCAGTGGGGGCGAGGTGAAGTGGGGAGAGTTGGTGTTCAATTCTATTCTAGAAAGAAGGGGTGTTTCCTGGGAGCAAAGGGGACCGACTGAGGCTTGGGGCCGTGGTCCAGAAGGAAGGTGAAGAGCTGTGACCTTGGGTTGGTCACTGTAATTCCTTTGTGTCATCTATAAAATGGAGAGAACAAGAGCACCCGCTCACTTCTTCTGAGTTGTAACAAGTAAATGCGTGTAAAATATTTAGCACTGGGCCAGGCACTGAATTAAGGGCCCAGCAAACGTTGGCTACTGTCTTTGTCGCTGTTGTTACTTATGGTAGTGGTGGTGTTTCTGGGGCTGAGAGCGAGTGGAGAAGAGGGAGAAGGGTCGCAGATCGCGCCGACAGCGCCTCCACTGTTGCGCTTTATATTTAGCCAGCGGTGGGCGGGCGGGTGGGCGGAAGGAGGGGCGGCCCAGCTGGGCTGGTGGAGAAGTTCCTGGCACCTGCACCTGCGCCGGGGTCCTCTCACCCGCACTCCGGTCCTGTTGCGCCCAGGACGGCGATGGTGCCGAGGACAAGGACCGGAGGACGACCGTCTCTGCGCGTCCCGCTGCAGCATTTGTGTCCCAGACTCCGGAGGCAACATTTTCCGCGACTGGAAAACAGAAATTGGTGAGACTGGGGCCAGACAGGACTCTTACCCCCACTTCACCGCTTCAGTCTGGCAGCCGGAGTAGCCCACCCACCGTCCCTCTCTTACAGGGAGGAAAGAGAGGTCTTACCTCCGCGAGGAATCCCGTGGCATCTCTGGTCCTTTTCTTGCAATGGGCAGTTCCTCCTTTGAGCTAAGCCCAGTCGCTCTTGCTGTGGCGCGAACTTTCCTCTTTTTTTTAAAATTTATTTATTTGGCTGTGCCGGGTCTTAGTTGTGACACGCGGACCTTCGTTGTCTCCTGCGGGATCTTTAGTTGCGACACGCGCTATCGAACCCGCGCCCCCTCATTGGGAGCGCGGAGTCTTTACCACTGACCGCTAGGGAAGTCCCACGAACTATTTCCTTTAATTTGGGCCTTAGTGGGACTGATAAACCCAGCCCCCAACTCCCCACCCAGGGTGGAAGTGGGGTAGGGTGGGGCAGACCGTTCCTAACTGCCCTTCTGCCCCCGCGATGGGACAGACTTCCTGCTCGTGAGGGAGGAGAAGCTGCGATCCCCGCGGCGGGCGTGGTGACAGCGACTCCTGCAAGCGGAGCTGGCGCGATAAGTTCCAGAGGAACCTGAGCGCGGCCGGGCTGCTCCTGGAGGAGGTGAGCGCGGCGCGGTCGGGCTGCGGGGGCTCAGTCCCCGAGGCCGAGCGCGGGCTTCCCTAACGAGCCTTGTGACCTGCGCAAGCGACTTCAGTACCTCATCTGTAAAATGGGCTTTACCGTAGCGTCAGCCCATAGAGGGGCTGTGATGATTAAACTGGCGAGCGTGCAAAGCGCTCAGCCCACGGCCTGCTCATTGGAGGTGCTCAGTAAATGGGAACCAGCAGCCACTACTCTATGACTCCGGCCTACTCAGCGTCTGCGTCTGTCTCCACGTTTGTAAAATGAGGGTGCTAGTTCCCCCCTCGTTTGAATTTCAAACGAGGAAACGCAAATCAAAGCGCTTTTGAAGGTGGCCAAGGGCCCGCGCGCGCAGAACGGGAACTGTCACTCCCAGGCGGGATCATGAGAGGTGGGGCTCCGGGCTCTGGCCCATCCGGAGACCCCGGCCCCCCAAGGAGTAGTGTCTCGCCAAGCGCCGCGCCCTCGCCGTGTACTTCGCCAAGCTGTGCGCCCTGGGAGCTGCTGGCAGAGGAACTGAGCCAGCGTGTGCCGCTGTAGGTGGGAGGGACGAGCCGGGGCGAGGTCAGCCCGGGGGCGGAGTCTTCCCAGGTACCGGTGACCCTGCCCTAGTCCTGCAGGCCCGACGTAACCCGGACTCGGACGGGGGGTGGGGGGAGCTACTGCGGCGCCTTCGCCTGCTGCAACCTCTGCAGCAACACGTGCCCAATAAGCCACTGGACTATCCGCCGCTCCAAGCTGGACTTGTCTCGGGTGGGCGGGGCCTCCCGCAGAGGGGAGGGGCGCCAGCCGCAGGCTTAGCCAAATCGAGGCTCCATTGCTCCTCCTTGCTTTGCCAGTGAGGCAACTCCTGCTTAACTCACTTTAGGTCTCAGGCTTGTCCTTTCCGCAGCCTGGGGTTCAGGCCGTGCCCGAGCGGCTCCCCGTCCCTGATTCCCACCCGTTCAATGCCCCTCAGATGCTCGCCTGGCTGCAAAACACCCAGCCCAGGCTGAGCTTTGTGGGGAGAAGGGCTCTCTGGTTTTAGCAGCTGGCACATTTTTTTTTAATAAATTTATTTTACTTATTTATTTTTGGCTGCGTTGGGTCTTCGTTGCTGCACGCGGGCTTTCTCTAGCAGCCGCCAGCGGGGGTTACTCTCCGTTGCGGTGCGCGGGCTTCTCGTTGCGGTGGCTTCTTTTGTTGCGGAGCACGGGCTCTAGGCGCGCGGGCTTCAGTAGTTGTGGCTCGCGGGCTCAGTAGATGTGACTCGCGGGCTCTAGAGCGCAGGCTGAGTAGTTGTGGCGCACGGGCTTAGTCGCTCCATGGCACGTGGGATCTTCCCCGGCCAGGGATCCAACCCGTGTCCCATGCATTTGGCAGGTGGATTCTTAACCACTGTGCCACCAGGGAAGTCCAGATGGCACGTTTTATCCCTGTGTCCCCAGCCTAGAGACTGCCCTCCCATCGTGTTAGGTCTCGCATTCGGCGGAGGGTTCAGCTTCTGACCCCTGCTCTGCTCACAGATTCCTGGGCAGGGCTTCCCATGGCTCCTACTTCTCCAGCACCCACAGGCACCAAGTGGTGAGACAACTGCCTGGGGAGAGTCCAGCTGGGACCTTACGGGGGCGGGGTTGATGCCAGAATTCTTTCTGGCAGGTGGCAGAGATCCTGGCCCGAACAATCTATGGGAAAGAGGAACGTGCAAAGATGGTCATGGCCCGTCTGCTGACCGAGGGAGTCTACACTGCAGCCTTCCCACTGCGTGAGGTAGACATGACACAAACCCAGCTTTCTTCCACTGCAGGGGCATCAGGAGAAAATTCTGGGACTTCCCTGCAGCCCTCCCGCCTTTCCTCTCCCTAGGGCCCCTGTGATCTGCCCGGGTACCAGGTGCCTGGTGCAGACCTCAACCCTCCACAATTGCTGTATTCATACTGGGCCTGCTGGGGGTGCTGGCAAAAGTACCAGCCCCTGCACCACATACAGGAGGACTTTGGGGACAAGGCAGCTATCTACTTTGGTTGGTGCATCTGGTGTTGGGGGTGAGGGCTGGGAGCTGGGGTTGAGTACAGAGATGGAGGCTCATGAGCATTCCGTCCCCCCACATTCTGTCACCTACACAGCCTGGGTGCTGCTTTTGTGGGTACCCTGGTCTTTACCTCTGGCCTAGTTACCATGGGCACAAATGTACCAGCGTGATGACTGGGAGTGCTGGGGGGATGAGCTGCATGGGCTGGGTCAGCTGGCTGGTTGAGGATAGACCCTCCCGGGATGGGGTACCCTTTGCTCATAGGGAGGAGATCTGTGCGAGCAGGAGTTCCTTCCTCGTGTGCTCAATCTGTGATACTTGTGCCACATGGAATATTTCTGAGATCTGCCCCATGGCCAAGGTGAGCCAGGGAAGAGAGCAAGGGAATGGGTAGGTGTTTGGGACCCAGCACCTTGGGCCTAGCTGCTGGGAAGGCAGTGCGCCCTCTCTCCCTCCTCTGCAGATGGGCTATCTCTTTGACCATCTGGGAACTGTGTTCTTTAGCATCTTCATGTGCTTCTGGGCCACGGCCTTCCTGGAGCACTGGAAGCACAAGAGTACCACCTTGGCCCACCACTGGGACTGCAGTGACTTCCAGGAAGAGGAGGTGACGCCCAGCTCAGCCCTCCAGGCCCAGAACTCTGCTTCCTGCAGTTCTCAGAGGCCATAAGGCATGCTGGGAACAGCTCGGACTCTGGAGTCCAGCATCCCAGGATCCAGATCTGACTCTTCCCTACAATTTTCCTGGGTCACTTTCCCACCCTCCCCTGACATCAGGATGATATAAGGTTTGGTGAAGTTAAATACTAGAGGCATTTAGAGGCTCAAAGAGAAACTCTTCCTGAAACAGGGAAGAAGGAGAGAAGCGTTCCACTCACCTACCCATCTAGCCATCCACCTGTCCATCCAAACATCTAATCATTGATCCTGAATCTGTTTGCTTTTCTCCGTCTCCACTGCCACCCTCACTTTCCCCACCCCCTAGCCCCAGTCCAAACCACAATTCTCTCTTACCTGAACCCCTGCAGTAGCCTCCCAATATATCTCTCTGCTCTTATGTTTGCCCCCATTCAATCCATTCCCAGCTGCCAGGGCAATCTTTTCTTTTTTTTTTTTTTTTTCTGTACGCGGACCTCTCACTGCTGTGGCCTCTCCTGCTGTGGAGCACAGGCTCCGGACGCGCAGGCTCAGCGGCCATGGCTCACGGGCCCAGCCGCTCCGCGGCATGTGGGATCTTCCTGGACAGGGGCACGAACCCGTGTCCCCTGCATCAGCAGGCGGACTCTCAACCACTGCACCACCAGGGAAGCCCCTGGCGCAATCTTTTGAAGATACGAATCACATCCTGAATTATCCTACTCAAAGCGTTCTAGTGGGTTCTCATATGCACTTGGAAAACTATCTAAGCCCCTCACAGCAGCCCACAACCCTGTGTGATCTGGCTTCTGCCTAGTTCTCCTCCACTGCCTCCACTGGCTCCCTGCTGTTTCTTGAATAGGACAGGGTTATTTCCACCCCAGAGCCTTGGCACTGGCTGTTCTCTGCTAGAATCTTCTTCCAGACTTTATATGGCCTGCTTTTTGTCATTCATATCTTGACTTAAATGTCACCCTTTTAAAGAGGACTTTCTTGGGAATTCCCTGATGGCCAGTGGTTAGGACTCTGCACTCTCACTGCCAAGGGCCTGGGTTCAATCCCTGGTCGGGGAACTAAAACCCCACAAGCTGCGAGGGGGTGGCCAAAATAAATAAATAAATAAAAATAAAGAGGACTTCCTTGATCACCCAGTCTGAAGAGGCTCCCTATCACTGTTTTAATCTCATCACAGCATTTATCACTACATTTTCTTGTTTATTGTTTTTTGTCTGTCCTCTGCCACTGGAATGTGAGCTCCAGAGACCTTGTGTGTGACGTTGCTGTCTCCCTAGGGCCCAGAACAGTCCCTAGCATATAGAAAGTGCTCATTAAACATTTGATGGGTGAATCTGTGAATCACAAATCTATCTCTCCACCTATCCATCTGTCCAGATATCCATAATGTAATCCATCCAACAGTTAGGGTTGACAAGAAGATAGAAACGAGACTAGTTATTTCAACAGAGAGGATTTAATATAAGGTATTGATTGGTTAAACAGGTTCTGGAGGACTGAAAAAGCAGGAAGGAAAAACTGAAGTAACGAAGTCATTGTGAACGGCACCTCTTTTTTTTTTTTTAAGAAGATGTTGGGGGTAGGAGTTTATTAATTTATTTATTTTTGCTGTGTTGTGTCTTTGTTTCTGTGTGAGGGCTTTCTCTAGCTGTGGCGAGCAGGGGCCACTCTTCATTGCGGTGCGTGGGCCTCTCAATATCGTGGCCTCTCTTATTGCAGAGCACAGACTCCAGACGCGCAGGCTCAGTAGTTGTGGCTCATGGGCCTAGTTGCTCCGCGACATGTGGGATCTTCCCAGACCAGGGCTCGAACCCGTGTCCCCTGCATTAGCAGGCGGATTCTCAACCACTGCACCACCAGGGAAGCCCCCGGCACCTCTTAGAGCAGTGAATTATACAACTCATGTGACTCAAAGAGTGACCCTGCCTCTGCACACAGTCTCCTCCCCAACCCCTGCCGTGCTTCCCCTTCATTTTCTCATTACTTAGCACCTGTTTGTCTTTTAGGTCCTAGCTAAAATGTCATTTCCTCTGAGTGACCATCCCTGAAGACCAGTTTTCCTTCATAAGAGTTATTCACAAGTACATATTTGTGTTCATTTATCTAATGTCCATCTCCCCAACTAGACTGTAAACTCTGTTAGGACTTAGATTTTGTCCAGTTTGTTCATCATGTCATATCCAGTATCTACTGCAGAGTGTATGTGGTCGGTTAATAGTTATTGAATAACTAATACATTATCTATTCATCCACACATCCATCCATCTACCCATCCATCCTCATGTCCATCGTCCATCCAACCACACCCTCGTGTCCTCCTCTGCCTAGCCATCCATCCATACCTGCACCCATCTGCCCGTCTACCCACACATCTGTGCATTCACTTATAGAGATTTGCCTGTCTAGTTTGCCCACCCACCTGTCCACCTACTGCCACCCGTCCTTCAGACTATCCAGCCCTCTCCTACATGTGCATCCATTTGTTGTTTACTTCTCTGTTTACTCACCCACCCATCCACCCATCCATCCATCCATCCATCCATCCACAGGCTCTTAGCCAGGCCTTAGGGAAAAAAGGCCCTGCAGAAACAAAAATGAATCAGACCTCATTCCTGCATTTCCAGAGCTCCCTGTGCAAACAGGAAAAGGCAGGAGGCTTCCCCCACTCCAGGGTCATGACACCCAGACCCTTGGGCCCTGGGATGTACATTTCTGTTGCCCCCTCTGATAGGAGTGCCCACATCCAGAGTTTGCTGCCCTGGCCCCACAGATGGCCCAGAACCCAGTGACAGGCCTGAAGGAGCCCTACTTCCCACCCCACACCCGTCTTCCCCGCCTACTCACCAGCTCTGCAGCCATCCTCATCATGGTGAGGGGGCATTGGGCCCTTGCTCTGGAAGGACTGTGCCCTCCGGGATGCGCTGGTGCCCTGGTGAACCTGCCTTCCAGCTCTGACAGCTCTCCCTGCTGGCCCCCAGCTCTGTGTGTTGATGATTTTCCTGGTGTCTGTCATCATTTACTGTGGCATCATCAGCATTGCAATGTTCCACACGGCCAACTCTGTGCTCATGACCCAGGTGAGTGCCCCTTGGAGCAATGGAGGGTGGGACCACTGTTCCAGACTCTGGGCACAACGGGGGCATCCTCAAGTTCCTTCTGCCTCTCCACGTGGCTGGGCTCAAGGTGATAGCCATCACGCTGCCTAGGCTGGTAATGTTGCCGACATCGGCAGCACTGTGCCCTACCTGGTACTAATCCTCCTCCTGGGCCAGATCTACACCTCACTGGCTGAGCAGCTCACCAGGTGGGATGAGTAAGGGCAGGAGATCGCAGGGGTGTCCTGGCATCACTTGGGAACTGTGAGCCCTGAGGCAGGGCTCCGTGCATCTCAGAGCCTGCAGCTCCCACCTTGGTGTCCCCAGCCTGCTCAGCCAACCTCAGATGAAGGTGGCCAGGGGGGCATGGTTGGCCTTAGGGGAAGGTGGATTGGGGACAGAAGCATATGAGCTGACCCAATGGGCTGGGCCTGCCCCCTTACACTCAATAAAACTCTGACCAGCTCTGCCTTTTTCCCAGAGATGCACAGAGCCCAGACCCTCCATGAAGATGCCTTCACTTTTAAAGTCTTCATCTTCCAGTTTGTCAATTTCTCTCCTCTCCTTTCTTTTTTTGTTTTTCTTGGCCACGCCACACAGCATGCTGGATCTTCCCCAACCAGGGATAGAACCCATGTCCTCTGCACTGGGAGTGCAGAGCCTTAACCACTGGACCGCCAGGGGAGTCCATCTACTCCTCTCCCTTCTTTGTGGCATTCTTCAAAGGCAGGTGAGGACTCTCCCACCCACCCCCACCAAGGCTGTCGACTCTCAGATGATTTGCCAGCAGAGTGGCAGCATCCTTGAGCCTCTAGATTTGTCTCTACCAAGGTCTTGACCTTGAAGTTGGTCCTTGATTTCCCTGGACTTCAATTTTTTTAAAAACATGTTTATTTATTTAGGTTGTGCTGGGTCTTAGTTGTGGCAGGCAGGCTTCTTAGTTGTGGCTCGCAGGCTCCTTAGTTGTAGCATGTGAACTCTTAGTTGTGGCATGCACGTGGGATCTAGTTCCCTGACCAGGGATCGAACCTGGGCCCTCTGCATTGGGAGCATGGAGTCTGAACCGCTGCCCCAAGGAAATCCCTGGGCTTCAATTTTCTCAACTGTAATATTCCAGTGCATCATTGGGTAAATGTGAAACTCGAACACCTGCATTCATTCATTCACTCAACCTCCCATTGCTGACATTTGGCTTCATCACCATCTTTGTGGTCGCCTTTCCACTGAGCAGTCTGGACTGGATGCTGGGGACACAGAAATGAACCAGAGCTGGGCTTTCCCTCTAGGAGCTTCCAGTTTTTAACAAGGATGGGTCAGGAGTCCTCAAGGGCTAGACTCCCAGGAGGTGGTGTTACTGTGTAATTGCCATTGTCATTTGGCAGGAATGGGAGGGAGAATCACCAAAAGAACCACCCCTCCCCCCACCAGCAGCATGACTCCCTCTTCCTGGGCCAGAAATACCCAATTGACTTCTTATGGGTTGAGCAGTAGATATGGGCCATGGTCCCAACAGGCCTTGGGAACATAGCCTAGTTGGGGGCGGTGGGACAAGGCCTCCCAGCAGCCCGGTCACCAGAGTTATCTCTCAGTGGGTGGGCAGGGAGAGAGGTCAGCCTCAGCGTGGAGTTTAGCTGTGGCCTGGCTCCAGAAGGGGTGGGCACATTGCCAACAGATGCGGTAGGTCTACAGGTTTGTGGGATACCCTGGTGAGCACGGCAGGCTGCTTGGCATGTGGAACGAGGACGTGAGTATCCTTAGAGAGCCAGCTCTTGCGGGACGGCGGGGGGCATCACACCCTCAGGCCTGGCAGGGCAGGATCTGCCTCTGGGGCCTCCAAGGAGTAGGGGGCCAGCCCCTAAGCCCTGAGTAAGGTGCTGTGTGTCTGCCAATCACAGTGAGCCTGGAGGCTGACTTCTCGAGCTTGCTCAACAGCTCTTCATCATCACAGTGGGCAAACAGCTGGTCAGCAACGTGCAGGAGTTCGTTGTGCTGTGAGCGCAGGGGATGATCTGGGGGTTGGGCCTAGTCAGGCTAGGGCAGGGGGCCTTTATGAGAGCAAAGCAGAAACCACCCCCCACCATGGGGGTCAGGACCCTGGAACATAAGTCCTAGTTCTGCCTCCTGTAAGCTCTGGCTTTGCTTCTAAGCTTCAGTTTGCTCACCTGTACAATGGGGACAATAATACCTCTCCAAGAGAGTTGAGTGGATTAAATGATATGCTGAACAGGAAAGAGGAGGGCTTTCTATTAGCATTTTAGATTGGGGAAGGGCTTTCAGAGACCGAGGATGGCCATGTAGGAAGCACAGAGTTTAAGAGCCCTGGACTCTGGAGTCTAACAAACAGGACTTGAGCTCTGGTTGCACCATTTACAACTTGGGGAGCCTTGGGCCAGGTCTCTGAGTCTCCATTTCCTCCTCTGTAAAGTGTGAATTATCATGGTGCCTATCTTTAAGGGAGTGGGAGGATAGAAATGGCATTGTCTGGTCCCAGGAAGCTGAAGACCTGGCGGCAGAAGAGACACCTGGCCGGGCTGCAGGACACCCAGATCAGGCAGGAGCAGCGGCGCTGGGAGGAGGACTGTGAGCTCATTGAGTTCAAGGGCCAGTTTGATGAATACCTGGAGATGGGTGAGCAGTGGCCCAGCAGTACCAGGCCCAGCAGGGTTCCTGGGGGCCTGGCCCAGCAGGGGAGGTGACCCCAGGCCTGACACTCCCCAACTCCAGTCCAGGTTCATCACCATCTTCGTGGCAGCCTTCCCACCGGCACCCCTATTTGCTCTGCTCAGCAACTGGGTGGAGATCCGACCGGACACCCAGAAGTTCTGTGTGAGTACTGGTGGCTGGCGGCTGAGCGGACCCGGCTGCTCCTGCTTGAAGCCATTGCCTACCTTTCTGTCATCGTGAATGTGAGGAGAGGGGGGCAAGGAGGGAAATACAGGGTCAGAGGGGAAAATGAAGATCAGAGACTGGGAGGAGGCTCGGGAATAGGGAAATGGGGGCTGAGGGTGGAAATCAGGGTGAGAGATTGGGAAATAGGGGCAGAAGGCTAGGATCCTCGGGCACAGGCTCCTGCCTGCGGGAGTGGGGCTGGACCTGGGCGGGGATGAGTTAGGAGACTGGGCCCTGAAAGGCGGGACGGCCTTCCTGTGAAGCCCCCTTGCAGGCTTTCCTCATGGCCTTCACCTCGGACTTCCTGCCACGTCAACTTCATGCTGGCGCCCACACCCCCTGCTTACCTTGCCTAGGGCAACCACACGCCCTGCAGGTGGGAGAACGACCGGCCCGGGCTGAACGCGGTGGGGCGGGGCGTGCTTGGGAGGGGCGGGGCCCTGAGTCTGCGGACCCGCTGGGCCTGGCTGGGGGCGGGGTGCTGAATCTGGAGGCGGGGCAGTGAGCTTGTGGGAGGGGTGGGGCGGGGCCTAACTGGGAGGGCAGGAAGCTGAGTCTAGGGGGCGGCTAGAGGGCAGAGCTGGCTGAGGGTACTGCTAACCTGGCAGGGCCAGGCTCTAGGGTGGGGAGGGGTGGGAGTGCCGGTCGCGGAGTCGAGAACATCGCGGGACCCCGCGCCCTCCTCAACCCAGGTACAAGGGCTTTCGCGACGCTCAGAGGAATCTCACCCTCTTCTACTGGAAGCTGCTGGCTGTGCGTCTGGGCTTCATCATCGCCTTCGAGGTAGGCTTAGCCATCTGTGCGTCGGACGGACCCGGGTCCAAGTTCAGGCTGTGCGGCTGACTGGCTGTAAACGGGGTATATTACAGAATAGGATCTACTTCATAGGATCGCTCTGAAGATTCAGTGGCAAGTACTTGCACAGCATAGTGGGTGCGCAGTGAATTAATGTCACGACTACTACTATTATTGTCTCTTGGCAACAGCCCTGGAGCTCCTTCCAGCTTTGCTCAAGATCCTCTTTCTCTAGCTCTGATTCTAACAGGGTCCCTAGTGTTAAGGGGTTCGAATTATACCTCCCTGTCTTTGGGCAAATGAGGACCTCTTTATGCTTCGGTTTCTTTACAGGTAAAACAGGGGAAGTAATTTACTCACCTCCTAGAGTTGTGAGGATTAACTGAATGAATACCCGGAAACCCTCAGAATAGTGCCTTGCACTTAGTAAACGCTCGGCAGATTAAGATTGCTAAAGCAGTCCTTCTCTTTGGCCCCTCCTTCTCCCCAGCACGTGGTGTTCTTCCTGGGCCTCATCGCCTGGCTCGTGCCCGACGTGCCAGCCGCCCTGGCTACCAAGATAAAGCGCGAGCGTTAAGTTACCTGGCCAAGCAGGCGCTGGAGGACGACAGGGAGGCGCTACTTTCGGTTAGCACCGCCCACGGACCCTGGCCCCACCCCTCTGACCGCGCCCCTATGCCTGCCCCCAGGCCTAGGCTCTGCTTTCTTGCCCCGCCCTCTTGTTTGGCCTCGCCCAGGGGGAGGATTGGCCGCTTGCCCTCAAATTTTCGCCTGGCCTCCCTCTTCATCCAGCTCCGCGCACGCCACGCCCCTTCTTTTACACTGTTTCCACCACTGTCGCTTCTGCTCTGGAGGGCCCTCCTGCTCAGCCTGACCTAGCCTTGCTTTCCGTCCACTGCAGCAAGGGCGCTGTTCCCAGAGCCCAGGACGTAGGGTCGAGTGAGGAGAGACTGCCCTTCCAAGACCCTAGTTCCCCCAGGATCCTCCCTCCTTTGGGGTCCTCTGCTTCCAGCTAGGGGTCTGGGCAGTACCCTGGCCAGCGGCCCCAAGGTCGGCCCTGGAGTTGGGATGAGAGGGCTGGGGTTCTCTGAAGACCCCTAGTCCTGCATTGCCTCCCTCTTCATGTTTCCAGTGTCCTGCTCTATGTGCAACGCTGACAATAATCCTCTCTGCGCCCCAGCGTGCCACCTCTCCATGGACATCTGGTCCCCAACCACTCTGTGCAGTGTCTCCTCATTATGTGACTGTGCTCTGGGGGGCGAAGTGGATATGAAGGAGTGAAGGGACCTAACCTCTCTGAACTGAATGGTCAGCAGTTGGTAAGGGAGAGCTCATTAGGGTCTGGGCGTGGACCTCCTGCCCTGTATGCTCATCAAGACCTGTAGTGTGTCAATAGTAATGAAAGTGTCTATAGTTAGGTCAGCTGAGACACCTCCCAATGGACTTCCACACACTTTTCACCAGATCCTCCGCAAAGCCTGGTGAGACAGTACTGGGCAGTAGTTAAGGGCACAGATTGGTGGTGGAGTCACAGACCTGGGTCTGAATATGAATTCTGACTTTTATTTGCTGTGTGACCTTGGGCAAGTTCAATTTCATCATTTGTAAGGTAGGGACTTCATAGAACTGATGAGAGATTTAAATGGGATAATGTACTTAACATGTACAAGTCTCATGTCCTCATCTGGTAAGTAGGAGCAGTAACAGTATCTGTCTGGGTTGTGGTGGATATTAAATGATTATTTATGTGAAGTGCTCAGAACAGTGCCTGGCACACAGTGAGTGTACAATAAGAGTTGTTAAGCAACGTGAGTATTAGTATTTGTATACATCTTCATATTAAGTGTCTGGCAATTACCAATTGCTCAAATAAATGGCATGCGAAGGGGATTCCCTGTGGTCCATTAGGACTCCGGCGCTTTCACTGCCAGGGCGGGGGGTTCAATTACTGGTCGGGGAACTAAGATTCCACAAGGCTCACTGCGTGGCCAAAAAAAAAAAAAAGAAGGCATGCAAAGATTGCATACCACTGGGCTATTTGAATTTTTTTTAACATCTTTATTGGAGTATAATTGCATTACAATGGTGTATTAGTTTCTGCTGTATCACAAAGTGAATCATCTATATGTATACATATATTCCCCTATCCCCTCCCTCTTGCATCTCCCTCCCACCCTCCCTATCCCACCCCTCTAGGTGGTCACAAAGCACAGAGCTGATCTCCCTGTGCTATGTGGCTGCTTCCCACTAGCAATTTTACATTTGGTAGTGTATATATGTCCATGCCGCTCTCACTTCGTCCCAGTTTACCCTTCCCCCTTCCCGTGTCCTCAGGTCCATTCTCTACATCTGCGTCTTTATTCCTGACCTGCCCCTAGGTTTTTCAGAACCTCTTTTTTTTTTAGATTCCATATATATGTGTTAGCATACGGTATTTATTTTTCTCTTTCTGACTTACTTCACTCTGTATGACAGACTCTAAGTCCATCCACCTCACTACAAATAACTCAATTTCATTTCCTTTTATGGCTGAGTAATATTCCATTGTATATATGTGCCACATCTTCTTTATCCATTCGGGACATTGAATTGGTTTTTTGAGGGCTCATTCAGTGTGGACTAGAGCCTGGGAAGTCTGGTGGAGGAGGCTGTTGGAGATGGTGAGGGTGGGTCATTACAGGTAGCAGGGGAGGACAGATCATTCATGAGGAGCTGTGATGCTGGGAGGATGGCCAGGATGGTGCCAGGTGTGTCACATCACTGGTTTTCACGATTTCCGTCTCCCAACCATAGAGATGAGTGATCCCTTTATAGATGCTGTAGCAGGCTCAGAGAGGATCAACACACTGCAGAGTTCTCAGGATCCCTGAGGAGACCAAGGCTTGGGAGTTTCTCTGCAAAACTCCCAGGATGCTCCCCAGCCCCAAGAAGCCCCCTGAGCACATCTCACATTTGGGAAGCTCCAGAAGAGGGGTGACCTGTCTGTCCCCTGGGAGGAAAAGCAGTGCCTCCCCCATCTTTAGGATGTCGGTCTGGGGTCCTTCAGAGCCTCTCCTGGGCATAGGACTCCCATTGTTCCAGCCCCCCTCTTGTACCTCAGACTGGCCAAACCGGTTCTGGGAAAGGGGGGCGGGGAGCAGGCACGTTGAGACAGCCGCCTGCCCGCCCGCGAGGTTCCCTCCGCCCTTGCCTCCCCTTCTCCCTGCCCCACACAATACCCGGGAGCTTGCATTGCCTGGCTCAGGGGCCATGCTGACATCGCCCCCTGAGGACCCGGCTGCATCCCCAGAGCTCTCAGGGTGTCCTGGAGCCCTGGACCGTGCTGGAGGCTGGACGGAGCTCCCTGGCTGAGGTAGGGCCCCACCTGGCTGCCAGCAACCCCTTCCTCCTCCCGCCAGTCTTCCCAAGCGAGTCCTTTGTGCAGCCTGCCTGGCCTCTGATCCTGGCTCCCACACACTTAAGGCCTCTTGGGGCTCCACAGCCTGCTTGGCCTGGATTCCCTTTCCAGTCATGACCTCCCACTTGGCCTTGTCCCTTAAGGAGAAGAGGGGCCCTGGCAGGGCCCTACTCCTCAGGCAGCAGGGCAGGGGGCACCAGGGAGGGGGAAGGGAAAAGCTGGGCACAGGAGGTCAGAGGTGCTTTCTCCGGACCATAGTAGTGTCCAGGGACCTTCCCTGCCAGCCTTACCAAGTGGGCCCATTGTCCATGTGATTAGCAGTGCCCACTGGATGGGACACTTTCTGGCCCTGCCCATCCTTCTCAGCCTGCAGAGATACTCACGATGACCAAAGTTTCCTAGGTGGGGTGGCTGAGAGGGGCCCTAGGGGCTGCTCTACAGATGGGCACACTCAGGCCCAGGCCCAGGCTATGATTTGCCTAAGGCCAGTGTCAACGCAGGGCCTTGAACGTTGGCAGGGGTTTTCCCCTGTGGGTTCCAGAATGACCCTTGCCTAGTGGCACTAGAGTATCCCGTGACAATGTCTTGGGCAGGTAATGTCCCTCTGTTACCTGGGGCCAGTCTCTTCCTGAGGTTTTCTTCTTCTTCTAGCAGGGATAAGCTATAAACACTATGACATAGTTCTGCCCCTCCTTGGTCCCCAGCATTGAGGCTGAGTGGACAACATCCATGGAAGGCCACAGGGCTGGCATCCTGGCTAGATGGGTCATTCTCATTGTCCCTTGGCCTGGACGGAGGTGGAGGCTGACCCACTCCTGACTTCCTCCCTAGGGACCTGCCTCCAGCCTTGTGGCCCCTGAAGAAGCCTTACACGCCCCCTCCATTTACTCAGCCTTCTCCTCTGAGGCTTTAATAGGGGGTGCTCCTTGGAATTCCCTGGTGGTCCAGTGGTTAGGACTCTGCGCTTCCATGACAGGGGGCACAGGTTCGATCCCTGGTCAGGGAACTAAGATCTCGCATGCCGCGTGGCATGGCCAAAAAAAGAAATTTTTTAAAAAATTGGGGGTGCGGGCTTCCCTGGTGGCGCAGTGGTTGAGAGTCTGCCTGCCAATGCGGGGGACACAGGTTCATGCCCCGGTCCGGGAAGATCCCACATGCCGCAGAGTGGCTGGGCCCGTGAGCCATGGCCGCTGAGCCTGCGCGTCCGGAGCCTGTGCTCCGCAACGGGACAGGCCACAACAGTGAAAGGCCTGCGTACCGGAAAAAAAAAAAAAAAATTGGGGGTGCTCCTGCCCCAAGGGTTCCATGTTTTGCTCATTTGTCCCTGCAACTGACAAGGGCAGGGGGTTCCTCCCTGCCCTCTAGGGGCTTCCAGAACCCAAGTGGAGAGAATCACCCAGAATACAAGGGAGCAGAGTGTGTATTCTTGCACATGTGTACCCACAGAAGCAAGTGGGACTTCTGTGTTAAGGACTTCTGATTCCAGCAGAAAAAGAGACCTGTCTGGTGGGCAGTGGTCCCCTGTGTCTCCTGCCACATGCTCCTACAAAACGCGGTGTGTCTCACCCTCACTGCCTCAGTTTCCCTAATTCTGTGATGGCTGAAGCCATCCATCTGACTAGAGAAAGACTAATAACACTCAGAAGAATGACTGTCAACTGCAAAGCTCCCACTGTGTGATAGGTGCTTCATATGCATTATTCTTTTTTTTTTTTTTTTTTTTTGCTGCGCCGTGAGGCATGCAGGATCTTAGTTCCCCGACCAGGGATTGAACCTGTGCCCCCCTGCATTGGGAGCGAGGAGTCTTAACCATTGGACTGCCAGGGAAGTCCCCCTGCATTATTCTTTTTTTTGCGGTACGCGGGCCTCTCACTGTTGTGGCCTCTCCCGTTGCTGAGCACAGGCTCCAGACGCGCAGGCTCAGCGGCCATGGCTCACGGGCCCAGCCGCTCTGAGGCACGTGGGATTCTCCCGGACCGGGGCATGAACCCGCGTCCCCTGCATCGGCAGGCGGACTCTCAACCACTGCGCCACCAGGGAAGCGCCCCCTAAATTATTCTTAATTCTCCTATTAGCGTTTTGAAGCATGACTGTCCCATTTACCAGATAAGAAGAGACTTGCTCCCTGTGGGGAGGGTCTGGAGGAGTAACTGTCCCTCAGGAGCAGCCACCCTACCTGTACTCCAGGCAGGGGATGAGAAAGCAGGGGAAGCAGGTTGAGGGACTGCAGAGAGTGGGACCCAGTCACAGATCCAGCTGTCCTCCACTGGGTCCTCCCCTCTTTCCCTCTCTCCCAGGGTCACTGACCCTGTCACTGTTTCTCTCAGGCCGAGGCTTTCTCCCTATCTCTGTGGACCTGGGTCCTTGGGTATTTCAGCCAGAACAGTTCACTCTCACTTCCTCCAGGATGCCTTCCTGGAATGCCCGGGTTGAGCGGAGCCCAGCACCCTAATCTGACGGTTCCTCTGGGTTGGCTCTTGCCAACCTGGATTGTAACTGTTTTCATTTCTGGCTTCCCCACGAGACTGGCAATCCTGCGGGGCATGAAACATTTGCCCATGTGTCTCCCCGAGTTTTTCCGGGCTTCACATCTGTCTCTGAATATCTGGTCTGTCTGAAATTTTCAGTGTCTCTGTCTCTGTGTCTCCATCTCTGGGTCCCTGAATGTCTCAGCGTCTGTGGTTTTCTGGTTTTGAGTGCTTTGGGGTCTTGGTTTCTGGGTTGCTGTCTAAAGGGTCTCAGTTTTCCAGGTCTCAGTCCCTCGGTCTCTCAGTCTCTGTCTCCTGGGTCTCCTGGCCCTGCGAGGCTGGGCACTGCCCCTTTGGCCTGAAGGGGCCTCTGGGGGGTCCTCGCTGCCCAGCCTGCCCACAGCGAGGCCAGGCTAGGGTAGGCCCCCGCCCAGCCCGCTGCCTGTTCCCTCCCTCCCTACCCGCTTGCCTTACCACAGGGTTTGATGAATCAAACTCTTTGTCTGGGTGGGATCTCCCCCAGCCAGCTGGGCAGAGAGAGGGCTTCCCCTGCCGGAGCAGCCGAGCGACATCAGCTGTGGGCCTTGGCTGGAGAGGTGAGGGGCTGCAGGAGGGCAGCCGGCAAAGGGCCACGGGGCAAGGGCTGGGGGGCTCAGACCCCTTGATCAGTAGACCTGTCCTGAGGCTCCGGCAGCCTGCCTCGGGACGACGTCCTGCCCAGAGAGGACCCATTCAGCCTGGCCCGATCCTGGGGCGGGGAGCTGGGGTAGGGAAGAACCCCTCCCTCACCCCAAGCTGAGGGGCTGGGGCACTTCCCTGCCCGTCTCTTGGGAGGGCCCAGTCTGATCTGCGTGGTGGCCCGCCTGCCAGTGTGTGACCCTCCCAGCCAGCTTGGCATGGGTGTGGGCACCACTCAGCGCTAAAGGCTACAACTCTGGGCGCGGGAGGGGAGGTTGGGTAACACCAAAGCAAGGATTTCTGGGCCTGTGTGTTTGTATCTGCATCATGGTGTGTGAGTGTGAATGGAACAGGAGTGTGAGAAAACTTGAGTGGATATGGAAATATCTGATGGGTCATCATGTGTTTGTGAAAGTCTGAGTGAATATATGTACTTGTATAAAAATGTGTGTGAGCCTGCGAATTAGAAATGTCTGAGTATCTGTGCAAGTATGTATGCCAGTGTGTATACTTGGAAGAAAATGTGTGTGGATGTGCATGGAACAGACGTGGGTTTGTGTGACAATGGGTGTATCTGTATGTCTGATTGCATGTCAGTGAGAGCTAGGAAATGTGCAAGGTGCCTAAAAGCACAGACTCAGAAGCTAGACTGCCTGGGTTTGAATCCTGGCTCCATTATTTACCAAATAACAACTTCTGTGCCTCACTTTCGTCACCTATAAAAAGGGGCTAATAATAGTATCAACTCGGGGTTGTTGTGAGGATTAAATGAAATAAGATGTGTAAAGTACTTGGCCTGTCATTCAGTAAGTGCCAAGTAAGCATCAGCTATTACTATATAATAAGGTGTGTGTGTGCTTGTACAGATGTGTGTACACAAGGCTTTGTCCAGGTCTCCAGGACATGGTGCTTACTGGCCAGCCCTGCTGTCCTGTGTCTCGCTCTGATGCCTTCTCCCCTGCAGGCCCAGGTGGGTGGCAGAGCAAAGGAGGAATGGACTGTGGGCCACCTCCCGCCCTCCAGTCCCATCTGGCTGGGCCACCTGGCACTGCCCACCGCCCAGTAGCTGTGTGCCAGCAGGAGAGTCTGTCCTTTGCGGAGTTGCCCACCCTGCAGCCCCCGAGCCCTGTGTGTCTGGATCTCTTCCCCGTCGCTCCAGAGGAGCTGCAGGCACCTGGCAGCCGCTGGTCTCTGGGGACCCCTGCTCCTCTCCAAGGGCTGCTATGGCCACCATCCCCAGGAGGCCCAGACACCGAGATCTCTACCGGTGGGGGAATGCGGCCCAGCAGGGCTGGCAGCTGGCCACACTGTCCTAGTGCCCAGTCCCCAGCACTGGAGGGACCCTGGAGTTCCCAGCACCTACAGCCACAGCGCCGGGCCAGCCACGGCTCGGAGAAGAAGTCAGCCTGTGAGTCACTCAGGGTGGGGGGGTGGTGGCCTGGTGGGGAGGACGAGGAAGAGGTTGGGTGGCTCTTTTAGGACCCGTAAGCCCCCAAATTCCCCAAATAGGTGGGACAAGTGATAGATTTTAGTGATAAGGGAACTGGGGCTCAGGGGAGGCAAGTGACTTGTCCGAGGTTACACAGTGAGTGGCTGGCCTGGCCTCCCTGGTCCTTTGCCCACCCGTTGCCGACTGCAGTCAGGCACTTTGCTTCCTCTCTGCCCCTCTTGTTGATCCCATTACTCTGGGGAAAGTACCCGGCAAAAACATTGGCCTTTCTCATAGGCACATCCCGCTGATGCTCAGGGCCACAGAGCGGTGGCAGGGAGGAGAGGAGAGACCCCAGTGGGTGCCAGCCTATTCTCTCTCACCCCACCTCCCCCTGCAGGGCGCAAGATGCGGGTGTACCAGCAAGAAGAGGCCCTTGGCAGCCCTGAGGCCCATGCTGTCTTCCTAGAGCCAAGCCAGGCGACAGAACAGGCCCTGAGCACAGCAGAGCCTAGGCCGCTGGAGCTGCCTGGGCCCACCCGAGTGGGCCTCGAGGGGCCTGAGCGGAGGCGCTTCTCAGCCTCTGAGCTGATGACCCGGTTGCACTCTTCCCTGCGCCTGGGACGGAATTCGGCAGCCAGGGCACTGACCCCAGGGTCAGGCCCTGGAGCTGCTGCCCGGGAAGGTACAGCCTCCTCCCCTGGGCCCTAAGAACAGCCCAAGAGCCAGACGCGGGGTGGGGCACAGCTCATGCTCACTGGATACCTGAGACTGGAGTGTGGTGGTGCCCCGGTGCCCAGCGCCACTCTTGGGGCCACCCTCCCTCAGCTCTTGCCCCCTCCAGGGAAAGCGTCTGGAAGAGAGTCGCGCAGTGTAGAGATGCGGGTGGACGCTATGGCGATGCCGGCTCTTGTTGACCTGAGCGGGGGCCACGGCAGCTGGCCCGAGCCCAGGTACCACCTCCCACTGCGGCCTTGGGTCCGAGGCGGGGTACAGGTGAAGAAGGGCCCTGACACTCCCTTTCTTAGGCTAGATGCGCAGGAAGAGCCGGCTCCGGGTTCCAGAAGCGCCAGCGAGCGGCGCCAGTCACGGTTCCTCCTTAACTGTACGTGGGAGGGGGTCACCGAGGAAGGGTCTGGGGGCTTTGGTGTACTGGGAAACTGGGGTTTGGAGAGTTGAGAGGTAGGGCTCTTGTGAGAGGGAGAGAATTGAACTCTCAGTATCCAGCACAGGGGCTAGCACGCAATTGGTGCTCAAGTAGTGTTCGTGGAATGAGTGAGTGAATTAATGAATTCACTGAGTCCCGCTATCCGAACCATCGGAAAGGCTGGTTAAGCGAGGCGGGCCCTCGGGGGAGCCTGGGAAGAGCCGGGCAGGTCTGGCGGGCGCCCCACGGCCCTCCCCCGCCCCTCTCCCCGCCCAGCGGTCCTCTACCAGGAATATAGCGACGTGGCCAGCGCCCGCGAACTGCGGCGGCAGCAGCGCGAGGAGGAGGGTCCGGGGGACGAGGCCGAGGGCGCGGAGGAGGGGCCCGGGCCGCCGCGCGCCAACCTCTCCCCGAGCAGCTCCTTCCGGGCGCAGCGCTCGGCGCGAGGCTCCACCTTCTCGCTGTGGCAAGACATCCCCGACGTGCGCGGCAGCGGCGTCCTGGCTACGCTGAGCCTGCGCGACTGTAAACTGCAGGAGGTGGGCGCCGGGACCCGGCGGGCGGGGCCGGCGGGACTGCCAGCCGTGGGAGGCGGTCCTGGGGCCCAAAGAGGCCGGGGCAACATAAGGGGCGGGGTCAGGAGTAGGTGGTCCGCGGAGTAGGTGGTCCGCGGACTCTAAGGCGACGCGGGCAGCAGGGGTACCCGGCCAGCGGGACTACAAACTGCAGTAGGTGGGCATGGGATCCAGCGGGGAAAGAGGGGCCACAAAAGAGGGGCTGTCAATGGGGAAGATGGGTCTAGAACACGACAAGGTGAGGCTGGATGCAAGCGAGGACGCAGGAGCCCTGGAGTCAAAGGCGAGTGGGGAAGCTCGATGGAGGGGCGGTGTCAACGGGGCAAGGCCTAGGATAGGGCAGGGCCAGAGGAAGGGCGGAATCTGGCTGGGCCTTATGACAGAGAACACTGAAAGCGGGGACTGGGATGAGGGAACCATGCAGAGCGCAAAACGCAAGGTGCGCGCAGGACCTAGCGAGAAGAGCAGGGGCGGGGTCGGAGGGAGGGCGGGGCTAATGGGAGGGCGCACCAGGGAGGGGCAGGGCCATCAGAAGACTAGGGCCCGGCTGGATGGGCGGAGCTAGGGGCGCAAACCAGGGCTGCAGTAGGGTTTGGACAATCGCAAGAAGCAGGAGGCGTGTCTCCGAACCCCATCTGGCGCCAGATCCTGGGTGAGGCTAGAGAAGGGGAGGCGACACGGGAGTGCAGCTACGTCTACGGAGGTGGTGTCCAGGGCTTGGGGTGTGCGTGGTGGGCGAAGCGGTCGCATTCAGCGTGGGCTGGTTCCGCCTTTTCAATCCTGCGTCCGCCCTCACTCAGGCCAAATTTGAGCTGATTACGTCCGAGGCCTCATACATCCACAGCCTGTCGGTGGCCGTGGGCCACTTCTTAGGCTCGGCCGAGCTGAGTGAGTGTCTGGGAGTGCAGGACAAGCAGTGGCTGTTCTCCAAACTGCCCGAGGTCAAGAGCACCAGCGAGAGGTGAGGGAGTGGTCTGGCCTCGCCGGGAGTCAGGGACCGAGCCTGGGCTCCCATATCTGGGGTCTCATCCTGGTGCCGGCCCTGACCCCTCTCTGACCTTTCAGGTTCCTACAGGACCTGGAGCAGCGGTTGGAGGCCGATGTCCTGCGCTTCAGCGTGTGCGATATTGTGTTGCACCACTGTCCGGCCTTCCGCCGCGTCTACCTGCCCTATGTCACCAACCAGGCCTATCAGGAGCGCACCTACCAGCGGCTGCTGTAGGGCTGGGGCCTCTGAAAGGGGAGGTGGGGGAGGATAGGGGAGTCTCAGGCAGCAGTAGGCGCAGAGGACTGGGTGAGGAAGGGTGACCTGGGAGGGGAAGGGTACCTGAGAAGGGCTCTCTCCTGAGAACGCACCTCAAGGACAAAGGGGGTGGCTGGAGTCGTGGATCCAGAAGTTCAGGGTCACCTGTGATCGCAGACCCTCCCCTCTCCCCATTTTCCAGCCTGGAGAACCCCAAGTTCCCCAGCATCCTGGGTCGCCTGGAGGAGTCTCCCGTGTGCCAGCGTCTGCCCCTCACCTCCTTCCTCATCCTGCCGTTTCAGAGGATCACCCGCCTCAAGATGCTGGTGGAGGTACCTAGAGGGCACCAGGCTGTGGGGAGGGCTGGGTGGGGGAGATGCTGCTGTGCCCTCCGCAGCCCCTTCCGGGCACCCACAGCTGGGCAGGGTCACTAGGAGAGGTCACAGCCTGCCTCACTGTGCTGACCCCACCCTCCAGAACATCCTGAAACGGACAGCACAGGGTTCAGAAGACGAAGACATGGCCACCAAGGCCTTCAATGCACTCAAGGAGGTGAGCTCGGCAGGGCGGGGGATGTCTGGCTTCCAAGGGCCTCCCCGGAATCCCTGTGTGCCTCTAAAGGAGCCCCAGCCTTCAGAGTCTCTGGTCCCCAGGTGGGAGCCTGAGGCTGGGCTGTGGGAGCCGGGGTAGGGGGCGCTGCAGGTGACCCACCTCTGGTCTCCCCAGCTGGTGCAAGAGTGCAATGCCAGTGTGCAGTCCATGAAGAGGACGGAGGAGCTCATCCACCTGAGCAAGAAGATCCACTTTGAGGGCAAGGTGCGTGACCTCAGCCGATAGGATGGGGCACGCGAAGGGGCAGCCCTGTCTCCTCCTTCCCTGGGGGCTGCAAGCCAGTTCATCACTGTCCAACCCTCCCATCCCCTGCCCTGTGCTCTCTGCCCCGCTGCCCCTGGCCTGACCTGGGCTCCCGCTTGCCTCCTCTATCCTCCCAGATCTTCCCGCTGATCTCGCAGGCCCGCTGGCTGGTTCGGCACGGGGAGCTGGTGGAGCTGGCCCCGCTGCCCGCGGCACCCCCTTCCAAGCTGAAGCTATCCAGCAAGGCGGTCTACCTGCACCTCTTCAACGACTGCCTGCTGCTCTCCCGGAGGAAGGAGTGAGTCGGGGCGGGGGTGGGTGTAGATGAGAGTGGAGCTCTCTTCTTCCCTGCCAACGGGCTCACAATCAGTCCATCTGACAGGCTGTGCTCCCAGGGCTCCCTGAGCCTTGGAGGTTCCCCTAGGAAAGGCAGAGCCAGGGCAAGTCCATCTTCTGGACCTGAGAATCAAGGGCTGAACTGTGTGCCAAGAACTTTGAAGCTGCTCTGAGCTTAAGCTAATTGGAGCAGAGATTAAAAGCACAACCCTAGAGTCCCAGTCTCCCCTGAGTCATAATGATACTGATCAACATTTACTGAGTGTGTATTCTGTTCCAGGCATGCGGTGTGGATTGTTCCCTTTAATCCTCTAATCATCTTCCTGAGAAGTAGTCTCCCTTGTTTTTCTCAAGATCATGGAGCTAGTAAGTGCAGGAGCCAGGAGGAGGCCAGGTCTGTCTGATGCCAGATCGCAGGCTCTTAACTATTGTACTATCCTGTCTTCCATATGTAAAAGAGAAGGGAGATTCAATGTGATAATATGTGAAGAGTTTAGCAGAGTGCCTGGTACATAATGAACATTCACTCAGTATTAGCCTTGATTATTATAAGTTTGGGATGAGGGAGAGACTTCTGGAATGATGTAAGCCTTAAGGCTGGATGGGACGTCTTATGCCATGAAAAGGATGGACATCCTATGCCGTGAAAAGAGTTCATTGCTGATTTACTCATTCATTCAATGACGCATCACTGAATCCCTATTCTATACTGGGCCCTCCAAAGTGTGTAGGAGCTCTCAGACCAGTGAAAATACATCCTGATAACCACCTGTTCAGGGTTTTGATGGAAGGGGGTAGTATACTGTAGTATCCCCTGGTGTGGGATGCGAATCAGTAAAGTTTCACAGAGGAAGGAACATCTGAGTTGGGTTTTGAAGGATAAGTAGGAGTTTTTCAGGTAGAGGAATTTGGGGGGATATAGCCAAGTCACAGAAGGGTACAAGAGCAGAGTATGTTTGGGAGACGATGAAGCCTAGTATGGCTGGATTTATAGAGGGGAAGGGCAGGAGAAGGAAGTTGGGATGTTGAAAGTCATGGCAGGGAGGCTAGACTTTCTGAAGGCAGTAGGGAACATGGGGAGTTAAGCAGAGGCGTGATATTTACTCCAGGCCAATTTGGAGAATGGGCTGGAAGGGCAGGGACCAGAAGCTCTTGTAACTGCCCAAATGAGAGTAGATGCTCCAGAAGTGGTAATGGGCTTGGGGATAACTGGATTCTGGGGACAATAAGGAGATAGACAGATAGGACACAGCTACTGGTTGGGTGTCGGGGGAGCGGGAGGAAAGAGGTGAGAATGAGGACTGAGTCTCCTTTTGGGCAACTTGGTGGCGTCTTTCACTGGAATGGGGAACAGTGAAGGGACCTGGTTTAGGGTAGGAGATACTGGTTTTGTTTAGATGGGTTGAGATGAAGGAATTTATGGAACATCCTTGACCCACCCACCCACGCATCCTTCCCACAAGGGTTTATCAGACCCAAACAGTGGGCCTGGCAGTGTTGGGCTCTGGGATACAGCGGCAAACGAGACAGAGTTCAGCTTCTCTACCAGTTAGAGAGTCAGACACGAAACAGTCCATAGATCTCATCATGGGAGCTGCCCAGTTGGTTCTTCGGAGCAGAGCCTCCAGGAAGAGGTTCAGAGAGAAGTGGAGAGTGTGCCTGGGGACCAGGGACTTGTCTCCATCACCTTCCACCTCTGTCAGTGAGCCGGCACGAATGCAGCCCCCGTTCCTTTTAGGGACTTTGCTGGCTGCCAGGGAAGCGGTATCCTGTGCAGCCAGGTTTCTTTGAGGAGGGTCCTAGAGGGACAGGTGACCCCTTCTCCTCTCTTGCAATCAGAACTCACCTCGTCCTGAGGGTGGGGGCCAGGCTGACCTCGCCTCCTCTGGTCCTGCAGGCTGGGGAAATTCGCCGTCTTTGTCCACGCCAGGATGGCTGAGCTGCAGGTGAAGGACCTGAGCCTGAAGCTTCAGGGCATCCCTGGCCACGTGTTCCTCCTTCAGCTCCTCCATGGGCAGCACACGAAGCACCAGTTCCTGCTGAGGGCCCGGACAGAGTGAGTGGGCTTGGGTGTGGGGAGAGGACCCCCCGGCAGGCACAAGGCCTTTATCTCTGGCTTCAGGATGGTGGCATAAGGCTGGACATGGGCAGAGCTGGCATCCAGGGTGTCCTGCACCTGTTCTGTTCTTATGCTCAGAGCTGGGTGGGCACCGGCTTGGGAACAGGGCCGTGGGTGGGCCCTGGGGTAGAGAAGACCTGATTCTGGGTCCCAGGTCTGGACATCGTATCCAGTTCTTCCAGCTCCGGTTTCACCACCCTGGCCTTGGGAGACTGCACTTTGCATGTTGTGACAACTCAGACCCCCTTTCCCTAGGAGTGAGAAGCAGCGATGGATCTCAGCCATGTGCCCCTCTACCCCCCAGGAGGACAGGGAGGTCATCATCGAGGGGGAAGGTAACAGCCTGCCCCCTACCCCCACTGGAGCCACATTCCCTGGGCTGGGTACCTCATTGCTCTCCCCTTTCCTCCAGCCCCGGGTGTCCTGTTGCCAGCGGGGCTAGTGCGAAGAGAGATCAACTGGCCTGGGGCAGGCAGGGGCAGCTCTGTGAAAGCTTGAAGGATGGGTAGGCTTGACATAGGACAGACCAACCTCCACGAGCACAGGTAGCACCCTGGAGATGACATAGCCTTTTACATCCTCCCATTTCGTCCCCATTTTACAAGTTAGAAAACAGATTCAGAAAGGTAAAGTGACTTGTCCAAGTTCAGCTAGTAAGTGGCAGAGCTGGGACTGGAACCCAGGTCTGCCTCTAGCGTTGCATCAGTTGCAAAGAGGACGGAAACCAGAGTGGCTGGGGCATGGGGGTGGGGGTGGTAGGATGAGGGATCTGCTCTGTTGAGCCAGAGGCTTCTCTGGGTATGAAATGAGGCTGGTAAGCTAGGGTGCAGCCCAATCAGAGAGCATCTTGGTGTAGTGGGTACCAGGTAGCTTTGGAAGGTTTCTGAGAGAGGATGTTAAGGCTAAGCTAATGAAGGGGAAGGTAGGGAACTCATTTCCACCCAGTACCTTCCATGTGCCAGGGTGCTAGGGGCTTTGTATATGCCTTTATTTTATTTAATCCTCATGACGATCCTATTAGTCATTAGTCAAAAATCCTATTCATTTTTCCTATCTGAGAAAACTGAGGCCCAGGAATGTTAGGTAACCTGCAAGGTCATACAGCCAATAAGCTGGTCTAGCCCCAAGGCCTGTGGTTTTCCCGATACTCCCAGCCCACCTAGTGTGGTAGACGCAGCTGAGGGCCTGGACTGGAGCTGATTCTCTGACTTGAGCTAGAGGTCCTGTTTGGGTTGGAGGGTAAACTTCCCACTCCAAAGAGGTGGTCAGGGAAGGCCCCTGAGGGATGGGGAGGGGCAGCCATGAAAAGATCTGGGGAAAATCATTCCTGGAAGGTGGAACAGCCAGTGCAAAGGCCCTGAAGGAGGAGGGAGCCTAGAGTGTTTGAGGGACAGCAGGGTGACAAGTGTGACTGAGCTTCATGAGCGAAGGAGAGAGGGGAAGATAAGGGAGGTGAGGAGGTTAGCACGGGGGGCCACACCAGACTGTGTAGGGCTTTGTAGGCTGTGGGGAGGACTTTGGATTTTATTCTAAGAGAAGCGGGAAGCCCTGGAGGATTATAAATGGGGGAGTGATGTGGCTTGAATCTCAGCTGAGAAGGAGGGACTGGAGGGAACACCAGAGTAGCATGAGGGGACATACAAAGGGACCATTACTGTTTTGTGGGGGCTTTCTGGGGGCAGTTAGCCCAGGAAGTCAGGAACAAAGTATTGAATTGAGCTGGGAAGATGAGAGCCCAGGCACAGAAGCAGTATTGAAGCCGGGAGAGACTGGATTCACCTAGAACTTGTGTTTAGGGTCAGAGAAAAGAGTGGCCAGGGTGGACAGAGGAAAAGCAGCAGCAGAGACTACCCTCCCAGCCCTTATATTCTCCTGCTGCCTCTCCCTGCCTCCCCCTGCCCCATCCGACACTGGGGACTCCCTCACTCTCCCTTGGGCTCTCAGACCGCCCCCAGGTTCAGTGTGTCAGGACATACAAGGCACTGCAGCCAGACGAGCTGACCTTGGAGAAGACTGACATCCTGGCAGTGAGGACCCGGACCAGTGATGGTGAGAGGGGCCTCCTGGGAAGGCCGCCCTGATGGGGCCTCGGTGGCAGGAAGTAGCTAGGTAGCTAAGACTGCACAGGAAAAAGGTTATGCAAGTGTTGGTCAACCACAGCATTCAAGAATCAAGTTAAAAAAAATAAATAAATAAAATAAATTTAAAAAAAAGAATCAAGTTAGACAAGAGGAGGAACTTCCGGCTTGCAAAGATTAGGATTGAGAGTAACTGATGAGGGAGAGTGGGAAATCCCTTCTCAGAGGATGTCGGGAAAAACAGGTCAGAAGCTCATCTACAAGTCTGCTAGAGGCACGCTCCTTCCTGGGTCTGGGGGATGCTGAGATGATGTCACCTCGGCCCCAGGGCTGCAGACGAGGCTTGTATCAGGGCCTAGGTGTTTCCTCGCAGACCTAGCCCAGGTGTTCCTTTGATGCCACTGATGCAACTCCTGGCCTATGTGCCCTTAGGCTGGCTGGAGGGGGTCCGCCTGGCAGATGGTGAGAAAGGGTGGGTGCCCCAGGCCTACGTGGAAGAGATCAGCAGCCTCAGTGCCCGCCTCCGAAACCTCCGGGAAAATAAGCGGATCACAACTGCCGCCAGCAAACTGGGGGAGCCTGTGTGATGGGCAGCCATGGCCTGGGACACCTGCTCCACACCCGGCTCCTGGACAGGCCTGGAGGGGGCCTGCAGTGTCTCCATGCCCCAAGATGCTGGCACTGGGACTTCTGTTCCGAGACCTGGCATTGAGAGTACAGGCTGGACACAGGAGGGGCTCTCCCCTGTCATACTACTCAGTGTCCACAATTCAGGGACGAGGGTAGTTTCTTCCTCTGGCTTGGGGGCTACAACTTGTGACCTCTGATATCTGGCAAGGGCTGGGGCCCTCTCCCTTTCCTGCCCTCGACACTGCCTGACTCTTGGTCCCTCTGGCAGGGACCTGGCTGGCAATGGCTGTGGTGCTGCTGGGTGCTGGGACCTGTACATGTATATATATCTGGAGTCTTCTGGCCTGAGCCTGTGTGGGCCCTGGTTGCTGTGACCTGTCTGTAAATAAAGTCCCATAATGCCTTTGCTTGGAGTCTGTGAGCCTTTTGGTGCTGCCTCCACCCCAGCCCTATTTCCCCAGCTAAAGATCAGGAGGGTCTCTGGCTGCCTCCCACTGGGCATTGGCCCTTCTGTAGAGTTTACCTCTTAACCAGAGGAGGGTGAGAGAGGGGCTCTATATCAGTTAGGCTGCTTCGGGCTGCAATTAACAAAATATCAGATTCAAACAGTCTTAAATATTAAAGAGAATATATTAGTTCTTGGATTTTTTTCTTACAGCTTCTTTAACAAATTATCACAAACTAGATGACTTAAAACAACAGAAATTTATTCCATCGCAATTCTGACCAGAAGTCTGAAATCAGTATCATTGAGCCAAAACCCAGGTGTCGGCCGGGCTGTTCTCTGTCTTGTAGAGGAGATGTGCTCTAGGGGAGAATTGTTCCTGGCCTCTTCCAGCTTCTGGTGGCTGCCAGCATTCTATGGCTTGTGGCCGCATCACTCTACTCTCTGCCTCCGCGGTCACATTGCCTTCTTTGTGTGTCTGTCTAATCTCCCTCTGCCTCCCTCCTATAAGAATACATATGGTTGGGGCATCCCTGGTGGCGCAGTGGTTAAGAATCCGCCTGCCAATGCAGGGGACATGGCTTCGAGCCCTGGTCCGGGAAGATCCCACGTGCAGCTAAGCCCGTGCGCCACAACTACTGAGCCTGCACTCTAGAGCCTGCGAGCCACAACTACTGAAGCCCATGAGCCTAGAGCCCATGCTTGGCAACAAGAGAAGCCACTGCCATGAGAAGCCTGGTCACCGCAACAAAGAGTAGCCCCTGTTCGCCACAACTGGAGAAAACCCGTGCGCAGCGGCAAAGACCCAACGCAGCCAAAAATAAAATAAATAAATTAAAAAAAAAAATAAAAGAATACATGTGGTTGCATTTGGGGCACACCCAGATAATCTCCCCATCCTATAATCCTTAATTTAAATCCCATCTGCAAAGAACCCCCCTCCCCTGCCTTTGTCCTATAAGATAACATTCACAGGTTCCAGGGATTAGAATGTGGATATCTTTTTGGGGGGGAGCATTTCTCAGCCAACTGAGAAGTGTAGTGGCGGGATGGGCTTCAGGCAAGGCTTGATCCAGTGGCTCATTGATGTCACTGACAACCCAGCTTTTTCCATTTCTCTACACTGTTGTCCCTATAATTGGCTTCATCCTAAGGCTTCCAGGGGCTTCTTCATTTACATCCAAAATGGAGGAAGAGAATTGTCTTTGTCCTAGCATTCCCTGTCAAAGTCCTGGGATGTTTTAGACCTGCTTGGGTCACATTGCTACCTCTGGGCTGATCACGGTGGCCAAGGAATGGTGTGTGCTAATAGACCTAGCCTAAGTCATGTGCTTTATCTCTGGAACCAGGTTATATTCTCTGGAACCCCAATGGATCCCCAAGTGGAATCTGATGGCTGCTGCAAAGGAGGAGTAGGTGCTAGGGAGGCCAATGTTCACTGAAACCCAAGTCACCCAAGAGAGTGGAAGGACCTGGGAATAATGAGCTTGGAGATGTGTACGCACCTGAGGGGATAGGAGCATCCTTCATCTCTCAAGAGGAGGTCATGGGGCAAAGGAAACAAATGAGTTAGGGTGGTCCGAGAGGGCAAACATGGGCAGATGGGAAGAAGCTCAGACCCATGAAGAAGGCTTTGGGAATGACTTTCTAACATGAGATGGTGCAGGGAAGGTGGAATGTATGGGCTAAGGGGACAGACATATTTGAATTTGAATGCTGGTTCATACATTTATATCCTGTATGATTTTTTTATTTTTTGGGCCACATTGGGAGTGCAGAGTCTTAACCACTGGACTGCCAGGGAAGTCCCCGTATGACTTTTTTTTTATTAATTAATTTATTTATTTTTGGCTGCATTGGGTCTTCGTTGCTGCGCGTGGGCTTTCTCTAGTTGCAGTGAGCAGGGGCAACTCTTTGTTGCGGTGCGCGGGCTTCTCATTGCGGCGACTTCTCTTGTTGCAGACCACGGGCTCTAGGCACACGGGCTTCAGTAGTTGTGGCACGTGGGCTCAGTAGTTGAGGCTCGCAGGCTCTAGAGCGCAGGCTCAGTAGCTGCGGCGCACGGACTTAGTTGCTCTGCGGCATGTGGGATCTTCCTGGACCAGGGCTTGAACCCGTGTCCCCTGCCTTGGCAGGCGGAATCTTAACCACTGCGCCACCAGGGAAGCCCCCCGTATGAGTTTTTAAAATATAGCTTTTACTTTGGAATAATTTTAGGTTTACAGAAACGTTGCAGGATTATACAGAGAGTTCTGTATACCCCTTATGCAGTTTCCCCTAATGGTAACATCTTACATGACCATGGAACAGTTGTCAAAATTAAGAAACCAACGCTGGTACATGACTATTAACTGAACTCTAGATTTTCTTCCGATTTCACCAGTTTTTCCACTAATGTCCTTTTTTTTTGTTCCACGAGCCAGTCCATGTTCCCACATTGCATGCAGTTGTCACGTCTCCTTAGACACCTCTAGTCTGTGACCGTTTCTTAGTCTTTCCTTGTTTGTCATGACCTTGACAATTTTGAGGAGTTCTGGTCAGTATCTTGTTAGACTGTCCCTCTGGGTTTGTGTGATGCTCGTGACTGGGCAGGAGCTGTGGATTTGGGGAAAGAAGACCACAAAGGTGAAGTGCCCTTCTTGTCACATCATCCCAGGAGGCACGTCATGTCCCCATGACTTATTACTGGTTGTGTTAACCTTGATTACATGGTTGAGTTTGGTGTCTGCCAGCCTTTTCCACTGTGAAGTAACTATTTTCTCCTTTTCACAGTCTGTTATTTGAAGCAAGTGGAGCCCACACTCAAGTTGGGGGGAAGCCATACTCCACCTCCTGGAAGCTATATCTACATATATTATTTTGAATTCTTCTGTTAGGAAGATTTTTCCTCCTCCCACCTCCCCCTCCCCCCATTTATTTCTATCAGCGTGGACCCATGCCTTTATCTATTTTATTCTTTGGGTTATAATTCAATACTAAGTTATTTATTTTATTGTTCAGATTGTTCCAGCTTTGGCCATTGGGAACTCTGTCAGATTAGCTCCTGTGTCTGTGATATCCCCCATCCTTTTTTTTTCTTTTTGAGCATTTCCTTACTTTCTGGCACACGATGCTCCAGGTTCATGTTGTATTTTCCCTTTCTCAGCACCAGAATCAGCCATTTCTCTAAGGAGCATGGTTCCTTTTACTGAAGGGTGGTGTTTAGAAACTAAGATCTGGGCACTGGATGTGCTCATTGCTATTGAGGTGTCACTGTTTCTAGGCCCTTTCATCAGACAGAGGTAGGAAAAAAAAAAAAAAAAAATATATATATACACACACACACACAAAATGTGATTTTAGGCAAGATGCATAATGGCTCTAAACCTCAGTTTCCACCTCTGCAAAATGGGGATGGTGATAATAGTACCTACTTCACGGAGCCACTGTGAGATAAAGTATGTAAGGTTGACACAGTGCCTGGTCCATAAGAAATTGCAGAAAATGGTGGCTTTTATTGTGAGAGCTGCATAGCCAAAACACGGGAGCCCTTGTGAGGTGGTGAGGCCTCTGTTTCTTGAGGATTTAAGGAACTCGGAAAGTCCAGGAATGGGACTTCCCTGCACTGAGTAAAGACCAAACGGCCTCTCTGCTTCTTCCAGTGCTGAATCTGCACGGAGATAGCCAAGGTTGGCACCAGGTTGGCAAAGCAGAGGAAACAAGCGCTCCTCATTCAACCTGCCCTGGCACATCTGGCTGACACCGGAGTCTGGGCTAGGCTGCTGGGAGCTGGCGGGGGCAGGGGGTGGCTCTCTTTGGGGCCGTGCTGCCGGGCAGAGAGGCAGGCTGCACAGGGTCCCATGGGGTCTACTTCAGGGAGTATATCCAGGCAAGCCATCTTGGGGGAGCCCCTCTCTCAGTGGTACCTCTGCCCAGTAGGCTGTGCCCTGGCATCTGGCCTTGGCCAAGGACCCAGGGCCCTGCCCCTGCTTGCTGCAGGAGACGGAGGGAGGTGGGGGTGCTATTGGGCAGGACAGGAGATGGGTGGGCATGTCTGGGGCAGGGGTTTTGGCCCCTGAGGCTGTCTGCTCAGCCAGTGTCCAAGCCGTGGGCTTCCAGGAGCTCATCTCAAAGGCTTCCCGCCCAGTGCCAAGCCCCTTCTGCAGTGACTGAGGGGATCCTGCTGTTCTCCGCCCCCCCAAAAGTTCCCAAACTCTGAACGTATTGTTTAGAAGACTTTATCCTGAAATGAATTGAGAAAGAAACTTATTCAATTGTTCATTTTTAGGGCACAGTGAGGTTTCAGGGTGAGCCAGGAGCCAAGCTTCAGCCCCAGCAGGCGCTTACCTCCGGGGCAGCCAGCATGGAGCCCACAGCACAGAGATATTCACCTTTCTTTGTTCATTCTCTCCCTCTCTCCTCTCTCTCCCTCTCTCCCTCTTTGTGCTTTTTTTTTTTTAATATAGTTTAACTTATTGCAGTCTATTTATTTTATTAAATTTTATTTATTTTGGGCTTCCCTGGTGGCGCAGTGGTTGGGAGTCCGCCTGCCGATGCGGGGGACACGGGTTCGTGCCCCGGTCCGGGAAGATCCCACATGCCGCGGAGCGGCTGGGCCCGTGAGCCATGGCCGCTGAGCCTGCGCGTCCGGAGCCTGTGCTCCACAACGAGAGAGGCCACAACAGTGAGAGGCCCGCGTACCGCCAAAAAAAAAAAAAAAAAAAAATATATATATATATATATATATATATATGTTTATTTTATTTATTTATTTTTGGCTGCATTGGGTCTTCGTTGCTGCGCGCGGGCTTTCTCCAGTTGTAACGAGCGGGGGCTACTCTTCATTGCAGTGTGCGGGCTTCTCATTGTGGTGGTTTCTCTTGTTGTGGAGCACGGGCTCTAGGCACGCAGGCTTCAGTAGTTGTGGCTCGCGGGCTCTAGAGCGCAGGCTCTGTAGTTGTGGCGCACGGGCTTAGTTGCTCCGCGGCATGTGAGATCTTCCCGGACCAGGGCTTGAACCCGTGTCCCCTGCATTAGCAGGCAGATTCTTAACCACTGCGCCACCAGGGAAGCCCTACTGCAGTCTGTTTAGAGTTAATTTTGTTACAGTTTATTTTTTGGCCACACCACGTGGCTTGTGGGATCTTAGTTCCCCAACCAGGGATCGAACCCGGGCCCCCAGTAGTGGAAGTGCAGAGTCCTAACCACTGGACTGCCAGGGAAGTCCCCTTCTGTGCTTCGTTCTAATCCCCTTCATTCTCCTCTCTCTCATTTGTGTCTCCTGTGGGCCAGGTGGGCTCAGACAGCCTCCTCTTACCCTAATTGGTGAGACAGACAAGTGAACAGATGCAGTGCGGGGGCTACCAGTTTTGAGAGTAGGGCAGGATGTGGGGCAGCAGGAACTCTCCTACTCTGCTGGCAGTGTGTAAACTGGCACAACTACTTTGGAAAACAATTTGGCTGCATCTGCTAACGCCGAGTACATGCCCACCCTATGACCCAGTAATTTCACTTCTTTCTTTGTTGTTGTTGTTTTTTTTTTAAATATATATATATATATATGGTTTGTTTATTTATTTATTTTGGCTGCACCAGGTCTTAGTTGCGGCACGTGGGATCTTCGTTACGGTGTGCGGGATCTTTTTTTTTTAAGTTGCAGCCTGCGGGATCTTTTTTAGTTGTGGCATGCGGTATCTAGTTCCCTGACCAGGGATCAAACCTGGGCCCCCTGCATTGGGAGCACAGAGTCTTACCCACTGGACCACCAGGGAAGTCCCTTGCTTCTTTCTTTGCATATACGCCCAACAGAAATCTGTACACACGTGCCCCCCAAAACACGAACTATTTAAAATGTTCTTAGCAGTACTGTTCATTAACTGGCAAAAATACTGGAAATTACCCAGATGCTTATCAATGGTGAAATGGATAAATTCTGGTCTAGTCACACATGGGAATGCTATGAGTATTACCGTTCACATTGGAATAGTAATGAGAATAAACCATCGGCAACTATGCGTAAAGAGAGAGAGAAGCCAGACGCAAAAGGGGACTTCTTAGATAATTGTTTTTGCATAAAGTACAGAAACAGACAAAACTAATTGAGGGGTAGAGGTCAGGGTGGAGACGCCCTGCAGCAGGACTAGTAACTTATGGGGGAGGAGTCTGATGATGCTGTTTATACAGGCTGTTCATTTGGGGACAATCCATTCAGCTAACCACTCAAGATCTGTGTACTTTATACCTGTGAGTAAACTTCAACAGAAACTTAACCCTGGTGGGAGGAACCCTGGGGCTGTGGGTGGTCAAATAAGGGAGCAGCCAGCTCTTACAAGGGATCAGGGCAGGCTTCCTGGAGGTGGTGTCACCCAAGCTACAACTTGAAAAGCTGAAATGGAGGTGGCAGGACAAGGACACAGCAGAGCAGAGATACCCAGGATTTGCCCTCCTCTGGGAACCAGCGGCTTGAGGAGAAGCTGTTTCCTGTCAAGAAGAGAGAAGGAGTCAGTGGCTTGAGTCCTTGACCTGACCTTGACTTTGGCCTGTTCCTGATTTGCTTCCATGTGAGAGGGTCCAAGGATCATTCTTGCTCCAGTATTCTTTCTGGGTTTACACGGAGGCTCAGCTTCTGATTCCAACAGAGCTTAGCTGTGATTCAGAACCTCCCAGGATTAGGAATCTATGTGGCTGGAAAATGATCCTTTCTGCAGATGAAGGAAGTTTGGTAAGAAAGGCCTTTGGAATTTGAAAGTTCATCATGGAGGCAGGAGTGGCAGGACCTGGACCTGAAATCCTTTGAGCACCTGCTGTGGGCCCGGGACAGACAGACACTCTGCCATCCAGTGACTCCAAAGATTTCCACAGCCACCTAACTCTGCAGGGCAATGGAAAGATGGGAGGAAATGCTTTATAAACTGTGAAGTGCAGTACACTTGGACAAGACCTAAAACACTTCAACACGTCACTGAATGGTTGAGCAGCCCGTGTGCGTGGTGTGGGTAGTTTGGGGCTGGGGCATGGTGTTGAAAGTAAACCTGAAGGATGCCACCCATGAACCTGTTATTAGAGCAATGATAAAATACCAGGTACCGGGCTTCCCTGGTGGTGCAGTGGTTAAGAATCCGCCTGCCAATGCAGGGGGACGTGGGTTCAAGCCCTGGTCTGGGAAGGTCTCACATGCCGCGGAGCAACAAAGCCCGTGCACCACAACTACTGAGCCTGCGGTCTACAGCCCATGAGCCACAGCTACTGAGCCTGCGTGCCACAACTACCAAAGCCTGCGCACCTAGAGCCCGAGCTCCGCAACACGAGAGGAGACGCAATGAGAAGCCTACGCACCGCAACGAAACAGTAGCCCCTGCTTGCCGCAACTGGAGAAAGCCCTCGCACAGCCATGAAGATCCAACGCAGCCAAAAATAAATAAATAAATAAATGTATTAAAAAAAAAAAATACCAGGTACCGTTTACTGACCACTTACCAAGCCCTGGGATAAGGCCTGTATGTCCATCTTCATGTTAAGGGGGTATTGTTGATTCCATTTTACAGAGAAGACTGACACTCAAAGAGAAAGGCACGGGGGACTTCCCTGGTGGTCCAGTGGCTAAGATTCCGCACTTCCACTGCAGGGGGCGTGGGTTTGATCCCTGGTCAGGGAACTAAAATCCCACATGCTGCGAGGTGCGGCCAAAAAAAAAAAAAAAAAAAAAAATCCTTTAAAAAAGAAAAGGGAGAGAAAGGCACCATGTGAGTCCAGAAACGAGAACCCCATGCAGTCTTACTGCCCTGTCCATCTTTCTAGTTGGTCTTTAGACTACAAGCTCGTTCCAGCCTCGGGGCTTTTGCCCTGGCTGCTCACTCCTTCTGGCATGTTCTCCCTTCAGATATTCAGGTCTGGCCCCTTCTTGTTATTCAGAGCTTGGCTCAAATGCCACCTCCTCAGGACCCCTTCCATAATCACCGTGGCATACGTGGTCTCCCTACCTCCCCTCTTGCCACTCTGGGATTCCTTGTTTATTTATCTATTGACCTGTTGACTGTCACTGCCCCATTGGACTGTGAGCTCCACCAGGGCAGGGACCCCGGCTGTGGCCACAGTGCCGCGTGCAGCGCCTGGCACAGAGGAGACACTCAGCAAATGTTTGTTGAGGGGCTTAAGGGGATTCGAACCCAGCTCCACGTGACTCCTGAGCCTGAGGTCTCTGTGTCCCCTCGCACCTGCTCCGCCCCTCGGTTCCCACACCACACCCCTGCTAGGAGCCACATGGTGGCAGTGGGGCAGGGGGTGAGCACAGGTGTCCTCAGGCTGCGGATGAGGCTGCCCTGGGCGCCAGGAGACCAGCTCAGCCACTGTTGCTGCCCTGACCTGGATTTGAACCTGGGCTCAGCTCTCACTTCCTGTCCCTGAGTGATCCTTCCTCATTCCAGGGTCCTTCTCTCTGGGCCTCAAGTATCCGCCCAAGATTATATTTCTGACACTCCTCAGAGGAAGAACAAAAAGAAATGGGCCAAAACTGCAGCAGGAAGGACTCTGGTTAGCCATAAAGTAGAACTTCTGAGCTGTGGGAACTGTAACAAACACCTGGGCGGGTGGAGGAAGTGGAGTTATGGAATCTCCTCCCCTGAGCAGCGTGAAGAACAGGATGAACAGTCATCTGCTGGGCTGGGGTGCAGGAGTACGGACAAGATGAATTTTGGAAGCCACTCTCAAGCTCTTGGCTCACGTGCTGCCTTGAGGGCCAGGGACCTGGTCAGCAAGGAGAGAAGGGGTCAGCTGTTAGGCCCACCCGGCATTGGTGTGGGTGTGGGAGAAGGTGGAGAAAGAGGCTGAAGCGGGCAGAGGCTGTGCTTGTTTATTTAAATCAGGCAATAAGGACTCGGGAAATTTTAAGGTGCTTTAGAGTTTCCAAAGCAGGGTGTGGGGAAGTGAGCACTGGAGCTGGAGTCAGGCAGACCTGGCTTTGAGTCCGGTTTTACCACTTATAAGCCATGATGCTCTAGGCAAGTTACTTCCCATTTTTGATCAATTCCCTCCCCTGTTAAATTGGAATGATAATGCAGATTAAAGGAGGTGACAGCTTGAAAAAGGACTTGACAAAAAGCATTATGATATATGGCAGACTGGGCAAGTTTTATTATGATAACAATTATGGTGGTTTTGTTTTCAGTTCAAATTATGCGCCATGCATAAGGTCATTTCATCCTAACATCATTTCATCCTAACAATAACCTAATTTTTTTTTTTTTTGGTCATGTCCCGTGAACCCGGGTCCTTGGCAGTGAGAGTGCAGAGTCCTAACCACTGGACCGCCAGGGAATTCCCACAATAACCCTATTTTTGTCACCCATTCTACAGAGTGAATGAGGCTCAGAGTGGCGACATGACTTGTCCAAGGTCACATAACCAGCTGGAACCTGACTCAGGACTTAAATCCCGTATGATTTTAGTCCAGTATCCTGCACCCTCCCCCTGCTGCCTATGATTGACTGAGAAGGTACTTTACAAATTGTAAAATGATGAATATCATCATCATCATTTTTTTAAAAAAGTGATTGCTGTTCATTAACTAGTTTCCTCTAGAGCAGGAGTCCCCAGCCCCTGGGCCATGGACTAGTACCGGTCTGTGGCCTACTAGAAACTGGGCCACACAGCAGGAGGTGAGCGGCAGGCCAGCGAGCGAAGCTTCATTACCGCCTGAGCTCCACCTTCTGTCAGATCAGCGGCGGCATTAGATTCTCATAGGAGCGTGAACCCTACTATGAACTGCGCAGGAGAGGGATCTAGGTTGTGCGCTTCTTATGAGAATCTAACGCCTGATGATCCGAGGTGGAGCTGAGGCAGTGATGCTAGCGCTGGGGAGCGGCTGCAAATACAGATTATCATTAGCTGAGAGGTTTGACTGCACAGAGACCATAATAAATCAATTGCTTGCAGACTCATATCAAAACCCTATCAGTGGGCTTCGCTGGTGGCGCAGTGGTTGAGAGTTCGCCTGCTAATGCAGGGGACACGGGCTTGAGTCCTGGTCTGGGAAGATCCCACATGCCACGGAGCAACTAGGCCCGTGAGCCACAACTACTGAGCCTGCGCGTCTGGAGCCTGTGCTCCGCAACAGTGTGAGGCCCGCGCACCGCGATGAAGAGTGGCCCCCGCTTGCCACAACTCGAGAAAGCCCTTGCACAAAAACGAAGACCCAACACAGCCAAAAATAAAAATAAATAAAAGAAGGCTCAACATTTAAAAAACAAAAACAAAACAAAACACCCTATCAGTGAGTGGCAAGTGACAATTAAGCTGCATCTTACCTAGTAGACTGGACATAAGCAACACACTTCGGGTGTCACTGTATCGCATCACCCCCCAGATGGGACCATCTAGTTGCAGGAAAATAAGCTCAGGGCTCCCACTGATTTTGCATTATGGTGAGTTGTATAATTATTTCATTTTATATTACAATGTAATAATAATAGAAATAAAGTGAACAATAAATATAATGCACTTGAATCATCCAGAAACCATCTCCCGCCACCCGCCATCCCCCTCCGTCTGTGGAAAAATTGTCTTCCACGTAACCGGTCCCTGGTGCCAAAAAAGGTTAGGACCGCTGCTCTAGAGGGAGCAGAGTACTTCTCAGTCCTGCCACTAGAGGGCAGCAGAGCCCCGGACTGGGACCCAGAGGTCCTGAGGGTGGTGCCCTGCCCACTTCTCACATCCTTGGGTCTTGAGCCCTCTTGATGCTTAGCTGTGTGCTGGAGGGTAGGAGCACAGAGCAGCGGGCTGGCCAGGGGGCAAGAGATGGCACAGCCTTTGGGGAATAGGAGCACATGCCCAGTCCTGACTTCAGTTCTGAGAGGAAAACGTCTGACAAGCAAGATGGCGGTTGGTCGTGACACCCTCCTCCAGGAAGCCCCCCGCTGACTCCCGGGCTGGGTCAGGAGCCCTCTTCTTGCTCCCATAGCCCTGGAATCCACGGCATCAGCATCACAGGGCACGTCACCTTCTCTGTGCTCCCTTTGGACGGCCGGCACCTTGAGGGCCGTGCACTCTGACTCCTTCAGGGGTCCCAGCATGGGCCGAGCTCTCAGGGGTGCTTAAGGCTTATTGAATACATGTATGTGGGCAGCGGGTGTCTGAGCTGGGTTCAGAGCCCCTTCCTTCTGAGACTGCCCCGAAGGTGGAGCGAAGGGGAAGGGAGAATTCCTAAGACTGAAAGATGCTTATCTCCAGAGGCTCCGGAGACCACCCACTTGGCCCTGGGATGTCTGAATCTTTATGCCAAGGTCTTGGCTGCACAATGCGACCATAAAATCACCCCCACCAGGTACTAAATGTTGTTTGTCATTTCATCCACGTTGTTTATCTCCTTAACCCCTGTGACAACCTTCCAAACAGGTTCTATATATACCTTCCAGATCTTTCAAAGGAGGAAACAGAGGCTCAGAGAGAGGAAGTGAGGTCACACAGCAAATAAGAAGCAGAGCCTCTTTGAACCCAGACCCACCCGACCCAGGGCCTACTCCCTGAAGTCCTTTGCTCTAACAACCACCCTCTCCCAGCTCTGCAGCGGTTCCCAACTCAGGAAGCCCATGCATGTCCGCCAGTCACCACGGTGCTCACAGCAGCCCTGCAAGGTGGGCAGATGGGGATGGGAAGCATGGGGCAGTGTCGTACCACGGTTCACTCAGACGGTCGCTCAGGAGCAGCCCTTCCCAGCTCTGCGTTCAGTGATGTCAGGCTGGTGCTGGAAATGAGCCATGCTGGGCGTATTTACGCTACTGAAACCAGCTGCCCCCCATCCCTGTCACCACCCGACGTCAGAGCTTGTTAATCCTTCACCAGCACACCCCTGGATGAATAGGAGCCCACCGAGCCTCAGAGAGAAGTGAAGATACTGAGATGCTCACAGGCCATCTCTGCTTCCCAGCCAGGCTTCAGCCCCTCTGCCTGGCTCCCCCGGAGCCTCTGCCCTCCCTCTTTGCTCACATCCTGCCTGGGTGTGGGAATGATGCAGTTTCAGCAGCTGCGCCCCTGATCCTATTATCCCCTCCAGGGCGTGACAAGTGCCTGTGACTGGCCCTGCTGGGCCTCCTGCCCCTCCCTCCTCCTGCCTGTGGACTGGGGGTGCTCCTGGCCCCCCCCGGTAAATCTTGTGCCCAGCGGGTAGTGGGATGCCTCGAACCCGACTTTGATATCCCTCAAGCTGTGACCCGCCAAAGAAGAGTGACACCAAATGGTGTCACATCCACCTTGCCTCAATGCCTGTCTACACCTGCCCCCCGCAGGGTGGGGTGAAGCAAGGCTTTGCGAAGGCAGGGGTGGACATGTGCTGGAAGGCTGTATTTCTCGGCTGAGGTAGTGGCTGGTGGCACTGGTCACTCAGGGCCCCAGTGGCACCCTGGCCACTCAGCCCTACAGCCACTCGGGCTGCTGGGGGTGGTTTTGGGGTCCAAGCGTGCAGTCAGTGCACCTGGAGGTGAGGACATGTGGACGGGCTCGGGGAGGAGCATAGGGAAGGAAGGGGGGCCCACATCTCCTTTTCCCAAACAGGTGCCTCCCTACTGGACACCCCCACCGAGTCTGCTGGTTTCCAGGAAAAGGCCGACGCAATCGCTGAGTCAACGGATTGAGGCTGGTATCACCCTAGCAGCTCTACGAGATGAACCTGTTGCTTCCAGGGCCCAGCAGGGCCTGCCCAGGATCCCCGGACCTGGCCAGTTTCCCGCTACCCACCCTGCACCATTGTTCCTACCTGGCAACCAGCCCTGCCTCTCTCGCTCTCCTTCTCTCCTGCCCCAACCTCTAGCCCAAACATCACGTCATGCCCCGAACCAGCCTCTCTCCAACTTCCCAGATGCCAGACTTGCTCGCTCTGCAGTAGGAGGGGGTGTCAGGAGACCTGGGTGTGAATTCCGGGACCACACGTACCGGCTCTGTAACCTTGGGCAAGTCCTTTTACCTCTCTGAGCCTCAGTTTCCTCACTGATGAGATGCAGGTTGTCACCCCACTGGGCCTTACTGTTCAAAGGATAGAAGGGGCCCAGAGGGTGCCGGCAGGCAAGAGGTGTTCAGGGAATTAATGGCTTTTACAGACTCTCCTCCAGCATGACCTGTTTTCCCAGGGCCTGTGGGGGAGAAGGGAGCTGTGGAATCTTCTGCTCGCCCACCTCACATCCATCAGCATCAATCGTCGTGCTCATCATACAGCTCCCTGGTTCACTGGTGAAATGGGTTCGAGCTTCCCACCTGAGTCTCCCACCTGAGCCGGCTCTGAGTTCCTGGCATTAGCAGAGCCTGAGGTGTGGGCAGGGAATGGACACGGCCAGAGGCCACCATCTGGGCGAGGTCAGGACTTGGAAGAATCCAGCCTGTCCAAGAGGAGAGCGGACAAGACTGCCTTGTGGGGGGATTCGGAGGGGAGGCCTGGTCCTCTCCGGGGCAGCTCCAGGTGATGGCCCCCGGCCAAGGAGCCCATGCTGTAGGCTTAGTGCCCACACCCTGGTTCTGGTGTAGCACGGCACCCCTGCTCCAGACAGCGTCTTCTTGTTTTTTTTGGGTTTGGGAGGAATTAGTGAAGTTGTTCTGTAATTAGCAGTGTGGTGGGCACCATCCAGGACTCGCAAGGGGGGCTGGGAAAGAAGGGGAGAGAGCCTGGGGACCAGGATTGCTCAACAAATGACCGGTGAAGTGGGAAGAGTGGGAAGGGAGTGGTGGATTGAGTAGAGTGAATCAGTGAATGAATAAGTGAGTGAGTGAATTAATGAATAAGCTAGTGCCTAAATAATATTAGCAAACACTTAGGTAGCTCTCGCTACATGCCTGGCGTTGTTCTAAGCCCTTTCCTTGTCTGTACTAACTCAGTCATCACAAAAGTAAGCTGTCTTACTACCTCCATTTCATGGAGGCACAGAGAAGTTAAGTAACTTACCCCAAGTCATACAGATGGTAAGTGACTGAGTTGGGATTGAACCCCTACAGGCTGGCTCCAGAGTCTCCCGATACCAAATGGGAGCACAGACCCAGGACTAGGAGGAGAGTTCATAGCTGAGTGGTGGGAAGCTGGATTTTGCAGTCTGGACCTTGAGACTTCAGACTTCACATTATTTCGTAGGTCGTTCATTCATTCATTCCACATATCTGCTGGCCACTCACTCACTCACTCATCCATTCACTGAGTGCTAGCTCTGGGAAAAGGAGGGGTGAGAATTATGTTTCTGTTCTGCCCTGGCAAAATGTGTCCTTCAGGGCTCAGCTCAGGTGCCACCTCCTCCAGGAAGCCTTCTCTGATATCCTCTGCAGAGGCTCCTGGGCTTCCCTCAGTATTATCTTCCCCCTGCGCCTGCTTCCCTCTCTAGTAGGGCAGTGCTTTAGTCTCTGAATTCTTGGTATACCTTGGGTGCTCAATAAAAGCTTGATGAAGCAACTTGTTGCTGCTGGGCCTCCTCCTGGGTACTGCCAGCACCCTGCTCTCTGCTGCTTCCTCTCCTCACTCCAGCCAGGATGCTCCAGTGTCTGGGCACACCCCCCAAAAGACTTTCCCATCCTGCTGGTGAGTGGAAACTCCCCAGGCACTGGTTCCAGCCAGGGGCCATGATCAGCAGGAGTGGGATTCACCCCTGCCTCGGGAGGGAGGGAACTGGGCCCGCCCTAGCTCAGCAACCAACAGCAGCCTCTTCCTTTGCTGGCTAAATGTTTGTTTTCAAATTCCTGAGGCCCGCATCACCTCTCACCCCTGTCCCCACTGGCCCCCGGCCTGGCTTTGCTTCCTTCCTCCCCTTACTTGACCAGGCTGGTTTGCCCTGGGGAGCTGGGCCAAGCCTGTCTCTCCTGCTGCCCACCAGCTAGGGCCCAAGCCTTGAACTGGCTGACTGGGGAACCCAGAGATTGGGGCATGAGACAGGGAGCTCAGGAGCCGTCCCCAGCTCCTCCGCAGAGAGTATGGAAAGGCCAAATCTTTTCGCTCTTCAGGGAATCACAGGCTGGTAGCCAGAACAAGTTACTGGGTTAGTCGGGTTGGGCAGACCTAGGCCTGGCTGAGGAGGCCCAGCACAGGTCAGACCTAATTCAAACCCTCCCCAGCTGGGAGTCTTGAACAAGTAGTGTGGTGGGTCTCAAACTTGAACTCTTGTGCCTCAGAATCACCCAGGAACCTCGACAAAAATACAGACTCCTGGGCCCCATCCTCTGACTTTCTGATTCAGTGGGTCTGAGGGAGAACCCGGGGATCTGAATTCAGAGCGTGCTTCCCTGGTGATTCAGATGCAGGAGGCCCACACTGCTGACACACAGTGGTGAAAAGCTTGAAGAAGACAAAGCCAGGTTAGACGGACAACCATGGGTTCTAACCCCAGCTCTACCATGTACCTGTGCTACGACTGACCTTTGAGAACTGCACCTTCCGGTTCAGTGGGCACTGGCCACAGGTGGCTATTTACGTTTAAATTCATTGAGATGAAATAAAATTCAAGCCAGGTCCTCGGGGGCATTGGCCACAATGCCAGTTCTCAGGAGCCACCATATGGCACAGAGCAGATACAGAACACTGCCATCCAGCCATCACTTCATCCACAGAAAGTTCTCTTGGACGGCACTGTTATAGAATGTCAGCTCCACGAGGGCAGAGATAATCATTTGCTTTGTTCCCTGGTGTCCGAGATATACAGCATAGTGCCTGGAACATAGTTGGAGATCCATAAATACTTTTTTAGTTGATTTTTTATTGTGTTAAAATAGACCACATATAATGAAAAATTGACCATCTTACCCATCTTTAAGTATCCAGCTCTGTGGCATTGAGTATATTCACATCGTTGTGCAACCATCACCACTATTCATCTGCAGAACTTTGTCATCATCCCAGACTGAAACTCTGACCCTATGAAACAATAAATCGCTATCAATAAATGGGTGATCTTGGTCACCTCCCTGCCCTGAGCTTCAGCTTCCTTACCTGCACAATGGGTGTCATACGAGTTCCCATCTTGCGAGTCTGTAAAGGTTAAATGAGATCTAGAGCGTGTGTTTAGCACAGACCCTGACGCAGACTAAGTGCTCATTAAATGTTCGCTTTTGGGGCTTCCCTGGTGGCGCAGTGGTTGTGAGTCCGCCTGCCGATGCAGTGGACGCGGGTTCGCGCCCCGGTCTGGGAAGAGCCCACATGCCGCGGAGTGGCTGGGCCCGTGAGCCATGGCTGCTGAGCCTGCACGTCCGGAGCCTGTGCTCCGCAACGGGAAAGACCACAGCAGTGAGAGGCCTGCGTACCGCAAAAAAAAAAAAAAAAATGTTCGCTGTTACTGTGTTATTGCCCCATCGGGCAGTCTTGCCTGAGTATCCCACAACTCCCTGCTCTCTGAACTCTCCATTCAAGTAGACAGAAACAGGGACCACTGTTGGTGTGAATGACATGGGTGTTTTTGTCTCCAGGGCATAAGCCGCTGTTGCCTTTGTGTCCTCAGCCAGGCTAGCTACCCTGATGACCGTCACTTCCAGCTGCTTCACCAACAGCTGTCCTGGGACCCTGCAACACCCCCTGAAATGCGGGCGGAGTTGGAATAAACCCTTACAGACGATGTCAAAGTACAGATGGGAAGGCTGAGGCCCAAGGTCACATAGGAAGGCAGAGGCAGAGCCACGGCTCAGAGCAGGAATGCTGATCCCAATCTTTTCAAGACACTACGTGACTGGCACATGGGAGCCACTGACTGAATGAATGGATGGATGAATGAATGAATGCTGTCAGGTGGATGAACCTCCTTCTGCAGCTGAAGAAACAGGCTCAGGGAGGTTAAGTGAGGTGCTTGGTAAATGTTTATGGAATTGATCGCATAGTGTCAGAGGGCAGGGCATACTGGCCAGGCACCTTGAACCCTGCAGTACCTTTAATCGCTGCCCCCAAGGGACAGCCAGGACGGTCTGTTGATCTGGACAGGAAGTTATCACGGCGGAGTAGAAGGAGAAGCTATCTCTTGGCATCATGAAGGAAGGAAGGAATTTCTTTGGTTTTGGAGTCAGACAGACTCAGATCTGTCACAGATCTTGAGACAAGGGAGCAGTCTTGCTGAGCTCTCAAACTTTCTAAGCTTGGGACCCTCCCGAGACATTATAAAAGCTGTGGCCTCCAGCCACTGGTGAGCTGGTAAATGTTTACCAACTGGCCCTCTCAAAGGAGAAAACAAATGCTCTGGTTTGCCTCATTTGCTGATTGCTATGGTGTAGATGCTTCCACTCACGGTTATTTCAAGGTACCAATGAAAGCTGGCTCACAACACTCATGAAATGTTAACAACACGCTCTCCCTGAGCCAGACGAGCCACAGCTCCAGCCCGTCAGGCCAGGCTCGTCCCCTTCCCGTGCCTCATCTTCCTCGGCTGTAAAGTGGAGGTGCTGATGGCTCCTACCTGCAGGGCTGTCGTGAGGATGAAATGGGTTGTTTCTACGCTCCAACCCAGAGGCCGGGAGATCAGCAAGTCTAGGGGGGCACCGTGGAAGGTCCCACCTTCCAGCCCTGGCTGGGGCGTGTTGAGGGGGCCCAGAGGGCAGCCAGGAGCCTCAGCTGTGGGAGACCGGCACCTCATCCCCTTCCCACCCCTGGACTCCTGGGCAGCCTATCCTTCCTTTCTGATTCCCGGCCCAAGGATTCCTGGGTTGCCCAGTGGAGGTGACCACGAAGCCCCCCGCCCTTCTGTTTGGGCCACTTCCGGAAGCGGGTGGAGCAAGGGGGTGGGCAGAGCAGCTCAGTGGTGACAACAGAGTTTGCCCAAACCTGGAAAGACAGGCTCATCTGCCCGAGTCTGGCTAATCCCCTCCTTTCACCCTGGCTTAATTCCTGTACCGTGGGAGGGGGGAGGAATTCCCCTCCGCCACCCATGCAGCCCCTCCTATCCCTACCTGAATGCTGGCAGGACCCTGGGCACCCAAGGGAGCCCTCCTTTGACAGTGGGGTACCAGATCACGGTGCCATGCCCCACTCTGCATCTCTCCTCTTGGTTTTGGCATCTAAGACGCCTGCATCCAGGGGCAGTGAGCCTGGCAGCTAAGGGGAGCTGATCATGTTGAGAAGGGTCCTTCTCACTTTGGGAGGGAAGACTGCATTCCTGGCCAGGTGTTCTAAAAGATTCTTTGTAAAGAACAGGAGAACACAACAAAATATTAGGGCAGAAAGGGACCTATGGCAAAGACAAGCCTTCTGCTGCAAAGATGGGGAAACTGAGGCCAGGGAGGGGAAAGGTCATGTTCATAGTCGCACAAGGACTCAGAGGCTGAGCTGGGACCTGGACCCGGTCCTTGGATGGACAGTCTCTTTTTTGCTACCTGGTGAGTGGTGGAAGGGGCTGGAAGGTAGTGGCGCAGGAACACGGCTGTGCTGGAGGGAATGGGTGACCAGTCAAGGCCTACAATTTCCCTCTTGCTGGTGACCACCCTCCTGCAAGCCCCAGGCCCTGAGAAGTGGAGTGAAGGTGAGTCTGGGGGTGGAACACTCCCCTTCCTGAGATGTAGATGCTGCTGCCTGCGGGTGGGGACCTGGGTCTGCCCAGCTTTGCCCTTAATTCCCTGTGTGGCCTTGGGCAATTCATGGTCCCTCCCCCCACCCCACCCCCGCCCCTTGACACCAGTCTCTCTGGCAGCAAAATTGGCGGTTTGGACCAGACCAGTGGTTGAAAACTTGTTTTAAGCTGCAGAATGATTGTCTAGGTGCCTGGTATAGAAAACAGACACAAGAGGGACAGAGCTGGGGAAGCTGGGGTTTGAAGAGGGGCCGACAGCAGGAGCGTGGAAGATTGGGGTCCTGGAGCCTCAGCTCCTCAGACACCAGGGGAGGGGACCGCTGGGGATTGCACCTGTAGGGAGGGGTGGGATGCTACGTCTTGGGCCACACCCCAAGGGAGGGAGTCCGGTACCACCCTCGACCCCTGAAAGAGATGGAGAAAGACAGAGAAGTCAAGAGATAGAAAGACAGAGATAGACAGAGACAGAGACAGAGGCAGGGAGGCAGAGTGAAATAGAGCAAGACAGAGAAAAACAGAGAAAGGGAGGCCCCCAAAAGAGAAATATTCGAGAACGAAATGGAGAGAGAAGGAGGGGGAGAGAGGGGGAGGGGAGAAGAAGAGACACATGTTTCCACTCAAAGTTCTTTTTTGTTTAAAATAAAACCGACCCAACAATCTCTGCTGCTGACGGTTGGCTGGAACCCAGGCCCCAGGCAGAGTGTGCCCACGGGCCTCCTGGCCCCCTGCCTGGGAAACTCAAGTCATAGCTGCCTGGGGCTCTGCTCTCAGCCACCTCTGACACAGAGCCTCGTCCCCTGGCACCGCTCAGGCCTGAGGGGCCCAGGAGGGACCCCAGAGCAGGCAGGGCCCCTGAGGCTTCTCCCAGATACCCCCCCAAGGGGGCTGCCCCTGCCAGAGCTTCGCGGTCATTCCGGGCTGGGAGCAACCAGCCACGATGAGGCCTGAGTCCGAGGGCCAGGCGGGGCAGCGTGGCCAGGAGGAGGGACAGGGTCAGGCTCGGCATTAACTTGGGGCCTGGTCAGCAGGGGTCCCTGCAGCCCTGGGTCGAGGGCACCTGGCTGGGAGTGACCTGTGTGCCGTGGGGACCATGGAGGGGATTATGCGAGGAAGAGCAGGCGGGCTGGTCGGGGGCCAGGCTTGCTCAGAGCCCCTCCATCTCACACGTACATATTTTGCACTCAGACCCCAAATTGTGGTCTGGCCTAAGCCCCAGGGACCCAGGCAGGAGTGAAGCTAGTCTGAGGGCAGCTAGCGTTTGTAGGGCACCTAAGGGGCCCCAGAAACTGCTAAGCGCTGAATGCAGCGTCTCATTGAATCCTCACACCCCATGAGGTTGGAGCCATCATAACGTCCGTCCACTTCACGGATCACGAAACCGAGGCCCAGAGGAGTGAACACGCTCACCCAAATCTCTTCATGAGTAAAATGTGGGATTTGAACCCGGATTTGCTCACCCACCACAGCCCCACACCCTGGGACAGTGAGGAGCTTCTGGGGTGTGAAGCCAGCCCCTGGCATCCCAGGGCCCGTGGAGGGGGCGCCCTCCACCCTCAGGCCCGGACTCCTGTCCCTTCCGGAGCTGAGAGGCAGGTCTGAGGACAACTGATCCCTGGGGTTTTGTTCTTGGCACAAAGGCATCCGGACCCAGGCTTAGTGGTGAATGGCGAGGGGCCCGCGGCCCCTCCCGTGCGCAGGCCTGGCAGGCTCCGCTCCTGCCTGCTTCCCCACAGCCTGGGAGCCCTCAGCTTCCTATTCAGAACCCTGGCTCAGCCACCGACAGGAGTATCAAAGGCAGGCAGATCTGGGGGGATTAAAGGAGGCAGTGAGAGGCTGCGGGTGCTGGGGAGGAGCTGGGGACACTCACATGGGACTCCGTACTATGTGCTGGGCACCCCCTGATCTCACGTAGTCCTCAGGGCCAGCGGCAGTGTAGGTAACGATGGGAATTGGAAGGCCAGAGAGGGAAGGGACTTGCCCAAGTTCACACAGCAAGTCGGAGGCAGAGCCAGGCTTCAAATCCAGGTGACCCAGCTCCCACGCAGGGCTTTTTTCATGAAACAAGTTTCCTCTGTGCTTAAGACACCCCTGTCCTGTGGCCTCTTCCAGAGACAGAGAAAAGGGCAAAGGCAGGCAGAGAGAGGACACACCAGCTGGCAGAAGGGAAGAGAGAGGGGCTCTCCTAGGGGAAGCTTCCCCTCCTGAGCGCCTGAGGGGGGCACTGGGGAACGAGGGCTGCAGTGCCGCCCGGACTGTGCCAGGTCTGGTAGAAGAGCCGAGGAGGGACAGGGGACCCCACGAGGCCGGAGTGCCAGGACGAGGGGAGATGAAAGCCCAGGGCTTCCCCACCCAGAGCCTCCTGTACCAGGTCTGCCCCCGGCCAGTGTGAGGAGTGGGGCCTGGGGGTCCTCACTGACCTGGGACTCAGACTCACCTGGGAGAGAAGGGAGTGCGGGTCTCAACAGTGAGGGCTCTGGGTGGGTGTAGAGAATGAGGGGAGCAGTTGGACCCTGAGGTTCTGCCCTGCCGTGTGACGTCAGGGAGGTAAAAATCCCTCTCTGGGCCTCATTCTCCTTCTAGGGCCCCAGAGCCAGAAGACCTCCTCATTCTGTCATGGCGATGCCTGAGGGCCCCCTTCACTGAATCCTTCGGTGAGGCAGGCTTGTGCTGAGGCCTGGACCTGCGTGCTTTCATCCAATCCTCACAGCAGTTGCACCAGAATCATTTATCCCCCACTTGACAGATGAGAAAACTGAGGCTCAGAGAGGCCTTGTCCAAGGTCACACAGCTCATAAAGATGTCAGAGCCTCACGACCTCACTTTGGCCCCCGGTCTCAGATGCCAAGCTGTGGGCTGGGATCCCAGCAGGCTGGTCCCAGGGCCTGGACAGTTGTAAGGCCCTGCGCCTCTGTCTGAGGCCCCCTCCTCCCTCCCGGTGCCAAGGTGGCAGAGCAAGGTGCTGACCTGCCCCCAGTTGCAGGCACCCCCAGGAATGCCGCTGCATTCCTGTGGTGCAGGCGTGGCGGCCCGCAGCTCTGTTTGCCCGGGGCCTGTGCTGGTTGTTAAGCAAGTCCCAGCTCCAGGCGCTGAGTCAGCAGGCCGCGCAGCCCTGTCGCTCCCAGCAAACCCCCATCACCAGGAAGGTGGTGGCAGGAGGGGAGGAGGAAGCTCTGCTTCCCTTGCAGGGGGAGGGGGGTGGGGGGAGATGCCTTAGTGGCGGAAGTCGGGCTGAGTCCTGCGTGGGGAGCCAAGAGGCTCCCTGCAAAGGAGTTGAGTCAGTGGAGCTCAGGGCCCAGAGCGAGGACTTCAGACCCGAGTGGGGGCATCTGGGCTTTCAGTGTCGCCTTCCATATGCCGGGCGCCATGCTGGCTGCTTTGCCAGGCCTCTTATCTCCTCTAATAAAAGTGACTCACTATCCTGATCCTCCATGTTTCATATGGGGAAACTGAGGGGCAGCCGGGTCCTTAGTGAGCAAAGGGCAGGGCCAGGGCTGTGGCTCAGAGCCTTGCTCACCGTGCAGGGTGGTCGGGAGGGACCCCCTGTTCCCCCAGGCCTGGCCTCGTGCTCCTGGACCAGCCCCTCCCGCGCTGGGGCCTCAGTTTCCCGTCTCTGCTGGGATCAGCGAGGGTCTCTCCAAGCCCTGATGGGGAAGGGAAAGCGGGGGCCCGCCACGTCCTCCTCAGTGCTATCTGCTCTTGATTAGGGACAAGTCACTTCCGCTGGCTGGCCTCACCCTCCAGGCCAGCCTTTGATCTCCTGGCGGTGCCTGCCTTCAGATTCCCTTTATCTTTATGGGCAGTGCCCCTGGGCACCACCCTCACCCCCTCCACCCCCCACTGGCACCCAGAGGGCAGAGGGGGGCGCACCCAGGAGAAACAAGAGTGGTGGTGGGAGGAGCCTGGGCCAAGAAGGGCCGGGACGTAGAAGCGTCTCGGACGTTGGCCTCACGGTGCCAGCTCTGCTCCCCGCCGGGTCTCCCTTGGAACGGAACCGGCGGGTTGTGGGCAATGGGAGACAGGATGGGACAGACGGTGGGGCACGTGGGGGGCGGGGTCAGGAGGCCAGGAGTTTCGATGGCTGGTTTTGGTGGTGTTTGATAAGAGAAGGAAGGGGTGGTCAAAGTCCGTGGGGGCAGGAGACGTGGTGGGGTGGGAGAGGGGCAGTGGGTCTGATTCCCAGCCTGCCTGCCAGTTTATGCCCCACTGCCCGAGGCCTCAACCTGGGTCTGAGGACCTGCTGCCCCCTGCCCTGCCTCCCCTCTCAGGCTTGGGGGGAGGGGACTCAAACAGATGGCAATGATTTGGGGGCCCAGGGCTGAAAGAGGCCGTGTCTGTGGGGCCTCCTCTGACATGTGCGCCCTGAGCTGATGGGCTGGGCTGGGGGGTCCCTGTCTGATGGGGGAAGGCTTGGCCCCTGCCCTGGGAATATCTCTCCTCCAATGAAAGAGACACAGCCTCTGCCCTCAGGGAGCTCCTCGTCTCGGGAGAGGGCACACAGGCCGTTCCTGGAAAAGCATCCCGTCAACTGCTGGAGGACCTATTGTGCCCTTCCCCTGGGGGATTCACAGTCTGAGGGCAGAGGGAGGCAGGCGGGCACGGCTGCGAACCAGCAGGCCTGCTTGGAGTCCAACCCCTTCACCTGCTGGGCCTGGTCAGGCCAATTTGGAGGCGAGGAAGACAGGGCAGGGCCCAGAGACACCCCCACCCGCACCAGGGATCAGCCTGAGGTCAGGCCCAGGCTGGGGAAGGGGGGGGGGTTTCTGCCAGACTGGCCCCGGGGCACAGGTTCGGGCTGTGACATGAGGTGGATCCGCTGTGCAAAACAGTTATTACCACTGCTCCTCTAGGCCCCGGCGAGACAGGGAGGCTCTGTTACAGGGATGGAGCTGCAGGCAGCCCTCCCTCCTCATCCCACCCCACCCTGCCCACCGCACGCGGGCACACACACACACACCCGGGCACAGACACGCACATCTGTGCGCACACGCAGCCAGACATGCTAGCTGTATGATTTTGAGCAAGTCCTTTCACCTCCCTGAGCCTCAGTTTCTTCAGCTGTGAAATGCGGATCGTAACAGCTCACATGCCTGGCACCTCCCTCCCCCACCCGTTCCCTTACTCTGGGACACGCAGACGTGGGCACATACGCGTCCTTACACACTCACGTGGGCACCCACATGAGCCCACACGGCCCTGCTCAGAACCCCCCCAACTCACATGCAATGTGCCCACACACCCTTGCTTGTGAACCTTCACACAAGTGCACGCACAAGTACATGCAGTTGGGGGACTGCGGCAGGGTCTCCAGGACCGCAGAGGGAATCCTCACCCCCCACCAGCAGCATTCTGTCTCTGGGGTGGACCCCTAAGTCAGCCATGCCCCAGGCAGGGTGCCCAGGCTCAGTGCCCCCTGCTCTCTCTCCTGGGTTAATGCCCATTTGGCCAGGGGGAGGTTGTGTGTGAGAGACACGTAGATCTGGCTTCAAATGTCAACTGCCCCGAACCTTGGCTTCCTCGTCTGTAAAGTGGGGAAGTGCAAATAGTCATTGAGAGACCACGGGGCGGGAGGTGCATGCCATGAGATGATCTATACCAAGTGTGACATGTGTAAAGTGCCCAGGATACAGCAGATGCTCAATAAACCCTGGTTGGGTTGACTTGGGGCAGCAGCACCTACGTGGCATGTGGAAGAGAACAGATATGATCAGGTGTGATCCACAAGCCTGTTATGTTCCAGGCTTTGAGCTGGGCACTGGGGCCTCAGATTTAAAACAAAGCAAAACCAAACCAAACCTTGTTCCCTTCCTTCCCTCAAGGTGCTCACCCAATACTGCGGATGACGGATGACGTGTCAACGGTCAGTTCCAAGTCAGTATGAGGTGTGCTGGGAGACAAACACAGAGGCAGCAGGGTGTGAGGGGAAAGAGTAGGGGTGCCACTTTTCAGGGGGTGATCTTAGTCAAGTGATTGTCCCTCTTTGAACTCAGTTTACCCACTCATAAAATGGGCGTGAAAATAACCGGCTCACTGTTGGTTACGTGCTGGGCATGAAGCAGAGGGGATGATAATTCTGGGGTGATTACTACCTGGGAGGCGGCCCCTGGGCCCCTTTCTCCCCTTCCAAGCCTGTGCTGGGGAAGGGTCTGGGGGTCTCGGATGCGGCTGTCTGTTTCCATGGTGGAGCCTGCACTTCCCTCACCAGGAACCCAGTCCTGTGGAGCCCAGATCTCAGGGCACGGGGAGGGGCTGGGACAGACCCCTGGGACGTGCTTGGCCATGGACAGACATAGTCAACCAACTCAGCCACTGGGGTCTGCACATTTCTCGTGGCCACAGACCTGGGGAAGTGGCAGAGGCGTACTGGACCTTAGGAGCACTTGGTCTAATGGGAGAGGCAGGAACCCCCCCTCTACCCTCTCTCCCCCCAACACCCAGTCAGAAGGGGGGAGGCAGTATACCAAGTCACCCTCATGATGACCTAAGTCTCTTCGGAATGTCGAAGCTGGGGGGTTCCTTCGAACCTCTGTCGAATCTCCAGGGGCTTGGCCTGGAGAGACCCACTCAGGATCACAGGGGCGGGACTCACGTGGGGCGGGACTCACGTGGGGCGGGACTCACGTGGGGCACGTGTGGAGAGTGGGTGTGTCTCATAGGCACCGGGACAAACCGGAGCCTGCGTGCCCGCTAAAGACCTTCGAAGTCAAGATTTTCCAGGCAGCCCTCCAGACCCACCCCCCCAGACAAGCCTGTGATCTAGTTCCTGCCCTTGGCTGGTCAGCTGCTGAACCCCATCCCACCTTCCCTTTTTACAGATGGGGAAACTGAGGCCAGAACCAGGAGGGAGTTTTCCAGCGGTGAGACCCGGAGCAGCCCTCTGCCAGCCTTAGTTTTCTCCTTTGCCTCAGGCACAGGGCTGGTGTGAGGACAAAAGGAAACGGATGTGCAGCTCTAACCTAGTGCCTGGCACAGAGATAAAAACTCAGCGAATCTCGCTGTGATTTATTACTAATTATTATCGTTGTGAAGCACCAGTGAGGCCCTAGGCTACTTTTAAAGGCTGGGGTGATGAGGCTTGGGGAGGAGGAGCGCCTGGGACTCGAAGGCAAGAACAAGCAAAGCTCGCACCGCACCGGAGCGCGTGGGCCCGGATGCCCCGTCCCCTGTCGCCGTCCCCAGGGCCGCCCTTGTTTCCATGGCGACGGGGGCCGCCCCTCCCGGGCCCCCGACCCCTTTACGAGGCGCAGAGGCGGTTCCTCGCAGCGGGGAATGGGCTCGGGCCGGCAGTAAAGCGCACGCGGCAACCCTCAAAGGCTGCACCTGCGGGGCTGGCAGCCCGGGCGGGCGGGGTGCGAGACGGGCGCGGGGGTGGGGGATGCTGGGCCGCACCGCCCCCCGCCCCACCCCAGCTCCCTGCCCCGGGCCCCTTAATTCACTGCCTCGCTCCCGGGCAGGTGGGCGCCGGCCCCTCAGGGAACCGGAGTCCAACCCCCGCCCCCCTCGGCCCCCGGCTATTGTCTCGCTCAGCCTTCCCCTCTCTCCGGCCTCCTCTCCGGCTCTCTCCTCTCCACGTGGCCCGGGCTCCTTCCGGGCTTTTCCGGGCTCTCCCGCAGCTTCCACCTCTGTCTCAGCGCGTCTCTGTCTCTCGGAAGCTGGAGAGGAAGGGGAGTGCCCTCGGATGGAGATGGATGGGTGGCCCCAGTCTGGGACGCCAGGGATGGTGGGTGCCTGGGCCCCCAATCTTGGGGGCACTGGTCAGGTACCTCTTAAGGAATCAAGAGATAAGAATAGAGGTTGGATTTTTTTTCATATTATGTACTTATTTTTGAATAGGTCACTGATGCATATGGTGAAATTGTCAACTGCAACAGGAAGAATACACAGTAAAATAGCCCTCCCCCCAGGTCCCCACCAAGGTTCCCAGTTTCCACACACACTCCACACACACACACACACACACACACACACACACACACACACACACACACACGCTTCTCAAGGCAGGGCTGTGTCCAAGTCTCTGGTCCCCTCGTGCTCAGCACAGGATTCGACACAATGCATGTCAGAGGTCACAGAGCTATCTACTGATGTGAGCATGTGTGTGTCCGTACACACACACACACCCCCTACCTAGGGCTTGCTGGGAGCACCTCAGGGGGTCCAACCAGGGAATATGTGAGTGGTGGCAAGTTTGGACAACTGGCTGGGGCATGATGGATGGGATGGCAGACAGATGGATGGATGGATGGGCTGGTGGAAAGATAGACACACAGGAGCTGCCAGGAGGTGACTACCTGGCTGGGAAGGGCTGTCTGGGAAGTGATGGATGGGACACAGAGAGGGCTGTGAGGGGCTGGGCCCATTGGGGAATGAAGGGAGGAAGTAAGGATGGATAGAGGGACAGACAGACTGACAGATGAGGGAGACAGATGAGGAGTGGGGGAGGGGTGGGTGGGGGGTGGACGAGTGATGAGAGACCCTGCTGAGCGAGGGGACAGGGTCTTGCTGGGGAGGTTGTTCCAGAGATGATGCCTAGGACTGGGTGAGGATGGATGCTCACTGCTGGGCTGGCTACAGACAGGTGGACAGACAGATGGACTCGTGGATGGATGGGTAGATGGATGGGGAAGATAGCTGAGGAGTGACCAAGGCCCTGCTGGGACTGGTTGATGGAGACGGCTAGACAGATGGAGGGAGACAGGACAGGAAGCAGGGGCAAGGGTGGGGTGGGTTAGGAGCTCCTGTCTTGTCCCAAGGCTGTCCCTACCGAGTCCCCTAGACATGCGTGCCTGGACGTGTGTGTGTGTTCAGACATATGCAGTATTGGGGCCATGGCTGTGTTCACAGTACTTCTCAGTGTGTGTGTAGACTTGTGAGCACACAGGCCTGGTGATGGGCATGAGAATAGAGGCCTGGAGTGTGAGGTCCCTGCCCTTCCCTCAGGGGCTAGTAGGGTCCTGCTGGGTTTATCCAGGGCATGGTGGGAAGGGGACCTAGGGCAGGGTTCCTGGTGAATGAAGCCTTGTGTGCTTGTCAGTGGTGTCAGGGCGGAAAGGGGCTTGGGGTCAGACTAGGAGGTTTTCAGAAAGCAAACAGAGCAGCTTTCCTACCCTTCCTCCCTTCCTCCTCTGAGCCTCCACCAGGCCTGAGGCCAAACAGACAGGACTCAGGCAGGCGGGTGGTGCCTGGCAGGTACTGTGCACCTGGGCCCCCAAATACAGTGTCAGCAATAAAAATGATCACTGCTGACATTTGCGGAGGACTTGCCACGTGCCAGGCATTGTGCTGAGAGAGTTGTTTATACTTTCACGGCTCCCCCACAAGGTGGGTATTGTATTATTTTTATCTCCAGTTGACCAAGGAGAAAACAGAATCTCGAGAGGTGATGCTCCTCACAGGAGATGGTGGCTGTGGAAAGCCAGAAGTGTACCCTCAGCCCCTTGCCAGCCACGGCCAGATCCGCCTCGCCACATCTGCACAGGGGACTCTGGTTGGCAGGGGGACCCTCAGAACACAGAGCAGGGAGCAGGGACAGGAGTGACCTCCGGACCCTTGGTTAGCACTGGGGGCCATGGAGCCCGACGGGCTTAGATTCGGATCCTGCCTTTGTGACTTGAGCAGGTCACTTCATCTGTCTAAGTCTAAGCCTCAATTTCCTTGTCTGTGAAATGGGGAACATGCCGCTCACAGGAGCTGTTGTGAGGGTGAAATAAGATAATGTAGGAACAGCACCTGGCAGGTCTGAGCACCCCAGGGCCACAGCAGAGGATCCTGGAACTCAGGTAAATCCACTGGGGCCCCTGGTCACACACCCCACCTTCTGCAGTAGCAGGAACCCCCCATTAGTCCTGTCTCTGGAATGCGTCCTGGGCCTCTGGGTGTGGCTGAGCTCCAGGTGGTAGCCTGGGCCATCTTCTCTAAGTGGGGGAGCCACTGTTTCCCCCCCAAGGTACCCACGAGGAAAGTGAGGGAAAGAGAACAGAAACAGCTAGCCCAGATCACACTGTGCTGTGAAGCTGCCACACTGTGGGCTCCTTCATTCCACAAAGCTCCAGGCCGGGCTGCCGGGGCAGGTACACCATGAAGAAGGCAGGCAGCAGCCCGGCCCTCTGGGAGCTGACACACTAATGGAGGTGGGTGGGGGAGGGGGACAGACAATAGTCAAATAAACAATAATATGTAGAGCATGGCAGTGGGTGGTAAGTGAGATGGAGAAAAACAGCAAGGAAGGGAAGTAGGGAGTCCAGGGGTGGGGCCCCGTGTTGCTGTTTAATTTTAAATAGAGCGGTCAGCTAAAGGAGGTGAGGGAGCCGGCCCTGAAAACTGAGTGGGGGGAGGGAGTGATCCAGGCAGAGGGAGAAGTAGGTGCAAAAGCCCTGAGGCAGGGCTGCCCTATTCCTGTATCCAAATTCACTGATGCCAAAGGTCTTACTGAGGCACCTTCTCTGCAGCTGATAGCCTTTGAAGGTCAAGGGAAGTGATTAGTGGGACTTCCCTGGTGGTCCAGTGGTTAGGACTCCGCGCTTCCACTGCAGGGGACACGGGCTCCGTCCCAGGTTGGGGAACTAAGATCCCACATGCCTCTTGCGCCGCCCCCCCCCACCCCCGCCAGAAAAAGAGAGAAGCGATTACACTGAGCTAGGACTCAGAAGGCCAGGTCTGTAGTCTTCACGCAGTCTCTGTGACCTCCAGCAAGTTCTTTCCCCCTCTGTGGCCTCAGTTACCTCCTTTGTAAAATACAGAGATTGGACTTGATCTCCTAAGACTCCCTTTCAGTGGCCTTGCTATGACTCGGTCAGGGGAGGCGAGGTGGTCCCAGCAAGGGCTTTGACCCCTCAGGCTCCTGACCTTGAGCAAGTGACTCTGACTTCTATGAAACTCAGTGTTCTCTGTAGAATGGGGGTAGAATCCCTGCTTCTCGGGGTGCTTGTGTGTATATATGAGGTGGTGCTACAAAGCTCTCAGGTCAGGGCCTGGCACATAATCGGGGCTCAACAAATGGGCTCTGCTTTTACTTAGATTTTTTAATAGTTTATTTTTTCTTAATATTTATTTGTTTATTTATTTGGCTGCACCGGGTCTTAGTTTGCAGCACGTGGGATCTTCGTTGCCATGTGCGGGCTCTTAGTTGCGGCACGTAGGATCTAGTTCCCTGACCAGGGATCGAACCCAGGCCCCCGGGCCCCCTGCATTGGGAGCGTGGAGTCTTAACCCAAGTCCCTACTTTGATTTTTTTAAACACCTGGTTAAGGACTGGCACTCAGAGAAGGGAGAAAGGCCAGTGGTCCGGGGATCAGAGAAGGCTTCTGGGGTGGGGGGTAGGGGGGTCTAAGCTCAGTTTGGAAGGGGAAGAGGATGTGGCCAGATGGGGAAGAGAAGGCCAAGAGGAATGGGGGGTGTCGTCCAGGAGCGAAGCACAGGAGGAAGGGGGCTCTGAATCCAGGTGCAAAGCAGGCAGAAGATGGGCACCCAAGCGACACTGATCAGGGACACACCTCACTCCCGCCCCTCCTCCCAACTGAGGCCCCACCCCACCCAGAGGCTCTGTCCCTTATCCAGGCCCCACAGGCAGGATTTTCAGGGAACCCACTTCAAAGGATCCCAGGAAGCTTGAGCAAGTCCCAAAGGAAGCGGCACAGCCTCTGACCCAACTCTGGGGATGGGGGAAGCCCTACAATTATGGGAGGCCTTCCTCCCACACTGCCCCTGTCCAAATGAGGGAGCCCACATTTAAGTTCCCCTTCCCTGACCGTCTCACTGGGGAAGGGGAGCTCAGTAACACTTCTGCTCAGGCAAGTTCACTCCAAAAACCTTGCCTGAAAAGCTGAACTTCAAGTCCCACTGTGTGGTTGCAACTGGGGAGTGTGTTCCTTTGAGAAAGATGGAGTCCTAGAACCTGCGTGGTACTAGGTACATTTACTGAGCACCTACTGTATGCCAGTCTCCATGGGGCATGGCAGGATGGAATAAAACTGGGCTTCTATCCCTCAAGGAGCCCCCTGCTTAAAGGGGAGGGAAGGTGAGGAAGTAATTATAACACAGTGTGAGAGCTGAGGTCTGTTCCAGGGTGAGATGATTTTTTTGCCTAGGAGTGCCCAGCTGGCTTTTCGAAGTGACTTTGGATTGTAAAGGTAACAGTAGCTAAAATGTAACGCTCACTCACCCTGTGCCAGACATGGTGCTAAGGGTTTAACATATAATCTCGTTTAATCCCAGCAGCAGTCCTGGAGGGTGGAAACCATTATTATCATGCCCATTTTACAGACGTGGCAGTTGAGATGATAAGGCTTGCCCAAGGCCACACAGGTGGTTAAATGGCAGAGTCCAGGTCTACTGGACCCATCACTCATTCATTCATTCATTCACCCACCAGATCTCTCTCGGCACATGCTGTAGGCCAGGTGCCCGCCTCCATTTGGGGGCTCCAGTGTCTCTTCTGTGTTGCTCCAAGGTAAGCCTTGAAGAAGGAATAGGAGTTGCTGAGGTGGAAAGGGCATCCAGGGAGAGGGTATAGCTTGGACAACGGGATGCAGGCATGAAAACACATGGTGTGTTCAAAGAAACACAGCTAGACCGGGCTCTGGACTGAAACACACTTAACTTTTTAGTTCTACCTCTGCCATGTCCTGGCTATATGACTATAGGCAAGCAAGTTCTCTCTGAGTCTCACTTTCTTCACCTGCAAAAATGGGGACCATATTAACCCTTCCGGGGCTTCTGGGAGGATGAGATGAGTTTGCATAGGTAAAGGTGGCTTGGCGCATAGTAGGCCTTCGAGAAAATGAATTGAAAGAATGGAGAGAACTGATTTAGAGGGTCACCATCAATTGTGAGCACCTCTTGAGTGAGTCCTTGTACGGGGCACCGTTCTAGCTGATGCCAGGATTGCAAAGGGGTGTTGGATTTGTTCCTTGCCGCAGGGAGCTTACAGTCTAGTCGAGAGACAGTTCAGAGGCTCCGAAGACAAGAAAGAGTTGAGCTGGCTGAGGCCAGGGTCCTGGAGGGCATGTGGTACAGGGACTCCAGAGGCTCAAGGGAGGGCCTGATCCCTGGGGACCTCACTGCGGAGGTACTCATTGGACTGGCCTTGAAGACTCCAGCAGGGCATAAGTCCAGGCATCTGGGCTGGGGCGGCGCTTTGGGTTCTGTGGAATTCAGTGTTTTGAGAGGCAGTGGAAAGAGGTACCTGGGAGGGGGTGTGCCGCATTCAGGCTGCCTGGGCTAGAACGCTAGTTGTTTTCCAGCTTTTACAAGCAAGTCTGATGCTCTGCAACAGGGCACAGTAACAGTGCTCACCTCCTGGGTGAAACTACTGTTTCAGTGTTTATCTTTGTCATCTGGTTGCCACCAGCCCCTAGCCAAGTCCTAGCAAAGGGTGGGCACCTGAGCAGGCTGGTGGGCTGGAGGTGGGGATTAGGAGGTGAGGTCCGTGCAACCACACACACACACACACACACACACACACTCTCTCTCTCTCTCTCAGGCTCCACCTGCCCGTACCAGAAGGCTTACTTGCTGCTCAGGCCCCGAGGGCTCTTTGGGGCCTTTATGGGGTAATTCCATCCCCATTAGGGTTTATTATGTCACTATAAATACCACTTTTCTGTGCCGCTTTATAAGACGCACTGACTCACCGAAGAACTTTCCTTCTCAGCATCCAGTCACCCAGAGCGGGAGGGACTCAGGGTGAGACAGGAAGAGAGGGAAGGGCGTTGTCACCAGGTGAGTGACTAAAGACCAAGGAGCTGCCCCCACTCCACGCCCTGCTGCCCTCTCACACCACGCTTCCCACACGCCTCTGCTCATGTCCTGTGTCATAGATGAGCCACACTTAGCTCTGGGCTCTCAGCCCACAGCTGGGCACATCCTGCAGGCACTCAGCCCACAGCCAACAGGGCCTGCCTGCACCCCAGCATGTGGGTTCAACCTTGCGGGGCCACACATGCAAACCCACACATGCAAACCCACACATGCCACACGACGACTTTCACATGATGTCGAACTTGCCAACACCTTCATTCACTCATCAGTTCATACATTCAGCAAAGGTTTGCTGAATACCCACTATGTGTCAGATGCTGCCTGTTTTCCACAAACATCCCTGCCCTCTTGGATCGCGTCTTCTAGTGACGCGCCCAACATTCAGAGCCTGCAATGGTATGTAACACACATGTACAAAGTCTTACATACACCATACAGGAAATCTTACGCTCACCACACAATGTCCATAGCCCAGAGGGTTCAACACAAAATGCAAAACACTTATCCATACCATGTACTACACACACACACACACACACACACACACACGCACACACACACACCCCTCACCGGCCATGCGCAGCACCCTGTGCACACCGCCCGCCCCACCCGCTACAGATGCTGCTTCCTCTGGCCGCACCACGTGTGACCATAATAACAGCTGAGGCTTAACAAGCGCGTTCCGTCATCCTGGCTTCTGCAGTTAACATGCATGATCGTATTTGATCTTCACAGTAACCCTCTGAAGTAGGTTTATACGTCTTCCAGATGAGCAAACCGAGCCTCCAAGAAGTGAAATGTCCAAAAACTCATAGGCTGACTCTACAGCCTACAGTCTTGACCACTGCCAAGTACGGCACACTCACAGTCACACACAGATCCTCTCATGTCCACACATGCTCACACACACACACACATGTCCACACACTCAATCTCATGGACACTTGCACACTCACACACTCAGAAGACCAAGGCTCTCCTCCCATCATCTTGGTCAAAGGCTTTAATTATACTATCCCAACACCTGTAATTAACCCTCCCACCCCCTTCCAAGGGAGATGTCTGGACCCGCTTCCCAAGGGCTGGCGCCAAGGCTGAGGGGCCAAGATGTCCACATCTGGCAGGGAGGACCTAGGTACCAGAGTAAGTCAGTGTGGCTGTCTGGTGAGCAGGTCCAGGAGAGTCAAGAAGAGGATGGGGTGAAAGAGAAGGAGGTGGGCAGAGGGGGTTGTAGCCTCCCAGGAAGCCAGGCTTGCTACAGCTGCTCCTTCTGGACTGGACTGGCCAAATGGCGATTGGGCAACAGGCAACCGTGGGTGGCCAGGCAGGCAGGAGAGAGGACATTTCCCGTTTGTTTCACTAGCACCAGCCACTTCTGTCAGGAGGGGAGATGAGCTCATGTCTGAGGAACCGTTGGGGAGAGGCCCCTTGAAGGGGCAGGTGGGAAGCAGGTGTCCTGTCCTCCAAAGTGTCAAAACAGACCAACTGATTCTACCATGCCAGGGTTGGGGCATAGGGGTGCTCTACCCAGCAGCCTCTTGCCCAACCTTTCCCAATATGGGCAGTGGTTAAAGCAGAGACTACCCAGATTCAAATCCTGGCTCTACTACCTTTGAGCTGTGCAACCTTTGCGCATATTGTTTAAGCTGTTGGAGCCTCGGTTTACTCGTCTGTAAAATGGGGATAATGACATCTACCTCCCAGATGAGAATTAAAGGAGATCATGCATGTCTGGCTCATTTTTAGATGAGGTTGCTCTCAGATTACTGTATTCTTAGAGGCCCCTGAGCAGAGAAGCTCCCCCTGACCGCCGACGGTTTGGTGCACGGTTTAGAAATCCCAGGAAGAGGGGCATCTGGGTCTATTTTGGAGCTCTCTTTCCAGGCAAGCTGCTAAGCAGGCAACTGCTTCTTGACCCTCCAGGCCATTTCAGTTCAGGCCACCGGGCCAACGTTGAGTTCGGTCCCAGAGGGCAAAGGGTGAGAGTGGGGGATGGCTCAGCGCAAAACCATCCCCACGTCTGGGCCGAGGATTCCCGGCTCAGAGATCCTCGAGGACTAGCCCTGGTTGCACTGGCGCTTGGAGGCGCTCAAACTTGGAAGGACCTGGGGGGCGCCAGCGAGTCCAGCGGGCCCAAAGAGCCCCTCCAACCCCCTCGGGACTTCCCCTCCCTTCTCGCTGGGTGCCAGCCCGGCCCCTTTAAAGACATTCCTGAGGGCGTGGCTTCGCTGACGTCAGCGCGGGACATGAATGAACAGGAGCCGGTTCTCACTCAACTTCCATTAAGCACTCGGGGCAGAAGTTACGCGCAGGCGGCAGGAGGGAGCCGGACATCGAGGCCTGCGCGCGGGCGTGCGGGAGCCGGGCACGGAGAACCGGGCTGAGAGCAAGGAGCGCGACATGGAGCGTCTGGCACCCCGCGCCTGCCTCGCCCTGCTGTGGGGCTGCCTGCTGGCCGCGGCTGCCGCGGCGCAGGGCAAGGAAGGTGAGTGTGCGCTCCGACGGCCACCCGGCCCGACCCAGCCGCGGCGGCCGGACCCCCGGACCCCCGCTCCTCCCAGAGCCAGGCGCGCCTGGACGCGCGCAACTTTGGAAACTGACCTGGCGCCGCCCAGTCCCGGAGTGCTGAGGTCGGGAGGACTTGCTGGCTGCGATCGGGACGAATTTGGGACTCCCCCACCCGGGGTTATAGGGGCTCCGGGGACTAAGAGGTTGGGGCCTGGGCGCGCGGGGTTCAGAGGCCGCAGAGAAGGGGACCCGGAACTCTACTCAATGTTCTGTGATGACCTAAATGGAAGGAAATATAAAAAAGAGGGTATATATGAACCTATAACCGATTCACTTTGCTGTACAGCAGAAACTAACACATTGTAAAGCAACTATACTCCAATAAGAATTTTAAAAAAGAAAGAAAGAAAGAAAAGGGGGACTCAGGGCGGCCACACGGTTGCAGCCAGGGTGGCGGTTTCAGGAACGCGTCCCGGCGGGGGCTCGGGGTCCCTTGGAGAATGGGCTACCTGGGGGCCTTCCCGCCGGCTCAGCTTCACGGTGAATTCGCTAACCTGCTTGCGCCGATTTTGTGGAAAAGGCGTTTCTGTGGAGGCCCCTCATTTTGGGGAGGGGTCTCTTCGACAGGCGAGGAGACAGACCCCTGCAGAAGCCCCAGCTCCCTGAGATTTTCTCCACGCCGCCTTATGCCTCCAGTCGGGGAGGAGAACTTGCGGGGAGCTTCGGGCCAATCTGCCCACGCACAGCCTTCCCTCCTTCCCTCCCCGCACTCCCAGGCTCGGGGGGCAAGGCTCGGGGCCGCGAGAGCGGACAGGAAGTCCCAAAGTCAAGCGTTCTGAGCAAGGGGTGACTCAGAACGAGGAAATGCGGCAGGTGGGGGCGCGGCCGCCCAAGGTGTGGAGCCGTCACCCCAGGGTCACCAGAGAGTCCGAGCGCCCGGGGGTGAGGGACTGCATCACCCACCCCCGCCCCAGCGCTCCCGCTGCCGCACTGCGCGAGAGGCCGCGGACTTTGCCCTGGGCGGGGCGGGTGGTGGATGGGGACGTTGCCCCTCGGCTAGGGTCGCAGAGAGGATGGGGGCTCTTGCCCTTGGCCGAGGACCTTCCTGTCCATCCAGCCGAGGCCGGTTTCAGTTTCCGACTGAGAACGAGTTTTGCCCGCTCGCCGGGGCCGAGGGAGGTTTCTGCAGGCTCCACCAGGGGGAAGTGCGGAGGAAGCCCTGGCCCGGTGAGAAGTTTCCTTGAGCCTTGCCTTCCTTTTCCGCCTCCCAAACTGGGGTTGGAGGTTTTGCTGTTCCAAGTTCGGTGGCAAAGAGGCCAGACCTGGAACTCTTGGAGGGTGGAGGCGGGGGTGGCATCCTGTCCCCGTCCCTGAATCACTCAGGGTTTCTTGTCCCAATGTGCTGGAGGAGTGGGTGGCAGGGATTTCTGTGATCCTCAATACCCGCCCCCCCCCAGCTTTTTGTCCTCCCCCTTCCCGGGGGATTGCGGTTGGAGAGAAGGGGAGAGACAGCTGGATTCACTACAGGCCTTTCTTGAAGGCTGCCCATGGGGGGTGGGGGGATTAGGCAGGAGGGATGCTACTGGGCGATTGTTGTGCTGCAGCCTTGTCCTTGTGCCCCTCTGCCGAGCCCTCCCCAGCCTAGAAGACTAGTGCCCCCCCCATGGAATGGGGGGAGGAAAAGGACAGGGGAACATTCTTCCCTAGGCTTCAAGAGTCCCTGTGAAGGACTCCCTAAGGAGGTGTGCCCGTAGTGGGGGGGTGGGGGAGTGATGGCCCAGCTGCCGGGATTCTCGCTGGATCTGCCTGGGGCTGCGTTGGGGGTGCAGAGACACGAGTCCCTTCAACCCTTCAAGTGAAGCTGCTCTTCGCTTCCCTTCTCCTTCCCCGTGAGTGGAGGAGCCAGGCTGCCTTGGGAGACCCAGATGGAGCCTGTCAAATTCTCAACAGCCACTGAGTCTGTCCTCCTTTTACAAATGGGGAAACAGGGAGGCCCAAGCCCTCCCTCACTAGGGCCCTCTGTATAGGGAGGGTTAGGTCTGAGCATGTATGTGGCTTTTTGGGCTGCCGGAGCCCAGGGCCCCCGCACCCGGGTGTGTGCTGGGTTTTTCTGAGAAGGGAGAATAGCTGGGCAGGGCTGCAGGGCTTGCTGACTTGAGGTGCAGCTGGGAGGTGGGCTGGAGAACGCTCAGAAGGCCTGGAAAGTCCTTGGCTTCTGGATTCCCTAAGAGCCCAATGTGCTCTCTGTCCCCTTCCCTTTTTCTTCTTCATTCTTCCCCCTCCCCGCCCCGCAGTCCCCCGCCTCCCTGCTTCTTTAGCAATTAGCTGGTCTCGGTTCAGGAGGGATGGGGGGAGCAGGGAGGTGACACTAGGGGAGTGGGTGGTCGCACTGCCTTTGAGTAAAGAGCCCTAAAACAATATGGACCCAGAAGGATGACATTTATGATGGAACTTCAGACTGAGAAGGAGGTTTTCCTGGGGGTGGGAGGAGGGACGGGGGGGCTCCTGGATGAGCCCTGCTTAGCCCAGGCTTCTCAGTGAAGCCTTCGGGGGCCAGCCGAGGGGCTGTTGGCCCCTGCCCCTTCCAGGAGCCTCAGACCCTGGAGGCCGCTCAGGGAGAGGCCGCACCCGTGCAGCAGGGTGGAGGGACCGGGGCTGGGCGCCTGTTCCTGGTGATTGGTTCTAGGGAATTTCCCTGGGAGGGGGCTCCTTCCTGTGTGAAGGCTTCTTTTCTTCTCTGATGAGCCCTGTGATATTTCTAGAGCCAGGCCTGGGTCTGGAAGGGGAGCGAGCTCTGGCAGGGGTGGTGGGGGTCCCTCTGTGCCAGGTTAACCCTTCAGAGCCTAGGGGCCATGAGCCCCCTTCCCCAGGGGCGCAGACTGCAGCTTCCCACGCCTCTAAGGAAGGGGGGTGTGCAGGACCTTGAGGGACACTCACCTTTGTCCGCCCTACACACCCAGCTGGAGCCCCCAGATTCCTTCCTGTGTAGCCAGGACATTCCATTTGCTAGTGGGGTTAGTGAGTTTTCCAAGCCTGAGCCTTGGGCATGTCCGAACAAATCCCTGCCCTACCCACCCCCCAGCCACCCTCCCCTGTCCCCTCAGCCTTGGGGCCGGTGCCACGTCGGATTTCCTCTCCCTGTCTGGGCTGTGAGGCCCTTCCTAGAGAGACTTGGCCCGGGTCAGCAGCGGTCAGGTGGCAGTGCTTCATCCCTAGGCCTGGGGGCCTCCAGCCCAGGCGAGCAGGGCAGTCTGTCCTCAGGAAAGGGTTTCTCAGACTCTCCTCAGGCCCCTCTCCCCCTCCCTCCCCATCTCTCTAAATCAGGCCCATCTCCGCCTGCCTGGGATTGCACCCTTAGAGTCATTCTTCCAGGCCTAGGCCTTGAGGAATGCACCTTCTGAGGCCATATTCCTCATGCTCCAGACTCCAAAGGAAGTAAGCACTTGGTCCCTTACCCCCCCCACCTTAGGGCTTTACTCTTGGAATCCAGGGACCTTGTATAGGGTCCATGCCTCAGTTTCTCCAATCTCGTTATCCACCAGGGAGGGTAGCTTCTATTGGCAGCTACCTGGACCTTACTTGGAAATGGAGGAGGGGGCCATACTGGGGTCTTGGGTCTTGGCTGTAGCCCCTGAGCCTGGCAGAACCCGGGGTGGACCAGTGGGAGGTGCCCAAGTGGGGATGGGGCTGGATCTAGGGAAACCCCTGGCAATGTGTCCTTCCCTCGGGCTCCAGATGCCTCCCTGGGGATAGTGTGGTCCTGGCACCTGGTCCCTCTGGGCCTGGAAGTCCTCTTTAATGGTTTCCATCCCTGGTCCCCTAGGCACCCGTGGCAGGGCAGTGGCCAGGGTGTGAGGGACGGGGGCAGCGGGAGCGATTTTCCCAGGGAGGGGACCTCGCCAGCTGTGTGTATCTTTGGGTCCCTCCTAAAAGCCCCTGTGGGTTCAGGGCTTTATCCTGCCTGCTCTGTGGCTTTTGTGGTGGGAAGAGCAGTTTCCAGACCCCCCCACCAATCCTGCTCCCCTCCCTGGAGCTGTTCCCACCTGTGAACAGCTCTCTCCTCTTGGAGGGCCATGAGACATGTGTGTACATACATGTGCTGCATAGGCATGTGCTACGTGGCCTGGGTGGGGCTGAGGGTGTTTTGTGCTGTGTGTGTATGGAGGGGACGTGGCAGGAGCGGACAAGAGTGCCTCCAAGGCCCACGTGCATGTGAAGTGCTGCGGAGGGGCCCTGTTTCAGGAAGCAGATGGGGCAGCGTGGTGTCACTTAATAGCCCTGCTCGCCCCAGCTCTCTACCCAGCTGTTGTTCCCCTGCTGGGCCGAGCTCTGTCCTGCTCTGCCCAGCTGGGGGCTGCTGAGGGGGCGGCGTGGGCTGGGAGACGTGAGGCCTCACCCAACCTGCTCTGTGACTTTGACTAGGTCCCATCCCTTGCCTGGAGCTCTGCTTCCCTGTTTCTGGAGAGACGGGTCTCTTGGACATGGTGACCCTGTGTGGTGGGGTCTCCCTCTGAGGGCTGAGGAAGCCTTCAGGGCTTCTTGGGATTCCTGGGGGACTCTCACCTTTTCCACCATGGCCTGACCCCTGAAGATACCCCCAAGCTCACCCAGCGCCCTCTCTCATCTCTTCCAGTCGTCCTGTTGGACTTTGCTGCAGCTAAAGGGGAACTCGGCTGGCTCACACACCCATATGGCAAAGGGGTAAGCCTTCAGGGTGCGGGTGTGGGCATGAGGAAGCTGAGACCCAGGGAGGATGGGGCCTGGCCCAGATCAAACAGCTCAGCCAGGGTTCAAACTCAGGTTCCTGCTTCTCACACCAACTGGGCAGGCTGGGGTTGGAAGATGGGGAAGGGACCCGAGAGGTGGAAAGAGCTGGGGAGACAGCTGAAGGCCCTAGCAGAGCAGGACCCTTGGATGCCCCAGAAGGCTGATCGTCAAAAGGGACCCCCTCTCGCTCCCTTCATTCCCCTCTTGGGTGGGAAGGGGTTAAAGGCTCCCCCTGCCTTTGAGGTCCCAGCCCAGGAAGTGAGGGGTGAGGAAGAGACAGGGAATGTGGGCTCCCAGGTCCCCACAGCCCCGGGAAACCGGATCAGGTTCCTTCCTGCCGGGCCCTCTCCCCGCTCCTCCAGCTGTTGTTTCCCTTTCCTGCTCGGGGTTGAGTTTGTTTTGCCTCCTTCCCACCCAAGTTCACTCCCTCCCCTCCCTCTGCCCTGCCCTGCTGTGACCTGGACCGGTGGGCCAGACCCCAGGGTCCTCTCCCTGGCTTTGCCTGTGACGACTGTGTGGCCTTGGGGAGGATACTGCTGCTCTCTGGGCCTCAGTTTTCCCCTTGTTGAATTTGTTCTGGGGCCTTAGCTGGGGAGAGCGGTGTCTCCAGGGGGATAGCTGGGGACAGTCTCTATTGCTGGCCAGACCTGCGGAGTCAGGCACTTGTCCCTGGTCACCTTAGCTCCGAGGAGGCCTGGAGTTTACCTCTAGTGGATTTCCAAGATCCTGGAATGTTCAGCTGGGAGAGAGCACAGATCACCTAATGCAGCCCACTCATTATATAGAGTGGGAAACTGAGGCCCAAGGGCATCTGAGGCCCGTGTGACACAATGCAGCCCAGGTCTTTTTCCTTGGCCCCTTCTGGTTTTTTCATTCATTTGCTCATTCATTCAACAAATACTTTCCTGAGTACCTACTCCATTTCAGGTAGGCCCTGGGGATACAGAAATGAACTAGATGCAGTCTCTGCCCTAAGGAGCTCAGAATCTCGTGTGGGAGCCAGGTGTAGTTGTCACCACTTAGGTGCTAAGGTAACAGAGACTGTGGGAGCCAGGGGGAAGCACTTGCCCCAATCTTGGCCCAACCTGGGAAGTCTTCCTGGAGGAGGCTGAGCAATGTTCTGAGGAGTGATGGGGGATTATCCATTGATTCTGACTTAACCTCTTCCCTGCCACTCACACACGTCTACACAGTGAATTATAATGATAATAATAATAGGGAGAATAATGATAATGATACCAGCTGCCTTGTATGACTGTCACCCACACCAGGCAGTATGCTCCGCACTCGACATTCTGTCATTTATCTTCACAGCAGTTCTGTGAGGTAGTTTTTGCCCCCATTGTACAATGGGGACTTTGAGGCTCAGAGAGTTTAAGTGACCTGCCTGAGGTCACATGGGACCCCCAGCCTCCACCCTCAGCTCACTGTATAGTATACGGGTTCAGCACTGCAACACTGGGGTCAGGGACACCAGGGGGTCAGATCCAGCTCAGCCACTTGTAGTGTGTGACGGTGACTTGAAGCCCCTCCCTGGGCCTCAGTTTCCTTCCCTGTAGAATGAGGACAGCAGGAACCATAGAGCAGCTTCCTGATGCCCAGCTTTGCCACCTGGGCGATGCCTCTGGGCCTCAGTTTCCCCCAGGCACCTGCCCACACTAACCTGTCGGCCCCGTGCAGTGGGACCTCATGCAGAACATCATGGACGACATGCCCATCTACATGTACTCCGTGTGCAATGTGGTGGCCAGCGACCAGGACAACTGGCTCCGCACCAACTGGGTATACCGCGGTGAGGCCGAGCGCATCTTCATCGAGCTCAAGTTCACCGTGCGTGACTGCAATAGCTTCCCTGGGGGCGCGAGCTCCTGCAAGGAAACCTTCAACCTCTACTACGCCGAGTCTGACGTGGACTATGGTACCAACTTCCAGAAGCGCCAGTTCACCAAGATCGACACCATCGCGCCCGACGAGATCACGGTCAGCAGCGACTTCGAAGCACGCCACGTGAAGCTGAACGTGGAGGAACGCTCCGTGGGGCCGCTCAGCCGCAAGGGCTTCTACCTGGCCTTTCAGGACATTGGTGCCTGCGTGGCACTGCTCTCTGTCCGCGTCTACTACAAGAAGTGTCCCAAGCTGCTGAAGGGGCTGGCCCGCTTCCCCGAGACCATCGCGGGCTCCGACGCGCCCTCCCTGGCCATCGTGGATGGCACCTGCCTGGACCACGCTGTGGTGCCGCCCGGGGGTGAGGAGCCCCGCATGCACTGCGCAGTGGATGGCGAGTGGCTAGTGCTCATTGGCCAGTGCCTGTGCGAAGCAGGCTACGAGAAGGTGGAGGACGCCTGCCAGGGTGAGTGACGGCGCTGTGGTGGCAGAGAAGGGGGTACTGGGGTGGAGCCTGTGGTCCAGGATCTGGTCTCAGCTCTGGGATGTGGGGATCTTGGTAAGGTTGTCCCTGCTCAGACATGCAGTGGTTCTGTTAGTGAAAATCTCGGAGGCTTCCTGGCCTTATAATTGGATTCACTCATTCACCGAGAATGAATACATTGAGAAACGGTATGGAGGTTACCAGTGAAGACTCTAGGAAAGAATACCTGGGTTCCAATCCCAGGTTTACATTTAGCTGTGTGACTTTAAGCCAGTTCCTTAACCTCTCTGTGCCCGGGTTTCCTCATCTGTAAAATGGAGATGAACATAGTGCCCATCTTGTAGGGTTGTTATGATAATCAAATGACTTAATACTTGTAAAGTTCTTAGGTCAGCGTCTGACACATAAGCGTTTTTAAGTGTGATTGTTATTTTTGATTCATCCCACAAGTATATCTTGAGTATCTATTATATACCAGCACTGTGGGCACATAGCACAGTCCCAGGAGCTAGTACCATCTCTGTTAACTCCCTGTGACTTTAGGCAGGTCACTTAACCTCTCTGGGTCTCAGGCTCCTCTTTTGTACATGGAGGTGAGTGAATTGAACCAGGATTCGCATCCCCTGGCTGTACATGACAGTTACCTGGGGAGCTTTTTGAAAAATGCCTGCGTGGGGGGGATACTCAGGATCTGCCCTCCCCACCTGACCCTCCCCAGGGCCATGGACTCAGATCCTCCCATCGGGGCTTCTACTGATGACAGATTGAGCCCAGAGAGGGGGCCAATTAAATCAGTCTCTCTCTGGGAACAGGGCCTGGGCATTAGTGAGCTCACACTGGGAGGCTGTGGCTTGGCCCGGCCAGGACCTGTGACAGCGGAAAGCTCTAGAGCAACGTGGATTTTTTCAATGGGTGACTTTTTCTGGAAATGGCTGTGGGGCAGGGCATTTGTGGAATGTAGGCTGACCTTTGGAAGGCCAGCTCATCCCCTCTCTCTGGGAGCTTCTTTGCTGAGATAAGCAGGGTGTTGAGAAATTGGGGGGTTAGGCCCTACAGCTATACATACCGACTGAGTGACCTTCAGTAAATCTCTCTTCATCTCTGGCCTCAGGCTTCTTGTCCGTAAGACAAGAAGTTCAACTATACTAGCAGACTGTATACTTGGTTTTTAGCCATGGATCCTGCAACCCATGAAAGGGTTTCAGGTATTGGAGGAGCCTGAAGCCCTTTCTCATGGGCTCCACTTGCCTCTTAAAACAAATCCTCAGAACCCTGCTTAACACAGTCTGCAAACCCCTGAATGACATGTCCCCTCAGAGCCTTTCTGTGCCTGTGGTGTAGTCTCTGCTCTGGCCCTTCCCACCACCCTGTTGTCCTCCCAGCTCTCCTCTGCTCTTCAGGCGGCCCCTGCTTTAGGTGACCTCAAGTGCACACTCCCAGTTTCAGACAATGACTGGGGGGGGGGTGCGAGGGAGCCCAGTGGGTTGAGCAGACTCCTCCCACATGACATCCTCACACAAGAATGCAGGGGTGCGGGGTGAGGGGCAGCTGAAAACTTTCCACAGGCTGGTGATTCAGGCCCTGCAGAGATAAGTGGACAGTTGAGGTTGGGGAGGGGTGTCTCTCTCCAGGAAGGGGGGCAGGCTTCCCTCCCCAGGAAGTGGGGGGTCAGGGCCTCACAGGCTTTGTTTGTGAAGAGTTGAGCCACCCCAGGGTAGGGAGGACTGGTTTCCAGGAGCGAAATCTTTGACTTTGCTTGTGGGACCCTCTCCACTGCCGGCCACCTGTTGCCTTGGTTTTTCCTCCTTAGGGTCCCTCTCCCAAAATTCCCTTCAACATGGTTTAGGGACCCGCTGTGTGGTTGGGAACCCCCAGCCCGACTACTCTTTATCCCTCCAGACCTTCCCCAGCACCCCTGACCGGGATGCCAGTGGAGATAATAACAGTAATTCCTGTAGAAAAGTGCTCTTCAAAAAAAAAAAGAAAAGAAAAGTGCTCTTCCAGGGCAGGCATGAGCTCGGCGAGCACTTTATCTTGTTCCTGCTGAATCTGTACCACCTTTCGTGAGAGGCAGGGACTGTTATCAGCCCCACTTAACAGACAGGAAACTGAGGCTCAGAGACGTGAAGAGACTTGCCTGGAGTCACACAGCTAAGATTTAGTTGCATCAGGATTGAATCTAGGTGATGCAGCAGCGTCCAAGCTGGAGGATGGGTCAGGAAACGGGGTGGGAAATGACCAGTTCCTTTGGAATCCCTGACTCAGCTCCTGGCCCTGGGACAGACTCTCAGGGCAGCCCCGGGATGGTGGGTCCTGGCGCAGGATGTGAGGTAGTTGAGGGGCTCTTACCGAGCATGTTAAGGGAGAAATGGAGAGAGATGCAGGGTCTGCCTGCCCCCACCCCCCGCCGCCTCACCCTCCACGGGGCCATGGACCCAGATTCTCCCATTGTGGCATTTATTGATGACAAACCAAGCCCAGAGAGGGCGCTGGGCAGGCCAAGGTCACCCAGCACCTGGTCCAGGTTATTCCCAGCGTTTGTTTCCCCTGAGAGTTCTTTCCCCAGGAAGCTCTCAGCTCAAGAAAGAGTTAAATGGACAACGGAAGAGAGGCACCTCCCAGGTGCTGTGCGGACAGGTGGGCACACTGCCCAGAGAGCTCTTGTGAGCTATGTCAGGAATGAGCCAGCTTCCCTCCAGCTCCCCCACTCCCCGCCCTCCCTCCCCAGGCCTGCCTAGGGGACAGTGGAGTCACTCAGGCTGACCGTCATCTCCCCCGGGGAGGCTTTGTCTCCCTGTTTGTCTCTGCTTCCTGTGCTGGCATCGGCAGCTGAGCTGGTGGGGCCCCAGATAGCGCCTCAGCCGTGGGGACTGCCGGCCAGGTGAGCAGGTGGCCAGCGGCGTTGGCCAGAGGCTCAGCCCAGCAGCTGGGAGGCCGGAGCTGGAGGTGGGGCTGCAGGGTCAGGAATTCCCTCCTTGGAGGCTGCTGCTCCCTCCAGGGGCCCAGCCCCTCGCTCCTGCAGCTTCTCTGTCCCCCAGTTCATGGACACCTCATCCCATGCTGAGCATTTCCCAAGCGAGGTTTCCTTCTGTCTTCACAAACAACCCAGAGAACCTGAGGACTTTATCCTCATTTTACAGATGAGGAAACTGAGGCCCAGAAAGAGGAAACAGTGACCAAAAGAGCTGGGGCCTGGCATGGGGAGGGCTGTCCCCAAGTGCCCCTGGCATATATCTTTCTACCCACAAGCTGTGTGACCTTGGTGAGTCCCCTCTGGGCCTCATCCTCCCCACCTGTAAAATGGGTAGGTTGGAGCCTTGCTGACTTAGCGATCAGAGCCTACCTCCTGTGACTTTCTGCCGTGGTTCCTTTTGAGAACCTGGGTTGCTCTGGCAACCTGCAGACTGGGTGACCTCACAATGTGTGCAAGGAGCCGGGTCCTAGTGCTGGCCATCCTGAGTGGCCCAGGCCTCTCCCAGGGTCCAGAGTTGAAGGGGAGGAGCTGATTGAGGTGGTCCTTAGACAGGGTGTCCCTGAGCCATGGCAGGGGCTGTTGGCAGTCGGGACAGGGCTGATCCCCAGGTAGGGAACTCTGTGCGCTGTGACTCTTGGGCTTGTCCCCTCCCTGGGGAGTGCCACCGGGCCTTATTTCTGTGGAGTTTCCTCTGGCCTGAATGGGGGGTTGGGGGTGGCAGCTCCCACCTCTGTGCCCTGCTCACCCTGCCCTCAGCTCACACTGGGGCAAATTCAGACGCTGGCAGCTCCATGGGGCGGCCCCTCCCTCCCTCGCTGAGGTGAGTGAGTCCCCAGAACGGAAGGAAGGAGGCAGGGAAAGCAAACAGAAGATAAAAGGCTGGTGGTAGGGAGACAGCGGGAAGCAGAGGCTGTGCTTATCACAGCTTGGTGGAGGAATGCGTACAGATAATTCCCCAGGGTGTGTGGGAAAAGGGCAAGGTGCTAGCAGCAACTGGGCCACTGGGACAACTGCTTCCATGGGGGCGACAGGGCCTGCTGGGGACTGAGAAGCTGCCGGGGTCTGGAGTTATCAGTTCCCCTCATTTGCAGGGTCAGTAACTTACGGGGTCGCCGTTTGCTGCCCATCAGGGCACCAGACAAAGTCCAGGCTTCGCATCCTTGGACTGAGGGGGTGCACGTGGTCGTCAGCTGGGCATGGCTTGGGGAGGTGACTGGCTGCAGGGAATTGTCACTGCGACCTCTTGACCCTGTGATTGACCCTGTGACCTCGCCACCACCACCAGCCCGGGAGGTTGTTGGGCCTTGGGGGAGGGGCTCTGCCAGGGGCTGGATTTGCGTCATGCCAGAGGGTGTATGTCCCTGAGTCACACCCCATGCTGCCATCTGAGGGGCGGGCATCGGGAACTGGAAAAGCTGGGGTGCAGCCCTGGGTGCAGTCACCATGCCCCAGTTAGTTCCCCTGCTCGGAGTGGCCCCGGGCCTGCCAGGCGACTGGGGTCAGAGGAGTTCTCCACAGGTGTGTCAGAGTCAGCCTCCGGTGCCAGGCAGGTGGTGTCCCGGTGCACTGTCCCTGCAGGGTCTCCCTGGGAACTGAAACGCCGCTCATTTCTGTGGCCCTAGAGCTCGTGTTTAATGAACACGTGGGTTTTGTCTTTACTCACATATTCATTCATCCATCCAGTCAGCAAACACTAGCTGAGCACCTACTGCATGCCAGACCCTGTGCTGGGACACGGGACACAGATAATTCTTGCTCCCCACGAGCTGCCAGTCTCATAGAGGATCCTAATATGTGCAGAAATCATTTCCAGTGGAGCATGAAAGCCAGGCTGTGAATTCCCCTGGAGCAGAAACAGTGTTTATCTTGCCATGGTCTCCCAGCACCCAGCACTGTGCCAGACACGTAGGAAACGCTCAATTTCTATTTGGTAAACATAAGAGTGAGTAATAGATGCCCTAATGGTCAGAAGGGGACCAGAAATTGGGCAGTCTGGGAGGGCTGTGTAGAAGAGCTCAAGCTGGGTATTGAAGGATGCATAGGAGTTTGCTGGTTGGCGAAGGCACCATGGGTAGTTTGTGTATGTGAGTATGTTTGAGAATGTGTGAACACCAAAAGTGTGACCCTGTCCCCACTTGCCTGCCCTGCACGCCAGGAAATCCAACCAGGCAAAGTCAGGAAGACACAGGGGCCTGCTGGTGTCAGACACATGAACTCTGGGGCCCCTGAGCACGGGCACACTCTGGCAGGGCCCCTTGAAGTTCTGTGGTTGGAGGAGGGGGCACCACATTCTCGTCAGGCAAGTACATGCCTTGTTGGTGCTGCCTCTCCACTGTAATATCTGGCACATCCGCAGCGGAAATCTCTCCAAATTCCCTCTTTCCTGCTGGCAGCAGACGGGCCACCCCCGGGCTCTGGGACCAAAGAATGGAACCCGCCTCTTCCCCCACTTCCGCCTCTTGGCATAGGGCTGGGGGCTGGGGAGCAACCACGTGGTGGGGAGTGGGGACATTGTGGGTTTTGCAGGTGGCTAAAACCTTGTGGGGGCTCGTGGTCCCTCCCCAGCCTGAGAGCCTGAGCCGGGAAGGTGCGATAGTGTTCTAGGGGCCCCTGAGCACCCCTACTCCGCGGGGCCTGGACCACCTGGAGCCAGCACTTACCCTGAGTATGAGCCCCTCGGGTGGACAAGTCAGGGCATTTGGGGGAATTGAGATCCCAGGATAAACATAGCCCAGCTTTCTGAAGTCTCATTTTTACTTGAAGATTTGGGGGAGGAGAGAGCTATTTTTGTATCGTAACAGATAAGTTATGAGGAGGACTGCAAAATACACGTGGATTTCTTAAATACAATAGGAGACTTGAAAGACCTTTGGGCCTTCCTTGAAGGAGGCCGCTTGGAGGCCCCAACAAACCCCCACCCACCCCCCGGGCTTGATTCTAAGCTTTCCTCCCCATAGGACATAAATGTGCCCAGTATGAGAAGACGTATGTTAAGAGGGGGCACAGCCCCTCGCCCCGCCCCCCAGCTGCTCTGAAATTAGTTTGGGGCTTTTCTGGCTGTTGAAGCAGGTCGGACCTCCTCTCCTCTCTCTTCCGGCTTGTTTCAGAACATTGATTTCTCTTTGCTCCAAACTGAAATGTTTGTGAGAAAGGAGGGAGGTTCGAGGTCAGGCATCCTGGGTTTAGGTTTTGGGTTCGTGTCTTAGGAGCTTGTTGACCTTGGCCAAGTTCTTTTTCCTCTCTGAGCTTCAGTCTCCTCACCTCCAAAGTGGAATGAATGATAACAGTGCCTAGTATAACAGACTTATTGTGAGGACTAAATGAATGTCAAGTGCATAGCCCAGGAACTGCACACAGCGCTGCTGAATCAGTGGTGGCTGTTTGTAACTGGGGCTCCAGGCTCTGCACGAGCAAGTCGGGTCCCAGGTCCCTTCTGTCCTGGACAAGCCCCCTTCCCTACAGCGTGTGCCTGAGCTCTTTCAGGGCCTGTGCTGACATTCTGAAGTGGCAGGACAGCCAGAGGAGGTGAGAGGGACTTCTGGGATGGTCCCCCTGGGGCCTCCAGCAAGCAGTCATTAACGGGAAGTCACTATCCAAGACCTTAGGAACTGGGTGTCCTTTGAGTCCTGTCCCTTGACTCCCCACCTCTCTCTGCTCGCATAGAGGACTAAAGGAGGGAGACTGTCCACAGATTTTTCTTGATAACGTAGATCTGACTATGCCATTATTCTCTACATCAAACCTTCAATGGCTCTCACTGCCCCCAGGATAAAGTCCTTGACCTGGCATTAAAGGCCTTTCTCAATCTGGTCCCTGGAGATCACTCAGCCTCATTGCCTGCTGCTTCCCTGATTTCCGACCACAAAGGCACTCATACTTCCTGTGTTAGCCTTGCTGTTTCTCACCCCTAACTCCTCCTCCCAGTATTTCTGCCCTGCTGAACTCCTACTCAGCCTCTAAACCCCAGCTGAAATATCTCCTCTATGACTCCACAAACCTCCAGCCAAGCTTGTCTCTACCCCCTTAGCCCTTTGCCCACCCCTTTATTTATTTATTTATTTTAACTTTTTATTTTATATCGGAGTATAGCCTGTTGACAATGTTGTGATAGTTTCAGGTGCACAGCAAAGCGACTCAGCCATACGTATACGTGTATCCATTCTCCCCCAGACTCCCCTCCCATCCAGGCTGCCACATAACATCGAGCAGAGTTCCCTGTGCTGTGCAGTAGGTCCTTGCTGCCCACCCCTGTATGGTGGACATTGTCACGTGCTCTAGCTCCCAGAGGTCAGGGGCTTTGTCTCATCTCGAGGTCCATGCACTGGGCTGCACGCAGAGTTGAGGATCAGTGTTTGATGAACATGACGCTGGAGGCTGGAGGTATCTCAGGACCCTCTCCAGAGTAAGCTGAGGGCGGGAACGATAACTGTAGGGTTGGGTAAGAGGTCCCTGGGTGACTCCACCCCACCTTGGCCACTTCAGCAGCTGCGCAATCCCTGGACAGCCCTGCACAGTGTCTGGGTAGCTCCCTGTCTGTGGGACCAGGAAAGGGCTTGGGGCAGGGGCAGGCAGGGGCAGGATAGGGTGGTGGGAGGAAGGAGCCTCTGGAGTCAGGTGTCTGAGCTCCCCCGGCTTGGCCAGGACAGGACCTGCCACCGGGGGAGGGAGAGCTGCTTTCTGGCCGCCCTTGTGAGTGGCGGAAATGACTGGGTCCCTGAAAGCAGGTCCAGAGAAAATGCCGGGGGCCTGGCCTTTCCTGCTTCCTGGTCAGCCAGCCCCGGAACAGGAAAGCGGTCGGGTCCCAGGGCGGGGGGCGCACCTGCAGAGGTAGCATCCTGATGCCCCCGTCTGATCTGTGAGTCAGCAAACACAAATGGCGAAGAAGAAGCAGTCACTGCCCTGGGCAGCTCTCAGTCCAGGTGGGGACCTGCCAGGCTGGTCCGCACGGATTAAAGGATCTCTCCAGCCTCTGTCCAAGGCTGGGCCAGCTGTGAGATAGGATTCTTAGGAAGCTGGAAGGTGAGACGTGGGCCTTGAATGCCAGGCTCAGGGGCATGGTGCTTCTTGCCAGAGCCACTGGGGAGGGGGCTGCAAAGCTTTGGAGCAGGAGGCAAGGCACTTCCTGGGTGTCTGGCCCAAGCTAGGTGCTTACCACACATTTTCTCATCACAAGACCTTTTACCAATGACAAAACAGGCCCATAGAGGTTTAGTGACTTGCCAGGGGTCCCAGGGCCAGGGAGGGAAAAGTCGCTCGGGGTGAGAACAGGCTGAGCTGATGTCTGTCCCTGTGCCTGCCAGCCTGCTCGCCGGGATTCTTCAAGTCCGAGGCATCCGAGAGCCCCTGTCTGGAGTGCCCCCCACACACCCTGCCGTCCTCCGAGGGGGCCACCGCCTGCGAGTGTGAGGAAGGCTATTTCCGGGCCCCGCAGGACCCACTTTCACTGCTCTGCACGCGTGAGTCTCACAGTGGGTCAGGGAGGGGTGACAGAGCTGGGCGTGGTGATGTTGACATGTCCAGGCCTACCTGGATCCGAGCTCTGCCCTCTGCCCTCTGCACAGGCCCGCCCTCCGCCCCGCACTACCTCACGGCTGTGGGCATGGGCGCCAAAGTGGAGCTGCGCTGGACGCCCCCCCAGGACAACGGGGGCCGCGAGGACATCACCTACACTGTCACCTGCGAGCAGTGCTGGCCCGAGTCAGGCGAGTGCGGTCCCTGCGAGGCCAGCGTGCGCTACTCGGAGCCACCGCACGGGCTGACCCGCACCAGCGTGACAGTCAGCGACCTGGAGCCCCATATGAACTACACCTTCACCGTAGAGGCCCGCAACGGCGTCTCGGACCTGGTGACCAGCCGCAGCTTCCTCACTGCCAGCGTCAGCATCAACCAGACAGGTGAGGGCCCAGGGGTGGCAGCTGTGCCCTTGGGGCCCGCCCAGGTGGGGCTTCATGAGGATGGCCACTCAGGGTTCGGCTGGGTTCAGAGAGAGACAGCAGCAAGTGGATAAAGACACAGTCCCTGTAATCACTTCCAAGCTCTGTGACGGTGGGCAGGTTACTTAACCTCTCTGAGCCCCAGTTTCCTCACCTGTAAAATGGGCGTTCTAGGGCTTTTGAGAGGATTTAATAAACTCTTGTATATAAGGCTCTTAGAACAGTGCCTGGTCCATAAAGAGGTTATAGCAAGAGTCAGATATTGTTTTGGTTTTATTATTTATGCACTCATAAGTACTCACAGGGTACCCCCGATGTGCCGGCCTGTGGTGGGGCCCAGCCTGGGACTTTGTGCTCTGGAGCTGGAAGTTGAGAATCCCAGGTCGGGATCTAAGGAGCCTGGGCTGTGGATGGGAATGCGTCTGGGTGCATCCCCACTACTCCCCTTCCCCCGTGTGGCTTTTCACACCGCTTCCCTCCCCCCACTGTCCTGCCCAGAGCCCCCCAAGGTGAAGCTGGAGGACCGCAGCACCACCTCGCTGAGCGTCTCCTGGAGCATTCCTCCACCGCAGCAGAGCCGCGTGTGGAAGTACGAGGTCACCTACCGCAAGAAGGTAACTCTCAAAGGGGTGGGGCTGTCCCCGCTGGGCTTCGAACAGAGGACCAGCTGGTCACATAGACGCTCACTGCACAACACAGCCATCTGAAGAAGCGCTGTTCTGCAGATGAGGAAAGTGGGGTCTGGGGTCTTCCTGAGAGTTGCCTCTCCCAGGCCAGCCCAGCAGAGATTTGTGGGAAAGAAGACATAGTGTTCTGGAATCCCCAGAAGAGATAGTCTTGGGTGGTGGGGAGCCAGGTCTTGGGGATCAGACAGACCGGGTTTGAGTCCTGGGTCACGCATTTGCTGGTTATGACCTGGAGTGAGTCGCTTCACTTCTCTGAGCCTCAGCTTCCTCCTCTGTAAGGTGAGCATCGAGGTTGCTAACATAGCTTGTCACCTTGCTAAGCTGGGGCTGCTCCCTGGTAGGCTAAGCTGATGGCCCTGCCCTCACTGTCTGTCCCTCCACCCGCCAAACACCCACAGGGGGACTCCAACAGCTACAACGTGCGCCGCACTGAAGGCTTCTCCGTGACCCTGGATGACCTGGCTCCGGACACCATCTACCTGGTCCAGGTGCAGGCGCTGACGCAGGAGGGCCAGGGTGCTGGCAGCAAGGTGCACGAGTTCCAGACACTGTGTGAGTCAGGGACCGGGGTGTGGGCCAGGCCAGAGTCCTGAAACAACTGGGACATTGTGGGCGGAGGGAATGGAGCAAAGAACTTAGAAGTGTCCCCTTCCTGGTCGGCCAGGGCCTAGGACAGTCCAGTGTGGGTCAGTCCAGTGTGGGGAGGGGGCAGAATTGAAGGCTGGGGGTGTGGGAACCAGCTGTGTACCCAGGGCAGTGTTGTGAGAAGGAAGGATGTGGGCTGTGGCATTGGCGGGCCCAGTTCAAATCCTGCATCGCGGAGAGAGTCCCACACACCTGAGACTACCTGCTCTATTCCCTGGGGAAGCCCTCTCATTTGCCATCTGTGAAATGGGAATAAATATCCTCATGGACCGTCACTAGTAAAGGCACCTGGCAGGTGTCTTGGGGCCCTAAAGTACAACCGGGGGTATTACCATGATTTGAAGGGGGGGGCTCCCTTGTCACCTGCTGGTCTCTCCCTGGCAGCCGTGGAAGGATCTAGCAACATGGCAGTGATTGGTGGTTTGGCCGTTGGTGTGGTCTTGCTTCTGGTGCTGGCAGGAATTGGCTTCTTCATCCACCGCAGGTTCGTTGGAGCCTATGCCCTGGGGGCTTAGGTGGGACACAGGGGCAGGAACCTCAGCTTCCTGTATGGAAACTGGGGCTGATAGAAATCTAGTCCCTGCCTCCCGGGGGGCTGTAAAGATGTAATGATCTGTCAAGGGCTCAGCACAGCACCTGCGAGGCTCAGGGCATGGTGGTCATTATGACAGTGCGTCCACACTTCCTCGGGACACGCGGGCAGGAAGCTCTGGGGAGCTCTAATGAGGAGAGCCTTCATTACAGCCACTTAAGGGGCCATTACGGGGTGTAGATCCCAAGGAGTGAGCCCGGCTTGCTCGTTTCCTCTCCCCTGGCCTTTTCCATGCCTCTGCCCGACTGAGCAGAGTGTTGAGCGCACCAGGCCCGCAACCTGGACCAGAGTAGGGTCAGGAGGCTCCCCGGCTGGGGCAGGTCACTGACCTCCCTGCGTGTTTGGTTTCCCATGGGGTCTCTCAGGAGGAAGAGCCTGCGGACACGCCAGTCCTCGGAAGACGTTTACTTTTCCAAGTCAGGTGAGATGCAGCGCCGTCTCCATGCCTGGCCTGCTGTCCCCACGGGCCTCCCCGGCTCTGTGGTAGAGATGGGGGCAGCCAGAGCACTCCCTGGGCGTCCTTGGGCAGCTCAGAGGGCTGAGCCAGAGGCTCCTGAGGTGCCCGGACTGTTGCCTACTCCTCCTCCCCCTCCCCCAAGGCAGCCCCTCGTAGGGACCCCTCCCCTCCCCAGACTGTCTGTGACCCTGCCCTTCCTTCCCCTCCCAGAACAACTGAAGCCCCTGAAGACATACGTGGACCCACACACATACGAAGACCCCAACCAGGCTGTGCTCAAGTTCACCACCGAGATCCATCCGTCCAGTGTCACGCGGCAGAAGGTGATCGGAGCAGGTGAGGTTAAGCGCTCGCCGAGGGGCCTGGTACGGGTTGGGAGCAGCCGACGCCCGGGCTGACTGGGATGTCTCCCACATCGCCTGCCTGCAGGAGAGTTTGGGGAGGTGTACAAGGGCACGCTGAAGGTGTCGGTCAAGAAGGAGGTCCCCGTGGCCATCAAGACGCTGAAAGCCGGCTACACAGAGAAGCAGCGGGTGGACTTTCTCAGCGAGGCCAGCATCATGGGCCAGTTCAGCCACCACAACATCATCCGCCTGGAGGGCGTCGTCTCCAAATGTGAGGCCCGGCTTCAGAGTGGGCTGTGGGAGACCCACGTGGGGGGTGGGGGAGGGGCTGCCCACGGGGCCTCTAATAGGGTCTCTGTTCAGAGCTGTGCCCAGCCCCGCCCCGCCTGCGCCTCTTCCCTCCACCTGTGGCCATCCCCTCACACCTGTGCTCACCCCTGCAGACAAGCCCATGATGATCATCGCCGAATACATGGAGAACGGGGCTCTGGACAAGTTCCTTCGGGTAAGGACGTGGGCCGGGGCGGGGCGGGATCTGTGGCTGGCGCTTAGGGGCCCTGGTGGGCGCGGGGCTGGCTGGCTGGCAGCTGAGGGCCTGTGCTCTGGCAGGAGAAGGATGGCGAGTTCAGCGTGCTGCAGCTGGTGGGCATGCTGCGGGGCATCGCGGCCGGCATGAAGTACCTGGCCAACATGAACTACGTCCACCGCGACCTGGCTGCCCGCAACATCCTCGTCAACAGCAACCTGGTCTGCAAGGTGTCTGACTTCGGCCTGTCCCGTGTGCTGGAGGACGACCCCGAGGCCACCTACACCACCAGTGTAAGGGCTGGGGCGGCTGTCACCTGGGATGGGGGCCTCAGTGAGGTGAAGCAGCCCTCGCTCTGCTCCGGGGTCCTCTCCCCTGCCCACCTGGGGCGTGGGCCTCAGGTGGCAAGAACACCTCTGGGGAGCATGGAGGAGGGGCCCTGACTGCGATCGTCCTGGGGGTGGCCTAGGGGACAATAGTGATTGGCCAGGTCCCCACAGGGTGGCAAGATCCCGATCCGCTGGACGGCTCCAGAGGCCATCTCCTACCGCAAGTTCACCTCCGCCAGCGACGTGTGGAGCTATGGCATCGTCATGTGGGAAGTGATGACGTACGGCGAGCGGCCCTACTGGGAGCTGTCGAACCACGAGGTAGGCCCCCTCGCCCTGCCCAGCCCCATCCGGATCTGAACTGAAACCCTTTACTCATCCTCGAATCCCAGGGGCTGGGCAGAGAAGAGTTTTGGGGGCTAATCTTCATCTGGTACACCCCTTCATTGGTTCGTTCAGTGAATGTTTCTTGAGGGCCTACCATGTGTCAGGCCTTGTGCTGAGCTCCAGACCCAGTCCCTGCTTACACTCAGCAGAAGGACGAGGAAAGAAGTAGTGGGTGTGGGGGAAGTGTGTGCGTGCACGCATGTGTGTATCTGTGTGTGTGTGTGTGTGCAAGTGCCTGGTGCCTCATGCAGCCTAGAGGCCTGGAAGGCTTCCCAGAGGAGGTCACGTCTCAGCTAGGACTAAGGCACAATAAAGCAGCAGCAGCCGGGTGAGAACACGGAGGGGAAGAGTGCTCTGGCTGAAGGGAGCAGAGAGTATAGATGCCCAGACACCGTGGGGAGGCTGCTGCAGGGCACACAGCATGGCTGCTGCCCAGGATACCCTGTGAGGGAACAAAGTCAGGAGACCCTTCCTCCTCTGGAGACATCCTCTTAGCACCTGTCCTTTGTGTAGCGCTGAAGGTTGTGTGTCGTGCCTAAGGAAGGAGGCCAACCCCGCTGTTTCGGGGGCTCCCCTTCTCTCCTCTAGCAGCCCCTGTGTATGGGGGAGTTTGGGGGCTGTGAAGGCACCCCTGAGCATCCTGCTCGCCCCCTCCCCCAGGTGATGAAGGCCATTAATGACGGCTTCCGGCTTCCCACACCCATGGACTGCCCCTCCGCCATCTACCAGCTCATGATGCAGTGCTGGCAGCAGGAGCGCGCCCGCCGCCCCAAGTTCGCCGACATTGTCAGCATCTTGGACAAGCTCATCCGCGCCCCCGAATCCCTCAAGACCCTGGCTGACTTCGACCCCCGGTGGGTTCCATACCCTCAGTCCAGGGGGCCCCCAGTTTTACTCCTGAGCCACTTCAGCGTAACGGGCAGCCAGGGGTGGTGGGCAAGGGGCTCAGAAGTTACGCGTGGGCTTTACTCAGACTGGACCGGGTTGGCTCAGGAGGCACTAACGGAACCAATCAGCACACACAGTAAATGTGCCAGCGCGGCACTCAGCGCTTAACGTGTCTTAACTCATTTAAACAGCTTAGGAGTTGGGTCCTGTCATCATCCCCCTTTTGTAGATGAGGAAACAGACGTAGGGCAATTAAGTGTCTTATGTGCTGGCAAGTGGCCAGGCTGGGACCGTGACTCTGAAAACCTGACTCTCTTAACATTTGGTTATTTTGTAGTAACCGGTGGTGGTATCATCAGTAGAAGCAGAGGGGTGGCAGGAGCTATAAACACTGACTGCTCCCGACACATCAGGCAGACTCCCGGAAGCCCACCTGACGTGGCTGCCCCGTTGTCCAGCTGAGGGAACCGAGGCACAGGGCAGCTGAGCGAACTGCCGGGGTTAGGGAGCAGCATCGTGGGCTGGACCCTGCAGCCCCTCACTCGCGGGCCGGTATCTCCTGTTGCAGGGTGTCCATCCGGCTGCCCAGCACCAGTGGCTCAGAGGGTGTGCCCTTCCGCACGGTGTCCGAGTGGCTGGAATCCATCAAGATGCAGCAGTACACTGAGCACTTCCTGGCGGCCGGCTACACGGCCATCGAGAAGGTGGTGCAGATGACCAACGAGTGAGTCTGCGCTCCTCCCCGCCCGTGCCTGCCCTCTCCCGCCTCCCGCCTCCCCAGGCTGCCTCTGGCTCCACCACCCATCTGCTCTTCTCTCTACCTTCCCAACGCTCCCCTCTCTTCTCTTTCTCTCTTCTTCTCTTTTGGGGAGGGTGGCTTTGCAGGAAGGGCAGAACCAGGCTGGCAGCCAGCAATTCTGGTCACTTACTCGTGGCTCCGTCCCCTTCCTACATCTTTTTTCCACAGTGAGAAAATAATAGTAATTGTGAACATAACCATAGCATTTATCGTGAGCTGTGCCAGCTCTGTGCCTGAGCACTTTGAATCAGCCCTCATGATAACTTGGCAGGTGGTTCCCGTCAGTAGTCCCACTGGGCAGGTCAGAAACAGTACAGCCCAGGGTCCATGGCCATTTGGGGGATTCCAGCCCTGGTCAGTCAGGATCCAGAGCTCAGGGACCATGGAGGTCATTAGTGGAGAAACTGAGGCTCAGAGAGGTTACACAGCTTACTCCAGGTCACACAATTTGTAGCTGAGAAAAGAAAGGCTTCACTTCACAGCCATCACCTGGTTGAATTCCCTATTTGCCTTGTGAATAGATGCTATTATTACTTCCCTATTTAAGTAGGAAAACTGAGGCTGAGAGGTTACATAGGTTGCCCGAGGTCACGCAGCCAGTTAGGGGCAGTGTTCCTCTCCAGGACGCTGAGAAGAAATGGGCAGAGCCCTCGGACTTCCCTGGCTGATGCCGAGGAGAGAGGGCACCAGGCCAGCCCATCCCAGGCACCTCTCCCCGTGTGGTTGACTCTCAGCTCTGCGGTCCAGCTTGGCAAGAAGTGGCAGTTACCCCTTTCCCTGGCCCTGGGTTCTGCCTTTTGTCAGGCTGCCCTATGGGAGCTCTTCTCTCCTCCCAGCTGCAGCATCAGGGACCCTTCCCGGCATGGACTTGGCATGGACACCTCCTCCCACCCCAGGAGGGAGAAGACATTACCCTCTTAGCTTTTTGTGCTTCTAAAAATACTGTTAGTTCCCAATAGCCCAGCTTGTGTAAGGTCCAAGGTCATGGTGGGAATGAGCCTTGGGGCTGAGAGGTTTTGGGAATCACATGGGAAGGGATGACCCAGGCGTCCCACAGTTCTGGGTCACAGTTCTGGGATTTGGGCCTGTGTCTGAACATTCTCCAAGGCCTCTGAAAACTGCTCAACTGGGCTTCTGACCTGTTGCTCAAGGCCTCTCAGACTAGGCCCCAGCCTGTCCCAGGGGAAGGCTGGGATGAAAGTCAGGCAGGGACAGAGCTGACCAGAGGGCGGCACGGAAATGTGGAGAGAAGAGACGGGCCCCAGGATATCTTTTGTTTCCAGCCAACTGCAGGGTCCAAAGCTTGGGCTCTGCAGTCACACCTGGGTTCGAGCCCACACTGGCCACTCCCTAGCCGGTGGTTTTGGTCAAATTAGGTTCCATCTTTGAACCTTGGTTTCTGTTTCCCCATTGTGGGGATTGCATGGGTGCAATACAGATGATATGCCTGGTACGCAGTGAGGGCTTAACCCATGTCGCTCTTCCCTTTTCCTCCATGCCCTTGCTTTCCACCCATAGCCTGCGGGCAAATACCAGGGTTCCTCGGCTCCCTCCTCTAACCTGGGAACCTGGAACGGCCCCCTTTGCCCCTCCAGGAGCTCCCACTGAGGACAGTACAGCTTCTCTCCTGGGTGAGCAGAGCTGAGGGCACGGAGAAGTGCATACAGGAAACACATGTTCGTAGAAGCTTCCCGAAATAGCCCGGGGTGCTCCTCGGCCAATTCCTTTCCCACGAGCAGGAAGGAGCAGGGACGGGGCTGTCTTGGATCGGTGGAGGGTGTGTGTGCTGTGTTTTGAAAAGGCCTGCATAAAGGCAGGAAGTCATTCCACGCTGCTTCTCCTCCCATCAGCTCCACTGGTGCTCAGATCTGGGGCCTGTGTGACTCACACCACTGCCTCCTTCATTACTTCAATTAAATGAAAGAAAGGGGGGTCTCAAAGTGCTTTTGCACCCCGAAAGCTCTGTCTGCACATGCTGTGGATCCCAGTGCGAGGCTCTGAGCCGCTCTCAGAATTCAGCCCTTCTGGGATGGGGTCTGGATTTCGGCTTCAATGCCCTTACCCCCGCCTTTGCCTCCCTGCTTCCTTTGGCCCCTCCCAGGGGGCTGGCCGCCCGGTTCCCTGTGGTCCCACAGTGGCCACCTTTTCTCATCTTGAGCATGCATTGTGTTATTTTGGACTCACTTGAGTTTCTAGCTGGAGTAGTGAGTGGTTCTAAATGTGTTTCGAGGAGCTAATGAAAGCAGTGGATGTCACACCCCAGAAAAATACCCAGTCCAGCAAAAGGCCCATCCGGTGTGCGAGGCTGTGGCATACGGCGTCCTGAGAGGGCGTGGGGACACTGGCGGATGGGTCTTCTGGTCTCCGAGTGCCAGGCGTGGCACTGATGGGATGTTTGCTGAGAGGATGAATGATCAGGCCACCTCTCCCTCCACTCTCCTTGCACCAAGGGCCAGAGCACAGTCGGTGCTCACCGGGGAGACTGTGGCCTTTGAATTCCCTGAGGCCGGGGCTGGCCTTGCGAGTGCTCAGGAAGAAGGCGGCCTCAGTCATGTGCTTCCCCACCCCTGTGATGGGAGTTGATCCAAGGAAGGGACTGCCTTGGATCTCCGAGTGGGGAACTGAGGCTGGGGCAGGAACAGACTTGCAAGAGGCCGCAGGCATTGGCCGGTCTGGGAGCCTCATCCTGCGTGTGTCCCTGTTTATAGTTAGGAAACGAGGCAGGGAAGGTTTGGGGGGCTTTGTGTTGGAAGAGACTGGGGCTGGGGCAGGTGGCTTAGAAGCATCTAATCAGAGCTCCTATTTTACGTATAAAGAAACTGTGGCCCAAAGACAGGACAGGACCCACCCGAGGCTCTGGTGGAATCCAGGACTAGAATTCGGCCTCCTGCCTCCCAGCCCAGGACTCCTCCTCCTAGATGGACCTCAGAAGCACCCTCAGCTCCCGCCCTGTCAGGTTAACTTCACCAACCTGGGAGAGGGGCCCCAGGCAGCCTGGGCAATGGCTCAGTCGCCACTAAAGCATTCATTCATTCATTCATTCGGCAGACACTCCTTGAGGGCCTACTGTTTACCAGGCCTATCCTGGACCTTGGGAGGGGCTGGGAGTGAGGGGATGAGCCTGGGGCACTAGGCCCTACCGTTGCTCTGCTATAGCTAACATAACCCACTGGTCCTTAAACCATACATCAGGGTCTTTGGGATCTGATCAAATGCAGACTCCCTGCCCTGCCTTCAGAACTTCAAAGTCAGTGAGTCTGGAGTTGGGCCCAGGATCCTGCCTTTTCAGTAAGTGCCTCCTTCCCTGCTGGTCCGAATACTTATCTGGGAGCCACACTTAGACCTGCAGGTATGGGGAAAACTGTGCTTCTTTTCCAACACCCTCAACTGCATAGGTTAGAAATGGCGCTGTAGTGTTAGGTTAGGAAGTTCTCCCAGATGTCTGACTCCTGGCCTTCCTGCTTCAGTCCCTGAGCCGCCCTCCCACACACCTGAAAGTCATGTCTCTGGAACTGCAAATAGGAGCTTGCACCGTATAGTTAGCTCCCTTTACAGCCAGGAGAGGGCCCGTAAAAACCTGGTGTTTTCATGGGTTTGGGCTGGTGGACGAGGATGGTGAAGGAGGAAATTCCCAGAGTAAGCAGTAAGGTCTGCTCCAGGGCTCTTGGAGTGTAAGTGATTTTACAAGGGGATGGAGGGGCATGGAAAGGAGGGGCAGGGAAGGGCTATGGGCTCCTGGGCGCGTCTTTCTATCTGGTACTAATGCCGCCTTACCCCTCTGCCACCAGTATCCGGGATCTCCCACTCTCCAGTTAGGCACTGTTATCCCATTTTACAGGTGAGGAAATTGAGGTCCCTAAAGGGAAAACCCCTACCTCAGGGTAACCTAGTCACTGGATCTGGTCACCTGAAAGCCCCTCCCATTAGAGACCAGCAGGACTTTAACCTCTGATGGCCCCTCAGCAAGGATCTCCTGAGTCCTTCCTCCGTTATGAGAACTTGGAGGGAGTGGAGGTGAAATAAGGCGATGGCTGTGACGAGACCTCGGGCAGAGAGCTTTGCGCGACACCCCCAGAGGGTCCCTGGCATCTGGTGATGGCATCAGTGCTGCCTGGGGAGGAGCCTTACCTGGGGACAGACCCCAGGGTGGGGGAGGGAAGCCTTTGTTCACAGCTGGCTTGATTCAGCTCCTCCACCTCTTAGCCTGGGTCACTTTGGGCAAGTCACTTCACCTCTTTGAGCCTCAGTTTTCTAGTCTGCAAAATGGGGGCAAAAACAGCACCTACCATAGATTTTGTGCAGATTTGATTTAAAAAAAAACAAAGCTGCTCGCGTTCAGCGCTTCAATCGTTTTGTGAATTTTGTCGGCAGGCTTTCCGGATATGCATCCACTCATCAGACCTCTGCCTTACGAGCTCTGCCCCCCAGGCACCGAGGGCCCCCTCCCCAGTCCCTCCTCTCTCCTCTCACCTCCCTGCCATGGCTGCCCACCTCTCCAGAGCAGGCCACTCACTCTCCCTCTCTCCTTCCCCCGCACAGCGACATCAAGAGGATTGGGGTGCGGCTGCCCGGCCACCAGAAGCGCATTGCCTACAGCCTGCTGGGCCTCAAGGACCAGGTGAACACAGTGGGGATCCCCATCTGAGCCCTGACAGACCTCGTGACCCCCTCAGCTAAGAATACTTGAAGAAACAGACTGGCTTTCCTGCCAGCTCCATGCTGGGCCACCAGGGACCTTATTTATTTCTAGTCCTTCTTTACTGATGCCACCCTGAGGGCTCTGCTGGGGGGTCTTGGACGATACCTTGGCCTGAGCTGAGGAGATGCTCAGGGACCTTGGGCAGGGGGGCCTCTTCACCTACAAAGGACAGACAGCCAAGCACTTAGCGGTCACCATCGTGTTCCCAGCATCCCCTGGGGCAGGAGCCCCGCCAAGGCCTTTGGACACACACGTGGGACATTGCTAAACTGACCTCCCCTTCGCCGTCTCAGGAGGTGGGGCGGTCAGCCTGCAGCAGTCACAGGAGCAGGGTACCTCACGAGAAGAGGACAAACGGCAAAGTCAGCTGGGCAAGCCCCACAGCGGTTCTCCCGTCCCTCTAGTGCCTTCCTCAGCCCCCCAGGCCCCATCCTCAGCCCCCACGGGCCAAACACTTGCTTCCTCGGGGCCCTCACAGGATGCTTGGTTGTGTGGAGGGTTTTTTTTTTTTTAAATATATATTTTGTACTTTGTGGAGAGAATGTGTGTGTGACAGGGGCCCGGCTAGGACTGGGGGCAGACAATGGCCTGTGTCAGACATTCCCAGGCTGGGGGCTGGCCCATCCGGCCTCTCACCCCTTTAGACAACATTTTCTACTCTGTCAGTATTAATGATTTTGTTCTGTTGCGTATTTTTCTTCGAACCTTAATTTATTATTATTTTTTTTATATTTATTGTTAGGAAATGACTTATTTCTGCTCTGAAATAAAGTTGCAGATTGTTCAAACAGTGGGGTCGGAGTGGCTTTGTGTCAGCAGTGCGTGGGGGAGGGCTCACCCCACCCAGAGTGTTTAAACACAGCTTCTTACGCAAGGCACGCATGTCATGTAACCCTGGGAATGGGGTGGGTGGAAGGTGGGCGGAGGGCCAGGGAGCGGGCCCTGCCGAGTCTGGCTTCCGTGCCAACAGGCCTCTGTCACCTTTGATCTCAAGGCTTCTGGAGGGCTTAGGGGGTGGGGGTGGGGCGGGGGGAGAACGGTGAGAACACCCATCAGCCTCCCTCCCACACATCTCCACGGAGTTGTTGACATAGATTCTTCATCCATGTAGGGCTCTGAGGTTTACAGAACTTTTCACAAGTTTGGGCTTGTTGGAGCCTCAGCACTCCGAGTTTTGTGGGTAGCCCCATTTTACAGAAGAAGAAAACTGAGGCCGGGCCCAGTGACAGGGCTTGCCCAAGGCTACACAGTGAGTTAGAGGCAGAGGCCAGACTTGAAAGCAGGGCCTTGAATCCCAGTTAGATGCTTTTCTCACAGAGGGGCGACTGAGACTCAGAGATGTGCAGTGACTTGCCCGAAGTCACACAGCAGGAAGGAACAGAGGCTTTGAGGGAAGCCAAAGCCCGGATATTACACCCCAAACCTTCTCCACTGTACCAGGTTGCTGCCCGGTATGCCAGAGGTTGTTCACAGTGGGCCTTAGGAAGGTGTCACACGCAGGTGACCAGAGACAGGACCAGATGAGCAGAAGTGGTCTGGGGCACAGGAGGAAGCCTTCCTGGAGGAGGTGATCCAGAGCTAAGAGCTCAGGGACAAGTAGGAATTAACCAGTGAAGCATTGGGAGAGGGTGATGCAGGCAGAGTAAACTGTGGAGGTAGGAAACCGAGTGATGTTGTAAGGAGGAACCACAAGCAATTTGGTGTTATTAGGGCGTGATGTAGGGTGCTGAAGAGATCTCCAGGGCCTTGTAAGGCAGTTCCAGGAGTGGGGATTTTAAGTTGAGGCCGATGGGGAGACACTCAAGATTTTAAATAGGAAGAGATGTGATTACAGTGCCCCAAACAGAAGTCACTGGTAGAGGCAGGCCCAGAACTCGGGCCTCTTGACTCCCAGCCTAGAGCTATGGGGAGACAGGAGACATCCTGGCAAAGTCGGGAGGGCGCTCAGCTTGCCTTGGGGCCTCAAGATGCCTACTCTGCCCTGACTCCCTACAGCTGCGGAGAGCTGCCTCCATGGGGAGCTCTGGGTCCTGGCCCACTGAGCATCAGTGTTTCCTGAAGTGTTGGGCAGGGCTGGGGTTGGGAAAGGTAAGAGAGGACAGGGACCAGCTCACCAGACCTTTCTCCCGTTAGCACTGGTCCACCTGGGTGTGCTGGGCATGGTGGCTGAGTCAGGCCTTCCTGGGACCTGACCCTTGCCTGTCGTGCCCCAGGTGGCCACCGTGGCTCTGTTGCTGGGCTGTGGCAACTGCCACCACTGTTGACAAAGCTGTTGGTCCAGCAAGGAGCAAGTCATGATCCCCCAGTGGTCTGGGCTGTGAGGGCACCTGAGAACAGGCTCAGTCCCATTCCCAAAGCGACTCAGCCACCCGATGGCCCCACTGGTGAGCACCAGTGGACACGAGAGGTGGCTCTGCGTGCTGCGGAGGTGGCGGCCTGTGTTCCCTCGCTCACTCTCTCACAGTGGACGTAAGGCCTACTAAGGGCCTATGCCATCGCACAGGCCTGTGGCCTACAGACTGGGTCAAAGGTCAGTGGGCAGCCGTCTGGAGCCTCCAACAGACCCCACGATTGGCAAGAGGGGAAACTTAATTTTTTAAGTGAAGGCAGACCCAGTTCTCCCCTCTAAAGGGCCTGGAAGCTGTGACATCCTGGTAGCAATAAGCACGTCCAGCCCCCAGATCTTGGTCCCTAAACACCACTCTCCAATAAAAGGAATCAGAGCTCCTTAGAGAAATGACTGATTCCAGGGCTGAGGCAGGGAACAATGCAAGATGAGTCTGGAGAAATGGTCTGGGAAATGCTCAAAAAATAAACAGCTGGTGGGATATCAGAACAGGAGCCAACCCGAAAGAGATCCCAATGGCCAAACCTAAACCAGGATGAGCAACGGAGCAAATAACAGAATTAGATTATCATCCAAAGTATAAAATAAATATCCATGAGTCCGTACTGATATAATGATAGAAGAAATAAATAAATGGGGGAGACTAGACACATCTCCCTTACAGAAGAATTTCAAATAATTCATGTAGGTTTTCCCCCTCCAGGAGGTGGAGCTTAGTCCCCCACTTCTCTGAGTGTGGACTGGACCTAGTGAAACCCTCCAAAGAAAGGAAGTATAAAAAGGGTTTAAAAAAAAAAAGAAAGAAAAAGAAAAAAATGTTTACAGTAGAGAAACCTGGCAAACACCACCATAACTAGGTTAACATCATCAGTGAAAAAACAAACAAACAAACCCAGGAATATGTTGCTTGAATTTGATTGGATGTCAGCAAACACACAGGAGTTACCAGGTGCCACCCACTGCTCCAAGTGCTTTGCCCATATTTACTCATTTAATCTTTCCAACAACCCTTCGAGGTAGGTACCATCATTATCCCATTTTATAGATTTGAACAGTGAGGCACAGGGAGGTTAAGTAACTCGCCAGAGCCACTGGCTCTGGCACAGAAGGAGCAGGAGTTGAGCCCAGGCAGTCTGGGGTCTTGACAAAATGGTTTTCCGTTTGCCACCTTCAACTGCCAAGACAGGACCTTCTCCTCTCTCTGCTATAATGGGCACCTCCGGAAACTGAGGCCACATAACCTGCCCAAGGTCTCCAAATACCACAGGGGCCCAACACCCCGGGCACCCAGATTGGAGTGGGGAGGGGAGAGGATGGAGACTGTTTGCTGCTTCCTCCTGCTCTGGGCCATGCTGGGCATTGGGGTGGTAGGGATGAATAAGGTCCTTCTCTGCCCTCAAGGAGCTCTTAGCCAGGCAGGGCCAGCAGTGGCAACACAGCAGGACTCAGGCCAAGAAGGAGAGGAGCTGGGTATCATAGGAGCCAGAGGGGGGCACCTGACTGAGCCTGGAAGGTTCAGGCAGGCTTCTTGCAAGAAGAGAAGCCATCCAAGTTGAGGCCAAGGTCAAGAGGGAGTCCATCAGGTGAGGGGGAGAGAAGGGTCCCCAGAAGAGCTTGTCCCTGCCCTCCATACTCCAGACCTTTGTGAGTGGGGCCTGAGCCTCCCTCATTTGACCAGGACAAGCTCTGCGCTGGTTCCAAGGCCACCCTGGCCCCTGGCTGTTGCACCACGAGCAGCCCTATGTCGCCAGCCCTGCTCTCATTCCCACCCCAAGCAGAACCTTCATCTCTGGCCTCAGTCATCTCAGCTGGGAAGTGGGCCTGCAGCCCACTGCCCTCCCTGGGCTCTGAGCTGCAGGGGCCTTGGCAGCCCTCTGATGGGCCCAACAAAGCCCTAAAGGAGGCAAAGGCAGCAATTGCAAGGACGCTGGCTGGGGAGTTGCCCTCTTTCTCTTCTGCTCCCAGTCTGGGTGGCAAGTCAAAACTATCACCAGGCACCGGCCTTGGGTCTTCTAGTTAATTAGTAAATCATAGAGGAGTGGGCAAGCTCTCTACCCCTCCTCCTCGCCCCATTCCCCACCTCTAGCTGTGGCCCAGGGCTGAGGGTAGGGCCTGGTACACGACAGATGCCGCTAGAACAGGGGTTGGATGCGTGCGGTGTGTAAAGTGCTTGCATTCTCACGTCTGGTCTTCTGTGCCTTTGCGCGTGATCGCCATGCCTTCGTGGCCCCCTCCCCAGAACAGTGTTTGGCACCCACTAGGCCCTCAATAAATATTTGCTCAATAAACGAATAATGAAGGAGAGAGGGGCCACGCTTTGGGGATCTGGGGGCTCAGTGGAGCCATATGGAGCCAGATTATTCAATATCCCCACGTGTGGGTTGTGTCCGGGAGGCATGCTATGCAGACGGCCTCAGCTCTCGCTGGCTGGCCAGGACCACGCATGCAAGCAGTAAAGGAGAAGGGATTGAGCATTTCTGAGCACCCACTATGTGCCAGTCAGTGTGCTAAGCCCGAGACCCACATTGTCTTATTGAAAGACCACAATGACTCTGCAAGGCATGGATTGTCCCCATTATACAGATGGGGACACTGAGGCTCAGCGAGGTTATGGTAGCAGACCAAGACCCCACAGCCAGGAGGTGACAGAGCAGAATATGAGACAAGGGCTATCTCATCCCACTGCCTGCTGCTGAGTGACATCTGGGAGTTTGTGGGATTCTTAGGAAGCAGGGCAGCAGGAAGTCCCTTGACTAGAAGAAGAAGGGGGCTCTGTCACCTCCTGATGACCTTGCTGTGGGACCCTGGTCGTGTCCCTTGGGGCGCTGCATCTCGGTTTTTCCATTTGTCATATGGAGGGTGCGAGGAAGTCCATCCAGGCTGGGCTGAGGGGCTCCTGCCCCCAACCGCAGATTGCCCCCCCCAACTCCTGGCACCCTCTCCCCAGGCAGCTCCAGGCAGCAGGCCCCACTCCAGCCCCTCAGGGTCTGGTTTTCTAATGCAAACCTTATCAGCTATTCTCTGTTGGCAGAACCAGACGGGGGTTTCTGGGAAGCCGCGGCTGCATCCCCCCTGCCAGGGGCCCCATTTCAGCAGCCTCATCACATTCCCCAGCAGCCTCGGCAGCCTGGATGGACGGATGCAGTTTCCACTCTGGTCTGGCAGCCAGGCAGCTGCGTGACCAGGTCTCCTGCTGGGCGGAGGGGTCCTTCCCCCAGGGACCAAGCCTCGGGGCCAGGCAAACCAGTCCCAGCGTCTGGGCCCAGACAGTTACACTCCAAAGCCCCAGGACGTCTCCACACGCCTCTTCCCCCAAACTCCACACCTCTCCCATTGCTCCTTCCAGACACCCCAACCTGTTCGCAATTCCCCATCTGAGTCCTCCCCCATCTCTGCACAGACTCCCCTCCTTTACTTATGCTTGAGGAAACTGCACTCACTCTTCCAGGCCCAACTCAAGTTCTCCATCCTCCAGGAGACCTCCAGAACCATTCCTGCTACCAACTGATTTGGGAAAAACCAGCCCCATTCTCCCATGTGGCTTCAGCTCATGGACCACAACGGGGCTGGAATGACATTCAAGGTGAGTCCGTCTGTCCCTCACTAGCTCCTCTGAGCAAGTGAGGGACAGAAGTTTCCTCCGTATCCCTTTCTTCAAGAACTCCATGAACTGGAACTGTTATCATCTACCCCATGGGCAGGGGGACTGTGTACCCCATTTGCCCATGATAACTTACTTGGTCACCCTACCGTGGGGTATACAGAAGGGAAAGGCTTGCCCAAACCCCCGCAGCTGGCAAGTGGCAGAGTCAGGATCAGAACCTGGTACGTTGGCCCAGAGCCCTGCTCCCCGCTGATGGGTTTCTTTTCTTTCTTTTTGAATCTTTTTTTTTTTTCTACATCTTTATTGGAGTATAATTGCTTTACAATGGTGTGTTAGTTTCTGCTTTATAACAAAGTGAATCAGTTTTACATATACATATGTTCCCATATCTCTTCCCTCTTGCGTCTCCCTCCCTCCCACCCTCCCTATCCCACCCCTCCAGGCGGTCACAAAGCACTGAGCTGATCTCCCTGTGCTATGAGGCTGCTTCCCACTAGCTATCTATTTTACGTTTGGTAGTGTATGTATGTCCACACCTCTCTCTCACTTTGTCCCAGCTTACCCTTCCCCCTCCCCATATTCACTGATGGGTTTCTGAGTGAATGAGACTAGGCTTTCTCCAGGGCCTACTCTGTGCCACCCACTGCCTGGACCTCTTTCCCACACACCCTTGGCATGACCCACCAGCTTCCTCTGACCTTTCAACGCATGCATCACAGCCTCAGAGAGGATCCCCCATCACCCAACTTAAAGGTACCCCCGACCCCCACCATATCTCCTTCATGCACTTTTTTTTTTAAACTAATTTATTTATTTATTTATTTTTGGCTGTGTTGGGTCTTCGTTTCTGTGTGAGGGCTTTCTCTAGTTGCGGCAAGCGGGGGCCACTCTTCATCGCAGTGTGCGGGCCTCTCATTATCGCAGCCTCTCTTGTCGCGGAGCACAGGCTCCAGACGCGCAGGCTCATTAGTTGTGGCTCACGGGCCTAGCTGCTCCGCGGCATGTGGGATCTTCCCAGACCAGGGCTCGAACCTGTGTCCCCTACATTGGCAGGCAGATTCTCAACCACTGCGCTACCAGGGAAGCCCCCTTCATGCACTTTTGACTCTGCAGCTACAGACTCACATGATGTGATAATCGTCTGTCATAGACGCCACCTCCTGCCCGCCAGCCAGTTCCATGAGGGCAAGGGCAGGCCTGTTTTGTGGCTCCTGGATCCCCAGACCTGACTCCTGTGGGCTGCCCTCACGTATTTAATGTAGGAATCAGTGAATGGTTCTTGGTACTAGGGAAAGGGTGGGTAGTGGGAGAATCCAAGTGGTCCCCTCACAGAACCCCCCACCCCCCAGTCTGCCTGGGGAGAGACACTCATGGAAACAAGAATACTCAAAAGTTCAGTACTGTGTGCTATGACCCAGAGAAAGAGAAACTTGGTCAGTCTGTGGTGGGTCAGGGAAGGCTTCCTGGAAGAGGCAGCCTCTAAGCTGACTTGAAGGATGAGGTGGTAGGTTCATCTCAGAAGCCAAAGGACAGCCAGTGTGGCTGGCCTTCTGAGATGGTCTCGTTGGCCTGCTAGGGATTTAATTTCGATCCCGAGGGTGGCACCAAGGAGCAGGTTCTTAACATGGGGGGAGGGGGTTGGGCAAGAAAAATCTCAACTTTTTTTTTTTCAGGATTGTGTTGTCCCCTTGTAAAATTTTTTGCCTGCCGTTTGTAAGACCAGAGCCACTGCCTGCCTGGCCCTGCAGGGCCTGCTCTCCAGAACAGGACTGAGTCCCGGAGGATGCAGGTGTCCCGGTCCCACAGCCTTCCCACCACATCCCCAGCCATCTGTGTGGGAAGGTCCATTGTGGTGGCCTCTGACATCACGGCGGGGGGCAGCATGATGTCACAGGGCCTCATTGTGGCCATGGAGAGGGAGGTGCCCCCCACCAGAGGCCCGCTCCCCACCCCCTGCCCAATCCTATTAAGCACGGGCTGGGGACAAAGGAAGGCGCTTTGTACTTTAACCCTGTCTGAAGTGAGTCACTGGCTGCAGAGGGAGGGGACAGCAAGAGGCTGTGCATTCCAGAGCCTGCCACCTCCCCTAGCTGTGTCTCCAGGTCGGGCTGGAGGCCCTGCTGCCACCACCAGTCGCTGGCCCCATGTCCCCAGGGCTCCTCGCTGGGCTCCCAGCAAGTAGGACAGCAGAGATAAAGAGAGTCCAGGGCCTGCACCTCCCGCCCCAGGTCGCCCTCAGCTCTGGGGCCAGAACCTGTGAGGAGGAGGCTAGAGGCAGAAACCCCTCCTGGACGCCTGACATGACAGTCACCCTGAGATGAGGACGGGAGGCCCTGGGGGCTCCAGGGGGCCCCGGGCGGGGCGAAGGAGCAGAGTCAGCTGGAGTCAGATGGCGGGAGTCCCTGAAAGACAGACCTGGGGGAAGCAGCCTCTGCGCACAGACGGGGGACCGAGGCCTAGAGAGAGACAGAGCTTGTCACCCAGCAGCATCTGTGAACATTTATTTAGCGCCTACTGAGAGCCATACTGGTTGGTGCTGTGGCTGGGTCGTCTGATCCTTGAAACCCTGGATGGCGGTGGTCAGCACCAACCCCAGGCCTGGCCACTTTGGACAGGGACTCAGGGGTCCCTGAGGGAGGAGGGGGCAGGACTCCTGAGGCTCAAGGTCTGGGGTCAGAGGACCAGGTTGGCAGCTCCTCGTTGGCCACTAACTTGCTTACTCTCCCTCACTGAGCCTCCGTTTACACATCCACAGAATGGAACAAACTGTACCCCTCTCAGGGGTTGTCCTGAGGGCTGGACGAGAACTCTCCTCCAAATCATTAACCCACCCTCTCCGCACCCTCAGCTGGAGGTGGGGGCAGGGAGTCCCTAGGCCTGGCACCCCTGCCCCACCTCCATCTCTCCTTGGGTTTCAACCCTCCGCCAAGCTCTTCCAGGCTGGCATCTGGAACCTGTCTGGGGCCTCGACTGCCGGCTGGGGCGGGGACACCTAGGTGGGGGTAGGTACAGCTCCAGGAGAGGCCTCGGCAGCACCCCTACCGCCTCCCAAGTGGGTTTCTCCATCCTTGGCAGAGTGCCTGGGCGTGCAAAGAGGCCAGGGGTAGCTTGGTTTCGGACAACAAAGTCCTGTTTCTCCCCAGCCTGAAGAATGCCCGGCACCCCCTCCTGCCCCCGCCCCATCAATATCTACTACCGAGGCCTAGCGTTCACTCCATGGGGCCCAGGCTGGGCACTGGCTCTGCCCTGAGCCTCTGGGCAGCGCTGGCCCCTTACAGTGTGAGAGTGGCACTCCCGCCCCTCAGCAGCAGCCTCCCCTGCCCACCATCACACACACACACACACACACTCGCACGAGCACACACACACACACACACACACACACACACACACACACACACACACATACATGTGCATGAGCACCAAACAGCCCAGCCCTTGGGTCGGAGCCCTGAGCCCAGTCCAGAATCCGAGGCAGTCTGGGGCAAAGATGTCTGCAGCAGGCTACGAAGGAAGAAGGGCCCGCGGAGTGTGAGCGCCCTGCCTCACCTTGCTCTTCCTGTGTCTTTGCCCTTGATGATGTTGTTAAAAATATCCAAACTTGGCAAAGCAAAAAGTCACAGCCCCACCCACGCCTGCCCTTATGTTTTGAATTGGTATTGACATGTGAAATCCCAGGGTCTGAGCCCCTGATTCTGTTCAAGCCCCTTATTTTTCCCAAGGAGGATGCAGAGGACCAGGGTGGGCAAGAGGTTTGCCCAGGGCCACAGAGCCTTGAGGGCTGGGCCTAGAGGGAGCGTAGGGACCGGTGAAGGCCATACACACTCTGGTGGGATCTCATTCTGAGCCTAGCCAGGGGCAGGGGGGAGCACTGGCCTCCCTGGTAATGGCTGCACCCTTTGTACAGATGAGAACACTGAGGTTTGGAGGGGAGTGGCCCAAGGTTACCCAGCGAGGAGCAGAGTGAGGATTTGAGCTGCCGCCCTGGGGCCCTACGGTTGGGATGGATTGTCAGAGATGCTGAGTCCCCAGGTCCCCTCCCAGGCCACCGCAGACCCCAGTACAGTCCCAGGCCTCAGCTAGGGCAGGCCCAGCTGGGAGGAGGGAGGCGGGTGTTCAGGCCCAGGCTGCTGCCCTGGTCTTGACCCCTGGGCGGGCTCTGCCCTCCTGCCACAGCCCTGGCCAGATTCTGCCCAGACACCTCAGGAATGTGGGGGGAGGGGGACTCAGGGAAGATGGGGTCTGGGGTCCAGGGGTGGACAGAACAAAGAAGCCATGTGTCTGGACTCTCCCTGCACCCTGGGCTGGACCATAGCTGGCAGAGGGGAACCCCCGATGGTGGCTCAGGCATGTGTCTCTGAGTGCTGTGTGACCCTTGGAATGCAGCTACCCGTCTCTGGTTTCCCGGGCTGCAAAATGGAGTGCAGGAGCAGGGGACTGCAGGCCGAGGAGCCTGCTGAAGGTCTGAGGCCGGGGCCTCTGGCAGAGGGGTAGAGAGAAGAGGGGGCCAGCCCTGCGGTGGGCTCCTCTCCCTGCCTCCTGCCGCAGCCTCAGGAATTGCCTTAATTACAGCGTCAGCCTCACTGTGCTTCCTGCCATAAACCCAGGAATCTAAATTAGAAGGCAGGAGGCTGGCTCCCCCTTCCCTCCGACCCCTCAAGTCTGCCGGGAAGTTCTCCTAGAGACAGACCGCTGGTGGGGGGCTAACTACAGAGGTGCCCAGGGCTTAGACTGGGGTAGGAGCCAGGCAGGCAGGCGGCTGTCCCCAGAATCCTCGTGTCTGTGTCTGCGAGTGCCTGCTGTGCGCCAGGCACGGGGCTGAATTAGCACATTTGATCCTTCCAGAAGTACTGCAAGATGGACGTCAAGGTCCATTCAACAGAGGAAGAAACTGAGGCACGAGCTCACGGTCCCCCAGGGTGTTGGAGGCTAAGCCAGCTGGACCCAGGTTTCCAGCTCCCATGCCGTAGAAGGCAGAGGGGAGGGTGGGGGACAGTGGAGTTGGCTAGTCCTTCCTGGGGAGTGGAGGGGGGACCCTGAAACATGAGCCTGCCCCCGCAGCCCCAGGGGGAGATGGGAGGGAGGTTGCTGGGCGGGGGTTGAGGGACTGCTGTTCAGCGACCAGGCAGGGTGCAGGCCAGGTGCAGGGCACGTGAATGGTTCTCCACCACCCTCGGACCTGGCCAGGTAGACCAGCGCTGGGGCTGGGGCCCTTCCGATTCTGAGGGAAACCCAGCCAGGGACCAGAGTGTGTGCATGTGTGTGTGTAGCTTGTATTTGTGTGTGACAGTGAGTGTGTGCGTGCCTGCGTGTGGTGGGGAAGTGAGGTCATCTGGGCAGAAGGGAGCTGAGCTTGTCCAAACCACTGGAGCCACTAGGGGAGAGAGAGACAGACTCGGGGTGGGGGGAGGCAGGGAGTAGGGGGTGCTGAGGGAGGGAACAAGACCAAGGCAGCGAGGAGAGAAACAGGGAAGGACAGAGACAGAGCCAGAGGGATGAGGTGGGGTGGGAGGCAGACAGACAGACAGGATGATGGCGGATGTCGGTTTGGTGGAGGGGAGACAAGAGATGCCCAGGAAGAGGGCGAATTGGAGAAAGGGAGGCAGAGAGCAGAGATGGGGGAGGGGTGGGGCTCCCCTGGAGGGAACGGGGCTGTAGTCTAGGCAGCTTCCCACCCATGCCTCCCCTGAGTGGGGGACCAAGGGAGGACCCCTTATGTCTGCTTTTGTTCTGGTCAGTGGGTCTAAGATCACCCGTCCCTAAGGCAATACTTTTTTGGGGGAGATTATAAGAACCATGATTTTTATTTTATTTTATTTTATTTTGAACTTTATTTTATTTATTTTTTATACAGCATGTTCTTATTAGTTATCCATTTTATACATATTAGTGTATACATGTCAATCCCAATCTCCCAATTCATCCCACCACCACCCCGCGCCCACCTTCCCTCCTTTGTGTCCATGCGTTTGTTCTCTACATCTGTGTCTCTGTTTCTGCCTGAGGCGATATTCTGAGGACCTCTTATCTGTGCATGCCAGGGTGTGGTCTACCTAAAGGAGCAAAAGCTTAGAGGCTGAGGAGGCCAGGGAGTGGTCCCAGAGTGTGCCCCGAGAGGATGGGGGGGCAAAGAGGGGAGACTGGCAGAGACAGGAGGGGCAATTCAGATGGAGGAATAGCGTGGGGGTCATCCAGGAGGCTGTGCAAAGCTGGGTCTGGGCCACACCCTGGCAGGGCTGGGGCAGGGACCAGGCGTCTGCTTCTCACCAGCCACATCCCCATCCCTTTTTGGCTCTCCCACCATCCAACACCCCTTAAGTGGCTTATGAGGCACCATGGGCCCGGCAACCTGGCTGACTTCTCACTGTGCTTACCTTAACCCAGTGGTTCTCAAGCGTGGTGATTTTGCCCCAGCGGGACATCTGACAATGTCTGAAGACATTTTTGTTTGTCAGAATTGGGGTGTGTGTGTGTGTGTGTGTGTGTGCTACTGGTGTCTAGTGGTAGAGGCCAGGCATGCTGCTAAACATCCTATAGGACATCCTGTACAACCAAGAATTGTCCAGCATACCCATCACCCTTCTGTTCCCAGGCGTGCCAAAGTTCCTGCCTCAGGGCCTTTGCACGTGCTGTTGGCCCTGCTTGGAATTCACTCTCCCCAGATCATCACATAGCTGCTTGCTTTCTCATCCTTCCAGAATCTGCTTAAATATTCCCTCCTTAGAGTGGTTTTCCCTGACACCCCCGTTCCCTCCTGCACTCTCCATCATAAACCTCTGAGTATTTCCCTCCCAGCACTTTTCCCCAATTCCTGAAGATCTTGTTTATTTATTCAAATCCTTATTTATAGTTTGTCTACCCTCTACTTGGCTGTGCACTCCCTGAAGGCTGGGGACTTTGGCTCCCAGCGGGACCCAGATGCTGAGCACTGGGTGAAAGGATTGAAGCTCACTTAGAACAGCCAGGGGCCGTTTTAAGAACTTTGCTTAGCTCAGTCCTATGAGGTAGGCACCATTGTGATGCCCATTTCACAGAAGGGGAAACCAAGGCTCAGGGATATCAAGTGACTTGCCCAAAGTGACACAGCTAGCCAACGCCCAAGCTGGGATTTGAACCCCAGCAAATCAGCTCACTCAGTGAGCTGCCGTCAGTGGAGCTGAGGCTTCTGAAAAGCAGGAGGTCATGGCGCTCTTTCCACCCCAAGTCAGCAGGGAGATAAGGTTCATCTTTGCAGATTCCTACAATGAGGAGACTTGGGGACCCTGACAAGCGGGCTCCACACCGTGGGGATCCCCCCCCCCGTAGTCACCACATGGGGACCACATCCACTACCCTGAGTCACTGTGGACTCAGCCAGGCACTCCTGGGCGCTGGACAGGAGGTGTCCCCCTTCCTCGTGCCTCCCTGGCAGGGCAGGTTGGGCTGAGCCCGGGCTGGGTCTGAGGGATGTGCTCAGCTCCACGCTGGGGCCCTCCCTGCCCCAGCTGGCAGCCCCTAATGAAGAACTACAACCTAGAGGGGCCATCACGGCAGGGAGAGGAAGAAGCTCTCACCAGCAAGCTGTGGGTGCCCTGGTCTGTCGGGGACGGGGAGAGGAACTTGGAAGGCTGCCCAGAGCTGTTTGCTGCCCAGATTCCTAGCAGGAGGCCCCTCCCAGTCCAGAGCCCACTGACCGCCCCGCTTTTCGTGTTGCTGGGCCCTCTCTGCCAGGCCCTGGTAACTCTTGACTCAACCAGCAGCTGCATGGTCCCGTCCCATGTCCCCAAAACTTCTTTCCCTGGTCCTGTCCCCTCCCCCAACATCTGTGATGACAATCGAGTGACACTCTGGGCCTGGGATCTGCCAGGGAACTCCTTAATTCTCATTCATTCATTCGTTCATTCATGCATCCTTTCATCGTGTGGTGGTTAGAGCATGGATGCTAATCCCAAGGGCTGAGTTAATATTTGGCTTCACCACTTACTAGCTGTGTGATCCTGGGAAAGTCCCACCATCTCTCTGAGGCCCCAGTTTGCAACAGTGAAAAGGGGAAAGAGGGACTTCCCTGGTGGCGCAGTAGTTAAGAATCTCCTGCCAATGCAGGGGACACGGGTACGAGCCCTTGTCCGGGAAGATCCCACATGCTGCAGAGCAAAAAAGCCCCTACGCCACAACTACAGAGCCTGCGCTCTAGAGCCCGTGAGCCACAACTACTGAAGCCCGTGCACCTAGAGCCTGTGCTCTGCAACAAGAGAAGCCACCACAATGAGAAGCCCGCGCACTGCAACGAAGAGTAGCCCACTCACCGCAACTAGAGAAAGCCCGCGCGCAGCAATGAAGACCCAACACAGCCAAAAAAAAAAAAAAAAAAAAAAAAAAAAAAATGTGGGGGAAGATAAACAGGGGTTTTGGAGGTTTCACTGGGATGAGGCATAGAGCGTTGAGCATAGTGCCTGGCTTATGGTAAGCGTTCCAGCCTCAGGAGCTGTTCTTTTTTTTAATCCTTTGCAAAAACTTTCCTGGGGCCTCTAGGGGCACACAGACCCCTAATGGCAACCCCCAGCCCAAACAAGACCTGATTCTGAAGGCCTCCTGAAGGAAACCATGCAGGAGCCCTGGGTTCTGGTTCTGAGTTTGCCATTACATTGCTGTGTGACCTGGGTGAGTCATCGCCCCTCTCTGGGCCTCAGGTTCCCTGTTTGAACAATGACCGGTTGACTTGGATGAACTTAGGCAAGTGACCTCTCTCCATCTGAGTTTTTGTCTGTAAAATGGAACAGTAACAGTACCTACCTACAGGGATGCTGAGAGGCATAAGTGAATTAACACATGTAAAGTGCTTAGAACAGGTCTGATACATCGTGCTTCACAGATGTTAGCCCTTATTATTAGCTCACATTATCTCTGAGGATCTTTTTAAAAATTGAGATATAAGTTACATACTATAAAATTCACCCTTTTAAAATACACAATTTAGTCACTTTTACTATATTCACAAGATTGTGCAATCATCAACACTGTCTAATTCCGAGACATGTTCATCACCCCAAAATGAAACCCTGTACCTGTCAGTTTTTCCCCATTCTCTCCCATCCCCCACCCCTGGCAACCACTAATCTACCTTCTTTTTCTTATTTAAAAAATTTTCTTATTGAAGTATAGTTTATATTACAACACTATATGTTACAGGTGTACAATATAGTGGTTCACGCTTTTTAAATGTTATACTCCATTTACAGTTATTATACAATATTGGCTACATTCCCTATGTTGTACAGTATACCCTGGTAGTTTATTTTATACGTAATAGTTTGTACCTCTTAATCTCCTACTCCTATCTGGCCCCTCTTCCCTTCTCTCTCCCCACTAGTAACCACTAGTTTGTTCTCCATATCTGTGGGTCTGTTTCTTTTTTGTTATATTCACTAGTTTGTTGTATTTTTTAGATTCCACATATAAGTGATATCATACAGTGTTTGTCTTTCTTGTCTGACTTATTTCACTTAACATAATACCCTCCAAGTCCATCTATGTTGTTGCAAATGGCAAAATTTCATTCTTTTTTATGGCTGAGTAGTATTCCATCATATATATATATATATGTATATATATATATACACCACATCTTCTTTATCCATTCATCTGTTGATGGACATTTAGGTTGCTTCCATATCTTGGCAATTATAAATAATGCTGCTATGAACATTGGGGTGCATGTATCTTTTCAAATTAGTGGTTTAGTTTTTTTTCAGATATCTACCTAGGATTGGAATCACTGGATCATCTGATAGTTCTATTTTTAGTTTTTTGAGAAACCTCCATACCATTTTCCACAGTGGCTGCACCAATCGACATTCCAACCAACAGTGTACAAGGGTTCCCTTTTCTCCACATCCTGGCCAACATTTGTTATCTGTTCTCCTTTTGATGATCTCCATTCTGACAGGTGTGAGGTGATAGCTCACTGTGGTTTCAATTTGCATTTCCCTGATGATTAGCAATGTTGAGCATCTTTTCATGTGCCTATTGGCCATCTGCATTTCCTCTTTGGAAAAATGTCTATTTAGGTCTTCTACCCATTTGTTAAATCAGGCTTTTCTTTTTTTGATGTTGAGTTGTATGAGCTGTTTATATATTTTGGATATTAACCCCTTATCAGTCATATCATTTGCAAATATTTTCTCCCATTCAGTAGGTTGAATTTTTCGTTTTGTTAATGGTTTCCTTTGCTGTGCAAAAGCTGTTATGTTTAATTAGGCCCCATTTGTTTATTTTTGCTTTTATTCCCTTTGCTTTAGGAAACAGATCCAAAGACATATTGCTACGGTTTACGTACCGCTAATCTACTTTCTATCTCTATGACTTAGCCTATCCTGGACATTTCATATAAACGGAATACACAGTTTTGTATCTGGCTTCTTTCACTTAACATAATGTTTTCAAGGTTCATTTACAATGTTTCAGTACTACATTCCTTACATGGCTGAAAAATATTCCATTGTATGAATACACCATATCTGTTGATGGACATTTGGATTGTTTCCACTTTTTGGCTATTATGAATAATGCTGTTATAAACATTCAAGTCGAAGTTTTATGTAAACATATGTTTTTCATTCTCTTGGATATCTCTGTTGGAATGGAATTGCTGGATCACATTTAGCTTTCTGAGGATTTGCCAAACTCTTTTCCAAAGTGGTTGCACCAGTTTATATTCCTACCAGCAATGTATGAGGATTCCAGTTTCTCTGTACGCTTGCCAACACTTGTTAATGTCTTTTTCATTGTAACCATCTTAGTGGGTGTGAATGGTGTCTACTTGTGGGTTTGATTTACATTTTCCTGTGACTAATGATATTGAACACCTTTTCATGTACTTATTGGCCATTCATATATCTTTTTTAGAGAAATATTTGTTCAAATCCCTTGCTCATTTTTAAATTGGGTTGTTTGTCGTTTTTACTGTTGAGTTGTAAGAAATCTTTTTTTGGGGGTGTCTGGCTTCAGAACACTTGGTCTTTTTTTTTTTTTTTTTCCCTAGCTTTGGCTGCATTGGGTCTCCGTTGCTGCGCACAAGCTTTCTCTAGTTGTGGTGAGCAGGGGCTCCTCTTCGTTGCGGTGCACGGGCTTCTCACTGCGGTGGCTTCTCTTGTTGCGGAATACGGGCTCTAGGTGCTCAGGCTTCAGTAGTTGCAGTATGCAGCCTCAGTAGTTGTGGCTTGCGGGCTCTAGAGAACAGGCTCAGTAGTTGTGGCGCACGGGCTTAGTTGCTCTGCGGGCCTCTCACTGTTGTGGCCTCTCCCGTTGCGGAGCACAGGCTCTGGACGCGCAGGCTCAGCGGCCATGGCTCATGGGCCCAGCCGCTCCGCGGCATGTGTGATCTTCCCGGACCGGGGCACGAACCCGCGTCCCCTGCGTCGGCAGGCGGACTCTCAACCACTGCGCCACCAGGGAAGCCTGGCAGGTGGATTCTTAACCATTGTGCCACCAGAGAAGTCCTTGAACCTGTGATTCTAAGGCCATAATTTTTGATAATTCCAATATATGAAGTCATTGTGGTCTATTTCTGTCATATTTTTTCAAACTTATTGAAATATATTTGACATATAACATTGTGTAAGTTTAAGGTGTACAGGATGTTGGTTTGATACATTTATATATTGCAATACGATTACCACCATAGTGTTAGTTACCACCTCTATCATGATACATAATTATTATTTCTGTTGTCTTCTGTTTGTGCTGATTCTTGCTCGTGGTGTCTTGTTCCTTATGTACCTAATTATCTTTGACTGTGTTCAGCTCACTGTATTTGAAAATTATTTGTGAAAATAACATGAGGCCTAAGATGATGACACCTCCCTCCAGACAAGTGTCTTGTTTGCTTCTACCAAGCACCTGGAGACACTGCTAATCTAAGGCCACTGTAATTCAAGTTCAAGTCTTGAGTTTCATGGGTCACCCGGGTGACTGGGCTCAAGGCTTGGTTTTCTTCTGGTTCACCCTTATTCTGAAGATGTCTCTGGTTAAAGAAGGTGTGGGATATCAGGCTCCCCATCTTGGACAAAAGGCTAGGCTTACCGTTTATTCTTCCTCCTTCCCTGCCCCCCTTGAGGCCATCAAAACCACAGCTCAGTTTCAAAGCTTTTTCTTCCAGATTGGCAAATGTGATCTCCACACTGGGCTTTCCTCTCTGGATTTTTGCCTTCTCCTAGATTCTTACTAGGGAATTCTTGTTAATTGTTCGATGGTCTTAAGAACATGATGTTTCTGAATTGGATCTAGGGACTCGTGTCTTCAGCAGGAGGGTTGGTCCAAATTACATATCCCACCATCACTGGAGGCAGAAGTCTCTGCAAATCCATAATTTCCCATGGGCATTTCCTTACCTTTGCCCAGGCTGTGCTCAGGATGCACCCCCTCCCTACTCATCTCAGGCACTCTTACTCTCAAAGCCCTACCCAGAATTTTGCCACCAGAGGCTCTCCCAAATCAAGGTACCTTGCTCTCCGCCCTGGTACCCAGAGTCCATATCTCCATCACTGTATTTATTTACCATCAAACATTTATGTGGTACCCACAGTTTGCCAGGCCCATCCTAGGCCCTGGGGATTCAACGGGGAACAGCACAGAGGCTGCCCCTTACCCTCGAGGAGGGTAATAAACAGCTGTTCGCAACCCAGTGGGATCAGGGTTGGGAGGAAGAAGCAGAGGGAGCCACGGAGTACATTGCAAGGAGACTCAACCAGGGGAGGCTTCCAAGAGGAAGTAATATTTAAGCTGAAGCTTGAGGGTTGTGTAGCAATTACCCAGCAAATACAAGTGGGGCAGGGAAGGGCATTGTAGGCAGAGTGATCATCTGTGAAGGTGCAGAGTGGAGTTGGTGAATCAGAATGGGGTGCGAGGGCTTCCCTGGTGGTGCAGTGGTTGAGAGTCCGCCTGCCGATGCAGGGGACACGGGTTCGTGCCCCGGTCCGGGAAGATCCCACATACCGCGGAGTGGCTGGGCCCGTGAGCCATGGCCGCTGAGCCTGCGCGTCCGGAGTCTGTGCTCCGCGACGGGACAGGCCACAACAGTGAGAGGCCCGCGTACCGCAAAAAAAAAAAAAAAAAGAAAAAAGAATGAGGTGCGAGGGAGGAGGAGACAGGGTGAAGCTGGGAGGTGGGTCCAGCACCCCTGACTGCTTTATGGTTTCTCCTTTTCCCTCTTCCTCTCCCAAAGACGGGGCTGCAAAGATTAGAGGGCCCCACGCTTGCGGGAAGGCAAACTCCCTTGACCTTCCGCACCAAACGATCCCTTTCAGGAAAGGTCACCATCCTTGGCTCGCCCCAGTCCCTCAGCTTCGGCCTCCTTCCTCCCCTCCTGCCTGGGGCAGAATGGGGAATGGCCACATCCCCTTGTCGCAAGAGAAGCAGGATATAGAGCTGAATGAAGCTACACAGACTGTCTTCCTCCACGGCCTCTGCCAGAGAGTCCTCCGTACAGGCCCCGAGGCCCTTCCTGCGGCACCTCCGGCTCCATCCTCCCGTCCTGTTTGGCTTGGATGTGGTCCCTGATCTAGGGAACCTGGAGGGATGGGTGTGACTGGGCGCAGAGGCCAAGCCCTGAGCCCTCAGAAACGGTCATGAGTAACGCTCTTCTCTATCCAGCCAGAATTCTAGTGACTGGGGACATATAGGACCCCCAGTCCCTCACCTGCCCCCAGGTCACCCAGACCTCAAGCCTGGAAGGGAAGTTTGGTTAACCCTCAGGGAACCAGGCGCTGAGAGGGGAGACTAGGAGATCTCTGTCCCGACCACTGAAGGGTTATAGCAGGGAGTTGTGTAACTGATCATACCTGGAGGGGTTCCTCTATCCCACTCAGACCCAGCCCCACCCTATCGTCCAGATGGATAAACGGAGGCTCAGGTCACACGGCCAATGAGAGGCAGAGGCAAGAGCTGAACCCAGGTCTCCTGCCCCTGGCCCAGCACTCACTCCCTTCTCCGGTCCTCCCCAGCACAAATGTCTGACACCTGCCAGGGTGGGGCGTGGGGAGGGGAGGTTTCAAGGCTCACATTTGGGATGGCGGGAATTAACCAAGGAGTTAACTGTTCTCCAGCCCCAGAGCCTGAAAGTCGGCCTCCTGGGAACAGAGGGAGATTACGGGCTCCTCTCCCACCCCGTCATGCTTCATCAGAGGCTGACACGTCCCTGGCCTGTGGCTCTAGGGCCATCAACACAACGGGCTGAGCAAAACATGTCTTGTGCAGTTTTTCTAAGACTTTGTCAATGCCTCCCAGCCAGAGACCACCAGAAACACACCCGAACAAAGCTGGCTTTACTGCTCGTTGCAACGAGGGAGGAAACTGAGGGACCAAACTGAGGGACAGCTCCGTGAGCGGGAGTTAGGCAGGACTTGGGAAGGGATCTGGGCTGGTGTTAGGAGCTTTGGGGAGGGCTTGAGGGAATAGAGCTTTGCTCTGGGTTGGATGCATCAGGAAGTGGGGGTGATTCTGTGATTGGGTATCTTCATGGCTTTAATCTGGAAGGGAAGGGGGATGAATTGAAGCTCAGGCTGTGACTGGCAAAGAAGCAGTCGTCACTCATTCAGCTGGGGTGTTTGGTCATTTTTGTGGTTTGGACCACATTCACTTTTTGTCTGTGTTCAGACATGATTACGGAGTGGTCTTGTTTTCTGTCTTGATCCAACATGGTCCTCGAGGGGCCTTGTCTGACGCTGGTGATCTATGAAATTGCTTATGCTTAACAGGACTGCACGGTGGCCTAGCCCGGAGCACCGAGCCAGCTCCTGGATGTCAGGGGCTGCTTTTCTTTTTCTCAGTGTGAAAGGAAAGAGCACGGAGCCTTGGAAAGCTGGCCACGTCACACAGGAGACCCATAATGGGTAAATGTCAGCTATGCCTTGTGTGTGGGTCCCAAGGCTGCCGAGGAAGCTCAGTTGAGACAGGGAAGCCAAGAGCCTTTGGAGTCAGACCTGGGTTCAAATTCTGCCTCTGTTCAGGCTCTTAGACAAGTCTCCTTCCCCTCCCTTGCAACTGCATCCACTCAACAAATACTTAGCAAGTGCCTACTGTATGCCAGGGATGGGGGACCTTGGGCAAGATCCTTAACACTCTGGGACTCAGTTTACCCATCTAGAAAATGGGAATGAGACTGGTCCCTGTCTATCTCCCAGGGTTGCTGTGAAGTTCAATGGAAACTCGTGTGGAGCATCTCTAGCACAGTGTGGCACGTGCCATCTGTTCTTCCCGGGGGTCCCTGACTCTCCCTGACCACCCCTGCCTTGTGGGCCCTGTATTAGTGGGGAAGCAGGACAAGGGGCCCATTCCAGGTTCAGCCTGCTTTGGAGGGTGAGTCCCAGGGACCCGAGATGCCAGCTGGTCACCAAGCGGTTCTGGGGCTGTACAAAGCAGGAGGAGGTCCTGGCCCCTCCGGTCTGCATGTTCAGCTGCTTCCTGGGGCTGAACCATGTGACACAGAGGGGAGGTGGCCCCAAATCTTGGAATTGCCCCGAAGGCAGCCGAACCCCCAACTCTGCCCAGGTACCAGCTCCAGCACCATGTCCTGGATGTTGCCCACTCTTTGGCCCAGGTCTGACCATCTATACACTATGGGGTGCCCTCCCAGCATCGATGTTCTGTGGTGCTGATGTGGTTAGTGGGGTCCGGAGAGGCAGAGAGGGTGCCAGGACTGTGGAGGTAGAAGAGGGCATGCACCGTCCTGCCTTCTCCAGGCGTGGAGGAGTGGGTGGCGACAGAGGAGGGTGTGAGGCCCACACAGAAGGAGGTTGATGTACCTGCCGGAGATGGCATGGGGAGGGCCCCTTACATGGGCTTAAGTGGTATGGCAGGGGGTGTCTCTTAGCTGAGGGTTGTGTGTGTAGGTGTGTGGATGTGTGTGGGCAGGACTTTGACAGCAGGGGAGGGGCACCTGCATGTGTGCCTGTGTGATGCTCCCACCATGGTAGGTGGGTGTCAGAAACAGCCTGGGTTTAGGGCTCAAACTAGCCAGGGTCAATTCTCAGTTGAACGACCTTCTGACTATGTGACCTTGCCCAGATCGCTTGCCTTCTCTGAACCTCATTCATTCATTCACTCCACAAGTAAACCCTGCTCTCTTGCTGTGTGGCTGCCACTGGGGAGACAGGGACAAACAAGGCAGAGAGTGTCTGTAAAGCGCAGGGCATCGGGTCTTAGTGCTCTGTGGAGACTTGTTTTCTTCCTCGTTCTGGAAACCTTGGAGCTGCACCCCTCCTTCCAAGGGACACAGCTCTCAGCTGGTGGGAACGGGAGCCAAGGGGCCCCCTTCGGGGCACGATCCAGCTCCCAGATGGTGCTTGTTCTGCCCTGCTGGCACGGGCCCTGGGAGTGAGTGGCAAAGGCATCTGGGCTGGGGTGGATGAGACGGGGGCCTCAGCATTCCAAGAACCCTGGAGCCTTCCCAGCACCAGCTGCGAGAAGACGTGGGGTTGGGACGGGTCAGAAGGACAACGATTCTCTGCGGGCCCCCTTCAGTCACCCCACACACCCACCCAATATGGGCACAGGTGTGGGATGGGAACTCCTCCAACAAGTCAGGACACCCTCTTTTCCCTGGGCCGTGCTCCCGGGGAGGGCGCTGGGGAAAGGGCAGAGGAGGTGGCTGCCAACTTCCCGCTGGGCTGCTGTTTACACCCAAGCGATGAGCTGGCGCTTGGCTTCACTGTCTGCTCACCTGCAGGCATGCCAGGAGAAGCTGGCTGGCTTCTGCCCAGCTTCAGTCGGCATTCAATGCTCTGGCCCTGCTGGATTTGGGCACCAGAATGCACAGCCGGAGGAAGATGACTCCAGACTCTTGCTTACAACTAGATGTCTGATTTTTCTCTCTGCCTGATTTCTGTCCCGGGCCCACAGCAACTCCTCTGAGTCTGAGGAACTGCAGACCCTCCTCCCGGGGGAGGCTGGTAGTGCTTCAGGGCACCCCTGGGCCAGAAAGGACAATGCCCCCGGCAAGGGGTTGATGACTTCTCTTCCACACCAGTAGACTGGGGGTGCATCTCAGTAAGGGTGGCTGCCAGTTGCCAGCCCAGCGGCAGGTGAGGAGGAAACAGGCTGGAGCTAAAGTGGGAAAGATTCAACCTAGACCCAAGAGCCAGTGTAGCCCAAGGAGGCATGCTGGACTCAGCAAGGGAGGCTTATGGAGCTGCTGACCTGACCCCTCTAGGGGTCCTGCCTTTGGCAGGAGTGGGAAGATGGGCCAGGAGAGATGTAGGATGCGACTGGGGAGCCAGGTCACCTCTCCTGATACCAGGTGAAGGGCATGTGGATCCCGTCCCAAACCTACCCACCCACCCATTCCTTTCCACGTTGCCTGCCATCACCATGGAGAGAACCAGGGTTGGGAGTTGCTTGGTTAGAATTGCAGGGCAAATTTCTTGAACCTCTCTGAGCCTCAGTTTTCCTCTTCTGTATGATGGGCAGAGTGTATCTGCCTCTCAGGGTCTAAGTGAGGACACACCATGTCATGCCAGCAGCCAGGTGTGCCAGGCAATTTGTATCTGCCACGTGTGGTTTAATTTATTCCTCCCATCGGCACCCTGAGGCAAGCATCATGGTAGCCCCATTTTACAGATGAGGAAACTGGGGCTTAGAGAGTCCGAGGCTGGTAAGCTGGGAGATATGCGTCCTGTGGCGGCCCCTGTTCTGTCTCAGAGAGCAGACGAGTGAGGCAGAGTCTCAGATTGTGGCCTGGATGTGTGGCAGTTTGCAGAAGGAGAGACCAGCAGCTCCCTTCAGGGTTGCAGCTGGGCCCATCACAAGGGGTTCTCATCATCCAGACAGGGTGTTCCCTTCCAGTCGCCTCCCCGAGTTTTATTTCCTTCAGCAACGGGTCCCAGCTGCACAGCTGGCTCCCCTAATGACACTGGCGTCCAGACCCCACCAGCTGAGGTTCTACCCAACGCCCACCACCCCAGCTCACGAGGCCGCCCTTGGCTTCTTGGACCTGCCCCAAGGGACACCAGTTTCCTCGCCAGCCCCTCTGCTGTCCAGGCCAGAGCTCTGCCTCCCATCCCGTTCCGGTTCCCGCTTCTTTATGCCCCGTTGTCCTGCTCTAGGCATCCTCTGGTCGGAGAATTTGTGCTGGGGCGTCCAGAGAACGAGGCAGGGGGTTTTCTGTTCTGACCCAGTTCCAAACTCACTTTTGTTTTATGTGCAAAGAACAAGGTCCAGGGGACTTAATACACCATCAATGTGCCGCCACGTGTTACACAGCATTACGAGGAGCTGGGGGCGGACCCCAGGCAGCCGGCTCCGGCACCCACGCTTCCAGCCTCATCCACTCGGCCTCTGTGAAACCTTGTTTCCCTCCATCCTGTTCCAGACCCCTTCTGCTGCCCACACTGTGGCCTCGCCTCTGGCCTCCCATCCTCCAGTCTGGCCCTTCCAGCAGCCTCATCTGACCAGCACCCACCCCTGTGCTGGATCCTTCAGTGGCACCACTGTGCTTCCTGGTAGCGCACTGGCTGCTGGGTCTGGCCTCCAGGGCCCTCCCTGTGGTGACCAGCCCAACCATGAACCAGCTGGGCCCAGAGGGCCTTCTCCTCAAGCTGGGTTCCTGACCCCGAGTCAGCCCTGTGTCCAGAGTGAGGGACGCAACTGTCCCCTCATGAGTCGCCAGGAGAACTGAGGCCCAAAGAGACACTCCACCATTCTCTGAACCCCACCCGGGCAGCCCAGCAGAGGCCCAGCCCAGGGCCGAGCCCTCACCTTCTTGCCGCCCAAATCCCTGTAAACCGGAGCTGATGAGCAGGTGGGCAGCCTGTGCAATTCACCACCAGGTGCCGCAGGTGCCCATTTGGCCCTGCTGCCCACCCGTGTGCCCTCTCCTCCCCCAAGCAGCTGCTCTTCTGGGGAGCAATGAACAGACCAGCTGCCCTCCTGCAGGCAGGTTTGGGGCCCAGGGTAAGGCTGCAGCTCAGCCCACATCTCCATTTCCAGGCAGGGAGGTCTCCGCCCTGGTGCCCACCCCTCTTGCCCTGCCCAGGCTGCCCCCAGCAAGTTGTTTTCTGGTGCTGGGCCTGGTTCAGCCTCCGGGGCCTGCAGATCACGTAGCCAAACTCGTTCCTCCTTTCTGCTACCCAGGCTGCTGAGCACAGCGGTTTCCTGCTGGGGAGAGCACAATGGAGCCTGCCACACAGGAAGGCGCAGGCCTAGCCATCTGAGTGCTGTGTGACCCGGGACAGGGCCCACACCCTCTCTGAGCCATGGTTTCCCCAGTGAGAAGTGAGGGGGTGAGACAAGGTCATGTGAGGCCATTCTCCAATGAGGATAACAGCAAACTTTCCTCGAAGACTAAGTGCATGCCAGGTGCAGCATCCCCTAATCCTCACAGCCACCCCGGAAGGTTGGGGCAGAGCAAGGTTAAGTCACTTGGCCACAGCTGAATCTCCCTTTGCAGTCCAGCATCCCAGAGCTTCTTCCCATCTCCCGCTTGGAGATCTGCTTCCCCAACCCCATCTCCACCCTGCAGCCCCCGTGTCTTCGCCCTCCTGCTCTCAGGAGGCGCCCAGCCCACACTGGGGTTAAGAATGAGAGGAAGTGTGGGTCCAAATTAGATCAGAGGGCACTTGACCCGAGGTGGTCCAGGCCTGCGGGCCCTAGCTAGCCATGGGGGAGAGGGTTAGGGAGACATGGGAAGAGGAACTGAAAATGGGCATAAAGTGAGGTAGAAGGGAGAGAGACTGAAAGCTGAAGATGGCCTGCAGCCTGGCCAGGGAGGGAGCAAGGCAGTTTGGGACCGAGAATCCCTTGACAAGTCCCCAGCCAGGGGGTTTCCAAGGCTGGGAGCCTGAGTCCTGCAGAATTAGCTCCTGCCTCCCCGCCTATCGTCCCCTCTACCACAGGAGCACTCCCAGCCTGGACAGCCTCTTATTCACCTCCAGATTTGAACCAGGCTCTCCGACCGAAAGCCTGGGACCCAGGGCCTGACCGTGAACTAGATCTTCTCAGTGGTGGGGAGAGGGGAAGTGGTTACACTCCCGCAGTGATACTGACCCAGGATGGACCCCAGAGCCCCGCTGCCTGACTGTGCCGTGGATCAGGGTCTGCACAGGTGTGCTCCTGGGAAAGCAGGGCCCCCAGGGAGGGTCTTCCTCAGAGCAGTGCAGAGTTTTCTGGATGAGAATCAGGCAGCGGAGGCAGCTTTCAGCCAGGACACTGCGGCTTCCCTGGGGGCAGGGGAAGTAGCTACTGTCCCTGCGGCCACGTCTCCCCCTCCTCAGGGTGTGTCCAGAGCCCGGCAACACCCTCGATGCCTGCCTCTTCCCTAGCTCTCCAGGATTAGAAGGCTCTGGACCTTGCTGCTGGCCAGCCATGACCTTCATCCTGCCCCCTGCCAGGGCTGGAAGTGTCACAACGACTCTACTCTGAAGCTCAGGGTCCCCAAAGGGACCAGCCTTAGACAAAGCCCCGGTGACCCAGCCTTACCTCCTGCACCCCATCTTCACATCCTGACATAGAGAGCACTGCTTCCTGTGCTCTCCTAGGCAGATGGGATATGGAATCCTGGCCCTTGTCTCTCAGAGCCTCAGTTTCCTCATCTGTACAATGGTCCTGAAAATAACCCCCACTTCCTAGGCTGGTGATAAGGACCGAAAGGACAATGTATAAAAAGCCTTCACCCAGGGGACTTCCCTGTCAATCCAGTGGTTAAGACTCTGTGCTTCCAGTGCAGGGGGTGCTGGTTCTACCCCTGGTCAGGGAGTTACGTAAGACCCTACATGCCAGCGCTGCCAAAAAAAAAAAAAAAAAACCCAAAACCTTCACACAGTGAGATGCAGAATCCTAAGAATTTTTATTATTTTATTTATTTATTTATTTTTTTTTTTGCGGTACGCGGGCCTCTCACTGTTGTGGCCTCTCCCGTTGCGGAGCACAGGCTCCGGACGCGCAGCCTCAGCGGCCATGGCTCACGGGCGCAGCCGCTCCGCAGCATGTGGGATCCTCCCGGACCAGGGCACAAACCCGTGTCCCCTGCATCGGCAGGCGGACTCTCAACCACTGCGCCACCAGAGGAGCCCAGAATTTTTATTTTTAATTGAATTTATTTGCCATCCCTCTGTGCGTCTTTTCCCCAGCCCCTCTTCTCCTGCACTTCTGGCTTCCTTATTTCCATGGTTGCCATGTCCTCGGCCTCCAAGCCTGCTGGAAGAGTCCCCCATCCTCAGACAAACCCCACCCCAGGCCCTTCCCGAAACTGGCTTCTGCCTTTCCCAGCAGGCCCAGCTGGGCCTCCTCCATCTAATCCCACAGGGCTTGGGGTCATCACAAGATTAGGGAATCAGGACCTGGGTGGCGGGGTTGGGGGGAGGAGGCAGCAGGGCTCTGGAACCTGCATGTTTAACCAGCTTCCCAGGGGATTCTGATCCTCACTGCCTACCTGCTGGAACGAGAACATCTCATCCCTCAGGTGAGTCCTGGGGGCCCTTCCATCAACTCCACCCTGACCTGGTTACTGCCCCCCCTGCACTGGGAGAAACACTTTCCCAGAGTGTCAGTTTCTCCCCCCACTCACCCCACCCACTTCTTGGGCTGGGAAGGCAGGAGTGGGCAGGGCAGGGCTGGTCAGGGCTGCAGAGACCAGCTGGGCTGTGTTTGTTTGGGGGGTTTTCCTCTTTGGCTGCTTTTCTAAACAAAAGGCCCGGGAGTCTGTGGGGCCAGAGCCAGACCCACCCCCTCATGGGACCGGGGGTTACAGTACAAGATGGCAGGGGGCGTTTCCACTCCTCTCAGAGCCAAGCCATCTTAAGGAAGCCTTGAAGCCCTGTGATGCGGGAGATATTACCCCATTTTACAGAGGAGAAGACTGAGGCTCAGAGAGGCCCAAGAGCATGCCTGAGAGCACACAGCTGGGGAGGGGGCTGGGAGGGGGTGACTCAGCAGGGAGTTTAGTTTGGGGCTGCACTGGGTGCTTAGCTACTCTTTCCTCCTCCCCAATTTTGTGCTCCCCTCCCCCTCTCCAGCAGTGCCTTTCTCTCCTTTTCCCTTTTCTTCTCCAGGTGGCTCCATCCTCAGCCCTGTCCTTATCCGTGGAGGAGAACCCCTCGTGGCTTTAGCTGCCAACGTCCAAACTGTCCAGTTCAGGTCACAATAGCAACATTTAAGGAAGTTGCACGAGTCAGGCCCTGGTCTAAGGTGTTACCCAGGAGTAGCTAATTTAGTCCTTACAACAGCTCTGTGAGGTGGGTGCAATTATTATTCCCATTTTACAGGTGAGGAGCATGAGGTCTAGAGAGGTGAAGTAACTTGTCTATAGGTGACAGAGCCAGGATTCAAGCCCAGGCAGCCCGTATGCCTCACTTCTCTGGCTGTCCAGCTCAGACCTCTGACCTCTGATTTCCCATGAGCCTCCAGCAAGGGGGTCACCATCCCTGCCTGGCCCGGCCAGAGTGCCCATCTCAGTATTAAGGCCTGTTTGCTTCAAGTCCCTACCCCAACCCCATCCCTAGATTGGGAGCATCTCGGGTCCTATTCATTCACAGCCGTGTCCCCGCATCCAGCACTGCAGGTTAGGCACACAGAAGGGCCTCAAACTGTGTTCCAGGAGGGACAATAATTCCAGCTCAGGAGCTGGCCATAGCTTCCCCACAGTGCCCTCTGCTGGTCAGATCACACACTGCCCTGGGGCCTTGGGACCATCAGCTCAGGCCCCATCCCCATCACCCTAATAACCCCCTGGGTTTATACAGCTCCTTTCTTCCCCTGAGCTCAAAGGACTTTCCCATCTGTGATCTGCCTAGCCTGGGCCCAGCCCCAGGAGTGTGTGAGGGCCCAGCATTTCTCTCCCCACTTTACAGAGACCAACCAAGGCCTGGAGAGGGATGGCGTGAGCCCCAGCGTGCTGCTGGCAGGTCCAGAAAAGAGCTCCTTTCCCTAACCTTCTCCGTTACAGATGAACAAACTGAGGCCCAGAGGGGAACAGACTTGCCCAAATGATTCCTGGGCTAGAACCCTGTTGTCCTAAATACGGTCCAGGGCTTTCCCACAACATCAAGATCTCTGCCTGCAGCTCAGCAAGACTTGGCCAAGTCATTAAACATAACAAGCCTCTGTTGTCCCATTTGTAAAAGGAACAGTACTTCCCGCTCTGCCTGCCTCCCAGGGGATCCCAGGGGCCGAGAGATGGAGGACGTGAGAGCGCTCATGACTGACTCTGAGGTCTGGTGATGTGAGAATGAGGGCAGTGGTCCAAACGGCAGATTTCAGCAGGACCCTCACCTCTGCCATAAACACAACCCTGGAGGAGACTCCAGTCTAAGGCTTGACCTTCAGACGGGCCAGCACATTGTATATGCTGTCCACATCCTGCCTCCACTGACCTGATCAGGGTATCAAGGGTGGGAGGTAAGAAGAAATGGTGACCAGTCTAACCCTAAGTCTGAATTCCTGCCCCTGTTATGCCCCTCCTGGCACTTCTCACAATTTGTCAGTTTATTATTTATTCCAGTGGCTTGTTTATTTATTTATTTATTGGCTGCGTTGGGTCTTCGTTGCTGCATGCGGGCTTTCTCTAGTTGCAGCGAGCAGGGGCCACTCTTCTTTGCGGTGGCTTCTCTTGTTGTGGAGTATAGGCTCTAGGTGCGTGGGCTTCAGTAGTTGTGGCTCGCGGGCTCTAGAGCGCAGGCTCAGTAGCACAGGCTTGCAGGCTCGTGGTGCACAAGCTTAGTTGCTCCACGGCATGAGGGATCTTCCCAGACCAGGGCTCAAACCCGTGTCTCCTGCGTTGGCAGGCGGATTCTTAACCACTGCGCCACCCAGGAAGTCCCTCCAGTGGCTTGTTAATGTTTGCCTTCTCTGCAAGACTCTAAGCCAGGAGCTGGCAAACTTTTTCTGCAAAGGGCCAGATAGCAAATATTTTCGGCTTTGAGGGCCATAAGATTTCTGTTGCAAGTACGCAATTCTGCCATTGCAAAGAGCCTTCGAAAATAGGTAAACACATGAGCATGGATATGTTTCAATAAAACTTTATTTCCAAAAATAGGCTGAGGGCCAGATTTGGCCCACAGATCATAGTTTGCTGACACCTACTCTAATCTCCAAGACAGCTGGGACTTGTCTGATTACTCTCAATTATATCCCCTTATTTGAGCAGACAGCACATTGCAGGTGCTGATTTGATCAATATTTGATGAATGTAGACAGGAATGAGGAGGGAAACAGGGAAGACCTCTGTGGCTGAGACTTGAGGGATACATGTGACATGGACTAATCGAGGGGAAGCACACAGTCTGTGCAAAGGTCCAGAGGCAGGAATGGAGGCAATGCTGCCAGGTCCCAGAAGCTACCAGGCTCATAAGCGCCCCCAAGGTCAAGACAGAGGAGGAATGCTGGGGTTCTCAGGGCTGCCCCAGCATGGCCACGGCTCGAACACACCTCCTAAGGTTACTGGGAGGATTAAACAGGACAGGACCAGAAAGGGTCTCAGCACTGGCACACGGGAAGGTCTCAGCTGCCATGATTATTATTGTTGCTATTATTAATCCAAACACCTGAAACTGTGCCCCAAACCCCTACCAATGGCCCCACCGAGGTCAGCAGGGGGTACGCCTGTAATGACCATGAGAATGCCTGTCTCTCAAGGAGCTGGGGGACATCGGTCCTAATGCTGGAGACACCTCACCACCTGTTTACTCACCAGGCTGGAAGCTTCCCGAGGGCAGGGGCTGGTGTCTCCCCAGTGCCCAGCACAGTAGCTGTGCCTCCTCCATCAGACTGGGGGCTTATTCTCTGTCCCTCCCCATCTAGTCCAGCTGGTTGCCTGGGAGAGACTCTGACCTGTCATCCCACTCCAGCTGGAAGCCCCCAGTCTTGAGCCTGGAGCTGAGAGTGGGCACATTCTGAGGTCAGCCTGTGGCCTTTTTTCTCAGGCTTCCTGAAAGGTCTCAATCCCTGGTCCCCGGGACCCCTAGGCAGGGCCAGGCCTCCAAGAGGTAGCATCTGGCACCTGAAGACTCCAGGTGGAGCAGGCAGTCCTGCTGGCTGTGGGGTTTCAGTCCCAGCTCTGCTACTAACTGGCCTTGGTTCCCTTGGTCTGTCTCCACATCTGCACAGTGGGGGTTAGGACCAGGTGATGTCTGAGCTCAGGAGTGTTGCTGGCCTAGATGGAGATTCTGTGCGAATGTGGGTGGATGCAACCTTGCAGTACAGAGCGTGGAAAGCAGATGACAACTTTGCGCTAAGGAAAAGGCATCCCATACTAGGGCAGACCCAGCCCATGCCAGAGCTCAGGGCTTGGTGACCAGAGCACAGGCAGGGTTTCAGTGTCCTCCCCCTCGGCTGGGCACCTTTGTGCCGGGCACATGATGCACAGCCTTGAACCGTGGCTGGGTCTGAGTTGCCAAACACGGCACTTTCTGGGTCAATTGGCCAAGAGAGGAAGGAAAATGGAAGCAGTGAAGAATGATGCTGTCTCAGGCTGCCCCCTGGTGGCCATATGCCACATGACACACATGGCTCAGGAAAAGCATCTCAGGTGAGCCTTACCCAGTGTCTCTACCCTGGTCCTAGCAGGGGGGCCTCCTCCCTGCCTGCAGAGATCCTGAAGTCCAGGAGTCAGGGTACCAGCCTCTGAACCCTGAGAAAGGGATCCTGTCATGAAGCAGCCACTGTAGACCAGGCCTGGGTCAGGCATTTTAGAGCTGAACTCAGTGTACCTGTTCACTCACCAGGCTAGAAGGCCCCCCAGGGCCGGGGCTGGTTTCACCCGTGTCACCAGTGCCTATCACAGTGTCTCCTCCAGCAGACTTGGAAGTCCCTGAGGACTCTGTCTCCCCCGCCCCATCAGACTGTGGGCTTACCCTTCTCCCTCTCCCCATCCCACCCAGTCCAGCTTGTTTCCTGGGGGAAGACAGGGAACTCTGACCAGTCACCCCGCTCTGGCTAGAAGCCCCCAGGCCCAAGGCTGGAGCTAAGAGTGGACACATTCTGAGGTCAGCCTGTGGCCTTCTCTCTCAGGCTTCCCAGAAAGGCCCCAAGCCCTGGTCCTTGGGCCCCTCAGGCCAGGCTGGGCCTCCAGAGAAACAGGGAACTGTATTGGGACCCTCATCTGGGCCTCAACAACCTCCCATCCCAAAAATAACTGGAAGGAAGGTCGGTTTGCAGATGAAGAAACAGAGGTTGGGGCTTCCCAGTGCTCTCTGGATAAAGACCAGATCCCAGCGTGAGGCCCTGCAGCAGCCCACTCCTGCCACCCCCTGCCTCCGTCTCATCCTCTGTGCTCCAGCCACCCTGGCCCTCTCTCCTTCCTGGGAATCGAACACTTCCTCCCTCCTCCACACCATTGCCTGTGCTGTTCTCTCTGCCAAGCCAGGTCCCACTCGTCTTTCAGTTGTGGACTCAGTCACTGTCACCTCCCCTGGATGCTCCCTCCACCTGCGAGACCAGATCAAGTCCTTCTCTTCTACCCTCTCAAGAGCTCTTCCCTAGAACTTTCCGGAGCTGTGAGTCTCAATTTGCCTGGGTCATTATTGGGTTAATGCCAACCTCCCCAACCAGTCTGTTCTCCCTCCCCCAGTGAACGGGGACCTGTCTCAATCATGCCGAGATATCAGCACCACTCAGAGCGGAGCATATAGTAGGTGCTCAATAAGTATTTGCTGGGTGAATGAGAGGTTGAATCAGTCCTGGTTGCAACCACTTTCAAGATGTGTGGCCTTGGACAAGTCTCACTTTCTTGCCTTCAGTTAACAAATATTTATTGAGCATCTACTATGTATTATTCTGGGCACAGGAGTTAAACCTAGATCTGTCTGGTTTCCAATTCTGTTCTCTTTCTGCTTATCCAGCTCTGCCTGCCTTTCCTGAGAAAACAAATATTGAGGAGATGTTTGAGGCTGGGAGGTGGGCAACTCCAGTCTGAAGTCTCGTCCTCTCCCACTGGACCCCCGGATGTTATAGACGCCAGTCCCCCATGGGGCCCTCAGCATCCCTGCCTCCAAGTCTTTGTGTACACAGAGCCCTCCTCCCTCTCCATCTGCCAGCATCCCACTTAACCTTCAAAATTCCATTGCAGGGTCACTGTCGCCTTGAAATCATCCTCGTGACCCTTGGCAGAAGCACCCCTCCTCTTACCACATGGCTGGCATGGGGATGCACTGCTGTCCACCCTGACCCGAGTTACTTATGCACGTGGCTCCCCGTGCACCGCACCGTCCCCCCTCCCGGGGCTGCCTGGGCAAGGACTGAGTCTGACTCGTCACTCTAAAGGCTCCCGTTGATTAATCTCCCTCCGATCAAACCCTGCAGCAACTGCTCTCCACACTCCAGCGCCCAGCCCGGGGCCAGGCACTCAGGACTAGTGGATGTCCATTGTTGAACAGGAGTAAGTGGGGCAGGCCACAGGAGAGGGGGCTCTGGCTGGGTCCCCCAAATCATGATGCGAGAGTGAGATTCACAGTGTGAAGGGCATGGCCTGGGCACTCTCCCCTGGTCCCCTCACCCACCAGGAGTCCCCCTCTTCCCTCATCCCCTGGATGGCTGGTGAGAGTGTAGTGGAAGGTCGCTGGGCAGATGGGCTGTGGGCTGAGCTGGGAAAGGACGGCCTGCCCCAGGGAAGGATAACCGCACATCTTAGAGCTGTCTGGGAATCGTCCACTTCAGCAGAATTCCAAGGACTGGGAAGGTGAATGTGGGTGTGCAAGGGGAGCTGCCCACCCCACATGGCCCAGTCTCAGGCTGGTGCCAGGGATGGGCTGACAGGCAGGAGGCCTGGGTTCTAGTTTTCACTCTGCTGCCAGTTTACTGTGTGACCTTAGACAAGCCCCTGCCCCTCTCTGAGCGCCCATCTGTACAATGAAAGGATTGAGTCAGGGTGGAACTGACCAGCACGAATGCTAGAGGCTAAGATAGCCAGACCCCCACCCCAGACATGTTTCTGAGTTGGTGAGCAAGGGACCCTGGGAGGGGCCATGGCCCAGACTCATCCACCTATCTCTGTCTTGGGCTGAAGGGGGCACAGTGGGCTCCCCAGGCATTCTCTCCCCTGTGAGCTGCACATCTTCTCTGCCTGGGTCCCCCTCCCCGTCCCCTCTGTCCCCAGAGCTGCCAGGCTGCCAGCTGGGAGCATCTGCAGCTGTGACCGAGCGTCCTGCGTCATGGTGAGTCAGAGCCCTCCCTCCAAGCCAGATCCAGCCACTCCATGACAGGAAGAACAGAAAGGACACCTCTGCCGCCCCAACCCTGGGCCACGTAGCACAGGACCCCAGAGCCTGGCTGCAGGCAGGCCAGCCTTTCCTTTTCCACACAAGGGCTGGCACTGAGCAAGGCATTCGTCCCTTCAGAGCTAGCCTCCCTCAAACCAGACTTGGGGGGGGGGAGGCTCGTCTGATGGGGGCAGAGCATGGAGGGCTCTGAGCACCCATGTCTGAGTACAGCACTGGACTCTAGGACCGGCGTCTTATTCACACCAGCACATCCACTTAATGGAGTTTCTTCAGGATTCCCGTGGGGGTAGGGACACTTGGTGAAGTAATAGTGCATCACACCTGTGTTCACCATCACCGTTAATTATTTTTAGCTCTAAGAACCTACTGTGTCAGTCCTTTTGCACAATTATCTCATTGATTCTTACAGCAATCCCATGAGGTAAAATTTTTACCCCCAGTTAACAAAGAAAATATCTGAGGCTCAGAGAAGTGAAGCAACTTTCCCAAGGTCACACAGCTTGTGTGAGCTGAAGCCACATTCACACCAGTTCTGCTGACACCCGTGGCCAGGGTCACTCCCCATCAGGACTTTACTCTGAAGAGGGCACCAGGCCTGGGGAAAGAGAAAAACGGCAGCACCCGCCCCACTGCTCACCCCACCGCCACCCAGCAGTCCCACAGGACCCAGATCCTGCCCTGCTAGAGGCCTCCGGCTCCACCCGCACCCCTGCCTCAAACCTCGTTCATCCTTCAGAGTCCTGCTGGGCCATCACCAGGTTTTCGAAGAGAACCAGTGAACCTGGCTTCTTCCCTTGTAAAAGGGAAACAGTGACACCTGCCCTGCCTGGTGCACAGGTAGGTGTAAAGATGGAGTGAGACAGAAGGATGTGAAAGTGAGCGCTCAGATGCTGAAGAGCAGCGTGCAGGGGAAGATCTGCTGTGGAGCTGGGGGGTGGGGCGGGGCGTCTGTGTGTAAATATGAGTGTGTGTGGCTGTTAGTGTGTGGATGTGCACGTGCAAGTGCGTACACACATGTGTTCGTGAGTAGGTACGTGAGAGAGTGTGAGTGATCAGATGGGCCACTGTGGCCCCATCGGACGGCAGGTGCAGGGCTGAGAGAGCCCAGGCCTCTCACCCGCCTGACCCCGTGGAGTGAAGTTTAACTCTCATCCGTCAGTGAGGCCACTGGTACACCATCCCCACCCTCTGTATCCCCAGCCTGGGCCGCCGTCACCCCACTGAGAAGCTGATGGTCAAAAGTCGATGTCCCTCACAGCTAAGGGACCTCAGGCGAGGCATCCGACCTCCGTGAGCCTGTTTCTTCCCCTGCAAAATGGGTACAATGGAATTGTTTTTACTGCGCTCGGCCAGGTTGTGCCCCAAATGCCGGAATCTCCCCGCCCCCACCGCCCTCTTCCCTGACCTTCAGCCCCTGTCGCCTAGTGGCGCGGGAGGCGGGAGGGCCAGAAGTTCCCCCTCTGGCTCCCCTTCCCCTCCCCCCGCCCCCCGCCGGGCTCCTGCTTACCCCACCGTCACCCCCCGGCCGGGCTGCTGCAACAGGTCTGCAGGCGGCGGGCGCGCTGGGGGCGGAGCGGCCTCGCGGGCTCCGCGCTCGGGGCTCGGGGCTCCGGGCGAGCGCTCCGCGGGGCCGCCCCGCCCGCCGTGCTGCCCGCGTCTGGCAGGGGCGGGCGCGGCTCGCGAGGCGGCGGCGCGAGGCGAGCCGGGCGCTGCGGCGGCGGCGGCGGCGGCGTTGGCGTGGACGACCCGGCGGGAGCGGCGGCTGAGGCGAGCGGAGCCCCGGCCCCTTCTCCGCTCGTCCGCGCTTCCGCTGCGCCAGCGCCGCGCGTGAGCCCCGAGCCCGAGGAGACATGAGCGCCCGGCGGCCCGGCGCACCCAAGGCGCAGCGGCCCGGCCCCGCGGCCCCGTGATGGGCTCCTGCGTGTCGCGAGGTGAGGGGGCCGCGGACCGTAAGGGAAGGACATCGGGCGTCCGGGGCCCCGCGCCGGGGACGCGCGCACGTCCCCTCGGCCGCTCCAAAGAACCTCGGTGGGGGTAGTGGGGACGACCCGCCCTTCCCGGCCGGCCGCACCCCACCCCCGCCGAGCCCCAGGGGACACGGTGCCCCGAGGGGGACAGGGCGTTGTGGGGGGGGGTAGCAGCGCGGAGAGAGAGCGTGGGGAGGTCACCGCATCCCCAGCCCCGCTTAGACCCACACCGCACCAGGCGGCAGAAGCAGGGTCGCTTCCTTTCCAGCAGGCAGCCACACACCCCCTGCCGTGTGCCTCGGAAGGGACGGAGGCTTCTGCTTGCTCCTGGCTTCTCTGGGGTCACTGCGGGGCACCAGGAGAGCAAGCTGACCCTCCTTCCCACACCCCGCAAGACACAGGCCTTAGTAGTTCAGTGTCCCCACTCTGTCCCCTTACCCCATGCCCCTGTCTTCAGAGACCCTGAACCCCATTGGCAGCAAGGGGTTAATGGAGATGAACAGGTTATAAAGGAGGTTCCCCTTCCCCCACCCTCATCCCTAACTCCTCAGCCCCACCCCCATCCTCAGTCAGGGGACAGGAAGGGACAGAGACAGCTGATGTTCCCAGTAACCCCTGGGCCTTTGGGCACTATCCCACTCTCCTTCTGTGCCTGAGCTCCATGGCTCTCCCCAAGGTGGTCCCCAGGGAGCCTGAGAGAGCTGCCCTGGGTGGGGGGAGGTTTGGGGGTGGCAGGGACTTCTACACAGAGCAGGGGGGGGTGGGCAGATGGGTCTTTGGAACCCTCCCCACCATCAGTTTCCCGACAGGCTGCTGAGCAGCATTGTAGAAGAGGCTGGCTGGGTCATTCTCCCACCCTGGTAACTTCACCCCACAGTGGGACCAGTTGGGGGGGGTGAGGTGAGGGGGTGACTGAGGCCTTGGCTCCAGCTCTGCAGGCTGAAGCCCAATCCACTGACTCCAACCATGGCCTTGGGGGGCTGCCACCCCACCCATCACCCCCAGTAGCTTACTCAGGTGTGGAGGGATGCCCAGGCCTTGGGGAGGGGCTGGGCAGGTTCTGGAGGGGACCTTGTCCCCTCCCCCCATCCTCTGGCCTCTGTGGGGCTCTGCCCACAAGTCCATGTGGGACATTCAGGTAAGTGGCTTAGGGTGTCTCAGGAGGGTGTCGGGGCTGGGATCCTGGGTGGGGCTTAGGCTGCGTAAGGTTCATTCACTTACTTATTCATTAAGCTGCTGTTAGCATGACACCTACTGTGTGCCAGGCACTGTATACATGCTGGGCACCCAGAGGCGGTGAGCCCAGCACAGCATGTGCTCTGACGCCTACAGCCTGGCCAGAGGGGAAGGTGGTATTAAGAGTGAAGAGTATGTCGTGTTCTTCAGAACCCACAGGCTCTCAGTGTGTCTGCAGAAACCTCGAAGGCTCTGGGCAGGCTCCAGGTGTTGGGGATCTGGAGTTTCCTTGTTGACTGTGTCCCTCCCCCATCACTTGGCCATCCTGTGCCAGGTGCTGGAGGCCCAGCCCCAGGTGGACTTGCCTGTGACCTGCAGACCAAGGTCAGGCTGCCAGGTGGTGCCAGGATTGGGGCTGGGACCCAGGTCCTCTGGCTGCTACCCCATACCTGGTGCTGGAACCCTCTGCCCTGCCTGTCTGAGGTCACACTGGCCTGAGATGGGTCTTCTCCACCCTTCCTTCAGTGGCTTGGGCTCCCCGTTGTGTATTCTGACCTTGTCCCCGTCCTGAGGGGTCGGCCTACTTCCAGTCTCAACATGCACGCAGGCGAGTTGGATGCCCGTAAAGAAGGTGTGAGACCACTTCAGCAGAGGACAGCCGTCGTCCCAGTACTCCGGGTTCTGGGTGACCAAACCACTAAGTGGAGGCCACCCACCCCTCTAGTCATCACTAATGCTTCCAGAGTGCTTACGGCTTACCGAGTACTGGTGGGAACATTCAAGGCGCAACTAGCTAACTTGGGGTCTTATACTATCACAGTCCCCATTTTTACAAGCAGGGAAACTGAGCAGAGCCCGAGGCTGCATAGCTAAGAAAGAGCAGGGCTTCCCTGGTGGTCCAGTGGTTAAGAATCCGCCTTCCAATGCAGGGGACACAGGTTCAATCCCTGGTCAAGGAAGTAAGATCCCACATGCTGCGGGGCAACTAAGCCCTCGCGCCACAACTAGAGAGAAGCCCGCGTGCCACAGTGAAAGATCCCGCATGCCGCAACTAAGACCCGATGCAGCCAAAAATAAATAAATAAATATTTTGAAAGAACGAAGGGAGAGAGAAAGGGAGAAGGAAAGAAAGAAAGAGCAGAAGCAGGACTTGAAACCAGTCACGCTGACTCTGGAGCCTGGGCCCTTGTCCTCTGCACCACACAGCCAGCCCTCGGACCCAGGGCCGGGCTGTCCTACTCCTCTCCAGCTGCCAGCTGGAGCCCCCACGAGCCTCTGGGTCTCCACACCTGCACCAGTTGCTAACAACAGCCCTGTTACTTGAAGCACTTCCCTGTGTCAAGGGCTCAACCTGCAGCCAGGCCAGGAATTGCTGACCTCCTGCTGACGCCCATACCAAGTCCAGAGCCCACGTGCAATGGGGGCCACCCCAGCCAAACCCCAGGTGCAAGCCACACCTGGGAGAGCCACCCCATCCCAGCACTGGGCAGCAGTTAGCTTCTGCGAGCCAGGCCTGGGAGGCTAAGAGTGCAGACTCTGGGACTTCCCTGGTGGCACAGTGGTTAAGAATCCGCCTGCCAATGCAGGGGACACGGGTAGAGCCCTGGTCCGGGAAGATCCCACATGTGATGGAGCAACTAAGCCCATGCACCACAAGTACTGAATCCTGCACGCCTAGAGCCCATGCACCACAACGAAGAGTAGCCCCCACTCGCCGCAACTAGAGAAAGCTCGCATGCAGCAACGAAGACCCAACGCAGCCAAAAGTAAATTAATTAATTTTTTTAAAAAAAGAGTGTGGACTCTGGAGCCGGCTAGCCTGGGTTCGCATCCCTGCTCCGCCATCCACTAGCTTTGTGACCTCAGCAAGTTACTTAACCTTGTATATGTATCTCAGTGTTCTCGTCTGTAAAATGGGAATAACACTGGTATTGACATCTTTGAGTTACTGGGAGGGGATTAAATGACTTAATTCACGTAAAGCACTCAGACCAGTACCTGGCATGTAGTAAATACTGTGTTAGCTGTCACTTTAATTCTTATTATTACCCTTCCATGTAGACAGCTAATCCAGACCCTCTCTTGGCTGGGAAAGGGCAAGCTACGGAGGCTTCAGGGCACCGTCCTGCCTCATGGGAAAAGAAACAAGCATTTGAGGTGCTGAGAACATGGGGGAAAGTGATTGGGACCAGATTAAGGCAACAAAGGCTGCTTCTGGAGGCTATTTTGTGTTCATTATCTATTTTTAAGCCACCATTTGTTGGCTGCTTATCCTGCGCTGCCTGAGGCATCACTCACCTGGCCTCGTTAGTCCTCATTCAGCCCTGGAGGGGGGATGTAGGGCTCAGAGATGGGAAGGGTCTTACCTGAGGTCACACAGCCAGAACACAGAGAGGCAGGATTTGAATCCAGGACTGTCTGGGATCCAGGATCCCAGAGCCTGAGCACGGAACACCTGCCCTTTGCTTTCTCATGTCCCCACATGGAGGGAGGTACTGAGCGTGTGGCCAACGCTCGAGAAATTCAGCCCTCTGGAATAACTCCAGTGTTAGCATTCGGTTTGGGCTTTGCTACCACCGATGGTGACAATCTGTACAGAGCAATCTGTCTACCCCGCTCTGTCCAGCTCCGGGTCTCTCAGTGCCCATCCCATGCCCCTGGCTCCGGAGCCTCTCTGCCTGTCCCTTTCCGCCCCAGCCCACTCCTCCAGGCCAACCCATCAGCCTCTTGCCCCACCCCCACCCCCCGCACCTCCCGCCTGGGTCTAGTGCACCGGGCACTGGCGGGTGGTGAGAGCAGAAACTGGAGACCGAGGAGTTCCTTCTGGAAGGCCAGGCATCTGATTATGTCTGGGAGGAGGCACAAGCTCTAAAGGAGCCGACCAGAACCACCCCCAGTACTCAGGCCCACTGACTGTGACCCCTCCATTCCCAGCCCCCAAGGCCCGTCTCACCTTGGCCCTAGCAGAGCCGTGAGCAGAGTCCCCCTGGGCACGGTGGAGAGACTGAGGAAGGGGTAGATGGGGCCTTGCCCCCCCTTTTTAAAAAAATTTTTATTGGAGTATAGTGGCTTTACAGTGTTGTGTTAGTTTTTGCTGTACAGCAAAGTGAATCAGCTATACGTATACATATATCCCCTCTTTTTTGGATTTCCTTCCCATTTAGGTCACCATAGAGCATTGAGTAGAGTTCCCTGTCTATACAGTATGTTCTCATTAGTTATCTATTTTATACATAGTATCAATAGTGTATATATGTCAATCCCAATCTCCCAATTCATCCCCCGCCCCCATCGGCCTTGCCATTTAGAAGCTCACAGTCTGAGGAGGGAGACACAGCCTTGCCCTTGGAATTGTCTAGTGGGGGAGGCCGGACACACAGGTGGAAAAACAGCCTGAGGACCCTCTCAGGAGATCAGCGCTGGTCAGTGGTTGGAGCACAAGCTTTGGCGTTTCAGACTGGCCTAGGTTTGAACCTCATTTCCGCCACTTACTAGTAGGTGACCTTGCAGAGGTGATTTAACCTCTCTGAGCCTCAGTTTCCCCATATGTAAAATGGGCATAACAGTACCTACTTTGCTGGGTTGTTATTAAGATTGAATCAGAGATAATGGATCGAAAGGCCTAGGATAGTACTTGACACATAGTAGGTGTTCAATAAACAGTGCAAGCAAATCACTGTATGCCAGACTTTGCCCATTAGGGCTGCTGGTAAGGTAATAGCCTAATACATCTGAAGACAATCTAGGCAGGCTGCCTGGAGGAGGTGAGGCTAGATCAGGGTGTTCAAAGAAGTTGGGCCACAGGATGGCAGAGGGAGTAAAAAGGAGCTAGGATGTGTGGAAAGTCCTGAAGAGAACATGGAAAGGGACCCCTTTGGGCAGCTCTGAGTTGTATCGACTCACTTATGGAGCTACTGCCGTGGACATGGACCTGGTGACCTGTAAATCAGTGTCCTGGGGGGCGGGGGGCACTTTGTCTCCTAAAGGCCAGGCCACTGCCAAGTTCAGAGGGACGGACTGCGGCCATGGCAGTGACTCACAAGGACTCACCCTTGGTGGCCTCCGTCTGCAGAGTCCCCCAGGGCAAGCTCCAGCCCTGGGGAAGGACCAGAGGAGTGGTGCCTGAGATCTGTCCCAGGGTCCAGAAAGAGGATGTGAGGTCTTGGAGGAGAGGGGGGACAGAGCCGCTGTCGTTTATGGAGTGCTTCATCCTCACGGCCACCCGCCAGTATTCTCATTTCACAGATGAGAACGCTGAGGCTCCCAGGGGCCGCGTCACAGGCGCACAGCCCTGGAGCTGACAGTGAAAAGCCAGGATTTAAACCCAGGGCAGGGACTGTGCAAGGAAGGCCTTGCCCGCTGTGCTGTCTTCGGTGCAAGGCAGGAACCTGGCATGTTACAGCTGCGCGGCACACACCTAGGGTGCAGATGGCTGGAGGACCGCATCGTGTCCTTGGCTGCAGGGGTCCCAAGAAGCTTAGTGGGGAGGCCCGTGACTGTCCAGGGAGGGTCATCACAAGGGGCTTCGACTGCTGCTCAGTTTACTGTGTGCTTTCAAGAGGAGGTCTGCCCTCTCTGGGCTGCTGAGAAGGAGCAAGGTTAAGCCTGGAACCACTATGTCCTCCCGGGGTGTGGAGCCCTGGGAGACACTTTGGGGGAGGTGGCAGCCACGATGACAAGTGGGCTGGGACATAGGCACCAAGGAACAGCTCAAGAGGCTGGACGACTGGGAAGGAAGTGAGAAGAATCTGGGTGGTAGTGTTGCAGACGCACCCAAGGAACGAGCAGAGAAAACCAGTGTGGGAGCATTTGCAGCCAGGGGGGTTTAGGTGAAACATCAGGAGGATCTGCTCGGGTGGCTGGACTCTAGCAGGTTGAGGAGCTGGCATGGGAAGGCAGGAAGCATCCTTGGTTCGCAGGGAAGCTCCGGTTGAAGGCAGAGGGATGGAGGGGACATCTAGATGACACCCCTCTCTTTGAAGGATCAGGGTGGCCCCGTCCAGGCTGCCGTGGCAACCAGAGGCCCGTCACTTCTGTGGCCAGGGCAGGTGGGGGAGGGGGGCAGTCAGAAGGAGCCTCAGACCTTGAGTTCGGGGAAGTAGGGTGTGGACTGGGAAAGGGGGGGGTATCTCCACAGCTCCCTTGGGAGAGGAAGGTGCCCACAGGAGCAGAGGCTAGGGGTCTCCTCAGGCTATCCCCCAGCCCCCACCCCACATGAAAGCTGTGTTTTTCCAGTTGCCGGTGGTGACGTGGCTGCCAGTCCCAGCTGGGCGAAAAGCAGCCTGTGATTTCACCCTGGGCTGGTTCATTACCTGACGTCTCCATAGCAACCAGTCTGTGACATCACGGGGCCAAAGTCCTCAGGGGAGAAGGCAGCTTTGGCAGAGGCGCCTGCACCCCCGCTGAGGTGGGGGGCAGGAAAGCTGGGGAGGGGGCTGGGAGCCAGGAGCCCACGTCCGCCACCACGTCGACAGATCACTTTGTTCAAGTCACGTCCCTCCAGGCCTTGGACATCACCTGCCAGCTCCCCTTGCTCCCTGGCCCGTGGTTGCAGAGTTCTAAAACAGCTTCGGGCGATGGGCAGGGGCCTGGAGATATTCCCTCACCCTTCAGAGTTCCCAGGGGTAGTCTGTAGCCAGCATCACCCTGTCTCCACCTTGGAGGCCCCAGCTTGTGCACGCTGGCACCTTAAGAGTGCGACTTTCAAACTTTTTTGACTGGACCCATAAGAATAAATTATTTCGCATCGTAATCCAGTACACACACAGGTGCACACATGTGTGTCTGTGCAATTTAAACAGAGGCTTCGTGAAATAAGACTTAGCCTGTCTCTGCAGTGGGTTCTGATGTTTTCTATTCTACTCAATTCTACTTCATTCTTTTAAAATATGACCTAGTAAATTGCTTGCTTGACCCACTAAAGGATGCGCCCCTGGTTTTTTTGTTTTTTTTTTTTAATTTTTTTTTTTTTTTGCGCCCCTGGTTTGAACACCACCTTTGAGGGACCTGGAACGTTGCCTTTGCACACATGGAAACTCTGATGCCCGGAGCGGGGCAGGACTCTGTCAGGGTCACACAGCCAGGACTGGGCATAAAGAGCAAGATGTATTGGACACTATGGGGTGCACGGCTTAGCCCCCATGATCCCACGCTGCCCTCGCTGTTCTTAGCACCCGGGTCACTGAGCTGTGGATTCAGCGGGTGGGGGCTTAACCTGGCTCCACTGTCCTTTTCTCCAGTCCCCTCTCCAGACAGTCTCACTTGAACCTCCCTGACCTGCCCACCCGTAACAGCCTTCGGGCAGATTCCAGAACTCTCTAGCCTCTTCTGGACAATAAGTCCAGTCCACCCAGTTTGGATGACAACTTGCATCTCGCACCCCGTCTGACCCTCTCCTTCTCCCCGTCGGCCATGGCTGGCTGCTCTTTACTCTGCAGGCCTCCCTCTCCTCTCTGGGTCCCTTTCTTCTCTGACATGGTGGGGTCTGGCATGAGGAACTTGAGAAAAAATGGCCTAGACATTTGTATTTATCTGGAGCTCTAGTGGTCTCCCTTGGCTACCACTGGCTCAGCGATGAAGCCTCTGTGTTGTAGGCAAGCAAATATTCATTCTTACAACAAATGTTTAATGAGCACCTACTATGTGCCAGGCCCTAGGCAGGTGCTGGGACTAACGTAGCAAATAACACCAGGTCCCAGTCCTCACAGAGCTCATGTTCCAGTGAGAAACCATGAACAAGGAAACAGACACACACATTGTGGAGTGATGGGTGTAAAACAGGGTGAAGGGATAGAAAGAGTCGGGTGTCATATTAAATAAGATGGTTGGGGGAGGCCTCGCTGAGGTTGTAACATCTGAGCAGAGACATGAACGGAGGGAGGGAGTGAACCTGTAGGTGGCAGGAGAGTCCCAGATGGAGAAAAGGAACAAACGGGCAGTGCAAAGGCCCTGAGGCAGGAGTGTGTTGGAGTGAGAGAGGAGGAGAGGAGGGACATGAGGTGGGAGGGGGGCCAGGGTCTCTCGGGTTAGCACGTGTGAATTCTCTGGGGAGCCATGGTGGCGGCGGGAGGGGCTCCCCACTATAGAGCCCATGTTGTGGGAGATCTGACCTGATTTGACCTCTTGCATTCCCTGCCGAATTCCCTTTTCCCCCTAAAGTGATCCACCCTGCAGCCTCTTGGGGCTGGGGTCCTCATGCCTGCAAGCAGCCCTCTTAGGGGACTGCTCACGAATGGAGCAAAAACGGAGCCTTGGGCGGAGCAAGGCTTAAACCTGGCCCCTTCCTCAGTATCTCCTTGACCCTTGACAACACAATGTTCCCCTTTGCAAGCTTCCCAGATTTCTGCAGGGGAGTCTCTGGGAGCCCCCGTGGGGAGAAATAGGTAGTCAGAGTCAGAAGGGGGTTGACGGCTGGGGTAGCAGAGCCGGTTTCAGCCACTTTGAAGAGAGCGTCTGCTACCCCCATCCCGCCTCCACCCCCTGACAGCGACTTTCTTCAAAAGCGGGGCCCTCAAAGCGTCTTGGTTCTCAGTTTGGATCCTGGTAGACAATTCCTGAGGAACAGGAGCAGTCCCCCTCAGCTGCCCATTTTACAGATGTGGAAGTAGAGGCTTGGAGAGGCAAAGTCACTTGTTCAAGGTCCCACGGTCATAAAGGGCAGACCCAGGATTTGAACTGGGCAGTCTGGCACCAGAGCCTCACCCAGCTGTCTTAGGAGCAGTTCCTCAGGAGCAGACCCTGAAACGGGGATGGGGGTACAGCTGGAGTGTGAGTGGGTACAGCTGGAATGTGAAGGAAATCTTAGAGAGGAAACCAGTACAGGAGTGGAGAGAGTGAGGCAGAGGAGATGCAGCCAGGAAAGGGTGTCTGTCGTCCTGCGGGGGGTGGTTTCCGCCTAATCCCACAGGGAACTCTGGGATGAAAGTGAAGCTCAGTGTTTTCCCACCCAAAACAGAGGACCTGGGGTCCTGCCCCTCCAGTCATGGGCTAAGGGCCGCTCCGGTGGGAGCAGCATCACTTCTCAGTTTCAGCCCAGTTGCCCGCGGGCAGCCCGCCTAGAAAGAGCCTCAGGTGCTGCCTGTTGGAAGCAAAGTACGTGGGGAGGGGGCTGTGGGTGCACAAAATCGGGAGAAACAGATCCACCGGGATCTGGGGGATTGGGTGCAGCAGCCACACCGTCCCCTGCCACCCAGTTCTTCCCTCCCTTGTACCCCGAGTCTCCAGTTCAGCCCACTCTCCTCCATCCACCAGTGGCGCCCCCAGCCCCGTCTCTGGGGTTGCCTGACGTCTCTCATCTCCAGCCTCAGACCCTCCCTGGCCTCAGCTTCTTCCAGGAAGCCCCGTCGGCTTCCATGCCGTCAGCTCCTCCGCCTCTGCCCGCGCTGGCCCAAGCCAGAAAGGGGTGGTGGGAGCCAGTGCCCAGGGCTGGATAGGCTGCAGGCTGGGACCAGTGTCCCGCAGAGGGCCCCCTTCCCTGTGGCAGCCCAGACGCTTCTGCTCCTGGCCGACTCCTTCCAGACCCCATGGCTTCGTGCAAGCCCCGCCCACCCGCGCCGTCCCCACCGTCTTCCCGCACCACCATCCCCAGCTCTCCTGGACCGCCTACCTCCTGGCCAACTCCCTGCCATCAGCTCTCCTGCGCAGCCCCCAACCCCCACCCTGAGCTCATCAAAACTCTTTTTGTGCTTTGGAAGAGAGTGAACCTCGGCGTCAGACCCACAGGACTCAGGTCCTGACTGCCGGCGACTGACTGTGTGCCTGGGGCTAGTGGCTTCTCCATCTGTGCCTCAGTTTCCTCACCTGTCAGGTTGAGCCACAGATTCCTTCCTCTCTAGGTCAAGGTGGGGACTCTGCCATCACACTGAGAAAGGAGAATGTAGAAAGCAGAGCGGTCCTCTGGTACTGCTGTTCCCCTGGCTCAGCCTTGTGTTTGAATGAGGGGCTCTGCGGGGGAGGTGTTCCTGCATCAAACTGGGAGCTCCCCGAGGGCAGGGATGGAGTTAATCCTACCTTGTACCCAGGTGCTTGCACAGTGTAGACGTCCAGTAGATGGGTGCTCAGCGGGTGAAGGAATGGATGGATGGATGGATGGATGAATGAATGCATGAATGAATGAATGAACGATCATCCCCCAGATCTGGACATAACAGGGCTTTTCCTGATGCTCAGGCCTCAGCTCTGAGAAGCCCTCTCTAGCCTCTCCCACTTACGCTGTCATTTTTTCCTTCATAGCTATTATTGTTTCCTAATGGGTCTGACTCATTTGTGAGTTTTCGGTTAATAGTCTCTCTCCCTCACTAGAACGTCAGCTCCATGAGGGCAGAAACCACCTCTGTCTTCTTCACCATTGTGTCCCCAGGCGCATAGTAGGTGCTCAGCTAATACTTTTCAGTGAATGGAAGAGTAACTAAATGCATGAATCAAATGAATGATCATGGTGTTCTCTGTCATCCTGGGGGGGTGGGGGGGTGGAGGAGTCCTCTTCAATTTGGCCCAGCGATTCAGTCCAGCAATTCCAGTTGCTCAGGTCAAGGTGTTCATTCCCTCAGCAAGGACTGTGAACTTACAGTGTGGTGGGCCCTGGGGATGCATCAGGGGCAGGCCGATGCCTGCCCCGCCCCCACCACACACATAAATAATTTTACCAGACATCCTGTGCTAAATGCTGTAATAAAGGTGGACATCATCCCCACAGATGTTTACAGAGCACCTACTAAGTGCAGGCGGGGCTCTAAGACGCAGAGCGCTGAGCAGGGTTGCCATGGTCTCCGTGCTCAAGGTGCTCACTTTCGTTGTGGGGAGAGCGGTCGGACTCTTAAATAAACAAAAATATCAGAGGGTGATGACTGGTGGCCGGCATGGGGACAGGGAGGGCCACATTGAACAGCGTGGCCAGGGAAGGGCTCTCTTGAGCTGAGTCCTGGATGATGAGGTTCAGGAAGATCTGGGGAGAGAGTGTTCCAGGCACAGGGGAGGGGACAGCAAGGCCAAAGAACAAGCTTGGCCATTGGAGGAGCAGCAAGGAGGCCAGAGTGGCCGAAACAGTGAGCGAGGGGGCGGGCAGAGGACTGAGGTCAGGAGTGGGCGAGCTGACGTGTACGGCCCTGAAGGCCGAGGTGAGGGGCTGGCTCTTCTCCTAAAGTGCGATGCAAGGAAGCCAGGGCAGGTGAAGACAGTCTGACCTGGAATGCAATGTCCCTGTGCTGCTGGGTAGAGAGTGGATGGCAGGGCCAGGAGGGGAAGCAGGTGACTGTTGGTGAGAGAAGGTGATGGGTCCCACCAGGGGAACAGTGGCGGGTATGGAGAAGGATAAATCTGGAATGGAGCTCTGAGAGAGAGCCAGTGGGACTTGCTGGGTGATTGGATGGGGTTGTTGGGGAGAGGTGGGGAAAGCAGGACACCCAGAAAGCTCCTGGATTTTTTGTTGGTACAGCTGGGCGGACCATTGCATCATTTTCTAGAATTGGGGAAGTAACGGAAGGTGGACTCAGGTTTGCAAGTTCCATTTTGCCCGGGGTTTGCTTGAGATGCCTGTTGGGCACCCATGTAGGGAGCTGGAAACTCATTCAAGAGCTCAAGCAAAGAGTCGGGGCTGGAGGTGTAAATGTGGGTGTCAGCCACATATGGGTGAGATCTCTTGGGAGAGAGAGAAGGGAGGCAAGGGGCGCGGGATGGAGCGGTGGGGCGGGCTCAGGGGATGAGCAGTGAGGGAGGATGAAGAAGAGTGCCATGGACGTGGGAGGGAAGCCGGGAGAAGGGTGTGGCTGGAGAGGGAAGGAGGGATGGGCGACACCCTTGTGCCTCCTGGGTGGCCACCGAAGATGGGGCCGCTGAAGTTGCCGCCCCCGCAACCCCGCGCGTGCAGGATTCTGGCCACTTGCCAAGGGCTGTCTCATGAAAGGCTGGTTGGGACAGGCGGAGGAGAAAATGGGGAAAGATGGGAAGTAGAGGTCGGACACAAGTCTGGCCACGAAGGGGACAGAGGAGTGAGCACGGAGTAGAGGGAAGCAGGGGCTGGGAGTAGGTCTTTAAAGGGGGGAAGAGAGGGGGCTGGGGGCTGGCCCAGAGGTGACGGGACTCCATGAGGCAGAAGAGAGGAGAGGGGATGCTGGCAAGAGTCCCTGGGCCGCGAGGCATTGCAGCCCGTGCCACGCTGATGGACTGGCTTGGTCGGGAGGGAACACAGGCAACACGAGAAAGCACAGAAGCCTGCCCTGGAGGGAGGGCAGAGACGGAGCCCAGAGCCCCGGGGGGCGGGGGCGGGGAGGGACTGGTCTTGGACCCAGCGGGGACAGTTATTCCTTTGTCACAAGAAGGAAAGCAGACGATGTGGCATGCGGGCAGGGCAATGATTTGAGGTGGAGAGAGTGGGGTGATGCCTTCTGATGGCTCCTGGGTTGCATTGAGGGCTGGAGAGAAGCCAGCAGCAAGGTCCGGGGAGCAGCAGGGGTGTCAGTGTTGGGAGTTCAAGAAGGAAAGAGGATGAGGTAGTCAACCTCGCAGGACGCAAACTAGCAGGAATCAGAAACCTAGAAGGATCCTTGGGTAGCGGGCTGTGTGAGGCTGGCAGGTGCCGGTTTAACATGACGCCCGTGACTTTCCCCAGCGACGTGCAGCTCGAAGGGTCCAGGCACGAAGCAGGCAGAGGGTTAGACTAAACAGGGTTAAGAGAGTTAAGGGCGTCTGCAAAGGAGAGCTTGTAGGATGCGCCAGTAAGTCTTAGCTGGGCCAGGAGGGAAGTGAGGACATGAGGAGTTAGTGGAAGGTAGAATAAGTGGATTGGAGGTCTCCGTGAGGTCAAAAAATTGCTGGAGTGTGGGTACTAGAATTAGTGCAAATGGAGTAACAAGCAGGTGGGCAAGTAACCCCCACTGAGGGGATCTGGCTGGACTCCTCACCTGCTGTGAGCTTGAGTCTGTTTTCTACGAAATGATGTAATAATATAGTAACGCCCATCTCTCAGGACTGGCTTGAACAAGCTTCGTGAGCAAGAGAGCTCTGGGCTTTTCTAAGTTCCTTGTCTTTCTTTTTTCCAGATTTGCTCACAAGTTCCCACAAGGACTGCCCCATGCCCCAGGGCACGGCCCCCCTGAGCCCAGACTCGCCCTCCAGCCGCCCACCCATCATGGCTCCAGACCATGTCATTGGCAAGGTAACTGGTCACGCTTCGTCCCCACCTTCACCCCCACGTATGCCCTGTTTCCTGGGCTGTGCCCTACAGCTCCCCACAGGGAGCAGAAACCATCTCAGCCTCCTCTGTCCCTGCCGAACTTGGCCGCTACCCCTCAGGGTTGGTATTCAGCTGGATGAAGGTCTGAATTGGGCTGGGCATCAGGGACTGGACCAGACCTATTTAGAAAAGAGAGTCCCACGCTGAAGGGCTTCCCACCCAAGTTAACTCAGCCTTGCAGATTAGATGTTCTGTTACCAGCCCACGGACTCCTTAGCAGCCTGCACTCCAGCTGGAGAGTACAGGAATGGAATTCTCAGTCCAGGTAGATCAGGACGATCTTGCTAGGGCCGCAAATCCCGTGCATAATTTCCATCTTTGCCCCAGAGGTTGTGGCTTGAACCTACCAGTTGATATAATTACCCTTTTTTTTTTTTTTTTGAGCACATACCACATGCTAAGCGTCGTGCTAGGCACTTTGCCTACGTTATGTCATTTACGCTTCAGCACAACCTGTGAGATAAATGGCATTGTTACCATTTTACAGAGGACGAAGCTGATGTTCTGAGATGTTAAGTCACTAGTCCAAGGATACCCAGGTGGAAGTGGCAGAGTCAAAGGCCAGCCCAGGTCTGATCTATCCCCTAACCCACTGCGTCTCCTGGCAGAGCCATCATTGCACCCCCCGCTCCTCTCTCTGCATGCCAGGGGACACCAGGGCATGACCCATGAATAGGCAGACCCCGACCTCAGGGGCGACCAGAAGGCTGACCCACACCACCAGCCAGGGCTCCAGGATTCGCGCCATCTGCTGGCGCAGTGGGCCAGACCCTGCCTGTTCCTCTTTCTCCTCTTGTTTTAGGACAAACAGATGGATTTCTGTTGGGATCCTTGGCAGGTCAGTGCACTTGCCCATCCCCCAGTCTAGCCAGCCCCAGCTGACACCATTGCCCCTCCCTCTGCTGGGCCCAGCCTGGGCACACAGGGCTGCCAGCCCTGGGGGAGGGGGGCCTGATGGAAACAGGGCTGGGGATGGTCCTGTGGAGGAGTGGCAAGATGGCCAGAGGATGTGGGGAGGGTGCGTAATGGGGATGGGAGGGGTGGGGGGAAATCATCTTGCAGGTCTGCCCCACCCTGCTCACCCCCGACCCCTGTTTCTCCAGAGGTGCTTCCAGACCACCAACGGCTACCTGTCCGACTCCAGATCCTGCTCCAGCAACTACAACGTGGCAGCCCTGGCCACCTCGTCCCTCGTGGGTAAGCTCCAGCTGCCCTCTCCTGTCCTGGAAGTTCGCATAGCAACCCCCAGGCCCTGGCGGTGGGAAGGTCAAAGCTGAATTGCAGCTGGAAGGACTGCGGCCCTGCTGGATTCAGCACTTTCTAAATGCCAGGCTCCGTGCTGAGCTCTGCAGGACTTAGGGTTCCTGCCCACCCCACCCCACCCCCGACCCCACCATGGGTTAAATTGTTGGGTTCTCCACAAGTTCTGAGGGGATGGCCCCAATTTTCCAGGTGTCTGCCAGCTGTGGTCTCCCTGCTTCTCTGCAGCACATGAAACCTGCCCTCGTGCCAACTTGGGTCAGATTCCCTAGAAGCAGAGCCCAAGAGGGGAATTGTGCTAGTGATTTCCTGAGAGGTTATTCCCGGAGGAAGCCTGTAGGGAGCAAGGGCAGCAGGACAGGGCAGGGGAGGGAGCTCAGCAGAGGTGTAGCTGCGGAAGTCTTGTCTTTCTCAGCCTGATCCCATGGGGAGCACAGGAGCATGACTCGCACCACAGAATTCATGGCACTTTGGGGCAAGGTGGCTGGGTTTTGTTTTTATAAATGTATTTGTTTGTTTGTTTGTTTTGGCTGTGTTAGGTCTTCACTGCTGTGCACGGGCTTTCTCTAGTTGCGTGAGTGGGGGCCACTCTTCTTTGTGGAGCGTGGGCTCTAGGCGCGCGGGCTTCAGTAGTTGTGGCACGCGGGCTCAGTAGTTGTGGCTTGCGGGCTTAGTTGCTCCGCGGCATGTGGGATCTTTCTGGACCAGGGCTCGAACCCATGTCCCCCGCATTGGCAGGCGGATTCTTAACCACTGCGCCACCAGGGAAGTCCCAAGGTGGCTGGTTTCATGTTACTCCTCCATCGGTCCATCACTGGCTGCCACCTTCCGAGCACCTCTGGGTGAGGCAGCTCCCATCAGCTAAGGGCAAGGCTCCCAAGAAGGGCACAGGTGTGAGCCGGCAGCAGCACCTGCAGCGGCAGGGGGTGGGCACGCCGGACCAGCACGGCATCTGCCCCGCGTTGACCACAGCGCCGGCTCTTCTCAGCCGGCCAGCCTCTGCTCGCAGCTTTGCTCCTTGATCCTCAGGCTCCCATTCTTTACATCCCTCACAGCTCCCCAGGGGGCCCTTGCTGCCCCCGCACATTTGCCCCTGTCGTTCCCTCCACCTGAAACCCCTTCCCTCCACCTCACCTGCGCCTCGGGGGGCCACTGAACCACCGCCTCCAGAAACCTTCTCTGGTTGCCAGCACTCCCCAACCTGTGGGGGGGGTCTCCCCCTTCTTTCCACCTCCATCTTTCCCATTTCCCCAGAGCTTTATGTCTCAGTTTCCTTCATGGATGCCTTTCTTTCTTAAATATTGCTGCTTCTCACGTCATGGCTTCTGGGACCAGTGACTCCCAGATCTGAGTTCTCAGCCTGGGTTAAAGGAGATGCCGAATCATTCTTGACAACCTTCTATCTATCATCTTCCACATCCGACCGGTCTACTCACAAGAACCCCTCCAGGCCCTCCTCCCCATCTGCCCAGCCCTGTCCTGTCTCTTGCTGGATCCCTTCAATGGCCCCTAATGTCCCCCTGTCTCCACCCTTGGCCCCTAATCCTCTTCTAAATGGCCCCTAATGTTCTTCCTAAACGACAGGTCTGGCTTGTCACTCTCTTGCTCATTACCCTGCTATGGCTCCCCATTGCTCTAAGAAGAACAGTGGCACCCTCAGTCTGGCTCACTGAGCCCCCGGTCTGGCCCCTGTTGGGCTTCCCAGCCTCTCCTGCCTCCCTGCTCCTCGTGTTGCCCCATGTCTTGTCCCCAGTGGTCCTGGAACCATGCCAGACTCTTCTATGCCTTCATCCTCTTCTCATCTCTGGAATAGCCTCCAGTCTTGCCTCTGTTTATCCAACTCAAGCTGCCTTCCAAGCTGGACTCCAGTCTACCTCTTCCAGGAAGCCTTCCCTGCCTGCTACAGGTCTCACCCTCAGCTGAGCGGGCAGTGTCCTAGGCACAGGGGCTGCTCTCTCTTGGAACTTGTTAACTAATGGATACAGGGAGGGCTGGGTGGGTCTTGAATGGATCCTTGAGTGAATCTCCTTGAGCAGAAGGGTATAAACTTGGTCACAGAGGGAATGAAGGGTGTGACAGGTCTGGAGAAGAAGCGCCAGGTGGGCAGGAGCATTGACTGGAAGCAGGACACGGCGGGGGGCGTGGGGCCTGCAGATGTGTGGGGAGCATCTCCGTGAGAGGGCCTCAGGCTGTGGGAGGGCGCGGGGCAAGCGGGCAGCGGGCACGAGGCATTGTCCTGGCGGGAGGAACTGGACAGGTACAGGCTCTGTGGGTGTGGGTTTTGCAGACGCAGGGCACTGGGAGAGGACGGGGCGCTGAATGGATGTGCGGTACAGGCCATTGGATTGCCCTGAGGTACTGGAGGGCCTGGGGTATTGGGGGTGGGGCCCTGAGCTGGGCCTTGGGTCAGAACCATCACTCAGCTGCCCTCAATTGCCCCAGGAGTGGTGCAGAGCATCAAGGACCACATCACAAAGCCCACGGCCATGGCACGTGGCCGCGTGGCCCACCTCATCGAGTGGAAGGGCTGGAGTGCCCAGCGCTCAGGCTGGGAGTTGTCCACAGCCGAGGACGAGCATTACTGCTGCCTCCCAGATGAGCTGCGCGAGGCCCGCTTTGCTGCAGGTCAGAGGGCGGAGGGGGAGCTTGGGGACGGGGACTGGCTGGGGCTGTAGTCCTTAGGGGACCCAGGGTCACCACCTGGGCATCGTCTGGGCAGGCAAGAATAATGCCATGGGGTGGCCGGGGCATTGGTGGGCACATGCTGATCAGCGTGCCCGGGCATGGATGGGCAGCCCCAAAGGCAGTGTCTGGTGCCAGCCTGACCTGGCACCGGAGGCCCCCCACACCCTCTGCCCGTGCCCCTGCTGAGCCGGGTCCATCCCCTACAGGGGTTGCCGAGCAGTTTGCCATCACGGAGGCCACACTGAGTGCCTGGTCCTCGCTGGACGACGAGGAGCTGCCCCCAGAGAACAGCCCCCAGGACGTCATCCAGCTACAGGGTACAGCCCGGCGGGCGCCAGGGTGGGCTGGGTGTGGCAGAGCTGGGGCCGCGTGCCCTCTCTGCCCTGTGACCTCAGACAAGCCCCTCTGTCCCTCAGCCTTAGTTTTTCTTCATCTGAAAAATGGGGCTGGTGATCCTTGCCCTGCCCATTGCCCAAGGAGTGCCGCGAGCATAAAGGAGAGAAAGATAGATGATAGACAGATAGATAACATGAATTAAGTGCTCACTGTGCTAAGTGCTTTACATGTGTTATTTCACTTTATTCTTATGACAGCTCTAGGAAGTAGGTGCTGTTACCTCCATTTTACAAATGAGGGAAACGGAGGCATCAAGACACTCACCTCAGATTACACAGCTACAGGCATCAGAGCCAGGATCTGAGCCTTAACACCTTTCTAGGACCCCAGGTTACTACCGAGGGCTTCAGGGAGCCTGGGTCCTAGGTGGCGCCTGCACCCACTATCTCATCTGCTCCTCCCGGCGACAGTGAGGGCAGGGAAGGGAGTGGAGGCCTGGGAAGAGCGCTGGCTGTCCCACTTCTCAGAGCGCAGAGGGATTTGAGGGCTCTGGCTCCAGAGCCTGCTCTTAACTATTCTGCTCACTGCCACTGCCACCACCACCCTGTCACCCCCCCAGGGAGAAACTGGGGCTCAGAGAGGTTCAGTGACGTGACCAAGGTCACACAGCTTGGCAGTGACAAAGCCAGATTTGGAGGCAGGTCTTCTGCCCCTCTCCCTGCCTCACACTCCCGGAGAGGGTGTGGAGCCGGGTCTTCTGAACTCCCTTCCTCACCCCCACACCCCTGCTGCTTTTCCAGACCTGGAGAGCATCTACCTTCAGGACAGTCTTCTGAGTGTCCCCTCGCAGGATGACAGTCTTCTGGCCTTCTCCTCCCCCGATGGATGGCCCTCATCTGACGAGCCCCCCACCATAGCCTCTGGCCCGCAGCCCCCCAGCCCCGAACAGCAGCGCTGGCAGCGGCTCCTGGGGGCCCCGGGGCCCGAGGGTGGGGCCCGCCTGCAGGGCTCCCTCCCGTCGGTGGACAGTGGCTCCCTCTCGGAGGAGGACGAGGTGTTCTATAACTGAGGCGGGGGCCGGAGCCTGCTCACGCCATGACCTTGCCTGGTGGGAAGCCCAGGTATATCAGGACACCAGGGTCTGGCTGGGCATCTCTTGACCCCTCAGGGCAGGCACGGGGTGGGTGCGGCAGGGATGGGGGCCAGCATTCCTTGGGGACCATTCCGTGCCTCTGTGGACCTGCCCCCCGCAGTGGGAGCCGTAATCCCCTTCTCCCTCTTTACTTGGCTCAGGCGGGCACCTTCCCCTGCAGTTTCTGCCATCAGCGAGCTCAAGGACTCTCAGCAGACAGCAGGCAGGCCGCCCAGAGGGGCCAACAGCCAGGTTCCCAGGCAGACAACCGCGGAGGGGCCTGGGAGACCCGCCTCGACCCCAGGGCTCGGTTCCTCGCCCCTCCCCTCTGTGCTCCTGCCCCCCACCAGAGGCGGGGTGGCCTCTTGGGGTACCTAACATCTGCTCCTTAGTGCTCTTCACGAGGATTCTGTCTCTGGAGTGTCTGTCTGTCCGTCACTCTCTGGATCTGCTCCCTGGTGCCCTGCTCCCCCATCCTTGCTCTCTCCTCCCATCTCCCTGAAGGTTCTCTGAAGACATTAAAGTGGTGGATTCACCCTGGAGGAACTTGGCCTGGTCTCTGCTGGGGACGGCATGTCCTCAGGCCCTGGCGGGGGGAGCTCTAGAAGGACTTTGGAGAGGGCCCCTACCCCCAAAATACACAGACAGCTGGTCAACCTGCTGCCAGCAGCCAGGAGGGTCCCCGTGGAGGATGCTTAAGGCTCTGTGGACTCTCCAAGGAACCACACGTGGGGACCCCGCTGTGTCAACCCTGGCTCAGCCAAGGAGGAGGCTGAGGCTGCTGGAGTGAGGGAAACTGGGCCACAGGGTCGTGCTCACACATGACGACAGGCATCATAAGACCTGGTGGGAACCTGCTTTCATAACTCCCTGCCGGGAAGGGGGACATGAGGAGGCGTGGGAAACCAGGCCCCAGGCCTGCAAGGCCCACATGACCACCAGGGGGCCCCCAAGAGCTCACTCAGGGCCGGCAAATGTGGCCTTGCTGAGGCGGCAAGATAACACCCTGGATGCTGAGATGAGGGACAGACGGCTCTGGCAATCAGCTTTATTTTTTCTCAGGAGCCTCCGGTTGGGAGTCATACAACCCTCAGAGGGCATCTCTGCGTGCCCTTGGCGACAGAATATCCCAATGTCTTCATTCGTGAATTTGATTCTTTCATGGAGCACCCACCATATGCTGGTTTTCTGCTGTCTTGCGTTCTGAGTTCTGTCCAGAGGGGGATTTGTCCTTCAAGGCAGGTAGCACTTGTTTCATGGAGAATGGGACGTGGTGACTATGGGGCCTCTTCAGTGCTAGCTTAGCTGCCTACTTTGCCGAAGAGTTGAGCTGGGCTGGAGGGGAGGGGTGCGTTATGATGGGGGGGGAGAGAGGCAGGGTCTCTGCCCCATCTCCGTCACCAGGGCAGCTGAGGGGCCCTGTTTCATCTTGCCAGGCTGGCTCACTTTGGGGCAGGAGGGTTTGTCAGGTTGGAAATTGCTTTCTTCAACTAGAACAGAGAACAGAGTGGGGAGGATGTAGAGGAGATTGCAAGTGGGGGGCACCAGTATAGTTTGACTCCCCTAAGGGTTGATTCTGGAGTGAATTTTAGAGCCAGTGCCTCCCTATTGCATAGATCAGATCATTGAGGCCCAGAGAATGGCAGGGCTGGCCACAAAATAAGGTAGAGGTAGCTGGACCAAGTGGCTGGCTACTCTGGGCCAGGAAGTGAGGCTCATCAGAATCCCATGAGGCCCCTCCAAGTTTTTTTTTTTTTTGGCCACGCTGTGCGGCATGTGGGATCTTAGTTCCCCGACCAGGGATCGAACCCACGCCCCCTGCAGTGGAAGAGCAGAATCTTAACCACGGGACCACCAGGGAAGTCCCAAGGCCCCTCCAAATTTGATGGCAGAATTTTGGTGCCCCCCCCACCTCCCCAGCCTGTTTGAGCATGGCTCCTCCCCTTTGCTCCACCCTTGGGACCATGGTACCTCCACCCAAGACACGAAGCCCACAGCTCTGCCCTGAGACGTCACGAAGAGGGACTGAAGTTTCAACAGCTCGAAGAGGTTGTGTGCCTGCAGGGGGGGCGGTTAGGAAACACTGGAGGATAGGTGACACCGACCCGAACCCTCTGGCTTCAGTTTCTTCCTAGCTTGGCAGCTTTGAGCAGAGGTGAAGGCCCGGGCCAGGCTCTGTCCCAGTGGTGCCCACCCCACCTTGTTTCTGAGCCTGGGAGGGCTGGACAGCTGTGATGGAGGGTGGGAGACCAAGACCTGGGCCTGCAATGTCCAATGTGACCACCAGGGGTCCCCAGAGTCCACACAAGGGACTAGTGGAAAGGACCCGTTTTTCAGCATCATCTGGCATCATCCACTGGCACAGAGGGGTTGGGGCCACCCTTAGGTCCCCAACCTGCTTCTGTCCCTCCATGACCCATGTGCCAGGCTCTGTGCTTGCAGGGGGGAGGGGATCAGCATTCAGAGTGATTAAGTACTTTGCCCAAGATCACACAGGCAGAATGTAGTAGACCTGAAATTGAAACCCACGTGTGCCTTGATGAAAAGACATATTTTTAACCACTCTTTCTTTCCATCCAGAATCTTCTGGTTCCCAAGCTCTCCCTCTTCCCTAGTCTCTGCATCATCCCAACAGCCCTGGAACTGAGAGACAGAGAGGGCAGGAACTGCATGCCCATTCCACAGGTGAGGAAGCAGGCCCAGGAGGAACAGAAAGCCACACAGCATGTCCGGGAAGCTGGAGCCAAGTTTCCCTCTCAGGCTCTTCCCCTCTATCCCAGGGCCCCTGTCTGCCCACAGCGAAAAATTTCGCCATTACCTGGTGCAGGGAGGTCTCCGGGGACAGCTTCAGGGTCACTGGCTCCACGGGGCAGCCCCCAGCCAAGATGTCCTGCAGACACTGCTGGGGATGGGGGAAGGGTTATGGGGGCCTGGGACAGCTCCCCCTTCCCCAGGCAGCCCCTCTCAAACCACAGGCTATCAGCTGGCCACTCCCCTCACAACCCTGCTGACTCCCCATCCTCTACTCACACCTCATATGAGCACTCACCTGGTGTCCTGGAACCCGGGAGGGTGGCTCAGCCTGGAGGGCCTGCACCAGGTGTGCCCTTCGCACGGTGCCCACCAGTATCTGAGACTCTGGACAAGTGGAGAGGGAGAGGAAAAAAGCCACATTATGAAAAAGGAACTTACGTTTACTGGACTGCTACGATGTGCCAAGAACGATGCTGGGTGTTCTCATGACTCTCGGGAACATACAGCACCTATGGGTCAGGAACTATTATCACCCATTTTACAGGAGAGGAAACCGAGGCTCAGAGGCACAGAGAGGTTAGTTGTCTTGCCCAAGGTCACTCAGCTTCTGACGTGGAGGAGTGGTAGCTGAGGGTGGCCAGGTAAGGCTGCCAGGGGGCCGGGAGGTAACCTGCCCACCCCAAGATGCCCCACCTGGCAGGGCCTCAAGGCAGGAGCAGGTCTGGGACACCTGCATGAAACTGTCTGTGCGTCAGGGCTGGGCTTTGTCCCTCGTTTCCCATAGGAAGTTGCACTGGCTCAGCCCAGTGAAGGCATGAACCTGGAAGGCCGCCATGTCCTGAGGTCCTCCTGTGTGCTGGAGGCCTGGCGAGCCTCACTGCAGGGTACCACTGGAGTCTGCAGGTATTTCGTTTTGAGGGACAGCCTGATAGTTTTGATTTTTGTCCAGTAAAATAAAAACTTTACAACTGGACATACGAAGGCTCCCTGTTTAAAAACAAAAACAATTAAAGCTGTTTCTTGGATGAGCAGCAGGTCCCACAGGCTGGGCCTGTGCTGGTTGGGAACTCTTTGCTTCCTGTGGCTCTAAGGGTAGAAGTGGAGTCTGTCTTGTTCTAGCAGGGGGGGTGAAGCTTCTTGAGGGGTCACCCATGTGCAGGTATTTTCAAGTGTGATATTTGGCGTGTTCTGTGGGATAATGTTATAGGTGTCCCAATTTGGGTGGGGAGAAGGGCCTGGCCTTTGGGATGAGAACCTCTGACAACTCTGTCCTCCCTATTTTCCAGATGTGGCAACTGCAGTTCATAGAGCTTAAGGGATTTACTACAGTTCTGCTGCTCATAAATAGCTTTATGCCTCTTGGGGTAGGTATGGGGATGACCCATACGGTTGTGCAGGTTGCTCACTGCACAAGATACCTGCCCAAAGGACAAGTGTGGATCAAAATCCAGCTGTGCTATGCTGCCAAGTGTGCATTTTGTTTCATTTGCACAAAGGGGACATATGGGCTGACAGTGGCCCTGAGTGGGGCATGGCTGTCCCCTCCCTACCCCCCAGCTTATCTTTCCCACTCATACTGTACTTGTCCTAGAGGGAAATGATGCTCTAGCTAGGTCCTCTCCCAAAATTCAGCTTATGTGTCTTTTAACAAGGGCCCCCACTCATTTTTCTCTAAAAGGATGTCTTTCTCATGGCAACAGGGTTGAGGGAGGTGACTCAGTTGGGGAATGCCTGAAGGGGAGACTGAGGGAAGGAGCCTTCTGGGAGGCCCTAGTAGTGTTCCCATCATCCTACTGTAGGATGTAAGTAGGACTAAGCTCCGCAAGTAGGATGGCTATTACCTCCATTTTACCAATGAGGAAACTGAGGCTCGGAGAGGTGAAGTGACTTGCCCAAGGTCACACAGTTGCAGAGCCCGGTTTTGGATCCAGGTGCCTGATAGGTACAATGCCCTGCTTACCCATTCCTGGGCCTGACCCTCCCAGGTCCAAGAGGAAGGTAGAGGGAATGCCTCCTCCCCATTCGTGCTCCCCCTTCCTGTCGGGCACCTGTGCTCTCCACCAGGGGGTACTCGGCAGTGTCTGTGGAGGTCACGACCTTGACCACCTCCTCCTGCGGTGTGTCCTTGGCCAGCGTGGTGATGGTACAGTTCATGAAGTGCTCCACAATTACATGGTGAGAGCTGGGGCAGAGGGATGCTCCCATCAGGTCCTGGGGTGGCGGGTTATCCAGACCCCTGGACAAGCTGGGGCGAGCCAGGAGGAGTTTTGCCGGTTCTTCAGCATGGGCAGGGTCTAAGAGATTCCTGGGATGAACAGCTCCTAGCACCCCAAGGTAGGGAGGGAGGAACCTGGGGACCAGCTGGCCTATGCCCTCTGGACCCCTATCTCCCCCCTACACCAGCTCTACTTTGACCTGTTCTATTCAGAAGCCGTCGCTGGAGAATTTCATTTGAAGAAAAGTTTTATGGCATAAAGGGAAAAAAGAGCTTTAAAGTTTGAAAATCACGGGAGTAACCGCCCCCATTTAACAGATGGGGAAACTGAGTCTGGAGAAGGGGGCAACTTGCACATGTTTGGAGCTGGGCCTTGGACCCAGGGCTCTCAGAGCCTCTTAGTCCTGCTTCTCTGGGGACAGAGGCTGCTCGGCCCTGTCTGGTTGAGTCAGGACCTCAAAGCTCGTCTCCATTGCAGTATTCCAGTCCCACCTCCAGCTCCCAACGCCCCAGTGAGGACAGCAGAGCAGGAGTGGGGCCTCCCAGAGCTGGCGCTGACTCTCTGTGTGACCTGGAGCAAGGCGTGGCACCTCTCTGAGCCCCACTTTCTGACAAATGGGCAATATCTGTCCTACTGTTGTGGAGACTGACTGATGACCAGTAAGACACTGAGGCCAAGGACGCCCCCAAGGTCACACAGGGAGCTGGCGAGAATGGAGACTAGGGAGCAGCCATGTGTCGGCCCCTCCCATGCTCACCCATGTCCAAGGTCAGCCCACCCAGACACCATCACCTCAGTCAGCCAGCCTGAGCAGACGCCGCTCACCTGATTTTTCGGCATCGGATCCACGGAAGGTATGGCAGTCTCTTGACAATGATGGTGCCGTCGTAGAAGGAAGGCTGGCAGCTCTGGGCGATGGCGTTGGCCGCCAGCACCGCCATCAGCACAGGAAGTGCGTGCACGATCTGGCCAGTCAGCTCGAAGGCCAGCAATGCTGTGGAGATGGTGTGGGTCACAGCCCCTGAGAAAGCCGCAGCCCCTGCAGGGGGCAGAGCCAGGGAGGGGGGCTCAGGCCAGGAGACAGCTTCATGCAAAGGGCAAGGCTGCTGTGACTATGGCCATGGGCTGGGGTGGGAATTGTCCAGAGGCCACACGTTGGCCACTGTTGGAAGTGCCCTATGCCTGGGCTTGGTGAGGGAAAGAGCAGTAAGGAAGAAGGGGCACCAGGGACATGACAGGAGCTAGAAAAAGTAATGGAGGCTAAGGGGAAGGGCTCAGGGAAGGGTGGGGCTCATTGGGAGGCTAATGACCTCCCCATGCCCTGCAGAGCTACTGGCTGATTCTCCGGGTCCAGCCCAGACCCACGATGTTTGCCCGTCCGGTGGGAACCCGGTTTACTCACCTGCCAGGGCATACCCCCCAGGCATGATGGGGTTGGTGACACCTCCAGCCACGATGCCCTCTGGGAAGGCAACAGAGAGGGCCTCCCCTATGAGGCGCCCGATGGCAGCTCCTGGTCACAGGTTTAGGGTGAGGGCAGGGAGCCAGGCTGACCCAGTCCCCACAGCCCTCCATCCCTGGGGATCAACCTCAGTACCATCCTGGGGAGGTGGGTGGACCAGGAGCCATGGCCCTGACCCGATAACTCTGAGTTTCTCAGACCCTCAACACCCCAGACTCACCGAAGATAAATATGGGCATGAAGTACCCAGCGGGCATGGGGATCGTGGTGGCCAGAATTATCATCCAGAACTGTGGGTGGCGGGAACCGAGGGGGCAGAGGTTAGAGGCAGCTGGACAAGAGTAGGCAAGGGAGGGACAAGACAGGGGGCAGGGGGGTTTCCCAGGGAGAAGGAGGATGCCCAGGCACATGCCCATCGCCAGTATCTGGTGTGAGGGAAGGTGTGCCCAGGGGAAGGATCCCCACCCTGGCAAAGTGCCTACTGTGTGCCTGGCACTGTGCCAGGGACTCTCCTTTCTTCCCTCTCAACCTTCCTTGATGTAAGCACAGTAACTAGCCCATTCTAAAGATGAGGAAACTGAGGCTCAGAGAGCTGAAGCAACTTGCCCAGGACCACACAGCGGGCAGAGGTCAGGCCAGGGAGTCTGCATGAAGGCCTAGGCCCTGCGCTATGTACATGCTATGGGGAGGTACCCCATCCCACCCAAGGCTGGCCTCAGCTCTGTGCACATCCCTGGGGGCCCCGGGAGCCCACCTTCATAACCAGGAAGAAGGCGAGGGTCCCAAAGATGGTGAACTGCGGGTGGTACCATTCGAACCATAGGTTCTGTGGGTCGGGCTCCGAGGGCCAGGGTGGGGACGAGTTCCGGGTCATCAGCGCCCACGAGTTATTGTCGAACAGTGAGTCCAGATGCTCCCTCATGGACAGCTGGAGAAGGGGGCAGCTTGGAGTTCTGCGTGAGGGCCGGGCAGCAGTCCCTGCCACCCCCCCCCCACTGCCTGACCCTGCCTCAAATCCTCATCTGCCACTTCCTGTTGGGGGGAGACCTTGGGAAGGGCTCTGGCCCTCTTGGAGCTGCACAGCCATCCCCTTATAGGCGTTGTGGGGATTGAGATGATGGGCACAAGTTGGACAACGACTGGGCATTCCCCCCTCTGGCCACCCCAGCTCAGCACCCCTTACCCGAGAAGCCATGAAGCGGCCCACGCCAGGGGGATAGGTGATGGAGGCGAGAACCAAGGCCGCCAGAGCGGAATACAGAGGCTTGCTGTGGGGTGGGGGCGGAGGGCCAGCTCCAGTGCCAGCCGTCCTCTTCCCCTCCCCCCACCCCACGGAGCGGGCCGCCACCCTGCTGGCTGACGCTGAGGCAGGGACGGGAGAAAGAGGCACAGGAGCAGGGAGCAGGGGACGGGTGGGGGTCAGCCCCACACCGCTCGGGTAAGCAGGGGTCGGGGCTCATAGGAGAGCTTGGGACACAGGCGGGCTGCCCGCCAGGCAGGTGGGACCAGGGCAGGACCGGCCAAGGTGGAGGAGGGCTGATTCTGAAATGCCAACGCCAGGGGGCAGACAAGGTTGGGAAGGAGACGGGGCTCAGTAAAGGGCCTGGGGCTCCACGGGGAAGTAGGGGTTCAGTGAGGGGGAGGGAGGTTAGTGAGGGAGGGAGGGCTCAAATATTGGGGTTGGGAGCCTCGTAAGTGGGGGAGCCGTTACTATGGGGACCTGGACAGGGGTGTTAGTGAGGGGTGGGGATCTCCATATAAGGCTCAGGAGAGTCTAGGGGCATCACCCTGCGGGGTCCCTGGCCCCCATTCAGAGCCCACCTGGTGGCCAGCAGTTTGGAGAGGACCCGATTGGTCTTGACAAAGCCGAGGAACGTTCGCTGACAGAAGAGGTAAGCACAGCTCAGGATGCCACAGATGGCCCTGCAAGGGGGGGAGGGGAGTCCAGAGCCCCTCGCCAGAACCGAGGGCAGCAGTTCAGGCTGGGGGAGGCCCCCAGTTGGGCTCTTGAGGGGCTAGAGTCATCCACTCACCCCAGCGCCACAAAAAAGAAGATCTCTGGCAGGTCAAAGGGGACGTCTACCCGGAAACTGGTCTTGTAGAGGGAGGTGATGGTCTCTGGGAAAGGAGGGGAGTGGGGATCAGGGACCACACTCCTACCCCAGCCAAACCGAAGGCTCAGAATTAACAGGCAGGAGTGGAGGTGCTGCCACGTCCTGCCCCCAAATACCCTTTCCCTGGCCCTGCCTCCCCCTTCTACCCTCGGGGCTCCCATCCTTCATGCCCAATCCAGGTCAATTCGTTTCCACACTTGTAGAAGGAGGGGAGCGGAGAGGAAGAAGAGAAGAGAGAGGAGAAAGGAGGGAGGAGGGAGAGGAAGGGGAGGAAGAGGGAAAAGGGAAGAGAGAGGGGAGAAGGGAGGGGAGGGGGGAGGAGGGAGGAGGGAGGGAAGGCGGGGCAGGGGGCAGGGTCTAGGGCGGGGCTCACCCTGCTCGCTGTTGAAGACAGCCAGGAGGCGGAACATGAAGGCCCCACAGGTGGCAGCGAAGAAGCCCCTCCAGTAATCCCAGACCGAGAAGTGGGAGGACATGACCTCGATGCTGAACAGGACGCCTGGGGGCAACACTGAGCTTCGACAGACACCACCACGCCCATCCCAGCGCCCTGACCACTCCTGTCCTGCTCTCCCACAGCCCGAACAGACAGGGCCACCCCTTCTCTTTGGTCCTGAGCTGAGGGGAGAGGAGGGCAGGGCGGGAGCCCCCTGCCTAGGGAACAGGCTTGTAGGCGCTCCTCTCGGCCATCCCAAACCTTACAACAGCCTTTGGGGTGGGGACGATTACAATCCCCATTTTACAGATGAGGAAATGAGGCTGAGGACTGAACTCACCGGCCCAGGGTAACGCAAGGCGAGCTGAGTTTCAAACCCAAGTCTGTCTAATGTGACCGTGAAGCATCTCGACGCCCACCCCCACCTCCACCCTGGGGCGGCTCTGCCCTCCCGGTAAGACTGAAGTAACAACCAAGACCAGATTAGCCGCCATCCTCCCTGCGGGTTCCTCCACTGGGCGGAGGAGCGAGCTGGTCAGTCCGCCAGGGGAGGGACTGGGGGTCGGGGGTGGGAGCCCGGGGTGCAGGGGGAGGGCCTCACCGCTGAAGGGCGCTGCGAACACTGTGGCCACGCCCACCGCCGCTGCCGCCACCAGCATTTCGTTTTGCTTGCTCTTGTTCTGGGGGGATCCGGAGTCCCGCGCTGAGAGTCAGCCCCCGCCCTCCCCTCCGTCTCTTTCCTCCAAGGAGGGGGGGCCCATGAGCCCCTTACCTCAGACTCCCCAATGGCCTTGGTGCGCAGGCGGCCCAGGTAGGCAGCGATCATCACAGACAGGTGCACGAAGGGGCCCTGCCAGAGGAGGTGTGCGCACAGGGCACAGGGTCCGCCCCTTGAGGGGAGCCGGGGCCCTTGCTTCTCTCCTTCCTCCCGCTCCGGGCCCAGGGTTGGGGGTAGAGGGAGCCTCATCCAGAGACAGCTCGGCCGTCCCACCCACTCCCTATGCCTCCATCTCCCCAGTTCCTTTGTCATACTCTGGGGACCTGGCCTGTCTCCTCCCCAAGACTCAGCCCTGCGAAGGCAGGCCCTGGCCTGAGTTCCCCCTGACCTAGCTTCGGTGGGGATGGAGAAAAGGCAGAGGGGGCAGGAGGGCAGGGTGGGACGGGGTGGGGTGCTCTCATGCCCGTCCATACCACTTTGCCCAGGAAGATGGTGCTGCCCGTGGCCAGGGTGCAGGTGAGGCCCACCACCTTGGCCCCGAAGTTCTTGATATCCAGGTAGTCCTCCAAGACCACGCCCGACAGGATGGTCTTCAGCTCCGGAATTCCAGAACCTTGGCAGGGGATGGATGGACGGGGTGGGGGTCGGGAGGAAGAGGAGGGACGATATCTAGATAAACCCTTATCGCTTTACCCTGCACAGGGCTTCACATCGTGATCTCATCAGCTCTCCTAAACCCTGTGAGTTAGGATTCCTAAACTCATTTTGCAGATGAGGAAGCTGCGGGTCAGAGAGGGGATGTGAATTGCCTACGTTCTTCCAGCTGGTCCTGCCAGTCAGCTATTGCAGGATGGGGGGAACCTAGGAGAGAAGCTCAGGCCACCCAGATGCATCCCTGCAGCTCCCCTGTGCGGCTGGCCTGGAGCTGAAAGCAGAGCTGAGAGGCCTGGAAGAGATGTGCCCCTCCGTGAGCCCCTCCCTGGGGAGCCATGGTGCCGGCCCAGAGGAGCCCTCAGAAAGGGAGCAGAGCCAACAGTGACCCGAGTCAAGCAAGATCTGTCCTTCTGGGGCTTCCCTGGTGGCGCAGTGGTTAAGAATCCGCCTGCCAATGCAAGGGACACGGGTTCGAGCCCTGATCCGGGAAGATCCCACATGCCGCGGAGCAACTAAGCCCATGCGCCACAACTACTGAGCCCACGTGCCACAACTACTGAAGCCTGCGTGCCTAGAGCCCGTGCTCCGCAACAAGAGAAGCCACGACAATGAGAAGCCCGAGCACCGCAACGAAGAGTAGCCCCCGCTCACTGCAACTAGAGAAAGCCCGCACGCAGCAACGAAGACCCAACACAGCCAAAAATAAATAAATAAATTTATTTTAAAAAAAAGATCTGTCCTTCTCACTGTGTGACTTCAGGCAACTTACACAACTCTTCTGAGCCTGGCTTCTCTGGCTGTGAAGTGGGGTTACTGTTTCCTGCCTCCCCCCATCAGGAGCCCCGAAGGACAGGAAAAGGCTTTGGGCGGTGGGCACCGAGGGGCAAGGCAAACAGGTGAGTGGTGGGGCGATGGGCTTACCTCCCGAGAAGGGCGTGATGCTCTGGGAAAAGCCTGAGGAGAAGGAGACCAGGGCCACAGGGTACACGGTCCAGGAGAGATACCGGAGTAGGTGGCTGTCCCCAATCTCCCGGTACAGCCACTTGTGTGCTGGGGACAGCTGGGAGTCAGGGAGCCATCCACGGGCTCTGCCGCCCTCAGGCACCCACTTGCTGGCCAGGAAATGGAGGCTCAGAGGGCGGTGGCCAAGGACCACCCAGTAAGTGGCAGATCCCCAAGAGGAGGCAAGAGTAGGACCCTGGATCACATCCCAGTGTTGCCACTCCCTAGCTGAGTGACCTTTTGCAGGCCATTCAACATCTCTGAGCCTCTGTTTCCCCATCTGTCAAATGGGCTCTCAGATGAGGTCTGGTGCATGGCAGGTCCTCGTAATCCCACCTGAGCAAGTCTCCCAGAGAAGGTGTGTTAGACACTTCCTGCCCCGTGCCCCCTCTTCCAGGGAGACCTCAGGGTGGAGAGAGCCTGCCGAAGCATGGGGAGAGAACGTTCTATGCCTGGTGGTCTAGACAAGTGTTCTCCCCCACAGTTACTGAGCTGAGAGCAAGGAGGGAGGAGAAGGGAGCAGGGGCGGCAGGAAGCGGTGGGCATAGAGCTCAGAGGAAGAAGGACTATTTGGTCTTTCACTCATTGGGCAGATGAGGAGACTGAGGCCCAGAGAGGGGCAGGAGCCTGCCCAGGGTCACACAGCAAGTCAAGAGCAAAGCCAGGACCAGACCCAGGCCTCCTCCCCACCCAGAGCCCTCCCCCACCCCCGCTGCACCTGGCGGCCCATCTGGCATCCCGAAAGCGTGCTCGAAAGCCCCGGGTCCAGAGCAGGCGTGCATGCCGGGGAGGGGTTACCTCGGACCACACGGCCGACAGTGAAGCTCATGGTGTAGCTGATCAGGGCCATGAGCACCCCGAGGGTCATCAGGAAGTACCAGTCCTCACCCATGCGGAACAGCTTCTGCTTCAACCACTCGAGGCCACCTGGGGCAGGGGCATCAGGTCGTAGCCCAGGGCCCAGTGAGAGGGCACGGGGGGGGGGGGGCGGGGGCTGTGTGGGGCTGGGGCCAGGTGGTCGAATCCAGGGAAGCTGGGAGGGGGCTCTGCCTCACGTGAGAGACAGCAGGATTCGTGCAAGCGAAGGTGGAAGCATGGTGGGCGCCAGACCTATTGGCCCCGCCAGGAGGGAGCCTTTGACCGACCCGCCCTCCCCACCCCTGCCCCTTCCTGAGGTACTTATGGAAGAATGACAGAGAGGGCAGGGTGTGGAGGGAGAGCTGGAAACTACACTTTCTCCAGCATCTCCGCAGGGGACATAGCTTAGAGGACACGAGAGTCTAGAGAGACTGCTCTGTGGTCCAAGGACCGGTGGGGCTGTCCTGGTGTCAGGCCAGAGAGCACCCACTGGGCCCCTAGCAAGGTCCCCGGCGGAGTGATCAGGCCTGGGGGCTGCGTTCCCAAAAGGCAGAGAGCAGACCTCTAGCACATCTGTCCCACAGACTGGCAGACAGATCCCCACCCTCCCTGCCGCCCAGGATGGGGGCAGCTCTTGGGCTCCAAGGTGGGTGGGGAGGCGGACCCAGGGAGGGTGATGTCCCGAGGGGTTTTCGACAGGGAGCGGAAGGGAACCTAGCTGTCACCTCGGATGCCTCGGCGGATGCGGGGACACGGGCCCCATAGCTCCTGAAGTGTCACAGGATTCCCCGAGGAGCCCTCACGAAGCCCTACCAGCTCCTCCATCAGGCCCCTGAGAGAGTAGACAGGCAGACGGACCCTTGGTGAGCTGCTCCAACGCCCTTACCAAGCCACTGGGCCCTTCCAATATCTACTTCCCAGATAGAAGGGAAAGGTGGCATTTTCAGGAGGGGACGTGGGTCTGGTGTGCCTTCATTCCTGAGGGGGTGACCCCGAGGGTGCGAGTGTGTGTGTTAATGTTTAGGATGAGGGCAGTGGTTCCTAGCTGTCCCCTACATGTCCAGCAGCAGGTTGATCAAGGCCGCACCCCAGGCTCAGAGCCCCCTTCCCCATCCTGTGGCTGCCACTCCTACCCTCCCTGGACGCTTGTCTGCTCCCGCTGCTCAGAGCAGTCTCCTTGCCCAGGGGAGTCACTGTCTCACGGTGGGGTCCCCATGGACCACTCTGACTCCCCATGCCCATCCCTGAGCCTCCAACCCCTCGGCTCAGGCCAGAGTCAGGAAAACCCCAGGCCCAGAAGGAGAAGCCGTGAGGGTCCAAAGGAGGTGCTGGCTCCCTGCCCCCCCAGCTTCCTGCTCCTGCCCTGCCTGCCCTGGTCCTGGCAGGTTCCATCCAAGTCCCTGCCCCAGCTCTGCACCCGGCGGCCCCTCACCTTTGTCAGTCCGCTCTGCTGTGGCCCCAGCCAGCCCTCCTCTGACAGAGACTCCTTTGCTTGCAGCTCAGGTGCACCTGGACAGGTGTGTGTTCCACCAATCAACATCCTGGCCCCCCCTCCTCCCCGCCCCACCCTGCCGGGGTTTACCCTGGCCATTAAGAATGTCCTTGACAAACCAACTGGAACTGCCCCGGCCAGCTGAGTGGTGCAGGCCAGAGCAGCCAGGAGGGACGAGGGGCAGGGGCTCCCCAACCTACCAGAGCCACACAGAGGCGGGTGGCACCCAACCCAGCTACTGGCTGGGGTACACAGGGCCTGGGAGGGGGAAGCTCATGACACAGCACGATGGTGAGGGGTCATCTGCAGGGGCTGAAGGTCAGGGCCCTGGGTTCTCAGAGCTGGGCATGGGAGGGGTTTGAAAGAGCAGAGAAGGAAGAGGAGAAGGACCCATAGGGGAGGGGTGCTATCATTACTGCACCTTTGCTATATGCCAGGCACTGTGCTCAACCCTCCTCCAAATCAGTGAGTGCTCAGAGAAACCCAGCGAGGTGGGCAGTATTAGGCCATTTTAAAGAAATGGAGTTTCAGAGCTTCCCTGGTGGTCCAGTGGGTAAGACTCCACACTCCCAGTGCAGGGGGCCAGGGTTTGCTCCCTGGTCACGGAAGTAGATCCCGCGTACATGACGCAACTAAGAAGTCCGCACGTTGCAACTAAAGATCCCGCGTGCCACAACCAAGATTCTGAGTGCCACAACTAAGACACGGCCCGGCCAAAATAAAGGAATAAGTAATAAATAAATAAATGAATATTTAAATAAAAAAACGGAGCTTTGGAGAATTGAGGCTGCTTGCTTGCCCAGGGTCACAGAGGCTGAGGCACAAAGTCAAAAGTTCCATCCAGGTTTGCCTGACTCCAAAGGCTTCACACCTCTCCGAGGTCCTGCCTTGAAGACCTGCCTTGCTCAGAGCTGGGGAGGGGGCCGACGAGCTGGAGCGGGGGAAGGGAATTGGGCTAGATCCTCATGTCCAGACCCTCCAGTCTGAGAAGACTGCCTCAAACCACAGCACCCAATGGGCAGTGGCTCTGCTTGGGGCTTCTACGTAAATGCCACAGACCCTGTCCCACCCCAACGGAATGTAGGAACATGCACACTAGGTCCGGAACCCAGTTCATCCTCCCAGCACCCTTGCGGGTCAGGCACAGTATCACCATTTTGCAGATAATAATGGAGGATCAGAGAGGTGCAGTCACTCCTCTAAGGTCACAAAGCAGAGGCTGAACCCAGACTTCGATTCTGTGGCTCTCCCTCTTCCCAGAGCTCCTCCAGCACCTGTGGCTTAAGCCTTCAGGGCAAGGGTTTGGGCACAAAGCAGAAGATTTGTGCCTGATACCACTTTTAGAAGATTTGGGCAAGAGATCTGGGACAACACCCGCCCCCCGCTCCCCGCTCTTCCAGACAAAGCCCCCTTTCTGAAAATCATGATGGCCCTTCAATGACTTGTTAAAATCCTGAGGCCCTGAGCCACCCTCTGCCCCTAGATGTCAGCCAAGTTACTCCCAACTGGGAGCCCTCTGCCCCTAGATGTCAGCCAAGTTACTCCCAACTGGGAGCACGTGTGTGTTGTGAGCGGTGGGCTGTGGGCTTGCTGCTCTGCATGGACCTGGGCCCACCGTTGCCTCGGCTGCCCCAACCTGTGTACAGTAACAGGATAACTGGCCGCCCTGTTGACATCCCAAACCCGTCTCTGGTCTCGGGCAGCTGCTCACTCCAACTCATAGCCGGCATCGGCCAGCCAGCCAGCACCGCACGTTCACACCCTCACCTCCGGCCCTGTGAGCATCAGGAAACCGGGAAGAGGGAAGCAAAGGGACATGGTGCTGGTGGCAAGTCCCTCCCAAAGCCATTTCCCCCTCATGCCAGCCCCCAGCTTCTCCCTCTCCCGCATCAAGCAGCGAAGGGTGAGAGCTTGATGCCCGAGCAGCTCTCCCACCCCTAATGGGTCCTTCACCACTTGGAGCCTCAGTTTCCCCTTCTGTCCAATGAGGGGAGCCTGAGAGCCATGGCAGCAGGGCCCTATCTCTACCTCGTTCATCACGAGTCCCCCAGAGCCTCAACGGTGCCCGGCACATAGCAGTTGTTCAGTAGATACCTGCTGAGTGATGAGTGGTTTCCGAACACTGGCCTATGGGCTGGCTGAGTGGGGACCTGATGGGAGCCGATTCCTGGTCCCTTCCCTAGACCCCAGATCAGAATCTTGGGGTACATGAGAAGAGTCTGTGTTTGTTGAAAGTCCCTCCAAGTGATTGGGGTGCGCTGGCAGGTATGGGATTCAAGGCATTGGATCATCTCTGAAGCTCCTTCTGTCCCTGGGATCTGAAAGGAGAGACATGCACAGAGACAGGGGAACGGCCTTGATGACTTTTCAGGGTCCCTCCCGGCCATTGAAGTCAGTGGATCCAGTGCATGTGTGGGTGATGCCTTAGGGACGGGGTAAGCGGGGGCGGGAATGGTGGGCGGGGGTGGGTAATGAGGTCTGCCGTCCAGGAGCAGTGACTCAGGCCCGCAGCACCGTGACCTTGTGTCTGCATTTAGCCACTGGCTCCTGTTTCCCTGGCGGGTGGCAGGCTTCTTGGTCCCCCACCCCCACCCCACCCTCTTTCCACCTCACCTCAGTGCTGGTAACTTCCTGGCAGCCCTACTGGAACCCCGTCGGCCAGGATGGGTGACACAAGCCAGGCAGGAATCTCCACTAGACAGACCGACAGACCCCTTTGGCTCCAGCCACCACCCTGACCCCACTTCACGGACTACCGGCACCAGTGGTTACCCGTGTTGATGGACCCCCCCGCCCACTGCCGCAGGGAGGAAGTGTTGTGGGAGCCAGAGAAAAGAGAAACAGTCCCTACCTTCAGGAGCCCCCAATCTAACGGGGAGACAGGCGAACCCCTAACCCAGGGAACTGCCAGTCTGATAGGGGAGAGAGGACCCAGGAGGACCATGTCACATTCAGGTGCTGGGGTGGGCAAAGCCAGTTGGTACAGCGGGCATCTGGGCAGGCCCCCCTGTGTGGGCTGCAGCAATCAGAGAGGGCTCCATGGAGGAGGAGGAACTGGAGCTGATCTGGGAAGGAAGGGCAGGATTTGGAGGGGGGAGCAGAGGCCCCACACTGCAACTTGGGCAGCAGAGGACCCCCGGCCTCCCAGAACGGCCTTCCCTGCTTCATGCCCTGGTCCCGCATGATCTGTGCATGGGCAGAGGTGCTTCTCAGGGGCGTTCGGGACCAGACTGTCTCCATACACGAATGTTCAGGCCACCCTGGCCTCCTGGAGGGTTTGGATCAGATAAGACAGGGTTCAAATCCCAGCTCTGCCACTTGTGCGTGTGCAAGCCCCAGGCTCTCTGTGAGGCTCTGTTTCTCTATCTATAAAATGGGAATACCATCTCCTTCCTGAGCCGTGCGGGGATCAAATGAGGCCATGCTGGAGAGCTCACAGCCAGGAGCCGGTGCCCAGCAGGCACCTCAGAAGTCAGAGCTAGAATGATTGTCTTGCGGAAGTCTCCTTTACCTCTGACTGAAACCCTGCCCGCTGCCACCCCCAGCATCTCTGAACTGGAGGTCAAGCAGACATTTCCTGGGAACATAACCTTCTATATTGTTAAGGACCATTACTAAATTATCTGCTCTCCTCCCCTGAGTCCAGGCCCAAGCCCCAGCCCGGCCTCAGCTTTCTCCTCTTGGGTCCCGAAATGCTCCAGAGTTGGGAGGTGGGGGGTGGGGAGGGAGGTAAGCATGAAATCTGGGTCCCCGTGGGAGCTGGCAGGGGGACAGCTGCACATTCTATACCCGCCTCCGGGGCTGTCTCAGTCCTTCCTCAGAGATGGCTGTGAACATTATCTGCCCTGAGGGAGGGAACCCCTCGCCTCACACAGGGGTCCAGCAGGTGCGGGTCCTCCATGCACCCCTGACCTCCTGACCTTGCATCTCCCACTCTCCCCAGAGCCAGGGGCTTGGGCCTTTCTGCCCTGATCACCCACACCTAGATCCCTCTCCCCAAGGGCTGGAACTCTGGGGGAGAGGGGATGGAGAGAGAGAAAACCCTGTCCTCAAGGAGCTTGCAATCTGGTGGGGGAGACACAGAAACACGGAACACACACAAGGTCCTGAGGTGGGCCCAGGGGTCTGAGTGGTGAGGGGACAGCATGGGTCCCCACCTCGTTGCCATGGGAGGCTCCAGGGCTGGAGTTATCGGCCTGGAATGCCAGGCAGTGAGCTCAGCCTCCTGGGCCTGCCTGTGTTGGACTGTCAGCAGGGCCGTCTCACTGGAGAAGATTTCCAGCCCCTCTGGGCCACCGAGAGGACTAAATTTAGCTGGTAGACAAGGGGCTGGCCCCGCGCCCAGGGACGGTCGGGCCTTATAAAGCGGCGGCCGCCGGGGCCCGGCACGCTCCCTCCGAGCCTGCTGCCCACGCGCCCTCCTGTCCACCCTGCCCACTGGCCAGGGCCCGACCGCCCGCCCGTGGATGAGCCACAGGACCTCCTCCACCTTCAGAGCGGAGAGAAGCTTCCATTCTTCCTCCTCCTCCTCCTCAGCCTCCCGCACCCTGCCCGCCCAGGAGCCGCCCATGGAGAAGGCGCTGAGCATGTTCTCCGAGGATTTCGGCAGCTTCATGCGGCCCCACTCGGAGCCCCTGGCCTTCCCAGGCAAGTCCTCCGTGGGGAGGGGAGGCGCCCAGGGAGGGGACACCTGCTCCAGCGCACCCCCCGCCGTAGCTGCAGCTGCAGAGCTGCTGGGAGCAGGTGCCGTACAGCTGCCGCCGCGGGTGACCACTGGGACAGATGCGGCCACAGAGACAGATGTGGCCGTGAGAACAGGCAGGCCTTCAAGAAACAGCTCTGGCCTGGGGCTCAGCTACACGCACCCCTACTCCAGGCCTGGGGTGGGTCACTACAGACATATACACACACCACCCCACCTGTGCTGGGTAAGGCCCCACCCCCCAGGCAGAAAAGGTGTGCTGCAAGAGGGCGGGTGGCAGGGAGGGTGGCAGCTACGGCTGAGGGGGAGCTCAGGCCCAGACGGCCAGCCCCTTCCCTCCGGAGGGGGAGCCGGAGACCTGGGTTCTGAGTGCCAGCCAGCCCGCTGCTCTGCTTACGGCAGCCCTCCCCACAGCCCGTCCCGGGGGGCAGGGCAACATCAAGACCCTGGGAGATGCCTATGAGTTTGCTGTGGACGTGAGCGACTTCTCACCTGAAGACATCATCGTCACCACCTCCAACAACAACATCGAGGTGCGAGCTGAGAAGGTGAGCCCGCTCCCTGCCCCCAGACCCTGGGCCCCACGCCTGTACCCTCTGCCCCGTGTCCCCACTCATCCCGGGACCCCGCACCCTGCCCAGTACCCCCCAACCCCCAGGACAAACTAGAGGCCTCGCTCCTGTAGCTGGTGGGCCACGGGACCCCCGTTACTGCCTCTCTCTGCACCAGGCTCCCAGATGCTTTCTTCCGGAGTCCAGGACAGCTGAGGAAGCCACAGGGGATGGGGGAGGGGGGGAGGGATGCTGCAGGGAGGTGAGAAGGGAGATGAGAGGAGGGAGATCGTGGCTGAGGCAGGATAGCCCTTCCCGTGGGCATCTGGAGAGGTGGGGGCCTCACTGGTCCCTCACCTCTGGACCCCTGAATTAGGCCCAAGGTTGCAGAGGCCCTGCACTTCAGGGTCACACACCCCCCAAACCCCACACTCCCTCCACGCACAGGTCTCAGGGTCACTTGGTCACTAGGGTCTCTGAGTCCCAGCTCCCAGGAGGCCTGCACCCTGGAGGAGGGTGTGGCCCTGGCTGCACAGGGATGCTGCCCCCAGCGGGCCAGAGCCACTGCTGCTCCTTAGGGAAGAGGCTCGGCCCAAGGCTGCCTCTGGATCCCCCTTGGCCTGGCTTTCTCCCCTGAGCACAGGAGGCTGGATGCCCGAGGGGCGCCTGTCAGGGAAGCCAAGGACTGTGCGCACCAGGACCAGTGGGCAGCACGTGCCAGCCCTGCCACCCTCACCAGTGACTCAGCCGCCCCAGGCTCCTCTGGACACTATGTGCTGGCTGAGTCACGCAGGAGGGGCCGCCGGCCGAGCCCTGACGGTAGACACCGTGTATCCGGGTATCCAAGAGGGCTCAGCTCTGCTCTGTGCCACCTCCTTGCTGCTCAGGAGCCCCAGATTCTGCCACTGAGTCTCCTCCCCATCTGAGCTCCCCCACCAAGCCCTTGCCTCTCCCCCAGGACCACTGGAGCTCCTCTAAGCACCTCGGCACCTGTCCCTGCTCAGCCCTGGCCAGCCCCTAGACCAGGCCTCTGCACCTGAGAGCAGGACCTCTCGGCACAGGGGGCCCGGCTGGGGTTAGACTGGGGAGCAGGGGCTGTGGCTGGACATGAGCAGGACAAGGGTGGGGGGCAGCCTGCCCTGACCCACTACCCCTTCCCCAGCTGGCAGCTGATGGCACGGTCATGAACACCTTTGCTCACAAGTGCCAACTGCCGGAGGACGTGGACCCCACGTCGGTGACCTCGGCCCTGAGGGAGGATGGCAGCCTCACCATCCGGGCTCGGCGCCAACCACACACGGAGCACGTCCAGCAGATCTTCCGGACCGAGATAAAAATCTGAGGGCCTCCCACTCCCTTCCCCCAGCTCCCCCATCTTCTCCCCCACTGGCCGGCCAGAGTGGCTCTCCTGACCCCCTCATGACAGCTTTCAGGACATCTCAGCCCAGGTTCAGGCCCTGACACCTCAACCCCAGACCCCAGGTGGGTCATCCCCTCCAAATGTGGCCTTCTGCTCTACCCAGGGCAGGCCAGGGACCCCCTTGCTTCACCCGTGGCGCCCAGATTCCAGATATGGCCTCGTTCACTTAATCCAGAATAAAGGGATTGGGATGGAGAACAGGAGATCCCGAAGAAGCCAGTTTGGGGAAGGGGGATTGGGACAGGCAGGATCTCTGGGCAAATCATCTGCAGGACAGACAGACAAATTCTGATCTATGGAGTCTCTGCAGGGCAGGGGCAGGGGGACTGGGGACCTGGGACCCCCTTGGCTAAGGGGAGTGGGAGAGGCAGAGGGAGATCACAGGCAGAGGTGCCCAGCTAAAGTGAACTGCCCGGGCACAGGGAGGCCAGAGACAGCCATGATGGTCTGCTTCCCCTATGCTGCCCTCCAAGCCCCGAACCAGCTGCCAGGCTGTCTGCCCACAAGGTGCCCCAGCCAGCCAGCTGTGCCAGCGCAGGGCCACATTGTGTCTGTATATAGATGGGGTTTTTCCAATACAGCTGGTTCGTGATAAACTGTGTGAACAGTCTGTTACCTGCTCATATGCCCCCAGGTAAGCCTGGGCCAAGGGGTGGGGCTGATCCTTCTGCCTCCCACCCAGAGACCTGGGCTCCCGGGGCTGCCTCCACTGCAGACAGCTTACCCAGCAGAGGAAGCATGCATGGGGCTTTGGGTCCTCAAGATAGGACCCCAGCTTCCTGCCAACCTTCCCCTGTGGCCATTCACCTCCCCCATCCTCTCCTCTATAATCCGCGAAGCTATAGGCTTGGTGTGTGTATACCACACACACACACACACACACAAACAGGCGTACACACATGCACGTGCACACGTGCACACTTATCTTTGTCCTTCAAATACTGAACAGTACCACTGGTTAAAGCCAAATTCAGATTTGCAAACTCCATTCTTCTCAATGGGGACGGAGTCTGAACAGCTGAGCGCCCAGCTTAACCTCTGATGGCTGGATTTGAACCCACAATGTCAGAAGCTGCTCTCAAACCACCCTCCCAGCCCTCCGTGCAATGGGGGGTAGTTCTCCTTATTCTGCCTCTCAGCCTGTGCGCCCTGTGCCCACAGTTTCCTGCTAGAGAATGTCCTAATCACAGGAAGAGTCCCCACCCCAGTTCCCTCCCAGTCCCCAGTCCAGGGCAAGGACCTCCCGTCTGCCTTCATTCTGGGGAGCCCCAACTGCCCCCCGTGACCCTGGCTCAGTCTCCCACATACAGAAGTAGGGGTGATGGGTAAGGGTGGTTCCCAGTTAGTCGGGGCCCCTGGAGCAAGTGACAAGGCCAGCCTCGGCCCTCTGCACCTCTTTGGTCAGTGTTCTGTAAGGTGCCCTCTCACCCCTGCCATTCTGGGGCCCTTAGGAAATGACTCGGGGTGGGGGGCGCAGAGGAGGGTTCTGGCATTGTACCCTGCACACACAATAAACAACAGAATCATGGACTTCTGGAGAACACCCGCCTGAAGTTCTCAAACTTGGGATGGGGCTGGAGGCAGCAGAGTGCGAAGGCCGGGGATGAAAAGACATACCTTTCTTGAGATTTGGGGGCAGGGGTGGTAGCTCAAGCAAAGTTCAAGACCTCACAGAAATGTGGGTGTCCTTCGGCCCCCTCCTTTGGCTCCCAGGCCCACCAGGGCAATAATCTGGGAATTATTTCTCTGAAAAACCTTGCATCGCCTTCTCTTCCAACTGCCAACCCCTGCTGCTACCTGCCAGGCACTGTCCCAAGCACAGGGACACCAAAGTTGGGCCAGCTGCACTGGGTTGCTCTTGAAGCCTATCTCGTACCAGATGGGTTCTGACGACCAGAGAGGCCGAGTGACTAGCCTAGAGTCACACAGCCCCAGGGGCATAGCCCGGTTGAAACCTGGCTGGGAAGCTGACTGGTTCAGGGAGTCTGAGTACCCTTTGGAGGGACTCACACACACACCCCCAGGCGCTACTGAAATCGGAGTTCCTCCGCGGAGCTGCTCCGCGCAGCTCTGTGCAGACGGGAGGAGGGGAGGGAAGCGGGGGCGCGGTATTTCCAGCCTCCGTGACTCACTGATTCCAGTGGGCTATTTGCAGCCCGACACTCATCGGCGAGGAGTTGGGGGGAGGAGCCGGACCAGCTTTCCCCCTCCCTCGACCCCCACTTGGGGTCAGGCTCACCTTGGCGTCCCGACCCCAGTGGCGTCCCTCCCTGGGCCGGGCTGGCAGGAAGCTGGGCTGGGAAAGGGGGCATTTCCTTAAGCCACCAGTGGGGCCGAATACTCCCCACCCCGCAGGCCCCAGCAGTCCCCTCCCCAGATCCCGGTTTTAGAGGATGAGGGCTGCGCCGCGGACAGAGCGGCCGCTGGGGACTAGCCACGCCTAGAGTGAAGGTGCCCTCCTGCCAAGGTGACCCTGCGGAAGAGGAGGGCGGGGACGTGGGGACTGCAGGCTTTCTTTCGCTGGCTCCGCCCCCTGGCGCCTGGGCTGGCCGCCACGCTTTGTCTCCACTGGTCCCCCACACTTTCTAGGCTAAATATAGGCCTGGCTGCGGGCCCTGGGCCCCGCCCCCGCCCCGTGAAGAATGATTATAGCAGCCCCATCCATTGAGCACCTAGTGTGTGCCAAACACATGCTCATCCCCACAACAATCACAAACGCAAGGTAGGTACCAAGGAGGACAGGAGGTTCAGAGAGGTCAAGCAACTGGCCCAAGGTCACCCAGCTTAGAAGTGGTATGGCTGGAATTTGAATCATTGTCTGTGACTCTAGAAGGTCCTCTGCTGGGTCACCCCAGATCAGTCCCCCACCACCAAAGGGCCGAGGCAGCTCCCCTGCTCCCTTCCTGTATAGGGAAGGGGAACTCCTACATCTTAGAGCTTTTGGAGTGGGGGTGGGCAGGAGGCCGAGGCGGTTGAAAAGATGCAGCCTTCTCGGGCTAGAGACCTGCAAGAAGGTCCAGGTCAGGTGGTGCCAGAGGGGTGTGGAGGACTTAGGAGGTTCCATCACTTTCAAAGTCCTAGCCCAGGCCAAAAGCCTCCTCCTCCAGAAAGCCCTCCAGAGCTACCAGCTCGGAGTCACAGACAGAGCCCAAAGAACCCTAGGTCCAAAACTTGTCTTTAAAAGAAGCTCAAATTCAGATGAAAGGAGCACATGCCTGGGAGTGAGGGCAGACCCTGAGGCTTGGTTGGCCAGCCCTGTGTCCTCTGGGAGTTATTCCAAACTCCTCATGGTTTGATGGTGGGACCTAGGCCCAGGGAGGGGTAGGATCTTGCCCAGGGTCACACAGCAAGTCAGTGGCAGAGATGAGGTGAAGACCCAGGACTCTAGAACTGCAGGCCAGAGCTTCTCTACCAGACCAACCCCCCATCCCCAGGCCACCCTTCCCTGACTCACCTCCAACATTGTACCCCTCCATCTCCCCCCTGCCTCCATCCTCTTCCCAGTCTGCCTTGGATCCCAGTTCTGCCATTGCAGAAGATGCCTTATTCTGCCCTCCTGCTCCCAAGCCTGGCATGGGAAAGGAGCTAAGTCAATGTTTGTAGAATTTTTTTAAAAGCTAAGAGGCCTCAGTAGAGGGTGGAGGGTCGATTGCGGACTCTGGAGTCACAGCGCCTGGCTTCAGATCTTGGCTCTGCTGCTCCTGAGCTCTGTGACCTTGAGTAAGTAACTTAACCTCTCTGTGCCTCCGTTGCACCATAAAATGGTGCTTAATAGGATCTACCTGCTGTGGTGGTTCTGTAATTCACTTAAGGGGCTTGGCACATGGTGGTTGACTCTAGCCCACATATGCCATGCATTGAAAATGCCCAGAAGGGCTCATTTAGAGCCCTGTTATTTCATTTAGATTTGGATCCTGACACCCCCAGTTCACCCACACTGTCTCTGGCTCCATCAAGACCAAGACTTGGGGGACTTCCCTGGCGACACAGTGGTTAAGACTCTGTGCTACCACTGCAGGGGGCCCAGGTTCAATCCCTGGTCAGGGAACTGGATCCCACATGCATGCCACAACTAAGAGTTCTCGTGACGCAACTAAGTAGCCCGCGAGCCACAACTAAGGAGCCCTCCTACTGCAACTAAGGAAGACCTCCTGCTGCAACTAAGGAGCCTGCCTGCTGCAACTAAGACCTGGTGCAACCAAATAAATAAACTAAAAAAGAAAAAAGACCAAGACTTGGGCTGGTAGGGCAGAGGAGCTGCCCTGTACCTGGGGTCTTCTTTCCAGGAAAAGCAGGTGAGGCGGAGCTAAAAGGTATGTTCCCCAGGGTCCTCTCAGAAGACCTGTCTGGGTCCTGGTGGTAGAGGTGGGGGAGAAAAGCACCTGGAAGCCTTAATTTCTCGTCACAAACAAAGATCAAGTAACCCCCTCCCAGGGCTGCTGTGAGCAACCAGAGAGAGATGGTGTTTTAGTATAAGCTCGATAAATGCTAAGCTCCTGTTAAAATCTCTGTGCTTGTTTTCTGAACAGGGAAAACCAAGCTTCCACCCTCTGGCTCTGCCCTCAAACAAGAGAGGGTCCTGAGGGGCATGGTGACTTGAGTCGGCTAGCAGGAGCCTCTGGGCAGGGGAGGAGGTGTTGTTTACAGTCAGCACAGCTGGCCTGGGGCTCACGCTGGGCAGCCAGCCAGGCCAGTCCTAAGCTCTGAGGCCCTCCAGGGCCTGGACCCAGGGTCAACCTTCCATGGGAGCCTGAGGGCTGCTAGACCGAGTGGGGACCCTCTGAGGTGCCTCCCTGAAGGGCACAAAGCGAGGCTGCTGGCCCCAGGGAGCCAGAGAGGAGAGAGCAGGACAGCAAATCTGCCCCTTCATCCCCCCCTTCCTTCCTTCCTTTCTTCCTTCCTTCCTTCCTTCCTCCCTCACTCCCTCCCTTCCTTACTTCTTTCCTTCCCACACAATTCTTGACCACCTATTATGTACCAGGCACTTTTAGGGCACTGGGGACACAGTCCTGATTAGGCATAACTGCCAACCTGGAAACACATTCACTGATTCACACATTCCACTCACTGGTTCAGTAAAGTCTTTCATCTCTTTGTTGATTCATTCTCTCAACAGTTTTTCAGTAAATTCCTGCAGTATTGTGGGTAGGTAAAGCTCGGAGGGCGAACTACCTCCATTTCAACCCTGGCTCTGCCACTTACTATCTGTGACCGTGGGCCAGTTGCTTAACCTACCCGAGCCTCAGTTTCCACATGTGTAAAATGGGACAGCACCTCACAGGACTGTGGTGAAGAGACTGAGCTGTTCTCCTGCACCTGCGTACCCCCAGCTCAGTGAGGGCCTCACTCACGTGTTCGACCCCCAAACACTCCCTACACACTGCCAGGCCCTAGGCTGGGTCCTCGGAGAATGTTCATTCTTCCTTCCTTCACTCATTCAACACACATGAACAGAGCACCTTACAGCACAGTACGGGGTTATGATGCTATGACTACATAGTCACACTGCTTGGGATTGGGATTTGGGCTCTGCCTCTTTCTAGTTGGTGACCTTGGGCAAATCATTTCATCTCTCTGTGCCTCAGTTTCTTCACCTGTAAAACGGCAACAAAAATTATACCCACCTCCTGGGTCTAGTGTGAGAAGAACTGAGGTGGTGCACATAAAAATATCAGTAGTTATTTTTCTAGATGAGAGGGATTCTGGTTAGAATGAAAGTCTGGCTTCTGAAAACTTGACCGCACCAGATGGCTGGCCCCTTGGCGCCGGCCCCTCGGCGCGCAGGTTCCCGCCCTCCCCACCCAGACCAGGGGGTGGTGCCTCCATTCTGATGATAGGGCGACACCTACTGGCGCAAAGCTAGACCCGCAGCCCCACACTTTTCCTTGTGGGTCTCAAACTCCCTTTGCAGCGACGTCTTTGGGCTTTTCTAGTCCAGTGATTCTCAGCAGGGGGAGGAAAGAGGAGGTGGGTAAATGTGGTCCAGACTATTCTCTCACCACCTCCCTAATCCAGACTATCACCCCATTTGCCTGGATTAAGGTGCAGCCTCCTCAGCTTCCTCCCCTGCCTTCCTATCCCAGCGCAAGAGCTAAGGAATTTTTTTAAAGGTAGGTCATGTTGCTGTCTGCTCACAATTTCCAACGATCCCCATCTCAGAATAAAATAAAAAGACCTCGGGAATTCCTGGCGGTCCAGTGGTTAGGACTCCGTGCTCTCACTGCGGGGGGCCCAGGTTCGGTCCCTGATGGGGGAATTAAGATCCCACAAGCCATGCAGCGCTGCCCAAAAAACAAACAAAAAACAAAGACCTCATCGTGGCCTGCAAGGCCTCACATGATATGGTCCCTGTCACTTCTCTGGCCTCTCTGCTTCGAGTGTGTACATGCATTGTCTCCCCCAGCTGGAGGATAAGCTCCTTCATGGCAGGGCCTTGTCTGTCTATCACTGCTCCATCCCAGGGTCTAGCCCAGAGAGTAGCACACAGTGGGTGCCCAACAAATACTTGGTGAGTGAATGAATACTCCAGCCAGACTGAATAACTTTGGTCCTTCTCCTTGGAACACTCCCCACCCCGGCCCCCTTGCCTTTGTATGATTCACTCACTGGTCAGATTTTAGTTTAGATGCCACTTCCTGCAGGAAGCCCTCCTTGATCTCCTCTCCCTAATGGGCTGGGCATCCTCCTCCAGCACCAACATCATTCTCTGTGCCCTTACTGTTGCACTTACCAGAAGCTATTGCAATAGTCACCTTCTTCTTGCCTCCCCCACCAGGCTGTGAGCTCGTTGAGGACAGGGTCTGCTCTCTCTAGATCCCCTCTGTTTAGAAGAGACCCTGCCAGGATGAGAGGCCATCTGCTCTACAGTTAAGAGCAAGAAATTGAGCACCAGGCTGGCTTGGGTTCGAATCCCAACTGCACTAGTCTATGAGACCTTGAGTGCATTCCTCAACCTCTCTGTGCCTCTATTCTCTAATCTGTGAAATGGGTACAAAACAGTGCTTCCCGGTACTGACACTTGGAGGATGTCACATCCCTGGCACAGACCAAATGGTCAGTACATGTTAGCCACTAGTGTTTGTAGGAACCTAGTAAAACCGTCATTGAATAAATGAACATTCAGCAATTTTAAACCAAGAGCCTTGAGACACTCTTCCTCAGATGAATCTCACACAGCTCTGTGCATCTCTTAGACCTACACCTCCCCTCACAGCAACCCCCACTTCCTGCTGAGGACAGGACTGCCCTGCGGGGTAGGGACAAAGCCCCCAGCCCCCTTTTCTGTATCCCTAGAGGGCAGTATAATCCTGGTATGCAGCTCAATAAATAATATCTCTTATTTTCATTCATTCAAACATGATACTCCATTCCCTTTCTGAGTACTTCTGCCCCCTCTTGAGAAGCCAGTTCCCCTTACTTCCCATCCCACCTGGGCCCTTGATTCTCCCATCCTGAGTCCTGTGCCCTCCGGGTGATCCCTAGTGACCTACACACTTGCACGTGAGCTGACAGCAGGCAATGTGCTACTCCTGCCCATTGTGCTGGGAGGTTCTGACTCCTGCTCTGGGATGAGATGCCAACCAGGTGACCCTAGGGAGTATGGTTCGCAGTGCTGGCTCCTTCTCATCTTTTAGATCATACTTTGTTACCCACTCAGAGAGGCCTTTCCCAATCAGTGTATCAGAAAAGCTCTTTGCCCTATCATTTTCCATCCCAGCCCCCTGTTTCAGTTTCTACACAGCACTCATTACACTGTTCAAAATCATCTTTATTAGGTTGTTTAACCTTTCTTCCCCACCCCCAAGAGTACAAGCTCCAAGAAAGTTGTAGTATCTTCTTCAGCACTTTGCAGGGCCTGGCATGTGGAGATGCTCCTTCAGAATTTGCTGTGTTAGTGAATGAGTCTCTTTCTATGTGGCGTTGCCTTATCTTGCTTCCGCTGAAAGGTGAACAAAGATGCAGAGGATGGAGAAGTAGGATACTCGTGGCTGTTTCAGATGTCCTTTAGGGATCTAATGCTCCTTCCCTGGCTCAGGCACAAAAGACTTCTGCTTGGCTGGGGAAGAGGGAGTGAACCCTGGGAACTGCATCTGCTGAACTCTGGAGCGTGGGTTGCCAGCCCTCTCCTCCATTGGCCAGGCTCTTCCAGTTAATCAGCCTGCGCACAGACACAGGAGGAGAGGGCTTTGAGCGAGACGATGACCGTTCCCCAAGCTGAAGACCTCGAGGACACAGTCTTCGCAGGGCCCCCCTTGGCTTCAGGAGCCCCCTGGAGGCAGAGTGGGCTGGCTGGGGAGGAATCTGGGGCCGTAGTCTCTCTGCAGGGTGGCAGGGGTCCCCTGGTCTGGGCAAGGCCTCCCCCACCTAGGGGAGCCTCCTGATTTATATGGGGGGGCCGGTTTTCCCCACATAACAAGATGTAAGTCTTCATTGGAGGGATGACAGGTCCTAAGTTGGGACTAGGGACGCGGGGTGGCCCTGGGAGTGCTGCCAGGGAGATGTGTTTCCCACGAGTACAGTCGATAACGAAAGTTAAGTGAGCTTTGGGGATGGCCTTCTGATGGCGGGCCGGCTTTCCACCTAGAAGGAAGGAAAAGACCAAAGATTTGTGCTAGCACTGAAAGGGATATGGTTCCATTAATTCATGTGTTCATTCACTTGTTCATTCATTCAACAGGGATTTTTTTTAATTTTTATTTTATATTGGAGTGTAGTTGATTTACCATGTTGTGTTAGTTTCAGGTGTACAGCACAGTGATTCAGTTATACATATACACACATACATTCTTTTTCGGATTCTTTTCCCGTGTAGGTTATTACAGAATACTGAGTAGAGTTAACAGGGATTTAACTGCGTGTTAGTTGACGCACAAAGATGGGAAGACAGCGGGGCCTAAGAGCGTGGATTTCAGCACTGGGGAGACCTGAGTTTAAACCTGGCTTCCCCCTATCAGCTCTCTGCCTTCCAGGAACATGGAGGCCACTGCATCAGAGCCTCTCAACCCCGCTGTGCCCACGAGCTGCCTGAGCATCTTGTGAACATGCAGATTCTGGTACAGCGAGCGGGTCTGGAGTGGAGCCTGAGAGTCTGCGTTTCTAACAAGCTCCCAGGGAATGCCGGTACTGCTGGTCCACGGGCCGCACTGTAGTGAGGAGTAAGAGGAGACCCCCGGCCGCCTTCTACAGGTGAGGAAACTACAGGTGAGGCTCAGCTTGTACAGATGTTGGTGGTCCTCAGGGAACATCATGCTGTTCTTCCTTCCCCACCCATAATCTTGTCCATCGGTCCCCTCTGCCCTGGGGATCCCTGCTCTGTCCACCCCGCCAAACGGGGAGAAGCCAAGAACCAGTCAATCGATTTATCGGTGAAGCAAGGCCAGAGCAGGTCTCTCTGAACCCAAAGCCTGTGCTCTTAGAAAAGTAACATTTCAAGTTACCCACATAATAAACAAATCCATCCTCTTCACTACGTGCTCTTCACTACGGCACAGGCTTCAGAAGGAAGCTTCTGTGCTGGTAGGTTAGTTAACACAGGAAATACAGTCGATCCTTGAACAACACGGGCTTGAACTGCAGGTCCACTTATATGCAGATGTTTTTCAATAAATACCAATTACTACACAATCCGTAGTAGGCTGAATCTGTGGATGTGGAACCTCAGATACGAAGGGCTGATTGTAGTTATAGGCGGATTTTCTACTGCGTGGAGGGTCAGCGCCCTTAACCCCCAAGTTGTTCAAGGTTCAACTGTAACTGAAGCCCACCCATGGCTTGAGAATCCTGGTGGCCCCAGAGGGGAGGGTGTCTGCCCTCTGCTGCCAGCACCCCCCAGCCTGCCCAGCCCCCTCAGCTTCAGGGCTGAGGCACCCTCTGCCACCTCTTACCTGAGCTAGTCTCCAAGCCCGTCTCCAGGCCCCTGACTTTGGGGCAGGCTCTCAGGTCCCTGGGGTCTTCTGTTGGGACTGTTACTGATTCCATAGCGCCTGGCTTAGCACTGGCAGAGGGAGCCGTTGTCAGCAGCCTTTTCCAGGATGCAGCTCCCACCCGAGGACCAAACGTTTTATATTTACCAGCTCCGGATCCGCTGAGTGAATTCCACCACGAGCCACAGGAACTGGCTTGGAGCAGTTGGGGGATTGCTTTGATCAACGGGGTTATGTCAACAGGGTTGCTGTCGGGTCACTGGGAGGTAGGCCTTCTACCAAACAGATGCTGTTTCCTCCAACTCCAGCTGCTTCCTCACTTGAGACAAGCCTTGGAACCTTCTCATCCAGGCCTCAGTTTCCCAAACCTCAGTCATTCTCTGGCTGCATTCCCAGTTTTCAGTTGTTTTTAGTTTTGCTTCTTTTCTACCTAAGAACTATATGGAATACTGCTGACAATATGTCCATGTCTTAGTCGGTTCAAGCAGTGATAGACTAGGCGAGTTAAACCACAAACGTTTGTTTCTCACAGTTCTGGATGCTGGGAAGTCTGAGATCAAGGCGCCTATAGATTTTAGTGTTTGGTAAGGACCTGCCTACTGGTTCATAGATGGCTGTCTTTCTACTGTGTCTTCACCTCACAGAAAGTGCAAGAAAGCTCTCTGGGGTCCCTTTTACAAGGGCACTAACCGCATCATGAGGGCTCCACCTTACCTAGGGTCAGTATCCTGTTTTTCTCCATCCTGGATCCCTTCAGGTTGCACTTTTGGGGTGGCTGCATTGGCTGGTGGCCTGATGGCTGCAACATCCTTTGTTTACTGTTATGGCAGGTGACATTCTTTGTCCACAAGAGGAAACTTGGTATGGCTTCATTAAACAGAAACAGTAGTACTACTATAAATAAGTAACTATGTATGGTAGAAGATGGTACCCCAAAGATGTCCATGCCTTAATCCCCAGAACCTGTGAAAAATGTTACCTTACACAGCAAAAGCATCTTTGCAGGTGTGATTAAGGGTATTCCAATTCTGACACCAGTTCTGATGTGTTTTGTTTTGTTCCACATTACCAACCAATTAATTCATTTCTGACATTACCTACCTGGAGATAGCTTCACATCTCACAGGCTAAGAGTTCAGTCCTACAAGACTGCCTGTCACAGACATCAATCACAAGTCCTGGTTTGTCACCTGTGCTTCTGACCTACAGATGGGAGGGTCCCACAATGCACTCCTTGGATTCGATTAGTTTGCTAGAGCTGATCACAGAACTCAGAGAAACATTTTACTTACTAGATTACTAGTTTGTTATAAAAGAATATAACTGGGCTTCCCTGGTGGCGCAGTGGTTGAGAGTCCGCCTGCCGATGCAGGGGACGCGGGTTTGTGCCCCGGTCCGGGAAGATCCCACATGCCGCGGAGCGGCTGGGCCCGTGAGCCATGGCCGCTGAGCCTGCGCGTCCGGAGCCTGTGCTCTGCAACGGGAGAGGCCACAGCAGTGAGAGGCCCGCGTACCGCGAAAAAAAAAAAAAAAAAGAATATAACTCAGGAAGAGATGCACAGGCGAGGTATGTGTGGAGGGCTAGGAGCTTCCACACTGTCTGAGAGCGCCACTTTTTCCCAGTCTCCACGTGTTCACCAACCCAGAAGCTCTCCAAACCCTGTTCTTTTGGGTTTTAATGGAGGTTCGTTACATAGGCACGACTGATCAAATCACTGGCCTTTGGTGGCCATCAGTCTCCATCCCCGCTCACATCACAGAGGTCAGTGGGTCGGTGGAACTGACAGTTCCAACCCTCTAATCACGTGGTTGGTTCTCCTGCCCACATTCTTAGGTGACACAGGGGCTTTCCAAAAGTCACCTCATTTACATAACAAAAGACACCCTTTTCACTCTTCTGACTTGGGAAATTTCAAGGCTGTTAGGAGCTCTGTGCCAGGAACCAGAAGACCAAATATATATTTATTTAAATATATATATTTATCAGAGGTGTGGACTTTGAGATAGGGATATTGATCTGGATTATCTGAGTGAGTTCAATCTAATCACACTAGTCCTTATAATTGGAGACCTTCTCCTGGCTGGGTTAGAAAGAGATGTCACAGGGACTTCCCTCGTGGCGCAGTGCTTAAGAATCTGCCTGCCAATGCAGGGGAACGGGTTCGGGCCCTGGTCCAGGAAGATCCCACATGCCGCGGAGCAACTAAGCCTGTGGGCCACAACTACTGAGCCTGTGCTCTAGAGCCCGTGCTCAACAAGAGAAGCCACCACAATGAGAAGCCCGCGCACCGCAACGAAGAGTAGCCCCCACTCGCCGCAGCTAGAGAAGGCCCGCACACAGCAACAAAGACCCAACGCAGCCAAAAACAAATATGTTCAATAAATTTAAAAAAAAAAGAAAGGAAGGATAGGGACTTCTTTGGCTGTCCAGTGGTTAAGACTCCGCACTCCCATTGCAGGGTGCACGGGTTCCATCCCTGGTCAGTGGGGAGAACTAATATCCACATGCCTCACAGTGCAGCCAAAAAAAAAAGAAAGAGGGGCTTCCCTGGTGGTGCAGTGGTTGAGAATCTGCCTGCTAATGCAGGGGACACGGGTTCGAGCCCTGGTCTGGGAGGATCCCACATGCCGCGGAGCAACTAGTCCCGTGAGCCACAACTAGCGAGCCTGCGCATCTGGAGCCTGTGCTCCGCAACAAGAGAGGCCGCGATAGTGAGAGGCCTGCACACCGCAATGAAGAGTGGCCCCCGCTTGCCACAACTAGAGAAAGCCCTCGCACAGAAACAAAGACCCAACACAGCAAAAATAAATTAATTAATTAATAAACTCCTACCCCCAATATCTTAAAAAAAAAAAAAGAAAGGAAGGAAGGATATCCTAAGTACACTTAGCAAAAGTTAACTGTTGAATCTGGGAAATAGGGGTATAGAAAATATTTCATTACTTTCACTACGCTTGTGTACTTTAACAAAGTTTTCAAAATGAAAAGGAATTTAAAAGTGTATGTCAAGTATGTGTGCCGAGGATGTCTGTGAAGAGTAAAGGAAACCATTACATGAAAAGTGAGCAGAGAAAAAAAAAAGTAGCATTTATAAATTAATACACTGTTATATAATTCATGATTTTTAAGCTGTTTATAATCAAAATGATAAACTAAATTGTATAAATAGACATTTGTCAGTTTATCTACAGTGCTTCAAGTTTACATCCACAAGCTGGCCAACCAGTTTAAAAAAATCTCCTTATTGGGAAAATGCAAGGTAGCCCATGTGTAAATAGTGACTGAGCTTTGGGAAGACTTTAGGGTAGGGGGTGGATGAGGTTTAGGCCGGAGACTTTGGAGATGGTGACGGGACCTGTGTCTCACTCTGGGGGCTAAGGGGAAGAGGGGATTAGAGGGGGAGGAGCTCAGGGTGAGGGGGCCAGTTAGTAATACACTGGAGGAATGGCCCCTAGTGAGAAACCAGGAAAGTCAGTCCTTCACTCATTCAATCAACACACGTATACTTACTCCCATGTATACAACCACCCTGCCCAAATTTTTGCACTTCTTCCTCTCTATTACTCTAAAGAGTTTCCATCATCTCACCGTCATTTAATGAAGACCACTATGGGGTCCAGATTTTATTCAACCAACTGTGCTGTTAGAACCATTCTCAGCTGGAACATTAAAACACCCAAATCTCTGTAATGTGCATTTGTATCGAGACATTCTGCCAAGTCTAATGTAATCTCCCTTCCTCCTGGACCTAGCACCTTTAGAATCCAGTTACACCTATATTCCCCAGGTTTCAGCTCATTTATTAGTTAAGGTGCTCGCTCTCTCTCTTTCTTTCTCTTCCTCCTTCCCTCCCTCCTTCCTTCTTTTCCTTCCACCCCCCTTCCCTTCCCTTCCTTTCCTTCTTTCTTTCTTGTGTGTAAACCATCTCCATAGCCAGACTCTATGCTTGTTCCCTGGGGCATTTTGGAATTAGACTCTTTTTATAGATCTGGAGACAAATGAAGGATGGTGGAGTGGTCTCTGAAAGGAACCAGCATCTCCTTGCAAAATAACTTCCTACTATGAGGTTATTACATGCTTTCCAGGGAAAGCAGGACCAGCCCATTCCATGGGAGGAGGGACTGCTTCTGTGGCATGGGAGTTTCACTGAATTCTGGATTTGGGGAGTCAGGGGACTCAGTCATCTGCATCCACCCAAACATCCCCATTTCGATTCCTAAGTGTCCCTTGTTCCCAGTCAATGCATCTGGCCCGTTGCAGTTATACTGCAATTATATTACAACTTACATTGCAATTATATTGGAGTTTAGCAACTCACAGGATCAGCTCCGTCCAATTTTTGACTGCATAAACCCTGTGGCTACAAGAGATGAGAAAACATATTTAGAGTAATCAGGAGTGGGCCCTGGTTCTCTGGCTCTGTCTTGAGCTGAGAATTTAAACCCTAAATATTTCTCTTCTGAAACTCTTCAGTGTAATTATAACAGCCAGTTCACCCCACAGTCCTTGTGGTCCTCACTCTCACCATAATGGTCAGTTGTAGCAACTGCTCCATCTACAGCCTTACCTTCATTAGGCACTTTCCTCTAGGCAACAATACTTATTGTGATGAATGGTAAGTTATGTAACTATTTTTTGCCTGCATGAAATAGACTAGATCTGCATCACCTTCAAACTTAATGCCCTGATTTCCATCTTTGAGCGTCAGTTTCCTGCAGAAATAGAAACCTTGCTGGACTTTCTCTTTAATTAAACTTTTTATTTTGAAATAATTGTAGGTTCACATGCAATTGTAAGAAACAATACAGAGCAATTCCATCCCCCTCTCCATCCTTTACCCAGTTTCCCCCAATGGTAACACCTTGCAAAACTGTAGTACAATATCATAACCAGGATATTTATATTGACATAGTCAAGGTACAGAACATTTCCATCAATGCAAAGATCCCTTACCTTGTTTCTAAGCTTATTTTAACTAGAAATGGATTTAATACAGAGAATTAAATGTTTACAAACTTACTGGAGGGGCTGAAAAAATGGTCTCTAGACTGGGCTTTTATTAATGGCTCCCAGAATACCATTGAACTCACCAGTTAGGAGCTATTACTTCTGCCACAATCAGGAAGATGGGGAATTGAGAGGCCACCCCTGAGATTATTGCACTCAAGAACGTATCACCACAGCAAGGGTCCATGGATCTAAATTTGGGACTAGAAGCTGGTTCCCAGGCACTAGAATGCTGAGTTTGGCTGGCAACATCTCACAGATGCTTCTGAACACTCATGAAGCTGGAGACTGGCCACAATGCACTGCTGCAACCCCCCACATTTGCATGACCTTTCTTGTCAGCAAAAATCAGCTAACATCAGCAGGCCAATGGCTACTCCCTCTCTTCCACCCTGCAAATCTTACCTACTGGCAGAACCATCTGTATCTGGGATTCTAACTGCTACTGAGTCTGGGAAATAAAATTTTAACTTTTTAAATTCTGGAAGGAATGGATGCCGAGTCTCAATTGACTACATCCAACACAGATGACTCAGAAGTAGATTTGCATGCTTAGTATTGGGAAGACAGGAGAGTTCCTATCAGATTTGCTATCATTTTCCTGTAAATGAAAGGGTGAAGTCAACTGCTGCTGAGTTTTTTAGTTTCTCTAGTTATTGTGAAGAGAGGAGCAGTCAACTGGCCAGACTGACATTTGCTGAAGTCCCTCTTAAGGCTGGCAGTCATGGATTTGTAGGGAACAGTCTGTCCCGCTGGGTACTTTCTCCAATTGTGTTTGGCTGTTTAGGTGTCAGCAAAGGGAAAAGGAGCAGTTGGATTCACCCAGGGCTGAAATTTTTACCAAATCCATGTGACAAAAAGACAAAGAGCAAAGGAGTTTTGGATTGTGACAAGAGTGTTTTTAAAATTATGGATCATGAAAAATAAATAGGGTCGGAAGTGAAGAAAGGAGAAAGCCGAGGAACTGTTTGGAAGTAGAAAAGTCAATGGCCTGAAGGTGCTGAAAAGTTGGAAAGAGGCCACAGAGTGGCTGGTCACGTCTGCAGGCAGACTTTTGTTTCCAGGCACCCTCATTCACATCCAGGCTAATCCTGGATCTCCTCTAAACAGGGAAGCGGGCAGTGGTTGGCTCAGAAAGTAGAAAAACATAATCGTGGTTCTGCAGCTTTTATGCCACAACTAGGTTCACATCTCTGCTTCATCACTTGCAAGATGCGTGACAGCTGGCAATTCATTTACCCTGAGACTCCGTTTTCCCTTCTTCAAAAGGGAAACAAAAACATCGTATGTTGGTGCGAGGACTTGAGATAATGCACATAAAGCGCTTAACACAGTGCCTGGCACACAGTAAGCTCTGAACACGTAGGAGCTGTTATTGTGATATTTGGAATAGAAAACCAAGAAACGGTTACAAGGCGAACAATTCTAAGTGTAGAAGTAACTGTTATTACAGTAGGCGCATGCGCCTGTCCACGAGCTACGGCTAGGGCGAACGCTGCGCATGCGCCGGAAGTTGCAGACGGGAAGCCAGCGAGGTCGGTTCCGCCCGACTCCAACATGGCGGCGCCCTTTGTCTGCTCTGAAGTGCTGTCCCCGGCCTCCTCGCTGCCGTGATGCACCTCCCTCTGCGGTGGGGTCCAGGACATGGCAGGTGAGGGTCAGCAAGCATCCGGGGCCGGAGGAGTCCCAGGAGTTGGGCGGAGGCGGCGCAGGATGGGGCGCGGCGGGACGCCGGGGACGGTTGTGTGGGGGAGGGGAGGGAAGTGGACTGAGAAGGGAACCCGGACTGAGGGGACCCCACAGGACAAGAGGGTGCGGGGCAAATGGGTGGGGGGCGCCGCCCGGCGAGCGGGCGGGGAGTGGGCGGGCGGACCGGACCCGCCGTCCCGGCGAGGGAGCGCGAGTCGCCTCCGGGCTGGGTGACACCCCAGCTGGTAGCATCTCCGCCCCCGCCGCCCGGCTGTCACCGCCCCTTGACCCCGCGCGCCGCAGCTGGTGGGCGTTCTGAGGCCGCGAGGTGGCGGGGTGCAGGCGTAGTTCTCTTTGGCCGGCGGGGCCCGACGGCACAAGCCTGTCAGGGCCTAGGAGGAGCTTGACGTGTAGGAGGCCGACACTGCCCCTGTATAAGATTATTTCATTCATTCGTTGGTTCCACAGACAGTGGTTCAGCTCTTGATAGGTTCTGGGGATAGAGAGAGTGATCCGGACTGGCATAGTGGTTAAAAAGTTTAAACTGTGGAGCCTGGCAGCCAGGTTTGAATCCCGACTCTGTGCTTGCCAACTGTGTCCTTCGTTAGTCTCTCGCTCCCTGTCACGGTTTCCTCATCCTTAAAGCAGAGTTGAGAATAAAATCTGCTTCCTAAGATGGTTATAAAGATTAAATGAGGTAATAGGTGTAAAGTACTGAGAATGCTTCCTGGCACAAAGTAAACGCTGTATGTGTTTGTTGCTGTTATCTTTCGTATCCACATCATCACCCAGAGCTCAGAGATTCATGTGGGAGACATACAGATACATAGGCAATTCTGATATGATGGAAGAAAAGCAGAAAAGTTCTTGCTCTGGAAACACTGAGTAGAGGCACCTCACTCAGTCTAGGCGGATCCAGGGAGGCTTCTGTTCCCCAGGAAACTGAGACCTGAAGGATGCTTGGGGAGCACGGGCAGGAAAGAGGGAGAGTATTCGCAGTTGAAGATAGAGTTTGTGAGAAAGCTGGGAAGCCAGTGTAATAATTAAATGAAGTTCTCTGCCTAGAGACAGAGATTAGAGGTAAGACTAAAGAGGCAGTCTGGTCTGGTCCTAGGGGGCCCTCCCCACTTTTCTTTTTTTTTTTGGCCAGCATGCGGGATCCTTAGTTCCCTGACCAGGGATCGAACCCATGCCCCCTGCAGTGGAGGCAGTAGAAGCCGGAGTCTTAACCACTGGACCACCAGGGAAGTCCCCTAGAGGGCCTTTTAAACTTAGCTGTGGACTTGAAATTTTAGGTTAATGGGACTTCATTTAAAAGTCAGATTTGTGGGCTAGAAAGATCACTCTAGTTAAAGAACGTATTAAAGGGAGTGGGCCCGGAGGCCAATTAAGAGGTTACTAGAACTATCAGGTGAGAAACGAGGGTGGACTTGAGTTAGATTAGAGGCAGAAGGGTGGGGAGAGATGTTTTGGAGGTAGACTTGGCCAAAGTTGGTGATTACTTAGATGAGGGCTTTAGAGGCAGGGAGGAGTCAGGTTGACTCCACATGTTTGGCTGGTGGCTGGTGGTGCGGCTCAGTGGGATAGGGGGCAGGATGGGGGGCAGGTCTGAGGAGGGAAGATAAATTTCGTTTTGAACATGTTGAAAGTAGGTGCCTGTAAAACGTCCAAGTGGAGCTGTCCAGTGGTGATCTAGCATCCAGCGAAGGTCACTAAAGTTGTGGGCAGGGATGTGTCACCTGGGTGAGGGTCTGGAATGAGAAGCACGGTGTCCGGGACATCCCGGAGGAATGCTAACGCTGTAATGATACTTGGACACAGCCTCATTGCTTTTGCTTGTCGACCTCGTGTTATGTCTTTCGGTCAGCAGGCGTTCCTGAGTGTAGGGAATGGCACTGGCTTTATTGATCTTTGTGTCTCAGATGTCCAGCACAGGGGCTGGCGTGCAGCAGGCCAGTAACAATCCAATTTAACGCTTACTGAACACTTTGTGCCAGGCTCAGTGCTCAGTGCTCTGCATTTGCCTGTGTTTGGTGGATGGAAGGGCAGCTCTTAGGGAGCAGATACCTTGCAGTTTCTCATCAGTTTTTCCACTTGGTCTTCGATTCAGGTAATGAGCTGGAGGAGGAGCGCCAAGCTGGAGTTGGCCCAGACAAACTGTCAGAACAGAGTAGCCTGGGCTACTTGGAAATCTGAGGTATGTCCGTAATACTCAAAGATGAAACAAACCAGGAGGTCAGTTTGTTTGTCCTTCTTCTCTAGGCTCAATGTGATTCAAATCACCCTTTTAAGATAGCTTTTTCTTTAAAATTATACAGTAATGACAAAATCCTAGTTAGTTTGGTTGGGAGAATGTTGATAACATTATTGTCGTTTTACTAACAAAGATCATGCTAGGTTAATCCCTGGGCAATGTTCACACCTTGTTTTAAGTAAGTACAAACCAAAATGCTCCAAAATACGGTGGCTGAAAGGAAATAGAAATTTATTCCTTGCTCCTTCACAGCCTGGAAGTAGGCAGTCAGAGCTGGTCAGGGCAGCTCACTCTGTTCCATGAAGTTATCCAGACACAGGGTTTCATTGATCATGTGGCTCTCCTTGCTCAAACCCAGTCTTCCATCTCATGGACTAAGCTGGCTGCTCTAGCTCCTGCCATCACAGATGCACTCTGTCTGGCAGAGAGGGAAAGACAGAGTGGGGAGCACACGCTTATTCCTTTTAAGGTTCTAATGTTTAGAGATACATATTTTTGTACAGCATGTCCCCAAACACAAGCATCTGGTGTGCAACCAAAGGAGGAATCACGACTATTCCAGTGCTAGAGAGAAAGCTGGCTGACAGAACCTGCTCTGTCCCCAGTGTGACTAGATTGCTGGCTTTGGGGGTTGGGCCCAGCCCAAGGGAAGTCCACTGCACTGGTGAAAGAGGGTGGGGTGTGTTTCCCAGGCCTCTGGGTCTCCAAGGCAGGCTCCCCTGGCTTTGAGTAGTTTGTGTTGCTTGGGCCCAGAGAGTCCGGGCTTGTTTACTCATTCAGTGTTTTCTGTGCCTGACGTGTCAGACACTGCGCTGGGGGCTCAGGATGTGAAGATAAGTGAGACTGGATCCTGGGAGCAAGGAGCTCTTAGCCACATGGGTGATCACAGTACAACACAAGGAACACCACAGATACCTGTTCAAAAGTGTGTGGTGTACAGAAGGAGGATGACTGACGTTGGAAGGCTGTACTGAGGTGGTGAAGATTCAGAGTACATAACATGTTTTGGATTGATAACTATAAAGGTCCCCTCAGATAGAGGCGGCAAGGACTCTGGAGTTGGGTGTGAATCCCTGCTTCCCTGGTTAGTGGCTCTCTGTCCTGAGGGTCAGTTACTTCATTCCTCTTCCTCAGTTTCCTCATCTGTAAAATAGGGATAACAATGTTTACTTCAGAGAACTGTTTTGAGAATTATGTGAGGTCAAGCAAGTAATTCACGGGATCTGCTGTGAACATGTCAGTTCCCTCCTGCTGCAAGGTGTGGGGTGGTTCGAAGCCAGAGAAACACGTTAGGATTGCGGTTGAAGAACACCCAGACCGATAGGGAAGCCAGGTTGCGGTCTGTCCCTCTCGAGGCAGGAATTATCCAGGTTGTACTCAGAGGATCAAGGACTGCTCTGTGCACTCCCTGTTTTTCTCAGGAGTTCCACCAATGTTCTAATTAAAGTTGTCAACCTGGATTCTCAGAGACCATATTCTGAAAGCTCTGGTGAGGGGTCCTTTGGGAAGGAAAGGATTCCCTCTGCCTGGTTAACTCCTTCAAGCTCAAATCCTTCTGGGAAACCTTCTCCCAGCCCTACTCACCCTTGCACCCCCGCCCCAGCTGAGTTTGGAGCCCCTCCTCTGTGATTTCTTAGCATCCTGCAATGACCTTGCAGTACTTTTTTTTTTTTTTTTTTTTGGCTGCGTTGGGTCTTTGTTGCTGTGTGCGGCCTCTCTCTAGTTGCCGCAAGTGGGGGCTACCTTTCGTTGTGGTGCGTGGGCTTCTCATTGCGGTGGCTTCTCTTGTTGTGGAGCACGGGCTCTAGACACGCGACTTCAGTAGTTGTGGCGCGTGGGCTCAGTAGCTGTGGCTCGCGGGCTCTAGAGCGCAGCCTCAGTAGTTGTGGCGCACGGGGTTAGTTGCTCCGCAGCATGTGGGATCTTCTTGGACCAGGGCTCGAACCCATCTCCCCTGCATTGGCAGGCGGATTCTTAACCACTGCACCACCAGGGAAGCCCCTCGGAGTACATTCTTACCTCCTATGATGATCATAGGTTATCTTGCCTGTCTCCCTGTGAGACCACCAGCAGCTCGTGGGCAGAGACAGGGTCTTATTCCTCCTGGTATTCCCACTGTGTAGGTCATTTCCTGGCACGCAGTTGGTGCTCAGTAAACATTGTTGGATGACTGGATGATCGACCAGTGGGGCTGGAGAGACCTCCAGTGTGATGAGGGTTTGGCATACTATTAATGAAGAGAGGACAACCCAATGGTTTATTTGGTGTTTGGGTGTAATATGAGATGTGGACATGGTAAACTATGACCTAAACTATGAGAGTCTAGGTCAGAGATAGTTTCTCTGTCTTTCTTTTTCCAGTAGAGCAGCGTTTCTCAGCGTCGACATTATTGCCATTTGGGGCTTAGTGAGCCTTTGTCTTGGGGGCCGTCCTGTGCACAGGACGCAAGTAGCATCTCTGGCCTCTGCCCACAGATGCCAGTAGCCCCCACCTGCCTCCAAGTACGGCAGCTGAAAATGTCTCCAGAGGAGGCTGTACGTCTCCTGGGGCAAAATTGCCCCAGCTAAGAACCCCTGAGGTACAGGGTGCCGGCTAGAAGCATGAACTTCTAAGCCAAGCATACCTGAGCTGGTCCTTACACTTACTAGCTGTGTGCCTTTGGGCGAAGTACTTGACCTCTCTTAAGCCTCCACTTCCTCGGGTGTGAAGTGGAGATAATGATGACCTCACACTAACTTTATTGGGTGGAATTATTAATGAGGTAATGCATGTAAAATGCTTAGTCAAGTCCTTGACTCCGTAATTGGTAACCAGCATTATTATGTGTTAGGAGAGGATGACCCTGTGAGGGTCAAGAAAGAAAGTGTGCAGAGTTGAGGAAGAAAAAAATGTTTAGGACAGGAATACATGCATGAGGTCCAAAAATCAGAAGGTTCTAACAAAAGTACTGGGGAAAGTAAGTCACCCTCCCACGCCTGACCCGGTTCCCCTCGCAGATAACTGTTAACAGCGTTTGTGTGTCGTGCCCGGGCTCTTCTGTGCATATATATGTCTGTATGTATATATAAGGAAGACCATTTTTAAGTGCCAAATGGCTTGGTTTCGTTGCACATATACTGAACCTTCCATTTAGAACGCTGAAAGGGCAGCCTCTGTGGGCAGAGCTTCAGTTTTAACAGTTTGCCACAGAAGAGAGCAGGTGGCCCACTCTCTACCGTCCTGGAATTCCCCCAAGATGGCGCCGCGTGGGTGGCACGGAGGTACTCAGACATGGTGTCTGTCAGGGTAACAGACACCACAAAAGGGAGGGACCCCAACCTTAGAGGAAATGAAAAACTCCCACTACCTTTTGTGCACAAAGCATATTGTCCTGGAGACCATAATCTACCTCTTTTGCTGGCCACATTTTTAAATGATTGAAATCACAGAGGTCACAAAGAGTAGGCATTTTAGCACCGAGTGCTTTCAGCATTTGCTGCAGATGTGTGTGTTGAGTGTCAGCATAGGTGCCTGGCACTCTCGGAGGTCCTCATGGGTGTCAGTAGCTCAACAGTCCAAGGACCAATTAAGGTTGACCTCAATAATGTAGTCACAGATACGTACAGAAAACCAGAGCATGGGCTCTTCCATTCAAACCTGCTTGTTATGAATTGGAGAGATCAGCCTTGAGCTTCAAAGGAAGGAAGCAAAGGGCATGGTTAGAATTGAGAGTTGTTCACTCATGTCTAAACCGCAGAATGCAGAGCCTCAGAGGTGGCAATTCCAGCCGAGAGTAGGGACCTAGCCCGAAGGGAGGCTTGGTGGGTTCATTGTTACATCAAAAACATACTCAGCTTCTGGTCTTAAAAGGTCTGGCAGCAGAACCTGTTCTCCTCACCCCACCCGCACTACTTCCTGTACTGGCAGATTAATCTAAGCAGTAATTTTCCTGTCCTGAATGGAAGGCTCCAGGGTTCAGTGGGAAGTTGTATCTCTCCAGCTTCGGCTTCGGAGCCAGGGTGGTGAAGCACTTCTCATTACTATAGTCTCAGGGCTGGGTGGGCCCCTGTCAGGGACTTTCCTGGTTTAGTGTAACTCAGTCAGCTGCCCAAGTTAATGCTTCAAATCATTGCTTAAAGTCAGAAGGAACATTGTTTAATTTTGTAAATTGTCTTTTTAAATATTGAGTAGATACAAAAGAATACTGTACCGTATAAAGGAAAAGGATACAAGGAACACCCATGTACCCATCACCCAGTTTACAGAAAAGAATGTTACCATTACCTTTGGAGTGCTCCTCCCTGATCCTGTCCCATTCCCACCCCCACCTAATCACTGAATTTGGCTTTTATCATTCTCTTGCTTTTCTATTTTTTACTTTTTTTTTTTTTTTTTTGGCTGTGCCAAGCCTGCTTGTGGGATTTTAGTTCCCTGACCAGGGATTGAACGTGGGCCACAGCCGTGAAAGTTCTGCATCCTAACCACTGGACCGCCAGGGAATTCCCACCTCTAGCTTTTCTTTATAGTTTTACCACATGTGTTTGTATTGCTAAGCAATGTATTGTTTAATTTTGCATGTTTTTGAACTAAATAAATCATTTCATTATTTTTCAGTGATCTAAATTTTTTCCTTAACATATGTTCTTGAGATTAAGCCATGTTACATATAGGTGTATTTCATTTTCACTGATGAATTATGTTCCATTGTATGAGAACATATCCATTCTGTTGTTGATGGACATTTGACTTGTTTCCAGTATTTTGCTGAGACAGACAGTGATGCTGTGACCATTCCTGGGACACATGTGTACAGCCTCTCAGGGTACATCCCTGGGAGGAGGACTGGATCACAGGGTGCGTGCATCTGCAATTTGACCAAATAGTTTCCAACGTGGTTTCCGCAATTTACACTTCAACTGACAATTCTGTTAGCGTCACATCCTCCAAACAATGATATTATCACATTAAAAAATTTTTACTAACCTGTTGGAAGGTCAGTGATACCTTATATGTTTTTTTCTTTTTTAATAAATTTATTTTGTTTATTTATTTTTGGCTGCATTGGGTCTTCGTTGCTGCACGCGGGCTTTCTCTAGTTGCGGTGAGCGGGGGCTAGTCTTCCTCGTGGTGTGTGGGCTTCTCATTGCGGTGGCTTCTCTTGTTGCGGAGCACAGGCTCTAGGCGCCCGGGCTTCAGTAGTTGTGGTGCACAGGCTTAGTTGCTCCGCGGCATGTGGGATCTTCCCAGACCAGGGATCGAACCTGTGTCCCCTGCGTTGGCAGGTGGATTCTTAACCACTGCTCCATGAGGGAAGCCCCCTCGTGGTTTTGATTTGCATTTTCATGATTATTAGTGTGTTGAGCATCTTTTCATGCATTAATGGATCATTCAGGTTTCAGCTTCTCTGAAACAATTGCTTAAATCTTTTGCTTATTTTTTTATTGAATTGTTTGTCTTTTTATTTATATGTAGACTTTTTTTCTTGTTTTTTGTTTTGATACTAATCCTTTGTCAGTTAGTTGTGTTGTAATTATCCACTTCCAGTTTGTGGCTTGTCTTGTCACTCTAGCTTTTTTTTTTAATGAAAAGAAATTCTTTTTTTTTTTTAATTAATTATTTATTTGGCTGCGTTGGGTCTTTGTTGTGTTGTGTGGGCTTCTCATTGTGGTGGCTTCTCTTGTTGTGGAGCACAGGCTCTAGGCGAGCGGTCTTCAGTAGTTGTGGCACGCAGGCTCAGTAGTTGTAGCGCACGGGCTTAGCTGCTCTGCGGCATGTGGGATCCTCCTGGACCAGGGCACGAACCTGTGTCCCCTGTATTGGCAGGCAGATTCTTAACCACTGCACCACCAGAGAAGTCCCCAATGAACAGAAATTCTTAATTTTAATGTCATTTATCAATTTTTTAATAGCACTTTTTGTTTCTTTTTAAGAAGTTCCTACTTCAAGTTTATAAAGGTATTCCCCCATATATCGTCTTCCAAACATTTTATGATTTTGCCTTTTACATTAAGCTCTTTAGTCTGTTTATAATTATTTTTGTGTATGGTGTGAGATAAGGAGCTAATTTCTTTTTCCTTTTTTTTTAAATAAGCACATCAGATTGTCCCAGTACTATTTATTGAAAGAATATATCCCTTTCTTGTGGGTCTTTAATGTCACCAGTAACCATTATCATACATCAGGTGTCCACAAATATATGGGTCTGTTTCTGGCCTCTTTCCATCTGTTCTCTATCTGTGTGCCAGTGTCACACTCCAAGTTTTCATATAATAATTCTTGGTATCTGGTAAGGCTTTGGCCCTTTGCTTTTCCATCTTCATTTTAGATTGTGCTTATCAAATTCATAAAAATTGTTGGAGTCTTTTATTAGAATTGCTTTGAATTTTATTAGAATTGAATTTATTACATATCAATTTGGGTAGAGTTGACATTTTTATGATATTGATCTTCTGATCCACGAATATGATATATCTCTCAATTTACATAACTTAGCAAATTCTAACTTTAGTCAGTGTCTTTACACTTTACTCTCAAGCAGTTAGGACCTTAATTCACTTTAATTCCTAACACTCCCTCCTCAACTTTTATTCTATAGCTGTGTGTGTTCTTTTTCAATTTTAGAAGATGTCGTTTGTTCAGTATTTGTTTAGATTTACTTATTTCTTACTACTTTAGTTGGTTCTCACTCCTTCTTGCATTTAATACTTTCATTCTGAGATCACTTTTTAGCTACCTGAAGTGTACCTTTTATAATGTGTTAATTGGGGCTGTAGTCCATTTGGGGGCCATCTAACGGTTACAGATTCTCCCAGGGAGAATTTTATACCCTTCCATTTGGTGCCAAGATTTCATATAGGCTTTTTCTGTGCCATCTTCTTTCCACTAAGATGTAACCCTTTGGGGCCAGCTTTATTCTGGAGGGCCCTCCCGAGAGACCTCCCTTCTTGGCGGCAGGGGGAGAACTCGAGCTCGCTCAGTTCTGCAAATGCCCTCGCTGCCCACCCTTATAGCTCCACTTGCTCTCTGGATTCCAGCCTTTGCTTAAGTTTGTTTCATCTGTCAGTATTCCTTACTGACTTGCCAGTTCTTCGATGCATTTTAAAAGATGTCAAACAATTTTTCTTCAGTATTTGTAGCCGTTTGTAATGCGAGCCAGCCAGCGTACCTGGTGTGCCGTGCTTCCAGAAATTAAGATGCTTCAGAGTTTCAATTTTGTGTTTCATTTGGCAGCAACAAACTCTGCAGGTTAGAACTAAGACTTAGTAATGTTCACTTCTGACTTTTTTTTATAACATGTTTTGTGACACTGATTAGTATAAGGAAAGGGAGTTGGTAAGTGCCAATTAATGACAGAGAATTTGCCCTTTTGGGACAGACTAAGGACCTGGTGAACCCAGAATTCCGTGTCTGTCCACAGAAGTTTTGTCCTTGTTTAAAGTGAAAAGAGGACAGCTTGTAGAGTGTGGTGGACTTTGGCCTTGAATCTGGGCATGTCGTTGAGACCTGGGTCGGATGACATCTCCTCTAAGCCTCATTTTGCTCATCTGCACAATGGGGGTGATCATATTAATACCCTCCCAGAGGACTGTTGTGGGTATGGATGAGGTAGCATGTATATAGGAAGCACTTTGCAGGCAGGTTGCCACAGCAGCTACTCCAGTTACTCCCTTAGTGGCCCCTGTTAGACATGTGCTCTCCACCGGTCGCTGCCCTTGGGAAACAGCGAGCCTACTATTCCTCTTGGCAGTAACCTCCCCTCAAGCATTTAGCATGGTGGGACTTATTATTAGCAAGACTGTGTTTTCTCTAGATGCAGTCCCACAGTCCCACCCACAGTCCTTTACCAGGACTCACGATTTCCTTACTGCTGGGTAATACCCCATCAGGCTGGGAAATTGTAGCCTCTGCATGGGACTGTCTGATCAGTTACTTACATCCAAGCATTAATTTGTACCTAACCAGTGAATGTATTTAGAACTTACAGCGGTAGTGACAGGTCTGACCCAGTGTACCACCTTCTGCTTCTGCTCGCTGGGGACATACACTGACCTACAGTGGAAACTCAGTCTCTTCAGTCTTCGCCAGTTTGAAACTGGAAGTGGTAACTTGTACTTATTCATATTCGATTATTAGTGAGGTTGAACGTCTTTTTTCTGTATCGAGTATATTGACCACTCATATTTCTTCTTTTGGGAATTGCCTGTTCATTTCTCTGACTCATTTTTCTGTTGGGAGATTTTTTCTTGTTGTTTAATTTTAATAACAGCTTTATTGAGACAGTCACACACCATACAATTCACCTATTTTAAGTGTACAATTCAATGGCTTTTAGTTTATTCACAGAGTTGTGCAGCCGTCACCACCAGAACATTTTCATCGTCCCCAAAAGGAGCCCACAGCCCATTAGCAGTCACTCCCCATTTACCTCTATCTCCCCCAGACCTAGGCAACCACTTTCTATCATTATGGATTTGCCTGTTCTGGGCATTTCATATAAGTGGAATCACGCAACTTGTAGCCTTTTGTGGCTGGCTTCTTTCACGTAGCACAATATTTTCAAGGTTCGTTCAGGTTGTAGCACATATCAGTACTTTTCTTATTGTCAAATAATACTCTATTGTATGGATATACCACGTTTTATTTATCCATTCATTAGTTAATAGACATTTGGGCTGTTTTGACCTTTTGACTATTATGAGTAACGCTGCTGTGAACACTTGTCTACAAGTTTTGTGTGGATGTACGTTTTCACTGTTGACTAATTTTAAGAGCCTTTTATGTATCAGGACTATTAACCCTTATTTTCCATATAGGCTGTAAACATTTCCCCCCAGTTTATATTTGCATTTGGGAAGTTGAGAAGATAAGGGTAGAAATGTGAATGAAACAGAACATTTAGGTTTCTGACCAGTCTTTCATACCCCTAAGAATTAAGTTTGTGTACCCTCACTTCCCCACCCTTGTCCCCATAAGCAGCCCCTTGGGGCTGGCCGGCTTCCTTACATGGCCGTGCGGGTGCTCTCTCTGTCTCTCTTTCTCTGTGTCTCTGTCTCTCAGCCTGCCTGCCCTAGAACCAGGCAGCACTTAGGGTGGTTTCCAAGTTTCTCTCAGAAGCTCGCACTTCAAAATAGCTGGCTGAAAAACCGCCAGGGTTGCAAGTCATCCATTAAAAGGCCTCACGCTGCTGCAGGTGGTGGGTGGGAGGGGCAGGAGGTCCGCAGCACTGTTTCTTCAAGGGCCAGCGCTGGGGCCTGAGCTGCTTCTAATCCTCCCAGGGCTGCTGTCCAAACACTCTCTTCTGGAGCGACACTCAGCATCTGGATTTGAGTAGCCTCACAGTTTTAAGAAATCCTTGGAAATTGAGACATTGAATTCTTGACCACTTTCTGTCCAGGCCTATCTTAAGGTTTTGAGGTCTCCTAGAATATTCCTCTAAAATATCCTCTTACACATTTCGTTTTGCCCATTCAAGTTTTACAGAATATTAACTTTAGTTTAATCCTATTTGGAATAGTAAATGTACGACTTGATGTTGGCTTATATAGTTCATAGATGTTCGTATACAGTTTGTAGTTGGTGTTCATGTCCTATATGTTCATATTCATAGTTCATGTTCATAGTTGGAAATCTTAAGATTTCCAATATAGGGAAAGTTTTAGATGAAAAAAAAACTCTGCTAAATGCTAGATAAATATCTCATTTTCATTGTCATTCACATGGTGTCTGTTATACTTCAAATGCATGCATTTGTAGTCTTATTAATGAAATCATTTACTCAGCATTTATTAAATCTTAACAATAGAAGGGACCTTCACAGTTACTAATCGTAATGAGGAAACAAACCCAGAAAAAGTCAGTCACATGAAAAGCATGTGCTACCTTGAAGTCCATATACGTCTACCTCCTAATAATTAGTATTCAACCTACTTTTTTCTTTTGCTTTGGATTCTTGATCTTAACTAATACCATGGGACAACTAATCCTTCCTTTGGACTTGTTATAGTCTATCCTCTTCCTCAATGAAAGCCTCGTTGCTCCTCCAAAATCATCATGTTCTTTGTAGAAAGAAGTTAGCGGGACTTCCCTGGTGGCGCAGTGGTTAAGAATCCACCTGCCAGTGCAGGGGATACGGGTTCAATCCCTGGTCCGGGAAGATCCCACATGCCACAGAGCAACTAAGTCCGTGCGCCACAACTACTGAGCCTGCTCTCTAGAGCCCACGAGCCACAACTACTGAAGCCTGTGCGCTTAGAGCCCATGTTGCGCAACAAGAGAAGCCACCGCAATGAGAAGCCCTCGCACAACGAAGAGTAGCCCCTGCTCTCTGCAACTAAAGCCCGCACACAGCAATGAAGACCCAACACAGCCATAAATAAATAAATAACCTTTTAATTAAAAAAAAAGAAGGTAGCTTTTGCCTTCAAGTACAAAGCACCTCTGCCTTGCCTTATGGTTACGGTTGAGTGGAATAAGCATTGCAGTTTGCAGGGCCTTTTCCTGATCTTTTTTCAGGTTGAAGCTTTATCTGTCGTGGGTGCCTGGGTTACTGATGAGATTTTATGTCCATTTTAAAAGATAGGGCCAAGAGGAGAGCATTGGGTTCCCCATTTTCCTGTAATAGATCGATGTTGCTGGCATTGGTTTATATGTAGTCATATAAGAATGATGATGGGGCTTCCCTGGTGGCGCAGTGGTTGAGAGTCCGCCTGCCGATGCAGGGCACACGGGTTCGTGCCCCAGTCCGGGAGGATCCCACATGCCGCGGAGCGGCTGGGCCTGTGGGCCATGGCCGCTGGGCCCGCACGTCCGGAGCCTGTGCTCCGCAACGAGAGAGGCCACAACAGTGAGAGGCCCGCGTACAGCAAAAAAAAAAAAAAAAAACCCAGAAAGAATGATGATGGCCAGTGGCAGCTCTGTGAAGTGGAAACTTTTATTATCATCTGCATTTTACAGAAAGGGAATTGAGGTGCAGAGATTTAAGTACTCTTACCCCAGGGACTTAACCAGCTTTGGCTGGATTCCAAGGCAGGGGTTTTAACCGGGTGTGGGGAGTCAGTCAGCCCCCTGAGTGTGTGTGACTCTCCCAGGAGAGGCCTTCAGTGCCTTCGAAGTGTCGGAGGGGTTCATCTGGGTCTGGAAAAGGCTACCAGCTGCTCTACTAGGGGATTTTCCATTTTGTCCCCTTAAGGAATTTTTGCTCATCATGTTTTCCCGAGTGACACATTCTTTGTGCAAATTATCATAATTTTCCATTTCCCTTATGAGAAATTTTTCCTGTTGAGAAGTTTTCAGTCACCAAGTCTTGTAGAAAATGTCTGAAAGGTTTACGGTGAATAGAAACAAAGAAACTCTGACTTTGTGGACATTTTCTTTTTTTCTCTCTTTTTTCTTTCTTCCCTCCTTCCCTCCTTGTTTTACTTTCTCAGTTTTAATATTTTAATAGATAACATTTACAAATGGTAAAACAAAACAAACAAACAAAAAATCCAGAAAGGATACAGAGTGAAAAGTGTAAGTCCTTTCCACCCTTCCCTGCTGCTCTGAGGGGATCCCCGTTACCACTTTCTTGTTATGTCCCTGCAGAGATGTGGGCGTTTTCTTTGAAACGTGAGTAAGAGGTAGGAATTCTCAGCCTGGGATGTGGTTTTGGACAAGCAGCATGGCCCAGCTTCTCCCAGGAAGGGTCGGATACTAAATATTAAGGGATGTTGGGGCACTCGAGGAGTAATTGTGTTGGATTCTGGGCACCAGCCAGATCCTCCTGGTGCCAGCGGGGGGTGACGTCGTCCCATTCCTCACGTCCTGAGGGTCCAGCGCTGCGGGACTTCCTGAGTTGTTTTTCTGCTTCTGCCCTTGCCCCTTCAGCCTGTTCTCCATACTCATGCAGCCAGAGTGACCTTTCAGAAATGTGAGTCTGACCGTGGCTCTCTCTTGCTTAAACCCCTGGCGTGACTCCCATCAGCTGGGGATGAAGCTAAGTCCTGGTGTGATAGGTGTGGCCTCCAGCCTGTCCCTCCAGCTGCATTTCTCACCACATTTTCCACTCACTTGTTAATCTCATGATGTGAAGCGTGCTGTTCTCCCCCGGCCCAGTCCCCAAGCGTGCACACCACTCTCTGTCATGCATCCAACACCGTTGCTTGTGCTGATCTTTACCTGGACACCCTTCCTGCCTTTGTTCGTGTGTTTTTAGATGTACTAAGCACCACTTCCTTCCAGGTTGGCACTTAGCGGCACCTTTCAGCTCTCATCAGTGGGTAACAGTCTGGGTCTTTCTCTCCGGGGGAAGGTCCTCGAGAGTGGGTGCCCAGACAGCCTTGGCCTTACTCCCCTTGGAGCCGCCAGCTCCCAGCAGGGCACCCGCACTAGGTAGTGCTCTGCAGTTGACTTTAAAGTACTGTCCACTACCCTGTCCCCTCAGCCCACCACATGCAAAGATTGGACCCCGAATCCATCTATATTTAACTTGAGTGGGTGATTCTTCCCAGGCTTTCTGCCCTAAGTCACACAATCACAAAGACCTGACAGCAGAAGTTTGAAGCCAGGTAGGAACAAAGTCCATGTGCTTTTTTGTCACGTTGGACTAGAGTGTGGCTACTTTGGTCTCCAACTGCCTTCCCGAGGCCTTGACCAGCTGCCTTTTCCAAAAGCAGCTCTGCGATTCACTGGTAAAGGGACTTCACTGGGATAACCTGGTTTGTTTTGTTTTAATTAATTTTAATTAATTTGTTTTAATTAATTTTTCCTTGTTTGTTTCACTGTGTATCAGTCACAGACTTTGTTAGAGAAAAAATATCTGATTCTACTTTTGCCAAGATTTGTGCAATACTCCTTGTTATTTATCTTCTTTAATCCTCACAGCCATTGTGTATATGGTGGTTCTCCAATTTAACGGGTGAGCAATCTAGAACTCAGGGAAGCTTGCTCGAGCCCCCCTTGGTAATATTGGAGCCAGGATTCAAATGCATGTGCTTTGAGTCTGAGTCCATACGTCTTGTCTCTTCTTTATACAATAATCTCTCCCAGGGTGGTCCCATTCCATCTTGTGGCAAAGACTAGAATGAAGTGAAGAGATCTGTTCAACCATCTCTGCTGTTGACATCTCAACCGTAGTTGGCCAAAACAGAACTCTTGCTTTCCTCCCACTAAACCTTTGCTCCCACAATCATTCCTCACCCCAGTCAGTGGCACTGCCACTTGGCCAGGCTAAAACCTTGGCCAGGTTTCTCAGGCTAAAAATTTTGGTGTCATCCTTGCCTCCTTTCTTTTCTCACAACCCACAGCTACTTGATCAGCCATTATGTTGGCTCCACCAAAACATATCCCTAATCTGACTGCTTCTTTCCACCTCCACCTACGTGGAGGCCACCTCCCTCTCTTGCTTCTTTCCTGGTGTTCCTGTGTCCACGCTTGCCCCCTTGCAGTCACTCTTCTGCTCTCAACCCTCCTAGGGCGCCCCAGCATACTTAGAACTCCAAAGCCTAACTGGCCTCTAAAACCCTGAGTGATCGCAGCCTCTCCTGCTGCCAACCTCAGCGCTTCTCGTCCTCCCACTCGCTTCCTCCTTTTCAGGCACGCCAGCCCCTTTTGCCAAGGCCACACCCGTCTCAGGACCTTTGCATTTGCTCTACCTTGTACCTACTGTAACGGTCCCTGGGCTTATGGTAGCATGGCTCACTCTTATTCTGGTCTTTGCTTAAATGTCACCTCCTCGAGAGAGGTCCTCCTTGACCTTCTCTTAGGTAGTTAATAGCCCCTGCCTTGGCTTGCTTTGGTTCTCTTCACAGCACTTAGTATGTGACATTATGTATTATATTGATTTATTACCTGTCTTCCCCACCAGGCTCAAAGTGAGAATACTGCCCCTAAGGTGAGCACAGAGTAGGCACTCATTAAATGCTTGAGAAATTCTTTGGCCTTTGTTTATATCTGTTTCTTAATTTATGGACTGAGGACCCCTGGGGGAATGCAGTATGTATGAGTAGTTGTGCGGCTGTATCACACCACAGACCTTCTGTATATTAGGGGAGATTTATCCTTCACTTACATAGAACTGCTTCTCAAATACATGTTAGTGCTGTTGTGATTAATAGATGGGAAATTCATTTTTCATAGTGGTTTTTGTCTATATTTTTTCAGTTAACAAGCACCAAAAGTACAATGATCATTTCAGAATATTTTGACCTTGAGTTGGTCCTATTCAACAAGGCCAGGAATTGGTTCTATACCAGGCCTGTACCCCAACTTGATTTGAGGGCAAAGTCCTAGGGTAGGTGCTATAAACAGCTGTAAGGAGGAAACAAGAAGTCGGCCTACCCAGCAATGAGTTTATTAAACTTGGTAGGGGAGTCCACCTACCAGTATAATTTCAGGCTGTGTCCATGTGCCACCACCACTCAGGGAGTACTGGGCAGAGGGGAGCAGGGGAGACGTTGGGAGAATGATCAGACCCCATGCCAGTCCCACACGTTCTGATTTTGTCTTTTTGGTAGCAAGGCCCTTGATTTATCCCGTGTCAAGCTGCAGGAGTCCCCAGAGCAAGTACTAGCGTGATGGGTTCTAAACTGGCACAGGTGCTGGGGTACAGGACACACTTTCTTCAGGGCCAGCCAGCCTTCCCGCTCAGCCACGTTCCTAGAGCAGTAGGGTCCATCGGGGGTCAGGGAAAGGGATGTCCACTCCCTCTTCAGAAGTGTGGTTAAATTTAGAGATAGTACAAGTTGTATAGTTTGAAAAGCAAAGTCAATAGCACGGTTTAATTTTATATTCAGACATTATTTTTAGATTTAGAAAAAAGTCAGTGTTTTTTATAACACAAACTTCAAAGCAAACGGTACTGAATCTTGGCAGGGAGCATTCTGTAGAAGGAAGCAGTGCTTTTTCAGGGCGGGGCCACTATTCAGGAGAAGATGAAACGTTTGGGGCTGTTGGGAAGGGCTGAGTCAGGTTTGTGTGTTTTTACAAAGTGGAAATGGACTTCTAAAAGTTGGAGAAACACAAGCTTAATATAAGAGCTGTGTTTCCTGGGCAAGGAGGAAAGTTCCAGTACGGTTGGTTTTGTTGATATTTGCTTCTCTGCCACGTTGCGCTGAAAAGGGACGGGTTGTCACAGCAGGTGGCTTGGTGGAGTTGAGCAGGTAGCTTTCATGTTTGCAGGGCTGGCCTGCTGGGAACTTCCGTTCCCTTGGCCTGAGCTCGTGTACGCCAGGTTGTGTACACGAGCCACCAGTATTTCTGGAAAGTCAGGAACGCTGATCCCTGTCATCGCTCTCAGGTGCCTCGAGGCCCTTGGATGGCTGTCTCCTGTCCAGGCCTGCAACTGGCACAGCATGTTCTGGGAGCTGGGGACTGTTGTTCATCGAGATTGGAGGGCATCTCCTGTGGTAGGCCAGTTGTTTCCTGGCTAATGGTTTCCCTCTGTGCAGCAGTTTGGAAATGCAGGCAGTTCAGTGCTTGCTAATAACCTGGGCGATATTTCATGTTTGACAGGCGCCCATTTGACTCTGAGATGGAGCGTTGCTCTGTGGACCCACTTAGAGCTCTGGGCAGGCGCTCCAGCCTTCAGCCAGGAGCACCCTTGGGGTTTATGGAATAGTTGTTCAATATAAAGTGCTTGCCTGACAGAGAAAATTGCTCTGAGTGGTTCTTGCCCAGTGCCCCCCGTCTCTTCATGTTAATTGGGCTCCGGGATTTTTCCAGACTGCATTCAGAAGGAATAATGGGTTGTGATTACAACATCTAAACAAGGTTCAAGTCACCAAGTAGGGTGTTTTTTTGTTTTGGTTTGGTTTTTTTTTTTGCGGTACGCGGGCCTCTCACTGTTGTGGCCTCTCCCGTTGCGGAGCACAGGCTCCGGACGCGCAGGCCCAGCGGCCATGGCTCACGGGCCCAGCCGCTCCACGGCATGTGGGATCTTCCCGGACCGGGGCACGAACCCGTGTCCCCTGCATCGGCAGGCGGACTCTCAACCACTGCGCCACCAGGCAAGCCCACCAAGCAGTTTTTGAGTACACCCAAGGTGCCCAGCGTAAAAGGATATGTAGAAACCGTCTGATGTGGTCTTTGGCCTAAAAAAATACGTAGAGTCAGCATCTCTGCTTCCTGGTAACAGTCGTTTGCTGAGTGCTTACCACATGCCAGGCACTGGGCAGGCTTTGCTAACGTTACCTAGCTTAATCCTGTAAAGAATGTGGGAGGTAGTCCCCCTGGCTCCACTATGCCAGAGGAGAGCTTTGCTGTAGGTCACCTGCGGGTGTGGTAGGAGGCAGGACCTGGAGGTGAGCCTACTTGGCTTTGGCCCCAGAGGCTCTGCTGCCTTCCTGGTGCCGAGCTGCCTCTCAAGTCCTAACTGTTGGAGGCAGCAGGGCGGAGCTTGGGGCCTGGTGTAGCCATGCTCTTAGTTTTTAGGTGATTGGACTGTGCCACACGTGGTGCCGTGCTGCTTGGCGTGTTGAAGACCCTCCATAAATGCCATTTTGTTGTTGCTGTGGGGATCTGGGATTCAGGTTTTGTTGAATTGAGCAGAGTGGATTTCACGACCCAGGGAGAAACTTTCCTCACGGCAGCAGTCTGTGTGCGGATGTTTTGGATCCGAAAGACAAATGAGATGGATTGTGTTTTCTCCGCGCTCCACCCCCCTCACTCCCGTCCGCCTTTGCGGCTCTCTCCCCTCCTCAGGGCAGCCCTGGCCAGAGCGTCTGGGAACGTGGTTGGAAACAGCCCATCTCTGCAGGGATTGAGTGTGGCACTTTTACCTCACTTTTTTCTTATTACAAATTTTGTTAAATTTTGAAAAATGTTCCCGTATAAAAGTATATGAAATGCACATATTTAACTAATAAACCTAGTGTATCCAAATGAAGAAACAGAGCGCCCCCAGTGTCTCAGAGGACCCTCCCGTCCAGAGAGAACTGTTGCCCTCAAATGGTTTGTCAGTCATCCCCTTTGCTTTACAGTTTTACCATCTGTATCAGTTATCTCTTGCTGTAAGCAAACCACCTCGAAACTTAGTGTCTTTAACCATCAGCAGTTTATTATTTCTCCCCATTTTGTAGGTCGACTGGGCAGTTGTTTTTGTTCTACAAGGTGTTGAGGTCACTCGCGTGCCAGCATTCAGCCGGTGGCTGGGCTGGAGCCCTGGTGCTGTCAGCTGGGGCATCTCGGCTCTTCTTCAGGGGGCCCGTGCACATTGGTGTCTCCTCCAGGGCCCCTCCATGTGTCCTCTCCCCCGCAACAGGAGCGCCCGGCCATCACTGCAGTGGAGTGGCCGGGTTCCAAGAAAGCAAAGCAGAATCTTCCAGACCTCTTAAGGGCCAGGCCTGGAACTGGCACAGAGTCACTGCATCCTGCTGGTCAGAGTCATCCCAGGGCCGCCCGGGTTCAGCTGGAGTCTCACGGCAGGTGTGGTCGGATGGAAGGGATTGTTGGCGGCCATCCTCAGAGACTGAGCCCACGGTGCCCGCACATCCATGTCCGGGTCGCCTCTTTGCATCCGCACTGCAGGGCTTCCCCAGGTCCCTCATGTTTTCGTTCCCAAATGAATTCCTTGTGAGGCTGGCCAGGGCTTGTGTCCAGCTAGGCTGCTTGTCCTCAGGGGAGCATCCCACCTCTGACACCGAGGTCTGCCCCGTCAGTCAGGGATATGGACCGAGCAGACGGCAGTGTCATGGAAGGTGCCCGCTCGCAGGCCGGAGTTGGTCGGAAACACGAGGGCTTTGGGCTCGATGGGCTCTGCGGTCTAGTTCTGTGTGAGTTTTCTGTTGTGCTATGTTTTGGGGGTCTTTCTTAGAAGGAGCTTTAACTAAGGCCCACACGTAGCACCCTTGAAGCAAGATGAAACGAGGAGGAGGGGACCCCACTCTCGTGCTTAGCGGAGGGCACCGCACACCGCGGGCGGGCCGGCAGAACCGCACTTGATCCCCGCCACGGGTCATGAGCAGCGGGCTGGCTGCTGATCTTGTTACTGTATTCAGGTCTCCTCAGACAACGCTCCCTCCTTGCGTGCACTCGGGACGCGGCTCCCACATCGCCGCCCGCCCCTGGGGCCCGCGTGTCCCTCTGTGTGGCCCAGGCAGGTGCATCCTGCCCCACGCGCTCACCTCTTTTCCTGGTCCCCTCTAAGCTTGGCCAGATCCTGGTGGGTTCCTTTCACTGTAGAGTGTAAAAGAGGAGACAGTCAGAGGACTGCATGCTCATTCTAGAACAACAGTTCACCTAGGTTTGGAGGTGGGGCACGGCCTGCTTCTAGCTCAGCCCCTCTGAGGGGAGGACCGAGCCGGCTGACCCCTCACCGGCTCACCGCACCGTCTTGGGGAGAAGAGAGGGGCTGTTGGAGCTTTGTAGCAGGCAGGCAGCTGGGGGAGGTGAGTGGGTGAGCACCGGACGACAGCCTGGGGGCTCTGAGCTCCACTGCCCCGGGAGGCTGTGCGATTATAAAATGCACGGTGCTGCTGACAAGTGACACCATTTAGCACTCGGCAAGCCCCCCAAGGGCCCTCACACCCCCTGGGGGGCCGGTCACAAGATGGGGCTTGTGAGTGCATGTTTTAGCGCTGTTTATCTGTTTGTGGGGATGGCCTTTTTTTCCCTTCTTCCTTCCGTCTAGTTCCTCTCCCTACTTGCCCCATCCTTCCCTGCTTCCTCCTTCCCTTTTATCCCCATGTGTTTTCTCTCTCGTCCATTTCTGTCTTTGGTTTTGTCAGAACAGATGCTCTTTGAGGCCTGTCTCTCTCGTTGGAACAGCTCTGGAGGCCTCAGAGGGATTCCAGAAGCCTCTGGTGTTCTCCCGACACCCACATTTGGGGAGGAGCCCACTTCTGGGCGGGCATCTCGCATCAGAACACTGCAGTTAGCTTTGGGTGGAAAACATTACTCGTGGCGCGCAGCTGCTCCCCCGTGTGTGGGGCGGGGAGGGGCTGGGGTGCTGGGCCACCGCCCACCCTCTCACAGGGACCTGTACCAGCCTTCTCCCAAGGCCTCTGGAAGTGAGTGCGCCCCGTCCTGATGTGTCGTCCCCCCTCCCCCCCCAGGGCTCCTCTCAGCCTTGGTCCCAGGCAAGGCCAGTAACCACCTGACCTTGGAGCTGGTAGGTCCCTTCCACCCTGTTGGCCAGGAGTCTTTTCTCATGTTTGTCTTCCCAGCAAGTCAGATTGCTTTCTGGCTGGAGGGTTCTGTTCTCGGCAGGCTCCAGCCCAGGGGCCTGGGAACAACTCTGTACCTGGCGGTGGCGGGGGGTGGGGGTGGGTGCACAGGGCATGGGTGCTCAGCCAGTGCTCCCCAGTTGTTCCTGAGCCTGGGAGGTTCTTCCTCCCAGTTCAGTTCCTGGGTTGGCTCCTGGTGAAGGTGAGGGAGCCAGGTCCATTGCCAGGAGGGAAGAGTTTGGATCTGATTGGGAAGTTCTGAAGGGGATTATTCTGCAGCTGATTGAGAAGGCACCTGTGGGCCCTGGTGGCCCCTCCCTTTCTGCACTTGGAGGGTATTTCACCTGA